>NC_053036.3:389354937-390071187 GCF_002575655.3 Aegilops tauschii subsp. strangulata | reverse complement strand
CCTATCTTCGTTACTGATAAGGATTATGAATTCTCCATTGATCCTGATATAATTACTTTGGTTGAATCTGATCCTTTCTATGGCTATGAATCTGAAACTGTTGTGGCACATCTTACTAAATTAAATAATATAGCCACCCTGTTCACTAATGATGAGAGAACTCGGTACTTTTATATCCTTAAAATATTTCCGTTCTCATTAAAGGGTGATGCTAAGATATGGTTTAATTCTCTTGATCCTGGTTGTGTGCGTAGTCCCCAGGATATGATTTATTACTTCTCTGCTAAATATTTCCCTGCTCATAAGAAACAAGCTGCTTTAAGGGAAATATATAATTTTGTGCAAATTGAAGAAGAGAGTCTCCCACAAGCTTGGGGGAGGCTTCTCCAATTACTTAATGCTTTGCCTGATCATCCTCTCAAGAAAAATGAAATACTTGATATCTTTTATAATGGACTAACTGATGCTTCCAGAGATTACCTGGATAGTTGTGCTGGTTCTGTTTTCAGGGAAAGAACACCGGATGAAGCTGAAATTCTATTGAATAATATGTTGACCAATGAAAATAATTGGACACTTCCTGAGCCAACTCCTGGGCCTATTCCTAAACCAACTCCGAAGAAGAGGGGTGTTCTATTTCTCAGTCCTGAAGATATGCAAGAGGCAAAGAAATCTATGAAAGAAAAAGGTATTAAAGCTGAAGATGTTAAGAATTTACCTCCTATTGAAGAAGTATATGGTCTTGATAACCCGACACAGGTAGTAAAGGTAAATTCTCTCTATAGATATGATAAAGCTGAAATCCCTCCTACTAAGTTTGCTAGCCAATGTTTGGATGAATTTGATAACTTTATGGTTAAGCAAGAAGATTTTAATGCTTATTTTGGTAGACAACTAAAACAAAATGTTTATATGATTGAACACTTGGGTGATTATATGTCTAGAGTTAAAGGTGAACTTAAACTCATTAGTAAACATGCGTCTATGGTCACCACTCAAGTAGAACAAGTACTTAAGGCTCAAAATGATTTGCTCAATGAATTGAATAGTAAGAATAATGATTTTGTTGTTAGAGTGGCTACTAGAACTGGTAAAATGACTCAGGAACCTTTGTATCCTGAAGGCCATCCTAAGAGAATTGAGCAAGATTCTCAGAGAAATAATATAGATGCACCTAGTCCTTCTAAAAAGAAGAAAAAGAAAAATGATAGGACTTTGCATGCTTCTAGTGAACCTATTGCTGAACCACCTGAGAATCCAAATGATATTTCTATTTCTGATGCTGAAACACAATATGGTAATGAACATGAACCTAGTGATAATATTAATGATGATGTTCATGTTGATGCTCAACCTAGCAATGATAATGATGTAGAAATTGAACCTGCTGTTGATCTTGATAACCCACAATCAAAGAATCAACGTTATGATAAAAGAGACTTTGTTGCTAGGAAACACGGTAAAGAAAGAGAACCATGGGTTCAGAAACCCATGCCTTTTCCTCCCAAACCATCCAAGAAAAAGGATGATGATGATTTTGAGCGCTTTGCTGAAATGATTAGACCTATCTTCTTGCGTATGCGATTAACTGATATGGTCAAAATGAATCCTTATGCTAAGTATATGAAAGAAATTGTTACTAATAAGAGAAAGATACCGGAAGCTGAAATTTCCACCATGCTTGCTAATTATACTTTCAAGGGTGGAATACCAAAGAAACTAGGAGATCCAGGAGTACCCACTATACCATGCTCCATTAAAAGAAACTATGTTAAAACTGCTTTGTGTGATCTTGGAGCCGGTGTTAGTGTTATGCCTCTCTCTTTATATCGTAGACTTGATTTGAACAAGTTGACACCTACTGAAATATCTTTGCAAATGGCTGATAAATCAACTGCTATACCTGTCGGTATTTGTGAGGATGTGCCTGTCGTGGTTGCAAACGTTACTATTTTAACGGACTTTGTTATTCTTGATATTCCCGAGGACGATAGTATGTCTATTATTCTTGGAAGACCCTTTTTGAATACTGCAGGGGTTGTTATTGATTGCAACAAAGGCAATGTCACTTTTCATGTTAATGGTAATGAGCATACGGTACACTTTCCGAGGAAACAACCTCAAGTCCACAGTATCAATTCTATTGGAAAATTTCCATCAATTATTTTTGGAGGTTTTGAATTTCCTCTTCCTACTGTCAAGAAGAAATATGATATTCTTATTATTGGGGGTGTGCATATCCCCATTGAGGTAACATAGTGTTATTCGAAATTTCTCCGGTTCCATGTTATTCGGAATGAGTTTGTTAACAAGACTTGATCAACCTTGTTAGTGGATTCCTTTTGATGAGCATGAGATGGATGAAATTAGAAGCACAACGTTCTGTACCCTCTCTCTACTTTCTGTTATTTAGTTGAAATAAAGTAAAAATAGTATTTTCTGTCAGTTTTCTGAATTATCCGTGCAATATAAAAATACCCCAAAAATAAAAGTTCTCCAAATGCCCTGCCAATTTAATATGATTTTTTCTAGAATATTTGAGAATATCTGGCACTGAGAACACAGCAGGGGAGCAAGCACCTGGCCACGAGGGTCCAGGGCGCGCCTACCCCTACAGGGCGCGCCCCTGCCTCGTGGGCCCATGGTGGCTCCCCTCCACTTATTCCTGCATCCACACACTTCTTCTTCCTTCCAAAAAAATCACCATCCAGCTCAAGCACGAGTTCTAGCTCATTTTGCTACGATTTTCGATCTCCTTGCTCAAAGCACCTCTCAAAAAACTGCTTTGGGGGATTGTTCCTTGGTATGTGACTCCTCCATTGGTTCAATTAGTTTTTGTTCTAGTGCTTTATTCATTGCAAATTTGTGCTGCCTAGGTGACCATGTTCTTGAGATTGCATGTCAAATTTATATGGTTCCAAGTAGTTCTAATGCATGATATAGGCCCTAGGCACTTGTAGGAGTAGTTGATATCAATTTTGTTGAGCTTGGTTCACTTTTATTTGAAGTTACTAAAATTTTCAAAATAAAATCAGAGGAAGAAATATGTTAGGAAAATGTACCAAGGTGGTTCTTCAAGGAAACAAGGACCCAGGCTTGCAATGCGTGATGCTGACGGTGAACCACCAAGGGACACTCCAGTGCGGCCTTGTGAATGGCCTTCAGAAGACTTTATGGATCGAGCAGGAATCAAGGAAGAATTTAACGCATATTTGTGTAACGCTGATCTTGTGAGCTTCGAGGCAGAAAAGTGCCATCAGTACCACTATCTCACTAGTTCCTTTGTGAGGAGGTTTGAATTTTCATCTTCACGTAATTCTCAAACTGTCATGTTTGATCTTTATGAAAATTCTTATACTATGGACTAAGAGGATTTTACCACTGCTTGCAAACTTCCATAATGGGTTAGTCCTAGTGAACCTCGCAAATCTGAATTTAGAGATTTTCTTGCTAGTATAACTGTGGGTGAATCTAGAGACATAACACAAGCTACCATAGGGAGTATTCATTTTCCTGCTATACATTATTTTTCTCTCTTCATAGGTAGGTACATAAATGGTAAGGATGAAGCATGTCACAGGTGTGTCCCTGACTTCAGTGTTCTCAGGAGTGCTGTGTTAGGAGATAAATCTTATAATTTGGGAGCCATTGTCGCACGTAGGTTGCATAATAATAAAATTAATGGAGATTTCTTTGGAGGAATTTATGCAACCCGTCTAGCTAATTTTCTTGAGGTACCTATACGTGAGTATGATGTTGAGCTGCCTAATGCTTATTTAGATTATAATGCCATGGTTCCTCATCGTTTTCTTGAGAGGAACGAGCAGTCCCTCCAGTATCGCTTAATCTTTGACAGACGTCGCGCTGTCCATATTACTCTCCCTGCTCCTGCCTTCTTTGATTATCAGGCAAAAGGAAGACATGTTATTACCAGAGAGGAGGCAGATGAGTACGACAGGAGGGCGGAGGCAGCTCGCCGCCACACTGCAGCTCAGGAGGCAATAGCCGTTGCATCTCATTATGACCCCGGTTATAACTTTGGATATCCGCCAGGCCATCCGTGGCAATAGACCAACTTAGGCCAAAAGCCTAAGCTTGGGGGAGTACGTATTTCCCACCGACACTACATTTATGTTTACACACTCATTGCTAGATGTCGGTGCTCATACTCTTTCATTGCACTTTCCATGCTAGTTTATTTTCTTTTTCTTGCTTTCTTCTTGTGTGTTTGATAAACCTTAAGAAAAACAAAAAAAATTAGTGATAGCTTTTAGCTAGTTTACTTTGTTGCTGTAGTAATAATAATTAAAAAGAAAACCCAAAAGGATTCCATGTTCTTCTTTAGCTTGTTGGGAGCTTTCCCGTGTAAATAGTTTTATTTCCTTTCTTTTCTTTGGGGGTCGATAGGAGAAGACCATGATTAAATTGTTGAAGTGGCTCTTATATGCATTATTGTTGATTTAACCAAGAGCCCATATTGCCTTCTCTTCTCCTGTTTATTGAATGCTCGCAGATTCTAGCTTAGTCCAATGCAGGTGCACTATTATTATTCACATCGTTCGGTCGTGCAAGTGAAAGGCAATTATGACGATATATGATGGACTGATTGAGATGGGAGAAGCTGGTATGAACTCGACCTCTCTTGTTTTTGTAAATATGATTAGTTCATCGTTCCTGATTCAGCCTATTATGAATAAACATGTTTGCAATGACAATTAGACATCATAGTTGCTCGTGCCATGCTTGATTAGCTATGAGTTATAATGGTTTACCTTGCGTGCCAACATGCTATTAAAATGGTTGCGATGTGGTATGATGGGGTGGTATCCTCCTTTGAATGATTTAACTGACTCGACTTGGCACATGTTCACACATGTAGTTGAAACAAATCAACATAGCCTTCACGATATTTATGTTCATGGTGGATTATATCCTACTCATGCTTGTACTCAATGTTTATTAATTTTAATGCATGTTCATGACTGTTGTCGCTCTCTAGTTGGTCGATTCCTAGTCTTTTGCTAGCCTTCACTTGTACTAAGCGGGAATACTGCTTGTGCATCCAATCCCTTAAACCCCAAAGTTATTCCATATGAGTCCACCAATACCTTCCTATATGCGGTATCTACCTGCCGTTCCAAGTAAATTTGTGTGTGCCAAACTCTAAACCTTCAAATGAAATTCTGTTTTGTATGCTTGAATAGCTCACGTATCAACTAGAGTTGTCCGTATCTTCCATGTTAGGCGGGTTATTCTCAAGAGGAGTGGACTCCGCTCCTCACTCACGAGAAAATGGCTGGTCACCGGGATGCCCAGTCCCATGCTTTTACGCAAATCAAATCAAAATAATTGCAAACAAAACTCCCCCTGGGACTGTTGTTAGTTTAAGGCACTCGTTGTTTCGAGCAAGCCATGGATTGATGCTTGTTTGTGGAGGGGTTATAAACTTTACCATTCTGTTTGGGAACCGCCCATAATGTGTGTAGCATGGAAGATATCACCATCTCTTGGTTCTTATGTTGACAATGAAAGTATGCCGCTCAAAATATTATTTATCTCTGCTTTAAAATCGAGCTCTGGCACCTCTACAAATCCCTGCTTCCCTCTGCGAAGGGCCTATCTATTTACTTTCATGTTGAGTCATCACCCTCTCATTAAAAAGCACCAGCTAGAAAGCACTGTTGTCATTTGCATCCATTAGTATTAATTTATATTGGGTATGACTATGACTGGATCTCTTTTACCATGAATTACAATTTTAGTCAGTCCTTGATCTTTAAAGGTGCTCTACATTTATGTTTTGCGGCCTCAGAAAGGGCTAGCGAGATACCATCTTGTTATATCATATTATGATTGTTTTGAGAAAGTGTTGTCATCCGAGATTTATTATTATTGCTCGCTAGTTGATCATGCCATTGATATGAGTAAACATGAGACCTAAGAGTTATTGTGAATGTGGTTAGTCATAATCTTTGCTGAAAACTTGAATGCTGGCTTTACATATTTACAACAACAAGAGCAAACAGAGTTTGTAAAAGTTTTTCTTTATCACTTTCAGTTTATCAACTGAATTGCTTGAGGACAAGCAAAGGTTTAAGCTTGGGGGAGTTGATACGTCTCCGTCATATCTACTTTTCCAAACACTTTTGCCCCTGTTTTGGACTCTAACTTGCATGATTTGAAAGAAACTAACCCGGACTGACGCTGTTTTCAGCAGAATTGCCATGGTGTTATTTATGTGCAGAAACAAAAGTTCTCAGAATGACCTGAAACTCCACGAAACTTATTTTTGGAAAATATCAAACATATTGATGAAAGAATCAAGGCCAAGGGGCCCACCACCTGTCCACGAGGGTGGGGGGCGCGCCTGCCCCCTGGGCGCGCCCCTGCCTCGTGCGCCCCCTGTTGCTCCACTGACCTCAACTCCAAGTCCATATATTCGTGTTCGGGGAGAAAAAAATCAGAGAGAAGGATTCATCGCGTTTTACGATACGGAGCCGCCGCCAAGCCCTAAAACCTCTCGGGAGGGCTGATCTAGAGTCCGTTCGGGGCTCCGGAGAGGGGAATCCGTCGCCATCATCATCATCAACCATCCTCCATCACCAATTTCTTGATGCTCACCGCCGTGCGTGAGTAATTTCATCGTAGGCTTGCTGGACGGTGATGGGTTGGATGAGATTTATCATGTAATCGAGTTAGTTTTGTTAGGGTTTGATCCCTAGTACCCACTATGTTCTGAGATTGATGTTGCTATGACTTTGCTATGCTTAATGCTTGTCACTAGGGCCCGAGTGCCATGATTTCATATCTGAACCTATTATCTTTTCATGAATATATGTGAGTTCTTGATCCTATCTTGCAAGTCTATAGTCACCTACTATGTGTTATGATCCGGCAACCCCGAAGTGACAATAATCGGGACCACTCCCGGTGATGACCATAGTTTGAGGAGTTCATGTATTCACTATGTGTTAATGCTTTGGTCCGGTACTCTATTAAAAGGAGGCCTTAATATCCCTTAGTTTCCACTAGGACCCTGCTCCCACGGGAGGGTAGGACAAAAGATGTCATGCAAGTTCTTTTCCATAAGCACATATGACTATATTCGGAATACATGCCTACATTACATTGATGAATTGGAGCTAGTTCTGTGTCACCTATGTTATGATTGTTACATGATGAACCGCATCCGGCATAATTCTCCATCACCGATCCAATGCCTACGAGCTTTTCACATATTGTTCTCCGCTTATTTACTTTTCCGTTGCTACTGTTACAATCACTACAAAACCCAAAAATAGTACTTTGCTACTAAATACTTTGTTGCAGATACTAAGTTATCCAGGTGTGGTTGAATTGACAACTCAACTTCTAATACTTGAGAATATTCTTTGGCTCCCCTTGTGTCGAATCAATAAATTTGGGTTGAATACTCTACCCTCGAAAACTGTTGCGATCCCCTATACTTGTGGGTTATCAAGACCATTTTCTAGCGCCGTTGCCGGGGAGCATAGCTCTATTCTTTGAGTCACTTGGGATTTATATCTGCTGGTCACTATGAGGAACTTGAAAGACGAGAAAACAAATATTTATCCCTCAACTACGAGGGGAGGTAAGGAACTGCCATCTAGCTCTGCACTTCATTCACCTTCTGTTTTGAGTAAGCTTGCGACACCTAAACCTGCTTCTGCTATTAATTCTGATATGTCACATGTTGTTGATGATGCCACTTCTGCTATGCATGATACTTATGATGAAACTACTTCTATGCTTGATACTACAGTGCCACTTGGTGAATTTCTTGATGAACAACTTGCTAGGGCTAGAGAGAATGAAATTATTGAAACTGATAATATTGATGAAAGTGATGATGAAGGCTCTCCCAATAAATATGAATTGCCTGTTGTGCCTGAGGGATATGTTATAGATGAAGATACTAAAAGAGACTTTCTAGTTTGCAATGATAGAAGTGATCTTAAGAAATTATTAGCTAAGCTTAAAGAAAAAACTCTGAATGCTAGAATGAAATATGACCCTGCTTATGCTACTTCACCTATCTTCGTTACTGATAAGGATTATGAATTCTCCATTGATCCTGATATAATTACTTTGGTTGAATCTGATCCTTTCTATGGCTATGAATCTGAAACTGTTGTGGCACATCTTACTAAATTAAATGATATAGCCACCCTGTTCACTAATGATGAGAGAACTCGGTACTTTTATATCCTTAAAATATTTCCGTTCTCATTAAAGGGTGATGCTAAGATATGGTTTAATTCTCTTGATCCTGGTTGTGTGCGTAGTCCCCATGATATGATTTATTACTTCTCTGCTAAATATTTCCCTGCTCATAAGAAACAAGCTGCTTTAAGGGAAATATATAATTTTGTGCAAATTGAAGAAGAGAGTCTCCCACAAGCTTGGGGGAGGCTTCTCCAATTACTTAATGCTTTGCCTGATCATCCTCTCAAGAAAAATGAAATACTTGATATCTTTTATAATGGACTAACTGATGCTTCCAGAGATTACCTGGATAGTTGTGCTGGTTCTGTTTTCAGGGAAAGAACACCGGATGAAGCTGAAATTCTATTGAATAATATGTTGACCAATGAAAATAATTGGACACTTCCTGAGCCATCTCCTGGGCCTATTCCTAAACCAACTCCGAAGAAGAGGGGTGTTCTATTTCTCAGTCCTGAAGATATGCAAGAGGCAAAGAAATCTATGAAAAAAATGTATTAAAGCTGAAGATGTTAAGAATTTACCTCCTATTGAAGAAGTATATGGTCTTGATAACCCGACACAGGTAGTAAAGGTAAATTCTCTCTATAGATATGATAAAGCTGAAATCCCTCCTACTAAGTTTGCTAGCCAATGTTTGGATGAATTTGATAACTTTATGGTTAAGCAAGAAGATTTTAATGCTTATTTTGGTAGACAACTAAAACAAAATGCTTATATGATTGAACACTTGGGTGATTATATGTCTAGAGTTAAAGGTGAACTTAAACTCATTAGTAAACATGCTTCTATGGTCACCACTCAAGTAGAACAAGTACTTAAGGCTCAAAATGATTTGCTCAATGAATTGAATAGTAAGAATAATGATTTTGTTGTTAGAGTGGCTACTAGAACTGGTAAAATGACTCAGGAACCTTTGTATCCTGAAGGCCATCCTAAGAGAATTGAGCAAGATTCTCAGAGAAATAATATAGATGCACCTAGTCCTTCTAAAAAGAAGAAAAAGAAAAATGATAGGACTTTGCATGCTTCTAGTGAACCTATTGCTGAACCACCTGAGAATCCAAATGATATTTCTATTTCTGATGCTGAAACACAATATGGTAATGAACATGAACCTAGTGATAATATTAATGATGATGTTCATGTTGATGCTCAACCTAGCAATGATAATGATGTAGAAATTGAACCTGCTGTTGATCTTGATAACCCACAATCAAAGAATCAACGTTATGATAAAAGAGACTTTGTTGCTAGGAAACACGGTAAAGAAAGAGAACCATGGGTTCAGAAACCCATGCCTTTTCCTCCCAAACCATCCAAGAAAAAGGATGATGATGATTTTGAGCGCTTTGCTGAAATGATTAGACCTATCTTCTTGCGTATGCGATTAACTGATATGGTCAAAATGAATCCTTATGCTAAGTATATGAAAGAAATTGTTACTAATAAGAGAAAGATACCGGAAGCTGAAATTTCCACCATGCTTGCTAATTATACTTTCAAGGGTGGAATACCAAAGAAACTAGGAGATCCAGGAGTACCCACTATACCATGCTCCATTAAAAGAAACTATGTTAAAACTGCTTTGTGTGATCTTGGAGCCGGTGTTAGTGTTATGCCTCTCTCTTTATATCGTAGACTTGATTTGAACAAGTTGACACCTACTGAAATATCTTTGCAAATGGCTGATAAATCAACTGCTATACCTGTCGGTATTTGTGAGGATGTGCCTGTCGTGGTTGCAAACGTTACTATTTTAACGGACTTTGTTATTCTTGATATTCCCGAGGACGATAGTATGTCTATTATTCTTGGAAGACCCTTTTTGAATACTGCAGGGGCTGTTATTGATTGCAACAAAGTCAATGTCACTTTTCATGTTAATGGTAATGAGCATACGGTACACTTTCCGAGGAAACAACCTCAAGTCCACAGTATCAATTCTATTGGAAAATTTCCATCAATTATTTTTGGAGGTTTTGAATTTCCTCTTCCTACTGTCAAGAAGAAATATGATATTCTTATTACTGGGGGTGTGCATATCCCCATTGAGGTAACATAGTGTTATTCGAAATTTCTCCGGTTCCATGTTATTCGGAATGAGTTTGTTAACAAGACTTGATCAACCTTGTTAGTGGATTCCTTTTGATGAGCATGAGATGGATGAAATTAGAAGCACAACGTTCTGTACCCTCTCTCTACTTTCTGTTATTTAGTTGAAATAAAGTAAAAATAGTATTTTCTGTCAGTTTTTTGAATTATCCGTGCAATATAAAAATACCCCAAAAATAAAAGTTCTCCAAATGCCCTGCCAATTTAATATGATTTTTTCTAGAATATTTGAGAATATCTGGCACTGAGAACACAGCAGGGGGAGCAAGCACCTGGCCACGAGGGTCCAGGGCGCGCCTACCCCTACAGGGCGCGCCCCTGCCTCGTGGGCCCATGGTGGCTCCCCTCCACTTATTCCTGCATCCACACACTTCTTCTTCCTTCCAAAAAAATCACCATCCAGCTCAAGCACGAGTTCTAGCTCATTTTGCTACGATTTTCGATCTCCTTGCTCAAAGCACCTCTCAAAAAACTGCTATGGGGGATTGTTCCTTGGTATGTGACTCCTCCATTGGTTCAATTAGTTTTTGTTCTAGTGCTTTATTCATTGCAAATTTGTGCTGCCTAGGTGACCATGTTCTTGAGATTGCATGTCAAATTTATATGGTTCCAAGTAGTTCTAATGCATGATATAGGCCCTAGGCACTTGTAGGAGTAGTTGATATCAATTTTGTTGAGCTTGGTTCACTTTTATTTGAAGTTACTAAAATTTTCAAAATAAAATCAGAGGAAGAAATATGTTAGGAAAATGTACCAAGGTGGTTCTTCAAGGAAACAAGGACCCAGGCTTGCAATGCGTGATGCTGACGTTGAACCACCAAGGGACACTCCAGTGCGGCCTTGTGAATGGCCTTCAGAAGACTTTATGGATCGAGCAGGAATCAAGGAAGAATTTAACGCATATTTGTGTAACGCTGATCTTGTGAGCTTCGAGGCAGAAAAGTGCCATCAGTACCACTATCTCACTAGTTCCTTTGTGAGGAGGTTTGAATTTTCATCTTCACGTAATTCTCAAACTGTCATGTTTGATCTTTATGAAAATTCTTATACTATGGACTAAGAGGATTTTACCACTGCTTGCAAACTTCCATAATGGGTTAGTCCTAGTGAACCTCGCAAATCTGAATTTAGAGATTTTCTTGCTAAATTGTTGAAGTGGCTCTTATATGCATTATTGTTGATTTAACCAAGAGCCCATATTGCCTTCTCTTCTCCTGTTTATTGAATGCTCGCAGATTCCAGCTTAGTCCAATGCACGTGCACTATTATTATTCACATCGTTCGGTCGTGCAAGTGAAAGGCAATTATGACGATATATGATGGACTGATTGAGATGGGAGAAGCTGGTATGAACTCGACCTCTCTTGTTTTTGTAAATATGATTAGTTCATCGTTCCTGATTCAGCCTATTATGAATAAACATGTTTGCAATGACAATTAGACATCATAGTTTCTCGTGCCATGCTTGATTAGCTATGAGTTATAATGGTTTACCTTGCGTGCCAACATGCTATTAAAATGGTTGTGATGTGGTATGATGGGGTGGTATCCTCCTTTGAATGATTTAAGTGACTCGACTTGGCACATGTTCACACATGTAGTTGAAACAAATCAACATAGCCTTCACGATATTTATGTTCATGGTGGATTATATCCTATTCATGCTTTAACTCAATGTTTATTAATTTTAATGCATGTTCATGACTGTTGTCGCTCTCTAGTTGGTCGCTTCCCAGTCTTTTGCTAGCCTTCACTTGTACTAAGCGGGAATACTGCTTGTGCATCCAATCCCTTAAACCCCAAAGTTATTCCATATGAGTCCACCAATACCTTCCTATATGCGGTATCTACCTGCCGTTCCAAGTAAATTTGTGTGTGCCAAACTCTAAACCTTCAAATGAAATTCTGTTTTGTATGCTTGAATAGCTCACGTATCAACTAGAGTTGTCCGTATCTTCCATGTTAGGCGGGTTATTCTCAAGAGGAGTGGACTCCGCTCCTCACTCACGAGAAAATGGCTGGTCACCGGGATGCCCAATCCCATGCTTTTACGCAAATCAAATCAAAATAATTGCAAACAAAACTCCCCCTGGGACTATTGTTAGTTGGAGGCACTCGTTGTTTCGAGCAAGCCATGGATTGATGCTTGTTGGTGGAGGGGGGTATAAACTTTACCATTCTGTTTGGGAACCGCCTATAATGTGTGTAGCATGGAAGATATCGCCATCTCTTGGTTGTTATGTTGACAATGAAAGTATGCCGCTCAAAATATTATTTATCTCTGCTTTAAAATCGAGCTCTGAAACTTCATGAAACTTACTTTTGGAAAATATCAAAAATATTGGCGAAAGAATCAAGGCTAGGGGGCCCACCACCTGCCCACGAGGGTGTGGGCCGTGCCTGCCCCCCTGGGCGCGCCCCCTGCCTCGTGGGCCCCCTGTTGCTCCACCGACCTCAACTCCAACTCCATATATTCGTGTTCGGGGAGAAAAAAAATCAGAGAGAAGGATTCATCGCGTTTTACGATACGGAGCCGCCGCCAAGCCATAAAACCTCTCGGGAGGGCTGATCTGGAGTCCGTTCGGGGCTCCGGAGAGGGGAATCCGTCACCATCGTCATCATCAACCATCCTCCATCACCAATTTCATGATGCTCAACGCCGTGCGTGAGTAATTCCATCGTAGGCTTGCTGGACGGTGATGGTTGGATGAGATTTATCATGTAATCGAGTTAGTTTTGTTAGGGTTTGATCCCTAGTATCCACTATGTTCTGAGATTGATGTTGCTATGACTTTGCTATGCTTAATGCTTGTCACTAGGGCCCAAGTGCCATGATTTTAGATCTGAACCTATTATGTTTTCATGAATATATGTGAGTTCTTGATCCTATCTTGCAAGTCTATAGTCACCTACTATGTGTTATGATCCGGCAACCCCGAAGTGACAATAATCGGGACCACTCCCAGTGATGACCATAGTTTGAGGAGTTCATGTATTCACTATGTGTTAATGCTTTGGTCCGGTACTCTATTAAAAGGAGGCCTTAATATCCCTTAGTTTCCGCTAGGACCCCGCTGCCACGGGAGGGTAGGACAAAAGATGCCATGCAAGTTCTTTTCCATAAGCACGTATGACTATATTCGGAATACATGCCTACATTACATTGATGAATTGGAGCTAGTTCTGTGTCACCATATGTTATGATTGTTACATGATGAACCGCATCCGGCATAATTCTCCATCACCGATCCAATGCCTACAAGCTTTTCACATATTGTTCTCCGCTTATTTACTTTTCTGTTGCTACTGTTACAATCACTACAAAACCCAAAAATATTACTTTGCTACTAAATACTTTGCTGCAGATACTAAGTTATCCAGGTGTGGTTGAATTGGCAACTCAACTGCTAATACTTGAGAATATTCTTTGGCTCCCCTTGTGTCGAATCAATAAATTTGGGTTGAATACTCTACCCTCGAAAACTGTTGCGATCCCCTATACTTGTGGGTTATCACAATACAATTTATTACAAGATACGACAAAATGCCAAATACCACGAGCAAAATCTGAGAGTAGAACATCGACCTATCGCACCTTAATCCTCGTCGGATATATGTGCAACGTCATAAGTTGCAGTCATATAGGTCAGTACATTGAATGTTCTGGAAAGTCGCATCATGAGTATAATGAACGTATTTGTACATGCAATTTGGCTGGTGGAAAGCTCTAAGTTTCATTTTGCATAAAGCTAGTTTTTTCCTAGAATAAAAGGTATTATTCTACACTACAAAATAGCATAGGACGAGTTGGCAAACCCAACTCAATCCATTCCCAAATTTATTTAAAACCCAACTATTTAAATTAAGTGTGATGAGATCACCCGGCATTTGCACTACTAAAAGCTGAAGATGTCTGTAACCGGGGACACGACTAATCGATTAGGTTGACACTTTGCAGAGGTTGTGCACTTTTCCCAACAAGACTCGACCACCTCCATGCTCGGAAGATCAATGCATAGTCTTTCGAAAGTATTCCACCTTAACCCACGGATAGGCCGGTACACCTACATATTCTACATCAGCTAGCCTATCCCAGAAGAGGTCACACTATCTAATCAACTAAGCCAGAGCCCATAATGGCTTGTGTGTGTGCACACGTAAGCTTCTAGACATGAAAACATGTTTGATCCCTTTGAGCCTGAGGGGATGGACTACTAGTGGTGCACCACCATGGATTTCCCATGCATGCTACCACTATACTTCGCCACCATTAAAACCAATTTCCGCCCAGGTAGTTCATTTAAAAGTCTTGGTCCTAATTACTACTTTGTCACTCAAGTCTCGCCATGAACACTCCCCAATCCACGTCTACATTAGCGAGGCAAAAATAAACTTACACGATGGTGACAAAGGTTGTATAGTTCAGACCTACCTCAAATGAATTACTAGGTAAAAGCATAGCCATCCGGCATAAAGTCCTACCATGCAATCCTACCGCAAAAGACTAAGTGCATATAAAAAATAGGTAATGAAAACATGATCAAGATGTAAACTTGCCTTGGTACTGCGGGTTCAACTCTAGAGAATGATAGTACTCGGCTTCGCACTTTGGACAATCTATTGCAAAGTAAATAAACATACATAAGCAATCATTTTAGAGAACCAAAATAATATGTCATATGCAAAGACTCAGAAAATCCAAATGAAAAATCCAACACACTTCACTTGCATGAAAATTTCTAAGTGCAAAACAACATGTGGCATATGGTTCAAAATTGTGATGAACTAAAGAGCATACAAGGCATATAAGTAAAACTATCATGGACATATCCTAATTGTGTGTAAATATTGTGATAATGGTCCAAGTCATAGGGTTTGGCTACGGTGACAAAGTGCAAAAAGAATCAACTTAATCGGAGCTGCGGTTTAGGAGATATGGCCAAAAAGAGTTTGAATTTGAATTTAAAACAATTCAAATTTGAAATCTACAAAAGTTTGCAAATATAGGTTCATCTAATTTGGATGTATGGTTGAAAAGTTGTGGCTAATCTAAGTTCAGGGGCTAAACTGTGAAAGAAGAAACTACTACAGATAAGTCCCTAGCCACGTGGCAACACGCGAGTGGCGAGAAGGTGTCTGCTGCCTGGCTTAAACAGCGGGCAGCCGACAATTAATTAAAATAGTACATGGCTAATAAAAAAAGAAAAAACCTAGTCTGTTTAAAATAAACCGCGGTTAACTGTGTACCGGTTTGAATAAAAAAAGAACCTAGACTAAAAGAAAAAATGGGGCGGTGGCTCACAGTGGTGTGGTGGTGGCCGGCGACGAGCAAACGACAGGGTGCGTGGCTTGGGTCAAATGGGGTGGCGGCTCCGGCTGGTCCCGACGTCGGTGAAGGAGTCGGGGATGACGAGCGCGATGAGGAGGTCGTGGTGGTGGTGGCGGCGTGCGTTGAGGTGGCCGGGACGGACGAGGCAAAGGGCGGCGGCCCGGTGCTCCGGCGAGGGCCCGACTCCGGTGGGGGCGCTGTGGGGCTACGGATAAGCCCTAACCCGAGGGGCTTCACTGGCAGATGTGAGCCGAGCGGTGCGGTGCTTATCCTATGGGTCGGGCGGGAGGTTGGGGACGTGATGGGCCCCACCTGTCGGTGAGTGCGGGGAAGCGAGGGAGGAGCGGGCGGTCGACGCTTAAGCAAATCGGGCGCGGGGCTGGGCCTTGGGCTGTATGGCCGACTGGGCCGCTGGCTGCGTGCGTGTGTGTGTGTGTGAGAGAGAGAGAGAGAGAGAGAGAGAGAGAGAGAGAGAATGTGTGTGCACTTGTTTTTTTAAATAGGAAAGAAATGTGGCCCTAAACCAATTCAAATGAATTACTAAAAACACAGCAAAATTTCCTAAATTCATTTCTGAATATCTAGAGCACAGTGAACATTAAATTAAGCACATATAATTTTGAAAATATTTTCCTAAGGCAATTAATGCACCTTTTGCCAATACCAAATGAAATTCAAAAACTCCAAATAATATTCTAATGAATTTTCCAACTCCTTTATGTTTGAGGAAGTCACTTTATCCTCTCTCTCTCTCCTTTATTTTTCTTGAGTGGAAAATAATATTAGAATATTTCAAAAACTCCAGAATGGAATAAAAATATGATATGCATTGAATGATTCTATTAACATCAAAATTTAATAAAATTTGGATGTTACACAACACTTGCCTTTCGATTGATTCTTATCGTGTTGTAAAACTCTTTCCTGCACTTCTAGTTTGTAATATTATTAACCCTTCTTGCCACACTATACATCTTTCAAGAATTTGTTTTGCATGTGGAACTTTTATCAAAACTTACGAATGATTGTACTATATCTTCATATTGGCAATTATCAATAAGTGCAATCCATTATTCTCGAAGATATGAAATGTCTCTCCATAGAGCTTATCACAATACATGCAGAGAAATCGATTATCATTGTGTCTACCCATGCATACATTTAGGGAGAGTCCATTTTTATCTTTGAGACAAGTAACATTTGTTCACTTCCGATTGAAACCATTTACATTTCTATCCATACTTCGATGATTATCTGTTTTGAAAACAGTCGTCCAAAAAGAGGGAGATTGTTGGTGGAATAATTTTCCTCCTTGTATTTTGGAGATTGTTGTCATAAAAAAGTGCGGGACTAATGTGTTTGCTAGTGTACACAGAGGGACAAGTCCCTGAAGTCATATGGAGTTCGGAACATACTCCGAAGATAATCTCCTGCGAGGCAGCGAGGATTATCACCTAAGATTATGCTTATTGAAAGTGACTCCCCCCCCGCCCCCAAATGCTAACAAAAAGCAATTGGTTCGGTGCCTTTCCGAAGAAATTAACCGTAGCCAAGAAGTTTGAAGACAGGAAAAAGACATAGCATTTTCTTTCGGTGTTCTTCTTCTCTTTCTTGAGTCATAGGACCACCGTACTACTAAGAGGGGTATAGTGTATGAAACTTATGTTTCTTTGATGCTAAAGCGATACCTCTGAGAGTTGAGAGAAATCTCTTTGTGTTCTAAATAAATACTTGCTAGCAAGAGACATAGTTCTTCTTCGTTGCGAGATATTTAGTTCAGATTGAGGAGTTAGCATTACTTGTTCCTCAAGTAATGTTATCGTTGCTCAAAATCCGCCCGTTGGATACGTGTTGGTTGGACATTGGCCAGTCATTATGTCCAAAATAGTCTTTTGCCCCACAGGAAGATCGCGACTATAAATAGCCACCCCTTCCAATGTGCACCGTTGGTTACTCTGTTTGATCTCGGGAAGAATGTGTGAGCAACCCCTCTCCCGAGTGATTTGAGTTTAAAAATCCACCGAGAGAAAACCCGGGAGCTGGAAAACTAGATAGGGTTTAGCATCACTAGAATCTAAGTCAAGTACGCTCCGCCTATTACTCTTGAGAGCTGCGAACTCTCTAGACGGTTAGGTGTCAAATTCTTCAGTGACCAAGAGTAATTTTCAGGAAGAAGAAGTCTGTGAAGGTTTGGAGATCGCCTCAAGCATCTACGACGAGTAATCAGCACTGGTAGATGAATCAGTTGTCGAGGAGAATAGGACGAAGAGAGTTTATCTTCTGTCTTCGATCGCAAGTCCCTTCAATCAGATGTAGCTTTTTTATAGAAGAGTGAGCCGGTCTCACAAATCCCTTGTCCCCATTGAGCATCACTGGTTAACTCTGTACCTCATTTACTTTTAGTTCTTCATTGTGAGTTATCTATCAACTATGTAGTTATTCTTCGACGCATGCTCTACATCTACTTCCATAGTTTCCTTCCATGTTTACATTTTGTTAGTTATTCCGCTGTTCTATCTGAGAGATTTGAAGTTTCCCGGAGAAATTGTAAATCTCCCATTCACCCCCTTTGGTAGACATACTTCATTCCTGAAGGAAATATGCCCTAGAAGCAATAATAAAGTTGTTATTTATATTTCCTTATATCATGATAAATGTTTAGGGACATTTACATTTTCCCCCCTAACTTTGGCCCGACCTCATCTTTACCCCTAAATAAAAACAGTGCTCAACTATACCCCTCTTCCATTAGATGGCGTTATGGAAATACCCTTACGTGCCGTTTCCGTCAGGTCAAAGGGGTTTGACCATCATCGAGACGTCCAGTGGACATTTTTACCCCTCAGTTAATAAAAAAAAGGAAACTAAAAAAGAGGAAAAAAGGCATAAAGAAACTTACCTGTAGCGGGCCCATGTAGCCAGCCCGGCCCAGCAAGCCGTAGGGTCATCTTCCTCCTCTCGCCAGGAGGATGAGAGGGGCATGCCTCACGGACGCGACCACGCGCAGGACACTTCCTGCCTGCTTGCCTCCTCCTCGACACGCCTAAGGGTGGCATAGACCCCCTGACCTCACTCTCCCTCCCTCCCATGCCTATTCGCTCCTCTGACCTCTCCCTCTCTTGCAACCGAGCGTAGCCGTCGCCGCCGTCAACCGTTCTCGTCGCCGCCGTCCACCATTTGCCTCACCACCATGTCCAAACGAAGTGCCTCGACGCCGTTCTTCTCCACACCAAATCACACAAGCCCGGACGCGCTGCAATGCCGCCACCATCGTCGTCTTCAACCTCGGTTCCCAAAGCTCCTCGTCATCGATTCGCTGCAACCAGGCCGTCTCCGAGCCTCCTGGGGTGCTTTCCTGAACCGCCATGAGATCCACTGCATTTCCCCCTTGCTCCCATGCTCGATTGCGTTGCCTAGCCATTGTTTCCATCGGAGCCGAGAGCTCCTCACCGCCGGCCTTGTCGCCACCGCGGCTACAGCCATTGAAGCCCGTGCCTGAGCACCCCACTTTTCTCAGTGCTTCTCCAGGAAGCCTCTGAGCCCACCAGCTCATCCAGCGACGCGCTATACCGTCAAAACCGTCTCACCCGTAGCTCCGGCCACCGCCACGAGGTCGCTTCCGACGAGCTCAGGCCACCCCCACACTTCCCGTCTGTCCCAATTGACGCAGCTCGATGCCAGCTAGCTGTAGAACCCATCCACGCGCAATTTAGTGCCCTGCAGCGAGAAAACGGTGCTCCTCCGCCGTCGGTTTTAGTTCCCGCCGGCGAGGTGATGTGGCATGTTTAGTTTCGGTTAACTACCCAATTAACTTAATCTTTCTATGACATGTGGGAACCCCTTGTTTAATTAGCTAGCTAATACAGTCAACATAGGGTTAAGTTTAATCCCAATGGACCCACTTGTCAGGGAGAGAGCTTGTGTGTGAGAGAGTTGTTTTTAGTTGGGGTCCACGTGTAAGTGAGAGAGAGTTTTTCACCCGAAGGGCAGGCCCCACATGTCAGTGGCATATGCACACATGGGTAAAAATGTCCATAGGATGTCTCGATGACGGTCAAACCCCTTTGACCCGACGGAAATGGAGCAGAGGGGTATTTCCATAACACCGTCTAACGGAAGAGGGGTATAGTTGAGCACTGTTTTTATTTAGGGGTAAAGATGAGGTCGGGCCAAAGTTAGGGGGAAATGGAATTGGCCCAAATGTTTATTATTCATGCTAGAATTGTATTAACCGGAAACTTAGTACATGCGTGAATACATAGACAAACAGAGTGTCCCTAGTATGCCTCTACTTGACTAGCTCGTTAATCAAAGATGGTTAAGTTTCCTAGCCATAGACATGTGTTGTCATTTGATGAATGGGATCACATCATTAGAGAATGAGGTGATGGTCAAGACCCATCTGTTAGCTTAGCATTATGATCGTTTAGTTTTATTGCTATTGCTTTCTTCATGACTTATACATGTTCCTCTATCTTTGAGATTATGCAGCTCCCGAATACCGGAGGAACACTTTGTGTGCTATCAAACGTCACAACGTAACTGGGTGATTATAAAGATGCTCTACAGGTGTCTCCGATGGTGTTTGTTGAGTTCGCATAGATCGAGATTAGGATTTGTCACTCCGAGTATCGGAGAGGTATCTCTGGGCCCTCTCGGTAATGCACATCACTATAAGCCTTGCAAGCAATGTGACTAATGACTTAGTTGCGGGATGATGCATTACGGAACGAGTAAAGAGACTTGTCGGTAACGAGATTGAACTAGGTATGATGATACCGACGATCGAATCTCGGGCAAGTAACGTACCAATGACAAAGGGAACAATGTATGTTGTTATGCGGTTTGACCGATAAAGATCTTCGTAGAATATGTAGGAACCAATATGAGCATCCAGGTTCCGCTATTGGTTATTGACCGGAGATGTGTCTCGGTCATGTCTACATAGTTCTCGAACCCGTAGGGTCCGCACGCTTAACGTTCGATGACGATTTGTATTATGAGTTATGTGATTTGATGACCGAAATTTGTTCGGAGTCCCGGATGAGATCACGGACATGACGAGGAGTCTCGAAATGGTTGAGAGGTAAATATTCATATATTGTAAGGTTACATTCGGACACCGGAATGGTTCGGGTTGTTTCAGATGAGTTTCAGAGTACCGAGGGTTACCGGAACCCCCCGGTAGGTTAATGGGCCACCATGGGCCTTAGTAGAGAAGAGAGAGGGCCGACCAGGCAGTGGCGCGCCCCCCTTGCAATTCCGAATTGGACAATGGGTGGGGGCGCCCCCCCCCCCGTTCCCTCTCCTACTCCTCCTCTCTTTCCCCCTTTACTACTCCGGAAAAGGAAAAAGGAGAGGGGAATCCTACTAGGACTAGGGAGTCCTAGTAGGACTCCCCACACTTGGTGCGCCCCTAGGGGGGCGGCCTCCTCTCCTCCCCCTTTATATACGGAGGCGGGGGGCACTGAGGGAGTCCTGGATTAAGGGGTCCTCGAACGTCCGGCCTATGTGACGTGGGTCGGACTGATGGGCCGTGAAGATACAAGATAGAAGACTTACTCCCATGTCCGAATGGGACTCTCCTTTTCCTGGAAGGCAAGCTTGGCGTTCGGATATGAAGATTCCTTCCTATGTAAACCGACTCTGTACAACCCTAGGCCCCTCCGGTGTCTATATAAACCAGAGGGGTTAGTCCGTAGAGGCAATCACAATCATACAGGCTAGACATCTAGGGTTTAGCCATTACGATCTCGTGGTAGATCGACTCTTGTAATCCTCATATTCATCAAGATCAATCAAGCAGGAAGTAGGGTATTACCTCCATCAAGAGGGCCCAAACCTGGATAAACATCGTGTCCCCCGTCTCCTGTTAGCATCGACCTTAGACGCACAGTTTGGGACTCCCTACCCGAGATCCCCAATTTTGACACCGACGAGCACCCCAAAGACAGACCAAGTCTTCTCTTAGCCATGTGCGGTGCCCCCCTCCACAGTTACACACCTCGGTCATATCGTCGTAGTGCTTAGGCGAAGCCCTGCGCCGGTAACTTCATCATCACCGTTGCCACGCCGTCGTGCTGACGGAACTCTCCCTCGTCCTCAACTGGATCAAGAGCTCGAGGGACGTCATCATGCTGAAAGTTTGCTTAACACGGAGGTGCCGTACGTTCGGTGCTAGGATCGGTTGGATCGCGAAGACGTTCGACTACATCAACCGTGTTACTAAACACTTCCTCTGTCGGTCTACGAGGGTACGTGGACACACTCTCCCCGCTCATTTCTATGCATCTCCTAGATAGATCTAGCATGATCGTAGGTAAAAAAATTGAAATACTGCGTTCCCCAACAGTGGCATCCGAGCCAGGTCTATGCGTGACTGGTTCTATCGACGTGCTTCGCACACAGGTGGCTGGCGGGTGTCAGTTTCTCCAACTTTAGTTGAATTGAGTGTGGCTACGCCCGGTCCTTGTGAAGGTTAAAACATCACATACTTGATGAAATATCGTTGTGGTTTTGATGTGTAGGTAAGAACGGTTCTTGCTCAGCCCGTAGCAGCCACGTAAAACTTGCAACAACAAAGTAGAGGACGTCTAACTTGTTTTTGCAGGGCATGTTGTGATGTGATATGGTCAAGACATGATGCTAAATTTTATTGTATGATATGATCATGTTTTGTAACAAAGTTATCGGCAACTGGCAGGAGCCATATGATTGTCGCGTTATTGTATGAAATGCAATCTCCATGTAATTGCTTTACTTTATCACTAAGCGGTAGCGATAGTCGTAGAAGCAATAGTTGGCGAGACGACAACGATGCTATGATGGAGATCAAGGTGTCGTGCCGGTGACAGTGGTGATCATGACGGTGCTTTGGAGATGGAGATCAAAGGCACAAGATGATGATGGCCATATCATATCACTTATATTGATTGCATGTGATGTTTATCCTTTATGCATCTTATCTTGCTTAGTACGGCGGTAGCATTATAAGATGGTCTCTCACTAAATTTCAAGGTACAAGTGTTCTGCCTGAGTACGCACCGCTGCGAAAGTTCGTCGTGCTGAGACACCACGTGATGATCGGGTGTGATAAGCTCTACGTTCACATACAACGGGTGCAAGCCAGTTTTGCACGTGCAGAATACTCGGGTTAAACTTGATGAGCCTAGCATATGCAGATATGGCCTCGGAACACTGAGAGTGAAAGGTCGAACGTGAATCATATAGTAGATATGATCAACATAGTGATGTTCACCATTGAAAACTACTCCATCTCACGTGATGATCGGACATGGTTTAGTTGATTTGGATCACGTGATCATTTAGATGACTAGAGGGATGTCTATCTAAGTGGGAGTTCTTAAGTAATATGATTAATCGAACTTTAATTTATCATGAACTTAGTACCTGATAGTTTTTGCATGTCTATGTTGTTGTAGATCAAAGGCCCGTGCTACCGTTCCTTTGAATTTAAATGCGTTCCTAGAGAAAGCTAAGTTGAAAGATGATAGTAGCAACTACACGGACTGGGTCTGTAACTCGAGGATTATCCTCATTGATGCACAGAAGAATTACATCCTGGAAGCACCGCTAGGTGTACCACCCGCGCCAGCAACTGCAGACATTATGAATGACTGGCAGTCGCATGTTGATGACTGCTCGATAGTTCATTGTGCCATGCTTTACGGCTTAGAATCGGGACTTCAAAGACGTTTTGAACGTCATGGAGCATATGAGATGTTCTAGGATTTGAAGTTAATATTTCAAGCAAATGCCCGAGTTGAGAGATATGAAGTCTCCAACAAGTTCTATAGCTGCAAAATGGAGGAGAATAGTTCTGTCTGTGAACACATACTCAGAATGTCTGGGTACCACAACCACTTGACTCAACTGGGAGTTAATCTTCCTGATGATAGTGTCATTGACAGAGTTCTTCAATCACTGCCACCAAGCTACAAAAGCTTCGTGATGAACTATAATATGCAAGGGATGGATAGGACAATTCCCGAGCTCTTCGCAATGCTAAAGGCTGCGGAGGTAGAAATCAAGAAGGAGCATCAAGTGTTGATGGTTAACAAGACCACTAGTTTCAAGAAAAAGGGTAAAGGGAAGAAGGGGAACTTCAAGAAGAATGGCAAGCAAGTTGCCGCTCAACTGAAGAAGCCCAAGTATGGACCAAAGCCTGAGACTGATTGCTTCTACTGCAAAGGGACTGGTCATTGGAAGCGGAACTGCCCCAAGTATTTGGCGGATAAGAAGGATGGCAAAGTGAAAGGTATATTTTATATACATGTTATTGATGTGTACCTTACTAATGCTCATAGTAGCGCCTGGGTATTTGATACTGGTTCTGTTGCTCATATTTGCAACTCGAAACAGGGGCTACGGATTAAACAAAGATTGGCTAAGGACGAGGTGACGATGCGCATGGAAAATGGTTCCAAAGTCGATGTGATCGCCGTAGGCACGCTACCTCTACATCTAAGTCCGGATTAGTTTTAGACCTGAATAATTGTTATTTGGTGCCAGCGTTAAGCATGAACATTATATCTGGATCTTGTTTGATGCGAGACGGTTATTCATTTAAATCAGAGAATAATGGTTGTTATATTTATATGAGTAATATCTTTTATGGTCATGCACCCTTGATGAGTGGTCTATTTTTGTTGAATCTCGATTGTTGTGATACACATATTCATAATATTGAAGCCAAAACATGCAAGGTTAATAATGATATTGCAACTTATTTGTGTCACTGTCGTTTAGGTCATATTGCTGTAAAGCGCATGAAGAAACTCCATGCTGATGGGCTTTTGGAATCACTTGATTATGAATCACTTGATGCTTGCAAACCATGCCTCATGGGCAAGATGACTAAGACTCCATTCTCCGGAACAATGGAGCGAGCAACTGACTTGTTGGAAATAATACATACTGATGTGTGCGGTCCGATGAGTGTTGAGGCTCGCGACGGGTATTGTTATTTTCTGACCTTCACAGATGATTTGAGCAGATATGGATATATCTACTTGATGAAACATAAATCTGAAACATTTGAAAAGTTCAAAGAATTTCAGAGTGAAATGGAAAATCATCGTAACAAGAAAAATAAAGTTTCTATGATCTGATCGTGGAGGTGAATATTTGAGTTATGAGTTTGGTCTTCATTTGAAACAATGTGGAATAGTTTCGCAACTCACGCCACCTGGAAGACCACAGCGTAATGGTGTGTCCGAACGTTGTAACCGTACTTTATTGGATATGGTGCGATCTATGATGTCTCTTACTGATTTACCGCTATCGTTTTGGGGTTATGCTTTAGAGGCGGCTGCATTCGCATTAAATAGGGCACCATCCAAATCCATTGAGACAACACAATATGAACTGTGGTTTGGCAAGAAACCCAAGTTGTCGTTTCTTGAAGTTTGGGGATGCGATGCTTATGTGAAAAAGCTTCAACCTAATAAGCTCGAACCCAAATCGGAGAAATGTGTCTTCATAGGATACCCAAAGGAGACTGTTGGGTACACCTTCTATCACATATTCGAAGGCAAGATATTTGTTGCTAAGAATGGATCCTTTCTAGAGAAGGAGTTTCTCTCGAAAGAAGTGAGTGGGAGGAAAGTAGAACATGATGAGGTAATTATACCTTCTCCCGAATTGGAAAGTAGTTCATCACAGAAATCAGTTCCAGTGATTCCTACACCAATTAGTGAGGAAGCTAATGGTGATGATCATGAAACTTCAGATCAAGTTACTACTGAACCTCGTAGGTCAACCAGAGTACGATCCGCACCAGAGTGGTACGGTAATCCTGTTCTGGAGGTCATGTTACTTGACCATGACGAACCTACGAACTATGAGGAAGCGATGATGAGCCTAGATTCCGCGAAATGGCTTGAGGCCATGAAATCTGAGATGGGATCCATGTATGAGAACAAAGAGTGGACTTTGGTTGACTGGCCCGATGATCGGGAAGCCATAGAGAATAAATGGATCTTCAATAAGAAGACTGAAGCTGATGGTAATGTTACTATCTACAAAGATTGACTTGTTGTGAAAGGTTTTCGACAAGTTCAAGGAGTTGACTACGATGAGACCTTCTCACCCATAGCGATGCTTAAGTCTGTCCGAATCATGTTAGCAATTGCCGCATTTTATGATTATGAAATTTGGCAAATGGAT
The DNA here is from genome assembly GCF_002575655.3 of Aegilops tauschii subsp. strangulata. NCBI lineage: Eukaryota > Viridiplantae > Streptophyta > Magnoliopsida > Poales > Poaceae > Aegilops > Aegilops tauschii. Next base: position 390,045,311 of record NC_053036.3, on the reverse strand, counting down.
GTCAAAACTGCATTCCTTAATGGATATCTTAAAGAAGAGTTGTATATGATGCAACCAGAAGGATTTATCGATCCTAAATGTGCTAACAAAGTGTGCAAGCTCCAGCGATCCATTTATGGACTGGTACAAGCCTCTCGGAGTTGGAATATACGCTTTGATAGTGTGATCAAAGCATATGGTTTTATACAGAATTTTGGAGAAGCCTGTATTTACAAGAAGGTGAGTGGGAACTCTGTAGCATTTCTAATATTATATGTGGATGAAATATTGTTGATTGGAAATAATACAGAATTTCTGGATAGCATAAAAGGATACTTGAATAATAATTTTTCAATGAAAGACCTCGGTGAAGCTGCTTATATATTGGGCATCAAGATCTATAGAGATAGATCAAGACGCTTGATTGGACTTTCACAAAGCACATACCTTAATAAAATTTTGAAGAAGTTCAAAATGGATCAGTCAAAGAAAGGGTTCTTGCCTGTGTTACAAGGTGTGAAGTTGAGTCAGACTCAATGCCCGACCACTGCAGAAGATAGAGAGAAAATGAAAGTCATTCCCTATGCCTCAGCCATAGGTTCTATCATGTATGCAATGCTGTGTACCAAACCTGATGTGTGCCTTGCTATTAGTTTAGCAGGGAGGTACCAAAGTAATCCAGGAGTGGATCACTGGACAGCGGTCAAGAACATCCTGAAATACCTGAAAAGGACTAAGGATGTGTTTCTCGTTTATGGAGGTGACAAAGAGCTCGTCGTAAATGGTTATGTCGATGCAAGCTTTGACACTGATCCGGATGACTCTAAGTCACAAACCGGATACGTATTTATATTGAATGGTGGAGCTGTCAGTTGGTGCAGTTCCAAGCAAAGCGTCATGGCGGGATCTACGTGTGAAGCAGAGTTCATAACTGCTTTGGAAGCAGCAAATGAAGGAGTCAGGATGAAGGAGTTCATATCCGATCTAGGTGTAATACCTAGTGCATCGGGTCCAATGAAAATCTTTTGTGACAATACTGGAGCAATTGGCTTTGCGAAGGAATCCAGATTTCACAAGAGAACCAAACACATCAAGAGGCACTTCAATTCCATCGGCGATCAAGTCAAGGAGCGAGACATAGAGATTTGCAAAATACATCCGGATCTGAATATTGCAGACCCGTTGACTAAGCCTCTCTCACGAGCAAAACATGATCAGCACCAAGACTCCATGGGTGTTAGAATCATTACTATGTAATCTAGATTATTGACTCTAGTGCAGGTGGGAGACTGAAGAAAATATGCCCTAGAGGCAATAATAAAGTTGTTATTTATATTTACTTATATCATGATAAATGATTATTATTCATGCTAGCATTGTATTAACCGGAAACTTAGTACATGTGTGAATACATAGACAAACAGAGTGTCCCTAGTATGCCTCTACTTGACTAGCTCGTTAGTCAAAGATGGTTAAGTTTCCTGAACATAGACATGTGTTGTCATTTGATGAACGGGATCACATCATTAGAGAATGATGTGATGGACAAGACCCATCCGTTACCTTAGCATTATGATCATTTAGTTTTATTGCTATTGCTTTCTTCATGACTTATACGTGTTCCTCTGACTATGAGATTATGCAACTCCCGAATACCGAAGGAACACTTTGTGTGCTATCAAATGTCACAACGTAACTGGGTGATTATAAAGATGCTTTACAGGTGTCTCCGATGGTGTTTGTTGAGTTCGCATAGATCGAGATTAGGATTTGTCACTCCGAGTATCAGAGAGGTATCTCTGGGCCCTCTCGGTAATGCACATCACTATAAGCCTTGCAAGCAATGTGACTAATGAGTTAGTTGCGGGATGATGCATTACGGAACGAGTAAAGAGACTTGCCGGTAACGAGATTGAACTAGGTATGATGATACCGACGATCGAATCTTGGGCAAGTAACATACCGATGACAAAGGGAACAACGTATGTTGTTATGCGGTTTGACCGTAAAGATCTTCATAGAATATGTAGGAACCAACATGAGCATGTCAACATAGTTCTCGAACCCGTAGGATCCGCACGCTTAACGTTCGATGACAATTTGTATTATGAGTTATGCGATTTGATGACCGAAATTTGTTCGGAGTCCAGGATGAGATCACGGACATGACGAGGAGTCTCTAAATGGTCGAGAGGTAAAGATTCATATATTGGAAGGTTACATTCAAAGACCGGAATGGTTCGGGTTGTTTTGGATGAGTTTCGGAGTACCAGGGGTTACCGGAACCCCCCCCTTGGAGGTTAATGGCCCACCATGGGACTTAGTGGAGAAGAGAGAGGCCGACCAGGAGGTGGTGCGCCCCCCCTTGCCAATCCGAATTGGACAAGGGGTTGGGGCGGCGCCCCCCCCCCTTTCCCTCTCCTACTCCTCCTCCCTTTCCCCCTTTACTACTCCGGAAAAGGAAAAAGGAGAGGGGGATCCTACTAGGACTAGGGAGTCCTAGTAGGACTCCCCACACTTGGCGCGCCCCTAGGGGGCGGCCTCCTCTCCTCCCCCTTTATATACGGAGGCGGGGGGCACCCCAAAGACAGACCAAGTCTTCTCTTAGTTGTGTGCGGTGCCCCCCTCCACAGTTACACAACTCGGTCATATTGCCGTAGTACTTAGGCGAAGCCCTGCGCCGGTAACTTCATCATCACCGTTGCCACGCCGTCGTGCTGACGGAACTCTCCCTCGTCCTCAACTAGATCAATAGCTCGAGGGACGTTGATAACCCACAAGTATAGGGGATCGCAACAGTTTTCGAGGGTAGAGTATTCAACCCAAATTTATTGATTCGACACAAGGGGAGCCAAAGAATATCCTCAAGTATTAGCAGTTGAGTTGTCAATTCAACCACACCTGGATAACTTAGTATCTGCAGCAAAGTATTTAGTAGCAAAGTAATATTTTTGGGTTTTGTAGTGATTGTAATAGTAGCAACGGAAAAGTAAATAAGCGAAGAACAATATGTGAAAAGCTCGTAGGCATTGGATCAGTGATGGAGAATTATGCCGGATGCGGTTCATCATGTAACAATCATAACATAGGGTGACACAGAACTAGCTCCAATTCATCAATGTAATGTAGGCATGTATTCCGAATATAGTCATACGTGCTTATGGAAAAGAACTTAAATGACATCTTTTGTCCTACCCTCCCGTGGCAGCGGGGTCCTAGCGGAAACTAAGGGATATTAAGGCCTCCTTTTAATAGAGTACCGGAACAAAGCATTAACACATAATGAATACATGAACTCCTCAAACTATGGTCATCACCGGGAGTGGTCCCGATTATTGTCACTTCGGGGTTGCCGGATCATCACACATAGTAGGTGACTATAGACTTGCAAGATAGGATCAAGAACTCACATATATTCATGAAAACATAATAGGTTCAGATCTGAAATCATGGCACTAGGGCCCTAGTGACAAGCATTAAGCATAGCAAAGTCATAGCAACATCAATCTCAGAACATAGTGGGTACTAGGGATCAAACCCTAACAAAACTAACTCGATTACATGATAAATCTCATCCAACCCATCACCGTCCAGCAAGCCTACAATGGAATTACTCACGCACGTCGGTGAGCATCATGAAATTGGAGATGGAGGATGGTTGATGATGACGACGGCGACGGATTCCCCTCTCCGGAGCCCCGAACGGACTCCAGATCAGCCCTCCCGAGAGGTTTTAGGGCTTGGCAGCGGCTCCATATCGTAAAACGCGATGAATCCTTCTCTCTGATTTTTTTCTCCCCGAACACGAATATATGGAGTTGGAGTTGAGGTCGGTGGAGTGTAAGGGGGCCCACGAGGCAGGGGGCGCGCCCCCCACCCTCATGGATAGGGTGTGGGCCCCCTGACGTGGATTCTTCTTCTAGTATTTTAATATTTTCCAAAATATGTTCCGTGGAGTTTCAGGTCATTCCGAGAACTTTTGTTTCTGCAGATAAATAACACCATGGCAATTCTACTGAAGACAGCGTCAGTCCGGGTTAGTTCCATTCAAATCATGCAAGTTAGAGTCCAAAACAAGGGCAAAAGTGTTTGGAAAAGTAGATACGACGGAGACGTATCAACTCCCCCAAGCTTAAACCTTTGCTTTTTCTCAAGCAATTCAGTTGATAAACTGAATGTGATAAAGAAAAACTTTTACAAACTCTGTTTGCTCTTGTTGTTGTAAATATGTAAAGCCAACATTCAAGTTTTTAGCAAAGATTATGACTAACCACATTCACAATAACTCTTAGGTCTCATGTTTACTCATATCAATGGCATAATCAACTAGCGAGCAATAATAATAAATCTGCGTTGGTTTTCCCTTGAAGAGGAAAGGGTGATGCATCAAAGTAGCGTAAGTATTTCCCTCAGTTTTTGAGAACCAAGGTATCAATCCAGTAGGAGGCCACGCACGAGTCCCTCGCACCTACACAAACAAATAAATCCTCACAACTAACGCGATAAGGGGTTGTCAATCCCTACACGGTCACTTACGAGAGTGAGATCTGGTAGATATGGTAAGATAATATTTTTGGTATTTTTATGATAAAGATGCAAAGTAAAGAAAGTAAAATAAAAACGGTGCCAGAAATAGCTTGTTGTTGGAAGATTAATATGATGGAAAATAGACCCGGGGGCCATAGGTTTCACTAGTGGCTTCTCTCAAGAGCATAAGTATTTACGGTGGGTGAACAAATTACTGTTGAGCAATTGACAGAACTGAGCATAGTTATGAGAATATCTAGGTATGATCATGTATATAGGCATCACGTCCGAGACAAGTAGACCGACTCCTGCCTGCATCTACTACTATTACTCCACACATCGACCGCTATCCAGCATGCATCTAGAGTATTAAGTTCATAAGAACAGAGTAACGCTTTAAGCAAGATGACATGACGTAGAGGGATAAATTCATGCAATATGATATAAACCCCATCTTGTTATCCTCGATGGCAACAATACAATACGTGCCTTGCTGCCCCTACTGTCACTTGGAAAGGACACCGCAAGATTGAACCCAAAGCTAAGCACTTCTCCCATTGCAAGAAAGATCAATCTAGTAGGCCAAACCAAACTGATAATTCGAAGAGACTTGCAAAGATAACCAATCATACATAAAAGAATTCCGAAGATTCAAATATTGTTCATAAATAAACTTGATCATAAACCCACAATTCATCGGTCTCAACAAACACACCGCAAAAGAAGATTACATCAAATAGATCTCCACGAGAGAGGGGGGAGAACATTGTATTGTGATCCAAAAAGAGAGAAGAAGCCATCTAGCTAATAACTATGGACCCGAAGGTCTGAGGTAACTACTCACACATCATCGGAGAGGCTATGGTGTTGATGTAGAAGCCCTCCGTGATCGATGCCCCCTCCGGCGGAGCTCCGGGGCAGGCCCCAAGATGGGATCTCATGGGTACAGAAGGTTGCGGCGGTGGAATTAGGTTTTTTTGCTCCGTATCTGGTAGTTTGGGGTACGTAGGTATATATATGAGGAAGGAGTACGTCGGTGGAGCAACGTGGGGCCCACGAGGGTGGAGGGCGCGCCCAGGGGGTAGGCGCGCCCCCCTACCTCGTGCCTTCCTGGTAGCTTTCTTGACGTAGGGTCCAAGTCCTCTGGATCACGTTCGTTCCAAAAATCATGTTCCCGATGGTTTCATTCCGTTTGGACTCCGTTTGATATTCTTTTTCTGCGAAAATCTGAAATAGGCAAAAAAACAGCAATTCTGGGTTGGGCCTCCGGTTAATAGGTTAGTCCTTTCGATGATAGGTCCATTTTGCATCAGGCTTTTATATCATTATTTATTGCATTATGGGTTGTTATTACACATTATGTCACAATACTTATGCCTATTCTCTCTTATTTTACAAGGTTTACATAAGGAGGGAGAATGCCGGCAGCTGGAATTCTGGGCTGGAAAAGGAGCAAATATTAGAGACCTATTCGGCACAACTCCAAAAGTCCTGAAACTCCACGAAAGTTATTTTTGGAAATAAAAAAATACTGGAAGAAGAATCCACGCCAGGGGGCCTCCACCTGTCCACGAGGGTGGGGGGCGCGCTCCCCTGCCTCGTGGGCCCCCTGTTGGCCCTCCGGTGCCCATCTTCTGCTATATGAAGTCTTTCGTCCGAAGAAAAATCATAAGCAAGCTTTCGGGACGAGACTCCGCCGCCACGAGGCGGAACCTTGGCGGAACCAATCTAGGGCTCCGGCAGAGCTGTTCTCCTAGGGACACATCCCTCCGGGAGGGGGAAATCATCGCCATCGTCATCACCAACGCTCCTCTCATCGGGAGAGGGCAATCTCCATCAACATCTTCACCAGCACCATCTCCTCTCAAACCCTAGTTCATCTCTTGATCCAATTCTTGTCTCTAAGTCTGGGATTGGTACATGTAGGTTGCTAGTAGTGTTGATTACTCCTTGTAGTTGATGCTAGTTGGTTTATTTGGTGGAAGATCATATGTTCAGATCCTTTATGCATATTAATACCCCTCTGATTATGAACATGAATATGCTTTGTGAGTAGTTACATTTGTTCCTGAGGACATGGGAGAAGTCTTGCTATTAGTAGTCATGTGAATTTGGTATTCGTTCGATATTTTGATGAGATGTATGTTGTCTCTCCTCTAGTGGTGTTATGTGAACTTCGACTACATGACACTTCACCATTATTTGGGCCTAGAGGAAGGCATTGGGAAGTAATAAGTAGATGATGGGTTGCTAGAGTGATAGAAGCTTAAACCCTAGTTTATGCGTTGCTTCGTAAGGGGCTGATTTGGATCCACATGTTTCATGCTATGGTTAGGTCTACCTTAATACTTCTTTTGTAGTTGCGGATGCTTGCAATAGGGGTTAATAATAAGTGCGATGCTTGTCCAAGTAAGGGCAGCACCCAAGCACCGGTCAACCCACATATCAAATTATGAAAGTATCGAACGCGAATCATATGAACGTGATGAAAACTAGCTTGACCATAATTCCCATGTGTCCTCGGGAGCGTTTTTCTCTATATAAGATTTTGTCCAGGCTTGTCCTTTGCTACAAAAAGGATTGGGCCACCTTTCTGCACTTTATTTACTTTTGTTACTCGTTGCTCGTTACAAATTATCCTATCACAAAAATATCTGTTACCTATAATTTCAGTGCTTGCAGAGAATACCTTGCTGAAAACCGCTTATCATTTCCTTCTGCTCCTCGTTGGGTTCGACACTCTTACTTATCGAAAGGACTACGATAGAAGCCCTATACTTGTGGGTCATCAAGACACTTTTCTGGCACCGTTGCCGGGGAGTGAAGTGCCTTTGGTAGGGGGAATTTGGTAAGGAAAAATTTATATAGTGTGCTGAAATTTACTGTCACTTGTTACTATGGAAAGTAATCCTCTGAGGGGCTTGTTCGAGGTATCTTCACCCCGACCAGTAGAGCAAAGAGTTGCTCCTCAACCTACTGAACCTACTGAAAATGAAAATGTCTACTTTGAAATTCCTTCGGGTATGTTAGAAAAACTGCTAGCTAATCCTTTTGCAGGAGACAGAACAATGCATCCTGATGAGCACCTAATATATGTGGATGAAGTTTGTGGATTATTTAGGCTTACAGGTGTGCCCGACGATGTTATTAAGAAGAAGGTCTTCCCTTTATCTTTGAAGGGAGATGCATTGACATGGTATAGGCTATGTGATGATATGGGATCATGGAACTACAAACGATTGAAATTGGAATTTCATCAGAAGTTTTATCCTATGCATCTTGTTCATCGTGATCGCAATTATAAATATAATTTTTGGCCTCGTGAAGGAGAAAGCATCGCTCAAGCTTGGGGGAGGCTTAAATCAACGTTATATTCATGGCCCAATCATGAGATCCCAAGAGAAATAATTATTCAAAGTTTTTATGCTCGGCTTTCTGATAACAATCGCACCATGCTCGATACTTCTTGTGCTGGCTCTTTTATGATGAAGACTATTGAATTAAAATGGGATTTATTGGAAAGAATTAAACGCAACTCTGAAGATTGGGATCTTGACGAAGGTAAGGAGTCAGGTATGACACCTAAGTTTGATTGTGTTAAATCTTTTATGGATACCGATGTTTTCCGTAAATTTAGGACTAAATATGGACTTGACTCTGAGATAGTAGCCTCTTTCTGTGAATCTTTTGCTGCTTATGTTGATCTCCCTAAGGAGAAGTGGTTTAAGTATCATCCTCCAATAGAAGTAAAAGTAGCTGCACCTATTAAAGTTGAAGAAAAGATTATCACTTATAATGATCCTATTGTTCCTACTTCTTATGTTGAGAAACCACCTTTCCCTGTTAGGATAAAAGATCATGCTAAAGCTTCAACGGTGGTTCGTAAAAGCAACATTAGAACCTATACACCTCCTGAGCAAGTTAAAGTTGAACCTAATATTGCTATTGTTAAAGATCTCTTGTCTGATAATATTGATGGGCATGTTATTCATTTCCGTGATGAAACTGCTAGAATTGCCAAACCTTGTGCTAAAGATAAACATAGACCTGTGGTACGCATGCCTGTTATTTCTGTTAAAATAGGAGATCATTGTTATCAAGGCTTATGTGATATGGGTGCTAGTGCTAGTGCAATACCTATTGACTTATACAAACAAATTATGCATGATATTGCACCTACTGAGTTAGAAGATATTGATGTCACAATTAAACTTGCCAATAGAGATACTATTTCACCCATGGCAATTGTTAGAGATTTTGAAGTCTTGTGTGGGAAAACTAAATATCCTGCTGATTTTCTTGTTCTTGGTTCCCCACAAGATAGCTTTTGTCCCATTATATTTGGTAGACCCTTCTTGAACACTGTTAATGCTAGGATAGACTGCGAAAAGGATATTGTTACTATTGGTTTGGGTGATATGTCTCATGAGTTTAATTTCTCTAAATTTCGTAGACAACACCGTGAAGAGGAATTGCCTAGTAAAGATGAAATTATTGGTCTTGCTTCTATTGCCGTACCTCCTAGTGATCCTTTAGAACAATATTTGCTAGACCATGAAAATGATATGTTTATGAATGAACGAAGGGAAATAGATGAAGTATTCTTTAAACAGGAACCCATCCTGAAACACAATTTGCCTGTTGAAATCCTAGGGGATCCTCCTCCACCCAAGGGTGATCCCGTGTTTGAGCTTAAACTGTTACCTGATACTCTTAAATATGCTTATCTTGATGAGAAAAAGATATATCCTGTTATTATTAGTGCTAACCTTTTAGAGCATGAAGAAGAGAGATTATTGAAAACTCTGAAGAAGCACCGTGCTGCTATTGGATATACTCTTGATGATCTTAAGGGCATTAGTCCCACTCTATGTCAACATAAAATAAATTTGGAGAAAGATGCCAAACCAGTTCGTGATCATCAACGACGGCTGAATCCTAAGATGAAAGAAGTGGTAAGAAAGGAAATACTAAAGCTCCTTGAGGCAGGTATAATCTATCCCGTTGCTGATAGTTAGTGGGTAAGTCCTGTCCATTGTGTCCCTAAGAAGGGAGGTATTACTGTCGTTCCTAATGATAGAGATGAATTAATTCCGCAAAGAATTATTACAGGTTATAGGATGGTAATTGATTTCCGCAAATTAAATAAAGCTACTAAAAAGGATCATTACCCATTACCTTTTATCGATCAAATGCTAGAAAGATTATCTAAACATACACATTTTTGCTTTCTAGATGGTTATTCTGGTTTCTCTCAAATACCTGTGTCAGCTGATGATCAATCAAAGACCACTTTTACTTGCCCTTTTGGTACTTTTGCTTATAGATGTATGCCTTTTGGTTTATGTAATGCACCTGCTACCTTTCAAAGATGCATGATGGCTATATTCTCTGACTTTTGTGAAAAGATTTATGAGGTTTTCATGGACGGTTTCTCCGTTTATGGATCCTCTTTTGATGATTGCTTGAGCAACCTTGATCGAGTTTTGCAGAGATGTGAAGAAACTAATCTTGTCTTGAATTGGGAAAAGTGCCACTTTATGGTTAATGAAGGTATTGTCTTGGGGCATAAAGTTTCTGAAAGAGGTATTGAGGTTGATAAAGCTAAGGTTGATGCTATTGAAAAGATGCCATGTCCCAAGGACATCAAAGGTATAAGAAGTTTCCTTGGTCACGCCGGTTTTTATAGGAGGTTCATTAAGGACTTCTCAAAAATTTCTCGGCCTCTGACTAATTTATTACAAAAAGATATACCTTTTGTCTTTGATGATGATTATGTAGAAGCATTTGAAATACTTAAGAAAGCATTGACCTCTGCACCTATTGTTCAGCCACCTGATTGGAATTTACCCTTTGAAATCATGTGTGATGCCAGTGATTATGTTGTAGGTGTTGTTCTAGGGAAAAGAGTTGATAAGAAATTAAATGTTATTCAATATGCTAGTAAAACTCTAGATAATGCTCAGAGAAATTATGCTACTACTGAAAAAGAATTCTTAGCAGTTGTATTTCCTTGTGATAAGTTCAGACCTTATATTGTTGATTCTAAAGTAACTATTCACACGGATCATGCTGCTATTAAATATCTTATGGAAAAGAAAGATGCTAAACCTAGACTTATTAGATGGGTTCTCTTGCTACAAGAATTTGATTTGCATATTATTGATAGAACGGGAGCTGAGAACCCCGTTGCAGACAACTTGTCTAGGCTAGAGAATGTTCTTGATGACCCACTACCTATTGATGATAGCTTTCCTAATGAACAATTAAATGTCATAAATTCTTCTCGTACTACTCCATGGTATGCTGATTATGCTAATTACATTGTTGCTAAATTTATACCACCTAGTTTCACATACCAGCAAAAGGAAAAAATTCTATGATTTGAGACATTACTTTTGGGATGACCCACATCTTTATAAAGAAGGAGTAGATGGTGTTATTAGACGTTGTGTACCTGAGCATGAACAGGAACAGATCCTACGCAAGTGTCACTCCGAAGCTTATGGAGGACACCACGCTGGAGATAGAACTGCACATAAGGTATTGCAATCCGGTTTTTATTGGCCTACTCTCTTCAAGGATGCCCGTAAGTTTGTCCTATCTTGTGATGAATGTAAAAGAATTGGTAATATTAGTAGACATCAAGAAATGCCTATGAACTATTCACTTGTTACTGAACCATTCGATGTTTGGGGCTTTGGTTATATGGGACCTTTTCCTGCTTCTAATGGATACACACATATTTTAGTTGCTGTTGATTATGTTACTAAGTGGGTAGAAGCTATTCCAACTAGTAGTGCTGATCATAACACTTCTATTAAGATGCTTAAGGAAGTTATTTTTCCGAGGTTTGGAGTCCCTAGATATTTAATGACTGATGGTGGTTCACATTTTATTCATGGTGCTTTCCGTAAAATGCTTGCTAAGTATGATGTTAATCATAGAATTGCATCCCCTTATCACCCGCAGTCTAGTGGTCAAGTAGAATTGAGCAACAGAGAGCTCAAATTAATTTTGCAAAAGACTGTTAATAGATCTAGAAAGAATTGTTCCAAGAAACTTGATGATGCATTATGGGCCTATAGAACTGCATATAAAAATCCTATGGGTATGTCTCCATATAAAATGGTTTATGGAAAAGCATGCCACTTACATCTCGAACTAGAACATAAGGCTTATTGGGCTATTAAAGAACTCAATTATGATTTCAAACTTGCCAGTGAGAAGAGGTTATTTGACATTAGCTCACTTGATGAATGGAGAGCCCAAGCCTATGAGAATGCCAAATTGTTTAAAGAAAAAGTTAAAAGATGGCATGACAAAAGAATACAAAAGCGTGATTTTAATGTAGGTGATTATGTATTGTTATACAACTCTCGTTTAAGATTTTTTGTAGGAAAACTTCTCTCTAAATGGGAAGGTCCTTACATTATCGAGGAGGTCTATCGTACCGGTGCCATAAAGATCAACAACTTCGGAGGCACAAATCCGAAGGTGGTGAACGGTCAAAGAATTAAACATTATATCTTAGGTAATCCCTTAAATGTCGAAACCAATGTTATTGAAACCGTAACCCCAGAGTAATACATAAGGGACACTTTCCGGAACGTTTCAGACTCCGAAAAGGAACAGGTATGTGGTACGGCAAGTAAACAGACCCCAAAACAGTTCTAATGGCATTTTTTCTTCGTTTTGGAATATTTAGAAAAATAGAAAAATAAGAAGTAGTCCGGGAAGGACACGAGGCCTCCACGAGGGTGGAGGGCGCGCCCTACCCCCTGGGCGCGCCCCCTGCCTCGTGGGCACCTCGTGCGCTCTTCGGACTCCATTTTCTTGCACGATACGTACTTTGGTCGGTAAAAATTCATTATATAATCTCCCAAAGGTTTTGACTCCTATATCACGCAAATATCCTCTGTTCTTGTTTCGAGCTATTTTTCTGGCAGATCTAGATCATCATGACGTCTCCAAGTGCCCCCAAGGACAAGTTCTTCGAGAAGGTCATCAATCCCTACCTCGCGGAGGTGCTGCAACACCCTCAAACCATTGAGATGCATGAGGGGGTGCTGCACATCCGCGATGTTGAGGGACCGAGGAAGACCGGAAGCGTGGAGACAAGGCTTGAGGCAATGGAGCAACAAGTTTTCAAGTGCCAGGAGATGGTGGAGCGTGGACTTGACTCCAATCACATGGTGATCGCGGATTTCACCAACAACCACAAGCTGGATGCCAAGGACATTGGGGAGGCCATCTTCAAGCTCCACGAGAAAATCGAGCACCTCCAAGCTCAAATCTATGACCTGCAAAACCAAAACTGTGAGTATGAATATAGATTCAAAAGGATGAGTTTGGCTGCAGATTTAAGGATCCCGGAGACTCGATCATCCTTCTATGATGGTGAGCCTATGCCTTGGAATATGGACGACAAGCCTACATCATCAACAATCCCTTCACCAGCAAAGGAGACATAATCACATGGGTATGGGCACTCCCCTTAGTAACTGCCAAGCTTGGGGGAGGTGCCCCGGTATCGTATCACCACCACATCTCCTATCTTTACCGTTTTTCTTAGTTCAATCCTTTTTAGTAATATCTTGATCTAGTAGAATAAAGTTTTAGTATGATCTAGTTTTGAGTTTTGCTTTATGATCTTTCTATGTAATCGAGTCCGTGAGCTATGTAATAAAGAATAGTGTTGAGTCAACGGCTTGATTATCTTGCTATGATCTTGAGTGAATAAAAGAAAAGAGAAAGAATAAAAAGAAATAAAGAGATCATATTGATCTTATTGAGAGTAATGACTTCACATAGAAAGAGTATGATGATTAAAAATTGTTGGGAGTTGGCAAACATAGCTTTGGTCATCGTTGCAATTAATAGGAAGTAATAAAGAAAGAGAGGTTTCACATATAAATACACTATCTTGGACATCTTTTATGATTGGGAGCACTCATTAAAATATGACATGCTAAAGAGTTGATGTTGGACAAGGAAGACAACGTAATGGGTTATGCTTTCTTATATCTGAGATAAAGTATATTGTCATAGATCATCCAACATGTTGAGCTTGCCTTTCCCCTTCATGCTAGCCAAATTCTTTGCACCAAGTAGAGATACTACTTGTGCTTCCAGATACCCTTAAACCAGTTTTGCCATGAGAGTCCACCATACCTACCTATGGATTGAGTAAGATCCTTCAAGTAAGTTGTCATCGGTGCAAGCAACAAAAATTGCTTTCTAAAAATGTATGATTGATTGGTGTGGAGGAAATAAGCTTTATACGATCTTGTGATGTGGAAGAAATAAAAGCGACGGACTGCATAATAAAGGTTCATATCACAAGTGGCAATATAAAGTGACATTCTTTCGCATTAAGATTTTGTGCATCCAACCCTGAAAGCGCATGGCAACCTCTGCTTCCCTCTGCGAAGGGCCTATCTTTTACTAGTATCTTCTACCTTATGCAAGAGTCATGGTGATCTTCACCTTTCCTTTTTACATTTTATCCTTTGGCAAGCACAGGATGTTGGAAAGATCCTGATATATATATATATATATATATATATATATATATATATATATATATATATATATATATATATATATATATATATATATATATATATATATATATATATATATATATATATATATATATATATATATATATATCTAATTGGATGTAGGTTAGCATGAATTATTATTGTTGACATTACCCTTCAGGTAAAAGTTGGGAGGCGAAACTATAAGCCCCTATCTTTCTCTGTGTCCGATTAAAACTCCGTAACCACAAGTATTGCGTGAGTGTTAGCAATTATGAAAGACTAAATGATAGTTGAGTATGTGGACTTGCTAGAAAGCTCTGACGTAGACTCTTTCTGATGTTATGATAAATTGCAATTGCCTCAATGACTGAGATTATAGTTTGTTAGTTCTCAATAAAGTTTCTGATTCATACTTTGCATTGTGAATAGATTATTACTTGAGCATAAGAAATCATATGACAATATCCATATATGTTGCTGTTATAAGATTAATCATGATGCCCTCATGTTCGTATTTTGTTTTATCGACACCTCTACCTCTAAACATGTGGACATATTTTTCGTTATCGGCTTCCTCTTGAGGACAAGCGAGGTCTAAGCTTGGGGGAGTTGATACGTCCATTTTGCATCATGCTTTTATATCATTATTTATTGCATTATGGGCTGTTATTACACATTATGTCACAATACTTATGCCTATTCTCTCTTATTTTACAAGGTTTACATAAGGAGGGATAATGCCGGCAGCTGGAATTCTGGGCTGGAAAAGGAGCAAATATTAGAGACCTATTCTGCACAACTCCAAAAGTCCTGAAACTCCATGAAAGTTATTTTTGGAAATAATAAAAAATACTGGAAGAAGAATCCACGTCAGGGGGGCCTCCACCTGTCCACGAGGGTGGGGGCGCGTCCCCTGCCTCGTGGGCCCCCTGTTGGCCCTCCGGTGCCCATCTTCTGCTATATGAAGTCTTTCGTCCGAAGAAAAATCATAAGCAAGCTTTCGGGACGAGACTCCGCCGCCACGAGGCGGAACCTTGGCGGAACCAATCTAGGGCTCCGGCAGAGCTGTTCTGCTGGGGACACTTCCCTCCGGGAGGGGGAAATCATCGCCATCATCATCACCAACGCTCCTCTCATCGGGAGAGGGCAATCTCCATCAACATCTTCACCAGCACCATCTCCTCTCAAACCCTAGTTCATCTCTTGTATCCAATTCTTGTCTCTAAGTCTGGGATTGGTACCTGTAGGTTGCTAGTAGTGTTGTTTACTCCTTGTAGTTGATGCTAGTTGGTTTATTTGGTGGAAGATCATATGTTCAGATCCTTTATGCATATTAATACCCCTCTGATTATGAACATGAATATGCTTTGTGAGTAGTTATGTTTGTTCCTGAGGACATGGGAGAAGTCTTGCTATTAGTAGTCATGTGAATTTGGTATTCGTTCGATATTTTGATGAGATGTATGTTGTCTCTCCTCTAGTGGTGTTATGTGAACGTCGACTACATGACACTTCACCATTATTTGGGCTTAGAGGAAGGCATTGGGAAGTGATTAGTAGATGATGGGTTGCTAGAGTGACAGAAGCTTAAACCCTACTTTATGCGTTGCTTCGTAAGGGGCTGATTTGGATCCACATGTTTCATGATATGGTTAGGTTTACCTTAATACTTCTTTTGTAGTCACGGCTGCTTGCACTAGGGGTTAATCATAAGTGGGATGCTTGTCCAAGTAAGGGCAGCACCCAAGCACCGGTCCACCCACATATCAAATTATGAAAGTATCGAACGCGAATCATATGAACGTGATGAAAACTAGCTTGACGATAATTCCCATGTGTCCTCGGGAGCGCTTTTCTCTATATAAGAGTTTGTCCAGGCTTGTCCTTTGCTACAAAAAGGATTGGGCCACCTTGCTGCACTTTATTTACTTTTGTTACTCGTTGCTCGTTACAAATTATCCTATCACAAAACTATCTGTTACCTATAATTTCAGTGCTTGCAGAGAATACCTTGCCGAAAACCGCTTATCATTTCCTTCTGCTCCTCATTGGGTTCGACACTCTTACTTATCGAAAGGACTACGATAGATCCCCTATACTTGTGGGTCATCAAGAGCACTGCGTTGGTTTTCCCTTGAAGAGGAAAGGGTGATGCAGCAAAGTAGCGTAAGTATTTCCCTCAGTTTTTGAGAACCAAGGTATCAATCCAGTAGGAGGCCACGCACGAGTCCCTCGCACCTGCACAAACAAATAAATCCTCGCAACCAACGCGATAAGGGGTTGTCAATCCCTACACGGTCACTTACGAGAGTGAGATCTGATAGATATGGTAAGATAATATTTTTGGTATTTTTATGATAAAGATGCAAAGTAAAGAAAGTAAAATAAAAACGGCGCCAGAAATAGCTTGTTGTTGGAAGATTAATATGATGGAAACTAGACCCAGGGGCCATAGGTTTCACTAGTGGCTTCTCTCAAGAGCATAAGTATTTACGGTGGGTGAACAAATTACTGTTGAGCAATTGACAGAATTGAGCATAGTGATGAGAATATCTAGGTATGATCATGTATATAGGCATCACGTCCGAGACAAGTAGACCGACTCCTGCCTGCATCTACTACTATTACTCCACACATCGACCGCTATCCAGCATGCATCTAGAGTATTAAGTTCACAAGAACAGAGTAACGCTTTAAGCAAGATGACATGATGTAGAGGGATAAACTCATGTAATATGATATAAACCCCATCTTGTTATCCTCGATGGCAACAATACAATACGTGCCTTGCTGCCCCTACTGTCACTGGGAAAGGACACCGCAAGATTGAACCCAAAGCTAAGAACTTCTCCCATTGCAAGACAGATCAATCTAGTAGGCCAAACCAAACTGATAATTCGAAGAAACTTGCAAAGATAACCAATCATACATAAAAGAATTCAGAGAAGATTCAAATATTGTTCATAGATAAACTTGATCATAAACCCACAATTCATCGGTCTCAACAAACACACCGCAAAAGAAGATTACATTGAATAGATCTCCACGAGAGAGGGGGAGAACATTGTATTGAGATCCAAAAAGAGAGAAGAAGCCATCTAGCTAATAACTATGGACCAGAAGGTCTGAGGTAAACTACTCACACATCATCGGAGAGGCTATGGTGTTGATGTAGAAGCCCTCCGTGATCGATGCCCCCTCCGCCGGAGCTCCGGAACAGGCCCCAAGATGGGATCTCA
Organism: Aegilops tauschii subsp. strangulata; assembly: GCF_002575655.3. NCBI lineage: Eukaryota > Viridiplantae > Streptophyta > Magnoliopsida > Poales > Poaceae > Aegilops > Aegilops tauschii. Next base: position 390,028,018 of record NC_053036.3, on the reverse strand, counting down.
TGGGTACAGAAAGTTGCGGCAGTGGAATTAGGTTTTTGGCTCCGTATCTGGTAGTTTGGGGGTACGTAGGTATATATAGGAGGAAGGAGTACGTCGGTGGAACAACGTGGGGCCCATGAGGGTGGAGGGCGCGCCCAGGGGGGTAGGCGCGCCCCTCTACCTCGTGCCTTCCTGGTAGCTTTCTTGACGTAGGGTCCAAGTCCTCTGGATCACGTTCGTTCTGAAAATCATGTTCCCGAAGGTTTCATTCCGTTTGGACTCCGATTGATATTCTTTTTTTGCGAAACTCTGAAATAGGCAAAAAACAGCAATTCTGGGCTGGGCCTCCGGTTAATAGGTTAGTCCCAAAAATAATATAAATGTGTATAGTAAAGCCCAATAATGTCCAAAACAGAATATAATATAGCATGGAACAATCGAAAATTATAGATACGTTGGAGACGTATCAAGCATCCCCAAGCTTAATTCCTGCTCGTCCTCGAGTAGGTAAATGATAAAAACAGAATTTTTGATGTGGAATGCTACTAGGCATAATTTTAATGTAATTCTTCTTAACTGTGGTATGAATATTCAGATCCGAAAGATTCAAGATAAAAGTTCAATATTGACATAAAAATAATAATACTTCAAGCATACTAACTAAGCAATTGTGTCCTCTCAAAATAACATGGCCAAAGAAAGTTCATCCCTACAAAATCATATAGTTTAGTCATGCTCCATTTTCGTCACACAAGAATGCTCTCATCATGCACAACCCCGATGACAAGCCAAGCAATTGTTTCATACTTTAGTAATCTCAAACTTTTTCAACCTTCACGCAATACATGAGCGTGAGCCATGGATATAGCACTATGGGTGGAATAGAATATAATGATGGGGGTTATGTGGAGAAGACAAAAAAGGAGAAAGTCTCACAACAACGAGGCTAATCAATGAGCTATGGAGATGCTCATCGATTGATGTTAATGCAAGGAGTAGGGATTGCCATGCAACGGATGCACTAGAGCTATAAATATATGAAAGCTCAACAAAAGAAACTAAGTGGGTGTGCATCCAACTTGCTTGCTCACGAAGACCTAGGGCACTTGAGGAGGCGCATTGTTGGAATACACAAGCCAAGTTATATAATGAAAAATTCCCCTAGTATATGAAAGTGACAAAACAAGAGACTCTCTATCATGAAGATCATGGTGCTACTTTGAAGCACAAGTGTGGTAAAAGGATAGCCACATTGTCCCTTCTCTCTTTTTCTCTCATTTTTTTGGGCCTTCTTCTTTTTCTTATGGCCTTTCTCTCTTTTTTTTATTCCTCACTTGGGACAATGCTCTAGAAAATGATGATCATCACACTTCTATTTATTTACAACTCAATGATTACAACTCGATACTAGAACAAAGTATGACTCTATATGAATGCCTCCGGCGGTATACCGGGATATGCAATGAACCAAGAGTGACATGTATGAAAGAATTATGAATGGTGGCTTTGCCACAAATACTATGTCAACTACATGATCATGCAAAGCAATATGACAATGATGAACGTGTCATGATAAATGGAACGGTGGAAAGTTGCATGTCAATATATCTCGGAATAGCTATGGAAATGCCATAATAGGTAGGTATGGTGGCTGTTTTGAGGAAGATATAAGGAGGTTTATGTGTGAAAGAGCGTATCATATCACGGGGTTTGGATGCACCGGCGAAGTTTGCACCAACTCTTAGTGTGAGAAAGGGCAATGCACGGTACCGAAGAGGCTAGCAATGATGGAAAGGTGAGAGTGCGTATAATCCATGGACTCAACATTAGTCATAAAGAACTCACATACTTATTGCAAAAATCTACAAGTCATAAAAAACCAAGCACTACGCGCATGCTCCTAGGGGATAGATTGGTAGGAAAAGACCATCGCTCGTCCCCGACCGCCACTCATAAGGAGGACAATCAAAGAACACCTCATGTTTCAAATTTGTTACATAAGGTTTACCATACGTGCATGCTACGGGACTTGCAAACTTCAAAACAAGAATTTCTCAAATTCACAACTACTCAACTAGCACAACTTTGATATCACTACCTCCATGTCTCAAAACAATCATCAAGCATCAAACTTCTCTTAGTATTCAGCACACTCATAAGAAAGTGTTTACTAGTCTTGAATACCTAGCATATTAAGATTATTTAAGAAAATTACCATGCTATTTAAGAATCTCAAAATAATCTAAGTGAAGCATGAGAGATCAATATTTTCTTTAAAACAAATCCACCACTGTGCTCTAAAAGATATAAGTGAAGTACTAGAGCAAAAACTATATAACTCAAAAGATATAAGTGAAGCACATAGAGTATTCTAATAATTTCCGAATCATGTGTGTCTCTCTCAAAAGGTGTGTACAGCAAAGATGATTGTGGTAAACTAAAAATCAAAGACTCAAATCATACAAGACGCTCCAAGCAAAACACATATCATGTGGTGAATAAAAATATAGCTCCAAGTAAAGTTATCGATGGAAGTAGACGAAAGAGGGGATGCCTTCCGGGGCATCCCCAAGCTTTGGCTTTTAGGTGTCCTTAGATTATCTTGGGGGTGTCATGGGCATCCCCAAGCTTAGGCTCTTGCCACTCCCTGTTCCATAATCCATCAAATCTTTTACCCAAAACTTGAAAACTTCACAACACAAAACTCAGCAGAAAATCTCGTGAGCTCCGTTAGCGAAAGAAAACAAAAGACCACTTCAAGGTACTGTAATGAACTCATTCTTTATTTATATTGGTGTTAAACCTACTGTATTCCAACTTCTCTATGGTTTATAAACTATCTTACTAGCCATAGATTCATCAAAATAAGCAAACAACACACGAAAAACAGAATCTGTCAAAAACAGAACAGTCTGTAGTAATCTGTAACTAACGCAAACTTCTGGAACTCCAAAAATTCAGCCAAAATAGGACGACCTGGGAAATTTGTTTATTGATCAGAAGCAATTGGAATCAATATTTTATCACGTTCTGGTGATTTTGAACAATTATTTTCGTGAACAGAAAGTTTCTGGAATTTTCTGCAAGATCAAATAACTATCATCCAAGAAGATCCTATAGGTTTAACTTGGCACAAACACTAATTAAAACATAAAAACACATCTAACCAGAGGCTAGATCAAAGAGTTATTCCTAAACACAAGCAAAAACTAAAAAACTAAAAAAAATTGGGTTGCCTCCCAACAAGCGCTATCGTTTAACGCCCCTAGCTAGGCATTGAGATTTCAATGATGCTCACAAGAAAGACAAGAATTGAGGCACAAAGAGAGCATCATAAAACACGTGACAAATACATCTAAGTCTAACATACTTCCTATGCATAGGAATCTTATAGGCAAACAAATTATCAAGGCAAGCGAAAACTAGCATATGCAAGGAAGCGGAAAGAAACAATAGCAATCTCAACGTAACGAGAGGCAATTTAGTAACATGAAAATTTTTACAACCATATTTTCCTCTCTCATAATAATTACATGTAGGATCATAAGCAAATTCAACAATATAGCTATCACAAAACATATGCTTAACACGATCCACATGTATGCAAAGTTGACACTCTTCCAAAATAGTGGGATTAACATTAACTAAAGTCATGACCTCTCCAAACCCACTTTTATCAAAAATTTCATAAGATTGAACATTCTCCAAATATGTGGGATCTAAAGTTGACACTCTACCAAACCCACTTTCAATATTATTGCAAACACTATTATCAATCTCATATTCATCATGAGGCTTAAATAAATTTTCAAGATTATAAAAAAATCACCCCAATCATGATCATTGCAACAAATAGTGGACATAGCAAAACTAGCATCCCCAAGCTTAGGGTTTTGCATATTATTAGCACAACTGACATCAAGAGAATTTATAGTAGAATCATTGCAATCATGCTTTTCATCGAAGGAACTATCAAGCATGGGTGCAATAGCAATGATCTCATTTTTGACATAAGGAACTATAGCAAATTTGTCTTCATAAATATTGGCATCATGGCCACAAGAATAGCAAGCATCATGTTCATCAAGGGATATTTCAACCAAATCATCGGAATCATCATTATCTATAGATTCATGCATATCATTATTTTATTCCAAAGCAACGGTCATTCTTTCAATAAATTCTTGGACATATATATTATGAGCAAAGTTTTCATTGCAATATTTAAGTATGACGGAATTTTCAGATTTGTTGAGAGTAAAATCACACTTTTCAATCAAAGAAGCAACTTCACGAGCACCCTTAAAAACGACAAATTCTTCAATTTGTTTGATATCATAGTAACTATAAACACCCTTTGCATAAGAAGATAAGATTTCATTGTCATTGAACTCACATAGGTAGGGAAGGTGTTTTTTAGGGTTCTTAGAGCAACAAGTAAAATCACAAATTTCACAAAGATTCCAAGCATAGCATAGCAAACTATTTATATGATACCATAAGAGCTTCCCTTTTTCGGACAAACGATGACGCACAAAATGAGCATGCTCATCTAAAGATTTCCCATCAACTAGGCTGGTTGGGGTTTCAGCACGAGCGCATAAGGATCGAAGATGATCCAAGTAGAACACTTTAAGTGGATCCATATCAATAGATGTTCAGCAAGCGAAGATGCAAGCATATAGAAGGCACATGGCAACACGAGCAAACAAAAGGACGCACGGAAAAGAGAGGGCAAATAAAACGGCAAGGGTGAAGTGGGGGAGAGGAAAACGAGAGGCAAATGGCAAATAATGTAATGCGGGAGATAAGGGTTTGTGATGGGTACTTGGTGTGTTGACTTTTGCGTAGACTCCCCGGCAACGGCGCCAGAAATCCTTCTTGCTACCTCTTGAGCACTGCGTTGGTTTTCCCTTGAAGAGGAAAGGGTGATGCAGCAAAGTAGCGTAAGTATTTCCCTCAGTTTTTGAGAACCAAGGTATCAATCCAGTAGGAGGCCACGCACGAGTCCCCCGCACCTACACAAACAAATAAATCCTCGCAACCAACACGATAAGGGGTTGTCAATCCCTACACGGTCACTTACGAGAGTGAGATCTGATAGATATGATAAGATAATATTTTTGGTATTTTTATGATAAAGATGCAAAGTAAAGAAAGTAAAATAAAAACGACGCTAGAAATAGCTTGTTGACGGGAGATTAATATGATGGAAAATAGACCCGGGGGCCATAGGTTTCACTAGTGGCTTCTCTCAAGAGCATAAGTATTTACGGTGGGTGAACAAATTACTGTTGAGCAATTGACAGAATTGAGCATAGTTATGAGAATATCTAGGTATGATCATGTATATAGGCATCACGTCCGAGACAAGTAGACCGACTCCTGCCTGCATCTACTACTATTACTCCACACATTGACCGCTATCCAGCATGCATCTAGAGTATTAAGTTCACAAGAACAGAGTAACGCTTTAAGCAAGATGACATGATGTAGAGGGATAAACTCATGCAATATGATATAAACCCCATCTTGTTATCCTCGATGGCAACAATACAATACGTGCCTTGCTGCCCCTACTGTCACTGGGAAAGGACACCGCAAGATTGAACCCAAAGCTAAGAACTTCTCCCATTGCAAGACAGATCAATCTAGTAGGCCAAACCAAACTGATAATTCGAAGAAACTTGCAAAGATAACCAATCATACATAAAAGAATTCAGAGAAGATTCAAATATTGTTCATAGATAAACTTGATCATAAACCCACAATTCATCGGTCTCAACAAACACACCGCAAAAGAAGATTACATTGAATAGATCTCCACGAGAGAGGGGGAGAACATTGTATTGAGATCCAAAAAGAGAGAAGAAGCCATCTAGCTAATAACTATGGACCAGAAGGTCTGAGGTAAACTACTCACACATCATCGGAGAGGCTATGGTGTTGATGTAGAAGCCCTCCGTGATCGATGCCCCCTCCGCCGGAGCTCCGGAATAGGCCCCAAGATGGGATCTCATGGGTACAGAAAGTTGCGGCAGTGGAATTAGGTTTTTGGCTCCGTATCTGGTAGTTTGGGGGTACGTAGGTATATATAGGAGGAAGGAGTACGTCGGTGGAGCAACATGGGGCCCACGAGGGTGGAGGGCGCGCCCAAGGGGTAGGCGCACCCCCTACCTCGTGCCTTCCTGGTAGCTTTCTTGTCGTAGGGTCCAAGTCCTCTGGATCACGTTCGTTCCGAAAATCACGTCCTTCACCCTACGTCAAGAAAGCTACCAGGAAGGCACGAGGTAGGGGGCGCGCCTACCCCCTGGGCGCGTCCTCCACCCTCGTGGGCCCCATGTTGCTCCACCGACGCACTCCTTCCTCCTATATATACGTACGTACCCCCAAACTACCAGATACGGAGCCAAAAACCTAATTCCACCGCCGCAACCTTCTGTACCCGTGAGATCCCATCTTGGGGCCTGTTCCGGAGCTCCACCGGAGGGGGCATCGATCACGGAGGGCTTCTACATCAACACCATAGCCTCTTCGATGATGTGTGAGTAGTTTACCTCAGACCTTCGGGTCCATAGTTATTAGCTAGATGGCTTCTTCTCTCTTTTTGGATCTCAATACAATGTTCTCCCCCTCTCTCGTGGAGATCTATTCGATGTAATCTTCTTTTGCGGTGTGTTTGTTGAGACCGATGAATTGTGGGTTTATGATCAAGTTTATCTATGAACAATATTTGAATCTTCTCTGAATTCTTTTGTGTATGATTGGTTATCTTTGCAAGTCTCTTTGAATTATCGGTTTGGTTTGGCCTACTAGATTGATCTTTCTTGCAATGGAAGAAGTGCTTAGCTTTGGGTTCAATCTTGCAGTATCCTTTCCCAGTGACAGTAGGGGCAGCAAGGCACGTATAGTATTGTTGCCATCGAGGATAACAAGATGGGGTTTATATCATATTGCATGAGTTTATCCCTCTACATCATGTCATCTTGCTAAAAGCGTTACTCTGTTCTTATGAACTTAATACTCTAGATGCATGCTGGATAGCGGTCGATGTGTGGAGTAATAGTAGTAGATGCAGGCAGGAGTCGGTCTACTTGTCTCGGACGTGATGCCTATATACATGATCATACCTAGATATTCTCATAACTATGCTCAATTCTGTCAATTGCTCAACAGTAATTTGTTCACCCACCGTCAATACTTATGCTCTTGAGAGAAGCCACTAGTGAAACCTATGGCCCCCGGGTTTATTTTCCATCATATTAATATCCCGTCAACAAGCTATTCCTAGCGCCGTTTTTATTTTACTTTCTTTACTTTGCATCTTTATCATAAAAATACCAAAAATATTATCTTACCATATCTATCAGATCTCACTCTCGTAAGTGACCGTGTAGGGATTGACAACCCCTTATCGCGTTGGTTGCGAGGATTTATTTGTTTGTGTAGGTGCGAAGGACTCGTGCGTGGCCTCCTACTGGATTGATACCTTGGTTCTCAAAAACTGAGGGAAATACTTATGCTACTTTGCTGCATCACCCTTTCCTCTTCAAGGGAAAACCAACGCAGTGCTCAAGAGGTAGCAAGAAGGACCCACAAGTATAGGAGATCTTTCGTGGTCCTTTCTATAAGTAAGAGTGTCGAACCCAACGAGGAGCAGAAGGAAATGATAAGCGGTTTTCAGCAAGGTATTCTCTCCAAGCACTGAAACTATAGGTAACAGATAGTTTTGTGATAGGATAATTTGTAACGAGCAACGAGTAACAAAAGTAAATAAAGTGCAGCAAGGTGGCCCAATCCTTTTTGTGGCAAAGGACAAGCCTGGACAAACTCTTATATAGAGAAAAGCGCTCCTGAGGACACATGGGAATTATCGTCAAGCTAGTTTTCATCACGTTCATATGATTCGCGTTCGGTACTTTGATAGTTTGATATGTGGGTGGACCGGTGCTTGGGTGCTGTCCTTACTTGGACAAGCATCCCACTTATGATTAACCCCTATTGCAAGCATCCGCAACTACAAAAGAAGTATTAAGGTAAACCTAACCATAGCATGAAACATATGGATCCAAATCAGCCCCTTACGAAGCAACGCATAAACTAGGGTTTAAGCTTCTGTCACTCTAGCAACCCATCATCTACTTATTACTTCCCAATGCCTTCCTCTAGGCCCAAACAATGGTGAAGTATCATGTAGTCGACGTTCACATAACACCACTAGAGGAGAGACAACATACATCTCATCAAAATATCAAACGAATACCAGATTCACATGACTACTAATAGCAAGACTTCTCCCATGTCCTCAGGAACAAACGTAACTACTCACAAAGCATATTCATGTTCATAATCAGAGAGGTATTAATATGCATAAAGGATCTGAACATATGATCTTCGACCAAATAAACCAACTAGCATCAACTACAAGGAGTAATCAACACTACTAGCAACCTACAGGTACCAATCCCAGACTTAGAGACAAGAATTGGATACAAGATATGAACTAGGGTTTGAGAGGAGATGGTGCTGGTGAAGATGTTGATGGAGATTGCCCTCTCCCGATGAGAGGAGTGTTGGTGATGACGATGGCGATGATTCCCCCCTCCCGGAGGGAAGTGTCCCCAGCAGAACAGCTCTGCCGGAGCCCTAGATTGGTTCCGCCAAGGTTCCGCCTCGTGGCGGCGGAGTCTCGTCCCGAAAGCTTGCTTATGATTTTTCTTCAGACGAAAGACTTCATATAGCAGAAGATGGGCACCGGAGGGCCAACAGGGGGCCCACGAGGCAGGGGGCGCGCCCAGGGGGTAGGGCGCGCCCCCACCCTCGTGGCCAGGGTGTGGGGCCCCTCTAGTATTTCTTCCGCTCAGTATTTTTTATTATTTCCAAAAATAACTTTCGTGGAGTTTCAGGACTTTTGGAGTTGTGCAGAATAGGTCTCTAATATTTGCTCCTTTTCCAGCCCAGAATTCCAGCTGCCGGCATTCTCCCTCCTTATGTAAACCTTGTAAAATAAGAGAGAATAGGCATAAGTATTGTGGCATAATGTGTAATAACAGCCCATAATGCAATAAATGTCGATAGAAAAGCATGATGCAAAATGGAAGTATCAACTCCCCCTAGCTTAGACCTCGCTTGTCCTCAAGCGGAAGCCGATAATGATAAATATGTCCACATGTTTAGAGGTAGAGGTGTCGATAAAATAAAATACGGACATGAGGGCATCGTGATCATTCTCATAACAGCAACATATATGGATATTGTCATATGATTTCTTATGCTCAAGTAATAATCTATTCACAATGCAAAGTATGAATCGGAAACTTTATTGAGAACTAACAAACTATAATCTCAGTCATTGAGGCAATTGCAATTTATCATAACATCAGAAAGAGTCTATGTCAGAGCTTTCTAGCAAGTCCACATACTCAACTATCATTTAGTCTTTCATAATTGCTAACACTCACGCAATACTTGTGTTTCCGGAGTTTTAATCGGACACAGAGAAAGATAGGGGCTTATAGTTTTGCCTCCCAACCTTTTACCTCAAGGGCAATGTCAACAATAATAATTCATGCGAACCCACATCCAACTAGATATATATATATATATCAGGATCTTTCCAACATCCTGTGCTTGCCAAAGGATAAAATGTAAAAAGGAAAGGTGAAGATCACCATGACTCTTGCATAAGGTAGAAGGTAATAATAAAAGATAGGCCCTTCGCAGAGGGAAGCAGAGGTTGCCATGCGCTTTTAGGGTTGGATGCATAAGATCTTAATGCGAAAGAACGTCACTTTACATTGCCACTTGTGATATAGACCTTTATTATGCAGTCCGTCACTTTTATTTCTTCCACATCACAAGATCGTATAAAGCTTATTTCCTCCACACCAATCAATCATACATATTTAGAGAGCAATTTTTATTGCTTGCACCGATGACAACTTACTTGAAGGATCTTACTCAATCCATAGGTAGATATGGTGGACTCTCATGGCAAAACTAGGTTTAAGGGTTTTTGGAAGCACAAGTAGTATCTCTACTTGGTGCAAAGAATTTGGCTAGCATGAGGGGGAAAGGCAAGCTCAACATGTTGGATGATCCATGACAATATACTTTATCTCAGATATAAGAAAACATAACCCATTACGTTGTCTTCCTTGTCCAACATCAACTCTCTAGCATGTCATATTTTAATGAGTGCCCCCAATCATAAAAGATGTCCAAGATAGTGTATTTATATGTGAAACCTCTCTTTCTTTATTACTTCCTATTAATTGCAACGATGACCAAAGCTATGTTTGACAACTCCCAACAATTTTTAATCATCATACTCTTTCTATGTGAAGTCATTACTCTCAATAAGATCAATATGATCTCTTTATTTCTTTTTATTATTTCTCTTTTCTTTTATTCACTCAAGATCATAGCAAGATAATCAAGCCCTTGACTCAACACTAATCTTTATTATATAGCTCGCGGACTCGATTACATAGAAAGATCATAAAGCAAAACTCAAAACTAGATCATACTAAAACTTTATTCTACTAGAACAAGATATTACTTAATAGGATCGAACTAAGAAAAAGGGTAAAGATAGGAGTGTGATGGTGATACGATACCGGGGCACCTCCCCCAAGCTTGGCAGTTGCCAAGGGGAGTGCCCATACCCATGTGATTATGTCTCCTTTTTCGGTGATGAAGGTGGTGGTGATGATGGATAGTCGCACATCGAGCGTAAGAGGTCCTCCAACTTGCGGATAATGCCCTTGAGTGCAATGATATTCTCCTTCAACAAAATATTTTCACGTGTGAGATACTTGTTTTGAATACGAGCTAACTTAATCATCTTGAAAGCTTCGATCTCAGTTGGGGTAAGAAGATTGTGATCAAGTGGAAGGTGGTCTTCAGTAGCTTGGTCCTCCGTGGCCTTCTTGATCCCTTCATCCTTGTTGATCTCCATGGGTTCTTCCCTCTTCAGCTCTATCTTCATTAGCCAAGCATCGTTGTCACCATTGTTGGAGGAGGGGGACAACATGATGCCTGGCCTTGACAACCCTGACAGAAAACAGCTCAAAACAAGAACAGAGGATAATTGCGTGATACAGGAGTCAAAACCTTCGGGAGATTATATAATGAATTTTTACCGACCAAAATACGTAACGTGCAAGAAAACGGAGTCCGGAGAGCACACGAGGTGCCCACGAGGTAGGGGGTGCGCCCAGGGGGGTAGGGCGCGCCCTCCACCCTCGTGGAGCCCTCGTGTCTTTCCCGGACTGCTTCTTATTTTTCTATTTTTATAAATATTCCAAAACGGAGAAAAATTGCCATTAGAACTGTTTTGGAGTCGGTTTACTTACCGTACCACATACCTATTCCTTTTCGGAGTCTGAAACGTTCCAGAAAGTGTCCCTTATGTATTCCTCCGGGGTTACGGTTTCAATAACATTGGTTTCAACATTTATGGGATTACCTAAGATATAATGTTTAATTCTTTTACCGTTCACCACCTTCGGATTTGTTCCTTCGAAGTTGTTGATTTTTATGGCACCGGAACGATAGACCTCCTCGATAACGTAAGGGCCTTCCCATTTGGAGAGAAGTTTTCCTGCAAAAATCTTAAACGAGAGTTGTATAGCAATACATAATCACCTACATTAAACTCACGCTTTTGTATCCTTTTGTCATGCCATCTTTTAACTTTTTCTTTAAACAACTTGGCATTCTCATAGGCTTGGGTTCTCCATTCATCAAGTGAGCTAATGTCAAATAACCTCTTCTCACCGGCAAGTTTGAAATCATAATTGAGCTCTTTAATAGCCTAATATGCCTTATGTTCTAGTTCGAGAGGTAAATGACATGCTTTCCCATAAACCATTTTATACGGAGACATACCCATAGGATTTTTATATGCAGTTCTATAGGCCCATAATGCATCATCAAGTTTCTTGGACCAATTCTTTCTAGATCTATTAACAGTCTTTTGCAAAATTAATTTGAGCTCTCTGTTGCTCAATTCTACTTGACCCTAGACTGCGGGTGATAAGGGGATGCAATTCTATGATTAACATCATACTTAGCAAGCATTTTACGGAAAGCACCATGAATAAAATGTGAACCACCATCAGTCATTAAATACCCAGGGACTCCAAACCTTGGAAAAATAACTTCTTTAAGCATTTTAATAGAAGTGTTATGATCAGCACTACTAGTTGGAATAGCTTCTACCCACTTAGTAACGTAATCAACAGCAACTAAAATATGTGTATATCCATTAGAGGCAGGAAACATTCCCATATAATCAAAGCCCCAAACATCGAATGGTTCAATAACAAGTGAGTAGTTCATAGGCATTGCTTGACGTCTACTAATATTACCAATTCTTTGACATTCATCACAAGATAAGACAAACTTACGGGCATCCTTGAAGAGAGTAGGCCAATAAAAACCGGATTGCAATACCTTATGTGCAGTTCTATCTCCAGCGTGGTGTCCTCCATAAGCTTCGGAGTGACACTTGCATAGGATCTGTTCCTGTTCATGCTCAGGTACACAACGTCTAATAACACCATCTACTCCTTCTTTATAAAGATGTGGGTCATCCCAAAAGTAATGTCTCAAATCATAGAAAAACTTTTTCTTTTGCTGGTATGTGAAACTAGGTGGTATAAATTTAGCAACAATGTAATTAGCATAATCAGCATACCATGGAGCAGTACGAGAAGAATTTATGACATTTAATTGTTCATTAGGAAAGCTATCATCAATAGGTAGTGGGTCATCAAGAACATTCTCTAGCCTAGACAAGTTGTCTGCAACGGGGTTCTCAGCTCCCTTTCTATCAATGATATGCAAATCAAATCTTGTAGCAAGAGAACCCATCTAATAAGTCTAGGTTTAGCATCTTTCTTTTCCATAAGATATTTAATAGCAGCATGATTCGTGTGAATAGTTACTTTAGAATCAACAATATAAGGTCTAAACTTATCACAAGCAAATACGACTGCTAAGAATTCTTTTTCAGTAGTAGCATAATTTCTCTGAGCATTGTCTAGAGTTTTACTAGCATATTGAATAACATTTAATTTCTTATCAACTCTTTGCCCTAGAACAGCACCTACAGCATAGTCACTAGCATCACACATAATTTCAAAGGGTAAATTCCAATCAGGTGGCTGAACAATAGGTGCAGAGATCAATGCTTTCTTAAGTATTTCAAATGCTTCTACACAATCATCATCAAAGACAAATGGTATATCTTTTTGTAATAAATTAGTCAGAGGCCGAGAAATTTTTGAGAAGTCCTTAATGAACCTCCTATAAAACCCGGCATGACCCAGGAAACTTCTTATACCTTTGATGTCCTTGGGACATGGCATCTTTTCAATAGCATCAACCTTGGCTTTATCAACCTCAATACCTCTTTCAGAAACTTTATGCCCCAAGAAAATACCTTCATTAACCATAAAGTGGCACTTTTCCCAATTCAAGACAAGATTAGTTTCTTCACATCTCTGCAAAACTCGATCAAGGTTGCTCAAGCAATCATCAAAAGAGGATCCATAAACGGAGAAATCGTCCATGAAAACCTCACAAATCTTTTCACAAAAGTCAGAGAATATAGCCATCATGCATCTTTGAAAGGTAGCAGGTGCATTACATAAGCCAAAAGGCATACGTCTATATGCAAAAGTACCGAAAGGTCAAGTAAAAGTGGTCTTTGATTGATCATCGGCTGACACAGGTATTTGAGAGAAACCAGAATAACCATCTAGAAAGCAAAAATGTGTATGTTTAGATAATCTTTCTAGCATTTGATCGATAAAAGGTAAGGGGTAATGATCCTTTTTAGTAGCTTTATTTAATTTGCAGAAATCAATTAGCATCCTATAACCTGTAATAATTCTTTGCGGAATTAATTCATCTTTATCATTAGGAACGACAGTAATACCTCCCTTCTTAGGGACACAATGGATAGGACTTACCCACTGACTATCAGCAACGGGAAGATTATACCTGCCTCAAGGAGCTTTAGTATTTCCTTTCTTACCACTTCTTTCATCTTAGGATTCAGCCGTCGTTGATGATCATGAACTGGTTTGGCATCTTTCTCCAAATTTATTTTATGTTGACATAGAGTGGGACTAATGCCCTTAAGATCATCAAGAGTATATCCAATAGCAGCACGGTGCTTCTTCAGAGTTTTCAATAATCTCTCTTCTTCATGCTCTGAAAGGTTAGCACTAATAATAACAGGATATATCTTTTTCTCATCAAGATAAGCATATTTAAGAGTATCAGGTAACGGTTTAACCTCAAACACGGGATCACCCTTGGGTGGAGGAGGATCCCCTAGGATTTCAACAGGCAAATTGTGTTTCATGATGGGTTCCTGTTTAAAGAACACTTCATCTATTTCCCTTCTTTCATTCATAAACATATCATTTTCATGGTCTAGCAAATATTGTTCTAAAGGATCACTAGGAGGCACGACAATAGAAGCAAGACCAATAATTTCATCCTTACTAGGCAATTCCTCTTCACGGTGTTGTCTACGAAATTTAGAGAAATTAAACTCATGAGATATATCACCCAAACCTATAGTAACAACATCCTTTTCGCAGTCTATCTTAGCATTAACAGTGCTCAAGAAGGGTCTACCAAATATAATGGGACAAAAGCTATCTTGTGGGGAACCAAGAACAAGAAAATCAGCAGGATATTTAGTTTTCCCACACAAGACTTCAACATCTCTAACAATTCCCATTGGTGAAATAGTATCTCTATTGGCAAGTTTAATTGTGACATCAATATCTTCTAACTCAGTAGGTGCAATATCATGCATAATTTCTTTGTGTAAGTCAATAGGTATTGCACTAGCACTAGCACCCATATCACATAAGCCATGATAACAATGATCTCCTATTTTAACAGAAATAACAGGCATGCCTACCACAGGTCTATGTTTATCTTTAGCACAGGGTTTGGCAATTCTAGCAGTTTCATCACGGAAATGAATAACATGCCCATCAATATTATCAGACAAGCGATCTTTAACAATAGCAATATTAGGTTCAACTTTAACTTGCTCAGGAGGTGTATAGGTTCTAATATTGCTTTTACGAACCACAGTTGAAGCTTTAGCGTGATCCTTTATCCTAACAGGGAAAGGTGGTTTCTCAACATAAGAAGTAGGAACAATAGGATCATTATAAGTGATAATCTTTTCTTCAACTTTAATAGGTGCAGCTACTTTTACTTCTATTGGAGGATGATATTTAAACCACTTCTCCTTAGGGAGATCAACATGAGCAGCAAAAGATTTACAGAAAGAAGCTACTATCTCAGAGTCAAGTCCATATTTAGTGCTAAATTTACGGAAAACTTCGGTATCCATAAAAGATTTAACACAATCAAACTTAGGTGTCATACCTGACTCCTTACCTTCGTTGAGATCCCAATCTTCAGAGTTGCGTTTAATTCTTTCCAATAAATCCCATTTGAATTCAATAGTCTTCATCATAAAAGAGCCATCACAAGAATTATCGAGCATGGTGCGATTGTTATCAGAAAGCCGAGCATAAAAACTTTGAATAATTATTTCTCTTGGGAGCTCATGATTGGGGCATGAATATAACATTGATTTAAGCCTCCCCCAAGCTCGAGCGATACTTTCTCCTTCGCGAGGCCAAAAATTATATATATAATTGCGATCACGATGAACAAGATGCATAGGATAAAACTTCTGATGAAATTCCAATTTCAATCGTTTGTAGTTCCATGATCCCATATCATCACATAGCCTATACCATGTCAATGCATCTCCCTTCAAATATAAAGGGAAGAACTTCTTCTTAATAACATCATCGGGCACACCTGCAAACCTAAATAATCCACAAACTTCATCCACATATATTAGGTGCTCATCAGGATGCATTGTTCCGTCTCCTGCAAAAGGATTAGCTAGCAGTTTCTCTAACATACCCGAAGGAATTTCAAAGTAGACATTTTCATTTTCAGTAGGTTCAGTAGGTTGAGGAGCAACTCTTTGCTCTACTGGTCGGGGTGAAGATACCCCGAACAAGCCTCTCAGAGGATTACTTTCCATAGTAACAAGTGACAGTAAATTTCAGCACACTATATAAATTTTTCCTTACCAAATTCCACCTACCAAAGGCGCTTCACTCCCCGGCAACGGCGCCAGAAAAGAGTCTTGATGACCCACAAGTATAGGGGATCTATCTTAGTCCTTTCGATAAGTAAGAGTGTTGAACCCAACGAGGAGCAGAAGGAAATGATAAGCGGTTTTCAGCAAGGTATTCTCTGCAAGCACTGAAATTATAGGTAACAGATAGTTTTGTGATAGGATAATTTGTAACGAGCAACGAGTAACAAAAGTAAATAAAGTGCAGCAAGGTGGCCCAATCCTTTTTGTAGCAAAGGACAAGCCTGGACAAACTCTTATATAGAGAAAAGCGCTCCCGAGGACACATGGGAATTATCGTCAAGCTAGTTTTCATCACGTTCATATGATTCGCGTTCGGTACTTTGATAGTTTGATATGTGGGTGGACCGGTGCTTGGGTGCTGTCCTTACTTGGACAAGCATCCCACTTATGATTAACCCCTATTGCAAGCATCCACAACTACAAAAGAAGTATTAAGGTAAACCTAACCATAGCATGAAATATATGGATCCAAATCAGCCCCTTACTGAGCAACGCATAAACTAGGGTTTAAGATTCTATCACTCTAGCAACCCATCATCTACTTATTACTTCCCAATGCCTTCCTCTAGGCCCAAACAATGGTGAAGTATCATGTAGTCGACGTTCACATAACACCACTAGAGGAGAGACAACATACATCTCATCAAAATATCAAACGAATACCAGATTCACATGACTACTAATAGCAAGACTTCTCCCATGTCCTCAGGAACAAACGTAACTACTCACAAAGCATATTCATGTTCATAATCAGAGAGGTATTAATATGCATAAAGGATCTGAACATATGATCTTCCACCAAATAAACCAACTAGCATCAACTACAAGGAGTAAACAACACTACTAGCAACCTACAGGTACCAATCCCAGACTTAGAGACAAGAATTGGATACAAGAGATGAACTAGGGTTTGAGAGGAGATGGTGCTGGTGAAGATGTTGATGGAGATTGCCCTCTCCCGATGAGAGGAGCGTTGGTGATGACGATGGCGATGATTTCCCCCTCCCGGAGGGAAGTGTCCCCAGTAGAACAGTTCTGCCGGAGCCCTAGATTGGTTCCGCCAAGGTTCCGCCTCGTGGCGGCGGAGTCTCGTCCCGAAAGCTTGCTTATGATTTTTCTTCGGACGAAAGACTTCATATAGCAGAAGATGGGCACCGGAGGGCCAACAGGGGGCCCACGAGGCAGGGGGCGCGCCCAGGGGGGTAGGGCGCGCCCCCACCCTCGTGGCCAGGGTGTGGGCCCCCTCTGGTATTTCTTTTGCTCTGTATTTTTTATTATTTCCAAAAATAACTTTCGTGGAGTTTCAGGACTTTTGGAGTTGTGCAGAATAGGTCTCTAATATTTGCTCCTTTTCCAGCCTAGAATTCCAGCTGCTGGCATTCTCCCTCCTTATGTAAACCTTGTAAAATAAGAGAGAATATGCATAAGTATTGTGACATAATGTGTAATAATAGCCCATAATGCAATAAATATCGATATAAAAGCATGATGCAAAATGGACGTATCAGACGTCTTCGTGCTGAACGTGTGCTGAACACGGAGGTGCCGTACGTTTGGTGCTAGGATCGGTTGGATCGCGAATACGTTCGACTACATCAACCGCGTTGCTAAACAATTCCGCTTTCGGTCTACGAGAGTACGTGGACACACTCTCCCTGCTCGTTGCTATGCATCTCCTAGATAGATCTTGCGTGATCGTAGGTAATTTTTTTGAAATACTGCGTTCCCCAACAATTCCTACATGCTACCTATCATTTGCTTATGTATGTTACCATGGTAATTCACATGTGTTTCTTGGTGATGAGTTC
This sequence comes from Aegilops tauschii subsp. strangulata, assembly GCF_002575655.3. Lineage (NCBI taxonomy): Eukaryota > Viridiplantae > Streptophyta > Magnoliopsida > Poales > Poaceae > Aegilops > Aegilops tauschii. The sequence continues at coordinate 390,010,006 of NC_053036.3, read as the reverse complement.
TTATTGTATTCCATTCATATTCTTTTGTGTGCTCTACCAAGATGTGTGTGACATATAAGAGTTATCCCACGATCCTAATCAATTGTGCATTTGCATTCAAACGCAACATTTAAATAATGCACAAATTTAGGGGGAGCTCTTGCTTATCACATACTTCTCAAAGTGATGATGTTATTCATGATTATATCTTATGTCGAAGCTTTGATCTATATGTTGTCATCAATTACCAAAAGAGGGGAGATTGAAAGTGCAACTAATCCTAGGTGGTTTTGGTAATTCATAACAACATATACATCACTGAACTAATGACTACTCAAAGAATATTTCAGGAAAATTCAATTTAGGTATGGCAATGGGATGTGAATTTGGACCCCTCAAAATGCAAAGGACATGTGTTGGCGAAGCTCCAAGACTCTACATTTTTAGTTTAGTGATCCAAGATTACATTGAGTCCATAGGAAAGACAATACTATTAAAAGGGGATGACATTTTCATCATGATCCAGATGCTCAAGTGCTTAGAGATATTGCTCCAAAATCCTTAGTCACACTCTCACATTCATCTATGTCCAAAACCATAAAGTCTATATCGGTCCCATCGATATTCATCTAGCCGGACTCACTAAGATACACTTGACATAGCCACTGCCTAAACCCTAGCATCTCGGTCACACCGAGTTGGCCCTTCAGTCCCACTGAAGAGCACTTGCCAACCTTCTGTTACCAATTGCATACATCTTAGATTTTTTGAATGGTTTCGATCGGTGGCACCTAAGTGTGGAAAGTGCTTAGGTCATCTCAGCTCGGTCCGACCGAGAGATTTCATCCAGTCTCACCGAAAATCCTAAAGTCCAGACCTTTTGATCTAATCGGTCCCACCGAGTAGTGCATACTAACTGTTGGATATTGGGTATTGCCTATATATACCCACCCATTCCACCAACTCTCAAAGAGAGCAACCAGTTCGAAGCTACCACTTCTCATATTCGTTTTCTGATAGAGAATCACCTACCCTTGTGTTGAGATAAAAATGATTCCAATTCAACCTTAGATCCTTGATCTCTAGCCTTCCCAAGTTGCTTTTCACTCTAGTACCTCTCCTACCACATAGCTAAAATTTGTGAGAGAGTGTTTGAGTGTCGAGGAGACTATCTTTTGAAGCATAAGACAAGGAGTTTATCATCAACAATAACACCTATAACCTTTTGAAGAGTGTGTCTCTTAGATTAGTTAGGTATCACTTAGGAGCCTCCAAGCTTGTGGAGTTGTACCAAGAAGATCGTCTACTTTGTGAAGATCTACCCCAATTGAGGCTAGTCCTTCGTGAAGTATGCCATGATGGCATAAACAAGGTTACTTTTTCGTGGAACCTTCATCGGTGAAGCCCTCCGTGGACTCACTCAACCATTACCCTCTCTGTGTTGAAGTCTCTACTGACATGGACGTACGATAGTACCACCTATCGGAACCACGCCAAAAATCACTGTGTCTTCGTTGCGTTTGACTATCTCGAAACCCTTTCTCTACTTTCATGTGCAAAGTCTTTACTTTCCGCTGCCACTATATTAGACTTGCATGTAGCTAGCAGACTTGATAGAATTGTTAAAATCTACCAAGAACTAAAATTGGAAAGAGATTAGGTTTTTATTGGTCAAGTAGTCTAATCACCCCCCCCCCCCCCTCTAGACCTACTTTTGGTCCTACAAGTATCTTCATTGCGTGGCTCTTCAAAACGCGTAATGTGGAGATGTGTTGGAGCATTGCTTTGGTCGCTTTGGCACATTCGTAACAAGATTACCATTGAGGGTGTATTCTCGTCGCACCAAGCTAATGTATCATATTTTTGCAACAGTCGGCTCCGTTGGGGAGACGACAGGACGTTGATTGCCCGCAAACGGTGATGGTCAGAATTCGGCATATCAACAATATCGGTAGGTCCCCTCCTGTTTCTTCTTAAGGTAGTTGCAACTTTTGCATGTTTTTTAGCCTGCGTGCTTAGTTCGGGCAGATTGCCCCGTAAGTTATGGCTGGATTTCTAAAACCTTTTTTCGTACTTGTTCGGTTCGTTATGTGCACTATGCATGTTGTGGGCTTTATCCCGTTAAAGCCGGACACTCCCGGCATTTTTGTTCTAAAAAGAACAGACCTGCTGGCAGAGAGTAAAAATGGTAAAACCTGGAAGAAACTTGCCTAAATGGGGTATTTTTGAGCAATTTCTGCTAAATGGGGTAAAGAAAAAGTACCACACGCGAATCTTAGGGGGTGAAATGTGGAATTTATTCTTTTAGCCAAGCGTAGGTCCTAATGCACACTCTCTGGGTGAGCACTATGACAGAGGAAACAATTTCTCCGTCCTAACTGACAACGCCATCAATGTCGATCGTATGGGCATAGTTATAATTGCATACGTCTTCCAATTTTTCCAAGACAGGTAGGTACTTTCTCCATCTGATTAGACAACAGCAGCTAGTAGGCTACTAGTTGTTGAGATAAAATGGAAACAAAGCGCTCAATTAGCTACAGCACAGCATGGGTGTGTGGTATCTTGACTTGCGACTATTTTGTGAGATGCTAGTCACATTCCATTTTATGATTGGACGTGTTGTATGGCTAAGCCCTAAGCTAGGATTTAATTTAATAGTAACCTTCTCTCATATCGTTGTCTTCCATACTTATTGTATGCTTGTTTTAAGAGCGTGCTAATTCACGTCAGTTTTTCCGCAGCAAGGCAGCAAATGTGCATTTCTTGCCATTAACATCAGCCCTCGGATCTTTCTTGCTTGAATTGCTTATTATTTCCGCTGGAGAATACCATGGTCAGAGTGAAGGGTAATATGACCCACACAAGAAAAAACTCATTTTACTGGTGGAAACTTTCTTTTTGCGGGATTAGATTGTTTGCGATGATTTGCGGGATAAGTTGATCATATATTAAACAGATTACTGAGAGAACTGTTGGTCTATGCAATTTTATAGTTAGCAAAATCATCAGTGGTTTAATAACAGCATCATTTTCATTTTGTTGTTGATATCTGTTCTTGTACTTCTTTCTTTCTGAAATAAGTTTCTTTGTCACAATCGCAAAACCGCACAAGCACATGTGTGCATCTGCAAATATCTGCAGTGAAAGCACTACATGATACATTTGGAAATATCTGCAGACATCTGCAGGGTCATCTCTGAAGCTAGAGAGGGAAGTTGCTCATCAGGATTCAGAAGTAGTACATGGACATCAACAAGGAGCTGCTAGTAGCACCACTCTGATCATATAATTGTACCAGCACGATTTAGTAGACCAGATTAATAAACAGCTCAGGGTGCAGCTGTGATCTTCAGAACAGGAAAGAGAAGTGCAAGAATATGCTCAATAAGATGATTTATTCCATACATTATGTTTCCGCAATGCTAGCTTAATCAGTCATTGTAAAGACAGCGACGGAACCACTTTGGTAATTTACACTGTTGCAGAATCGGAGACAAGAATGAAAGAGAAAAACTCAAGAACAAAACCACAAACTACAAACTATATGACAAATTTTATCCCCGGTCTGTGGCCTTCTCACGCCAGTGAAGCACCCCCATCAGCTAGCTGATGTGGAACTCACCGCTGGCACGGACCTCATTCAACTGCTTCTCATACTCATCTTCCTCGTCTTCCTCCTCCACTTCCTCCTCTGGCTTCTTGCCATCCTCCTGCTCGTCCTCCTCCGCCCACCCGAAACCCGCCACCGGAGTGGTGGAAGGAGGCGGTTTCTGCGCCTCCTCCACGATCTTCATGATCTCCTCCACGGACTGGACCGAGTAGGTCGGGGCGCTGTTGTCTCTCTTGTAGTACATTGCTTGGGCAGCTTCCGTGAGCTCTCTTGGCAAGTTCTTCAAGAACCAGGGGTGGTTCCTGATCTCCCTCATTGTTATTCTCTGAAATGATGGTTGAGAAAAGAATAAGCCGACGATGAATCGCTCCAGTGAGCTGACCCGAGTTTAATCCGAAAAGTACCTTTGCAGGGTTTGCGACGAAAATACTGGCAAGGAGTTGCTTGCAGTCTTGGGATACATGGACGTACTCTGGTATTTTGTATTGGATTGACATTATTCTCTGCGATAAGAACAAATGGACCAACCATAAGAAAGTTGAATCCGACGCTGCTTAGCACACAAAAAAAGGTTTGGAATTTCTACCCCAATGGTCTTTCTGAAGTTCTTGGGGTCATCAGGATCCTCGAAAGGGTAACCACCGACTAGCATCACATAAAGGGTCACTCCACAAGACCACACATCGGCTGTCTGAACCATCAATACATGCAAATATGTTAGAACACATAACAAACTAACAGACAAATATAGATAAATGAAAGGCAAGAAGGCAAGAACAGCTTGCAGGAAAGCACATTTCGAACATAACCAATTTAAGACGTACGATCATAAATGCAGAAATAGTACATAAAGCTTCAAGTGCTCAAAATTCAGCTGTGTTTACATGTTTGTAAAATTGTATTGAACTTAAATCTTTTCCCTGCTGGAAATGATTTGAGCTACATATAGTAATCACACCTGTTGTGTTCTATGCAGTTGTTATTTGGGGAAGTAACAGAAAACTATTATATTTACGAACTTCAAACAAAATGATTTAGATGCAACTTTGGTTCCACAAAGGCAATCAGCGAATTTCAAAACAATCTAACCGAAGATCAGGTAGGTCGAGACAAACACAACACCATTATTTAATGTGAAAGCAGACAAAATGCACATATTTTATTGCAGAAAAAGTGGACGCCATATGTTTAGGGAAATCAATGACACTTTGCAATCTTAAAAGGGTTGGCCTAGAAACGAACAATAAAGTAGCACTGGTTGCTATGCTATCCATAGAATATCTATGCTGATCTCCAGCGCATCATACTGTTTCTCTTTGACAAGCAAACACGACTAATTTTGCAGAGCTGGAAAGCCAAGATGTAACCAGTCTGATATGATTTGTTGGACAGTGAGGGAAGAAAAAAACAGTAACCGTCGTACAGAAAATTCTTCACAAGATATCATAGCAGTATCGGACAACGAGAGAAAAAGAGATGGATAATGAAATATTTATAAAGGACCACAAAGCGCCAACGAGAAGTTCAGTCTAGCAAGGCTACTTGAAAAGGATTGGGTCAGATGGACCTTTGTGACAACCTCAATTAGCTAATCTGTTCGTTTCAGAAAAAAAAGGCTAATCTGTATCTGTAGCACTAGGACCATGATGGTAAAATGTTTTAGACAAGGACATAAAGTATGAAGTGAGCCTAAAAAAATGACACGTCCAACAAAAACCAAACGATTTGTCAAGCTGATGTGCCCATGGGTGTGTCTGCCTCATGGAGCTTTTGCTTGTCACAAACATGCATTCAACTGACCTATCTCCGTCTGAGCATTTTAATTCCCTAGTGATGTAAAATCACTCCTTTTGACGCATGCTCCTATAGACATAATCACGCTCCCGTCTCTTCACCCACTGAAGTTGCATTTCGCAACTGAAATTACAAACAACCCTACCCCGGTCCCCAGCTCCAAGCTTTCGTAGTATGAAGTGCAGAAATAGGGTATCTAATTCTAATATCTGTATCCACAGAATCACATGCTTTCTCCAGGAAATCTAACTTTACTGCAGGCCACAATAAATTAAACCAAGAGGGCGCACACGAGCTCGCGAACTCTTGATGTTCTCGCGGAAAAACAAAAAGAACTCGTGACCACTTAAACCGGTCTGAATCCGATCAACCTAAACCTTTCCTCCCCTCTTTTCGCATTTGGATGGCGTGCATGAGAAGCAGGGACCGCTGGTTGGAGCGAGCATCGCCATCGATCGAGCATGATGTGTGAATTTCGATCATGAGAATGTGAATGTCCAAATCGACGTCATGAGACACAGAAAGAACAACATATCTTTGCATAATCTCTCACCTTTTCGCTTTTTCGACCGAGTTTTTCAACAAAATCCACTGCCTTTCAAAAATAAAAATAAATTTGGAGGACTGCCACGACAAGGACTGTCCACATTTAACCGGGAATCTAATCACCTGCCACATGAGCAGCGGCAGCAAGCCAAGCGAGGGACACTATCTCAGAGCCAGCGTGGCGTTGGGCCCACCGCCCAGTGGGAGTGCGCGCGTCTGCCCGGTAACAGGCAGGCAGATCTGTAACTAGGGACAAATTCCGAATCCACCAGTCAGAGATAGCTGATTAGCTGGCCCGAAAGGACCCAGCCTATAGACCCACGCCAGAATGAACCCACGGGCCCACTCGCTGAATGGAGTGTTGTGGCCCATGGACCCAGTTCACAAGGGCTGCTGGTTGGCGGCCTCGAGAAGCGAGAGCCACGCTACGTGTACGTGTACTGCAGCGGCAGGCGGCACGTGCTCACGGGCTAGGACAAGTGGGTCGCTACCGCCACTGCCTCCGGGACCCACCGCACGGCGGGCCCATGAGCAGAGTCACGAGGCAGAAGAATAGAGAAAACGGCGGAGAGAGAGAGAGAGAGAGAGCCGGAGACCGACCGACTGACCTTGCCGTCGTATTCCCGGCGGGAGAGCACCTCCGGGGCGATGTACGCCGGCGTTCCAACCGTCGACTTGGGCTTCGAGTGCAGCAACGACGACTGCAAAAGGAAGAAAAGGGAAGCATGTTCAGTGCACCGCAGCGGGAAAAAAGGCGTTGGCGTGGCGCCGAACTTGTTTGGGTCAACAATGGCAGGGGACGTTGCTTTCGCGAGCAGTTTCGCGCAGGAAGAGGAAACCAATTGCATTTCGGGAGGCGAGATGAATCCTCCGATCTTTCCGGCCGCAAAGCCAAGCGAAGTGCAGCTTTTGACCCCCCGCAGAAAATGCCTCCTTTTTATAATTGTTGTTACTATTTTTATTACTATTACCTTTGAGTAACCGAAGTCGCAGATCTTGAGGCGGGGCGCCGGGCTGCCGTCCAGCAGAGTGTTCTCCAGCTTCAGGTCCCGGTGGCAAATTTGCTGCAGATCAACGACTATTTTATACCATCTGATGATCTAGGATTTTTTTTATCAGGGATTGCACCGGTTTGCTTGTTCTTACCATGAAGTGGCAGTAGCTCACGCCGCAGATGAGCTGCTGGAAGAAGTACCTGGCCTGCGGGGACAAAGCAACCGTCGGTTACACGAACCGGCGCCGAAAATGGAGACAGGCAATGGACCGATCCTCACCTCGTCCTCGCTGAACCTCCCGGCGTTGCAGATCCGGTCGAAGAGCTCGCCGCCGGCCGCGTACTCCATCACAATCGCCAGGTGCGTCGGCGTGACCACCACCTGCAAAAGAATCAATCCGTTATACTCTTCTTCGGCCGGAGAAGCCGGAAAGGATTGCTCCCGGCGCCTTGCCCGTTCCCTCGCCCACCTCCTTGAATCGGATTATGTTGGGGTGCCGCAGCGACCGGTGGTTTATGATCTCCCTCGCCACATTCTCGTCAATCTGCAAACACCAAGAAACGCCCAAAAAGACACTCCGTCACTAAATTCGCGGCAGGAAGGAAAAACTCGACCGGGCCGGCCCATGCTGGGATGGATCACAGGGGAGCCCGACTCCGGCCGGCGGCGGCGAGCGCACCTTGAGGCCCCGTGGGATGTACTTCATGGCGACGAGCTCCTTGGTCTCCTTGTTCCGCATCAGCCGCGCGACGCCGAAGTTGCCGGCGCCGATGTCCTTGAGCAGCTCGTACCTCTCCATGGATCCCGGGCCGAGTCGCGCGGCAACCGCTGCAGAAAGCTTGATCGGGCCGGAGGCAGAGGCGAAGATTGGGGGATCCTTTTGGGGGTTTTGGAAGCTTCGTCGCGGCGAGATGAGGTGGGAGGGAGGGAGGGGGGAAGGATGATTCGAAGCTTAAAGGAGAAGGAGAGGCTGCTTCTTCTTCTTCTTCTTCCCCGGTGGGATGGGTTCGATTAATTAATACCACTGCTGCAGCGCTGCTGCTCCGAGGAGTAGTACTAGTTTTATTTGGTGATTAGATTATGATGATGATGTGCCATGACATGGCGTGCTCATGATTTGTTTTCTCCGGAACTAATTGTCGTTTGGACCTTTGATTTGTTGTAATTGACAGTGAGGTCCTTGTGTGCATTGGGAGCTTTCCTTTCTCCCCGTGTTGCTTGATTTGGCGGTTACTGAACCGAGTACAGTCTGGCTCCCGTTGCCTTTGCTTGATTTTTTTTTCTTTTGATGATTTTGAAGGGAGCCCTGCTTGCTTTTGAAGCACTAGAAACGGTTGCGGTCAAATAATAAACGACCACCCGCAAAATAAGTAAATTAAATCTGTCTATTTTACGACTAGAGTAAGTAGTAACTGACGAGAGTCAAAGCGCTGGCCTTACAGGCAGACAGGCAAGATCTGGTTGTCACGCGGAACACAATACCCAACTGAAATGAATTGCTCGCTAGGCGGTCGCAAGCAGCAACAGGCGGAAATAACGTGCTTGGACTGTGGAAAACGGACGTCATTCTTCACGTTTCTCCTCTCTCGGGACTGAAAAACTTTCATCGCTGATTATGATGATGATGATGTGGAAGGGGAAAGAGAATGATTTTCTCTTTCTTTCAAGAAAAGGATCCGCGGCACGCGGGATGTATCCGTCTTCTTCTACCGTCTGACCATCGGCGTCATGGGGTCGGGATGGCTTGTACGTGCTGCGGGTGGGTGGAACTGCGAAATCATCAGTGAACCTACCGATGGTGGATCGGCGAGCGGAACGGAGGCTGGGGGCCTTGCGGCGGTGGGCACATGGGCGCATCCCGTGGGTGTGCGCGCGGGTGCAGCGTACGAGAGACTCTGGATTTCAACACGGGTGCGGGGTACGCGGGCGCGGCTAAATCCGACACCCAAAAGTCCACGGTGTGTGTCCATGTATAGTGAAAGGTCACACCTTAAATATTGGATGCCACCATCATGTATGCAATTGCAAATCCTCATCCTCATACAATTACATGCAAGGCAAAACCTAATCTAAATCTTCGGCGGTGTCCGTGTCCCTGTCCGGCAGCCGTGAGACCCGTGGAGTGAAAGTCTGGTCGCCGGCAAGGTATAGTAGGACAAGGGACATGGGTTGTCCCGCATGGGACACGATGCGCTGCCGTCTCCCATGCCCTATTTTTCCTCGTTCAAACCTTCCGCCTGGGCATCATCGGTGGAGGTGAGGACCATGATAGACATGGACCGGTCAGCCTCATGGTCGAAGCCCAATGCGGCCACCTAAGGTTGCGGCGCCAGGCGGCGGCGGTGTTCGACTCAGCCTCTGTGGCCTCCCGCGCCCTGTGCTTCACACGGAGGGCATGCCTCACGATAGACGTGGATGGTTCGTGAGGCATGTTGGCATTGACCTTTGACTCGAAGCCTGAAAGCGTGGGGACGATGCGCCAACAAAGGGGTTGCACCGCCAGGCGGTAGTCAGCGCTTCCGGCGAGGCCGTAGTCACGCGCCTCTAGCCACTAGCCCCAACGGATCCAAGTGCCATTTGAGCGGACACAATGGATTCCCACCGGCTCGAGTCCGATCACGGTCGGGCCCACTCCTCCCGGGAGCGGCGCAGAGCAATGCAGACAACCATCTCCTCCTCCCCCCACCACCCCCCCCCCCCGTGGGGCAAGTTCTCGGTCGATGGATAGGAGATCTCGGAGTCGGATTCGTTGCCCGCCACGCTCGAGAAGGCCAGAGTTTCGCCGCGCAGGAGTTTGGGGACGGAGGGATTGGAATGACTAGGGTTTGGTCCATAGTGCAAATAGAGATGAATATATGTGGGGTCGGGTGGGCCATCGTGGTCCGGATCCGACGTGGTGGACGCGTCTGGGCATCCCATATCCACCCACATATGGGATGGGTATGGAGTTTGCATGTTAGCTCGAACGCTTGGGCTGTGTTTGGGGCAGCCGGTTGGGTGTTTTTTTTCTGTCCGGGCAATGTTCGGGCAGGCTGCCCGAGCCTTTGGGCGGATATGGGTCGTTCGATTGTAGATACCCTTACACCATGCTCGTATCGACATGAGGCTATGTTCTATTATAGGGAGTAGGGCAACTCCGACGTGGATCGTAAATATTGCCTCGAAATCTTCGAATTAAATGTTGTGGACGTTTTTTGTCATCCAACCCAAATCGAAACCGCGCCTTGGAAGTATTGGGGCGTCTCGACGTCTACCACGTCAAACTCCAACACCCTCGACTCATCAAAATACCCCCACTAGAAGCCCTTTTCCTCAATCTCTTCTCTCACTGTGCTCTGTATCCGCACCCTCGGAGACCAACGTCGCTATTGTACCACCCCCGCCGTAGCCCAGGCCTTGCTGGACCTCCGACATCCCACCCATGCTCCTACCCTCCTTGGACTACACCACAATTCCACCCCGGATCCTGTCGCAGCCTATGTATCCTCCGCTCACTGCAAACACCATATATGGTGGACACCATGCTGGACAAGTATTCGTCCCAATGCCATTGCCAAAAAAATTGATGTTCTCGTTGTTTACTTTGAAGCAAACACAATGACAATGTACTCTGTGAAGGAGGATGAATTGTTGTGTGAGGTGTGGTTGGACATAAGTGTGGAGTTTCAAGGCATGAAGCAAAATGTCAGGTCATTTTGGCAATGTGTGCATGTTTGATTCCATGAGCACAAGCACTACGCGCCCTACAACATGGAAGTGATTCACGTTCGCAGTGCAAAGTCGCTATCTATCAAGGACACACCATTCAAAAGACCATGAACATGTTGCGGTGCATATGCACAACTGCATATAAGGTGGCCAAGGGGCACGTCACTCACAGAGCTCGTAAGTTTTGCTTCTTGGTGCTCTATGTGTTGGTTATTTCATTAATTTTCTCAATGTTGAAACTCATTGATCTCATCATTGTCTAGCCTGGAATGTGAGGTTGAGGGAAAGCCATTCAGATTGATGCAGGGCATGGAAACTGGATCAACAACATGTGCCTATGATGAAGTTCAAACTCGAGAAGAGGAAGCTTCAGATGAAGGCCGCTTTCAAGGGGTGCAAAATTGTGGTCTTTGGTTCGGACAGCCAGTTCTTTTATGGATCGATGAATTTCAGAAACTTGTTGAACATGTCGTACTTTTGGACTTAAATGTATGGTTGAATTGCTATTGATCTAGATGCATTTGTCAAATGACCATAGGAGGACATTTTGTTTTAGTTTTATTCCATTTTAGGGAAAGGGGCAGACATTTGGTAACTCTGGTTGGATGGCTGGCTCCCCCACTCATATCCACGAATAGATCCGGAAGTATTCATGGACATTTGGTGTGTGTGTTGGTGATCCGTTTTGGAGTTTCCCTTAGATCTGTTAAGTGTTTTGGTGAACCCTCTTCTCCACCCTATCCCACATGGAATTCATACACATCTACATATTAATCGCTCAAGAATTTGTGATATTTTTTGAGTGTTTCTTATTTGGTTTTTACCGGATCTTTTCGAGTGATTCTTATTTGGTTTTCACCGAATCTTTGTTACTTGTTGGTTATTTCTAGTGCTAATCCTTTGAAAGAGAGAAAAAAAATCCGTTTCTCCATTGTTTGGCAAGAAATATCATAGATGGAAGGAAACCAAGGGGAATTACTAAAAATCAAGTCAAATGGAACAACATCCATATGGAGAGCCAAGCCACCAGGCGCAGCAGACCAAAAGACGGCCTTCCGTACGACCGCAAGCGCCCGTATGAGCTGTAATATGAGGTGCTGAAAGCCCCACCACGTCTATACAAAACACTTTCGTGAAGGGACCCAGGAGAGAAGATAACCCTAGTCGCCGCCGCCACAACCAGAACAGAAGAAGAGGATATCAGAAGAACCTTCGGAGATCTTCTTAGTTTTGGTCCTTTCATCTCCATCATCATCTCACCCTTCACTATTGTAAGAGGAGTTCCAAGTTGTTAGAACAATTGTAACTTTATTCAATCTCATCTGGAGATCAAGATTATTTGAATTCCATTTCATCTTATTGTGGATCTTCATGGTTTATCGATATGGTTTTCATGGGTTTATATCTGGTGTGATTGGTTTCTCTCTTATGATGCATGAATAATCCCCGATTGGCATGGGAGATGTAGGTGAGTGGTAAGATTTAGTTGTGCCTAATCTATATGTGTCATTTGTATTTGTAGTGCTATGATCTGTCTAGTATGTTAATAGGCCGGATCTGATATGGGCTGCAATTTGGCCCGAAACATGGCAGACTGTTAATGGGCCGGTCCATTAGTATCTGAAGAAATCTTCTGGACCTTTTGCTGGGCTGGCCCTTTTACCCTAAATAGGCCACTACTGGACCGTTCCATGTGTCCACGTTTCATTGGTGACTCCCGTCCATTGGATGGTTGACATCTGTCTCCACGCCGAGCTGACACGTGGTACCATCGACGAATGAGAATTTTAGACGTGGAAAATCGCCATTGGTTGGGGCTGTTAACAGGTTATCGGGTCCAAAACTAGACCTGATAGCTTAACGGCGACCATTACGGTGGATGCCATGTGTCGGTTACCCTTGATGAAAACATTTTCATGACGCGACATTTATCGTCATGGAAGTGGACACTTCCATGATGATAATTTGAGTATTGTCATGGAACACTTCTACGACAAAATATGTATGATAATCTTGATTCTGTCATAAAATCGTCATGGATGTACATGCATGACAAAAAAACGTGACCTATTGTGACAAACACATATCATCACGGAGGTGTTTTTTTAGTGCATTGATGTTACGATTACGAGTGTAGGAACTTGCCAGCAAGTTTGGAGGTTTACGGGATTTATGGGAAATCGCGTCGAAGTGAAAGATCAAGTAGTTGGACCTTACTTAACTAGCTACATGCATGGTCAAACTGTCGTACGTTTGCGTGGGTGATTTCAATGAGATTCTGGACGATACGGAATATTTTGGTGCAAACGAACGACAAGAGTGGCAAATGCAGGGATTTCATGAAACCATTGATGCTTGTAATCTTCAGGATATGGAGTATAATAGTGTTCCCTCACTTGAGATAATAAGCAAGATGGGTAAGTGAAAGTGCGTTATATCGACTAGAGGGGGGTGAATAGGCAATTTTTACAAATTCGTCACCGAGGAAATTCAACTTGAGGAATTTCCTAAGTCACGAACTACTTGCAGCGGAATAAGTACTCAGGTGCATGCATAACAGAGCAGTAGCATAGTCATCATGATGAAATGAAACATACACAGAGTACAAGTAGCGTGTAAACAGGATAAGCAGGCTGAAGACAAAGTGACTAAAGAATTAGGATTAAGGAAATTGAGAAAGTCTTCAGTCAAAGTCTTTAAACGGTAACGATCACTTTCATCAACACATGAACGAGGAAATGAAAGGGTTGAGGAAATAGAACCAGTAGCTTGGTGAAGACGATGATTTGGTATACCAGTTCCAACTGTTGTGACAGTCGTATGTCTGGTTGGAGCGGCTAGGTATTTAAACCTGAGGACACATAGCCCTCGTCGTATTCTCCTTGAGCTAAGATCACACAGACCTCGCCCAATCACTCGTGGTAAGTCTTCAGGTGACTTCCAAACCTTCACAGACTCGGTCACTCGGCGATCCACAATTTCCTCTTGGATGCTCTAGACCATGACGCCTAACCGTCTGGAGGATGCACAGTCCTCAAAGGTAACAAGCTTCGGTTCCACACAGGAACAATCTCTACAGTGATGCTCAATCACTTTGGGTTTGTAGGTGTTTGGGTTTGGGTTTTCCTCACTAATGATTTTCGCTCAAAGTCCTCGGAGGATGGGATGCTCTCAATGACAAGTGTCAGTTTCTCTCGGAGCATCCAACCAACTAGTGGTTGTAGGGGGCGGCTATTTATAGCCTAGGGAGTAGCCCGACATGATAAGACATAAATGCCCTTCAATGATATGACCGTTAGGTGGGTAGATATTTTGGGACAGCTGGCGCGTAGCACAACAACGGTCAGAAATTTGAGTATCAAATTCATCAGGACTATCATGTTCCTCACTTGTAGGCAATCCACACTGGCGAATTCCTAACTCCTCAGTCAGAACAAAATCCTCAGAGACCAGAAGATCTTCATCTCTGTCACTGAATAAATTGACTGAACTGTATGAGATTTCCAATGGCTTCACTCGAAAGGATTGGGTAGGTGTAGGATTTTGAGATGAGCATCACTTGGAAAGTGTTTCCTTAGTTTTACCTCGACCCCCTTTAATAGTACGGTGTTTCCTATGACTCAAGAAAGAGAAAATGAAACTAAGAAAATAGAAGTCTTCAAGCTTCATAATCCTCGCATGAATATCAAGTCTTCAAGGTCACACCAATTTCCTCACTTTCAAAGTCTTCAAGAAAACCAAAGTCTTCAACTGAAGACATTCATTTTTAGGGGTCGACTTTCATCGTAAATATCAAACTCCTCATAGACTTATAGACCTGTGTACACTCAAAAACACATTAGTCCCTTAACCTATAAGTCTTGAATACACCAAAATCACTAAGGGGCACTAGATGCACTAACATTCTCCCCCTTTTTGGTGATTGATGACAAATAGGTTAAGTTTTCAACGGGGATAAACATATGAAGTGTAAATACTGATATTGAGGATTTTGATTGCAAGATATAGAAGAACTCCCCCTGAAGATGTCCATATTTGTGGAATTTGCTTTGAATAGCAAATGCACATTGTAGAGTAAAATCATGGAGATCTCCCCCTATATCTTGTAATTCATACACGCATTTAACATATGATATGAAGAATTTGAAATGCATGATGAAATATGGACTCTGACAAATTCGGCATGTGTGCATTAAGGTACTTGAGGAATAAGCATGCAGAAAAGCAGTTCAAAAGAGTCAGAGTACCATAGGACTTAAGTTTACAACTCATCAGAGCAAACACCTCAGAAAAGCAAGAGTTGTAACTTAACGAAAAACGCCCATATAAGAGACCCGCTTGAAGACTAACTCAAATTTCTCCCCCTTTGTCATCGAATGACCAAAAGGGACGAAAAATGAGGACTAACGCCCCTGAAGAATATCATCATGATGTCGATGGCGGAGCATGAGGGAGTCCTGGATTAAGGGGTCCTCGGGCGTCCGGGCTACGTAACATGGGCCGGACTGATGGGCTATGAAGATACAAGACAGAAGACTTCTTCCCGTGTCCGGATGGGACACTCCTTTGCATGGATGGCAAGCTTGGCGTTCGAATATGTAGATTCCTTTCTCTGTAACCGATTTTGTACGACCCTAGTCCCCTCCGGTGTCTATATAAACCGGAGGGTTTAGTCCGTAGAGGCAATCACAATCATACAGGCTAGACATCTAGGGTTTAGCCATTACGATCTCGTGGTAGATCAACCCTTGTAATCCTCATATTCATCAAGATCAATCAAGCTGGAAGTAGGGTATTACCTCCATCAAGAGGGCCCGAACCTGGGTAAACATCGTGTCCCCCGTCTCCTGTTACCATCGACCTTAGACGCACAGTTCGGGACCCCCTACCGGAGATCCGCCGGTTTTGACACCGACATTGGTGCTTTCATTGAGAGTTCCGCTGCATCGTCGTCAAGAGGTTCGATGGCTCCATCAATCATCTACAACAATGCTGTCCTGGGGGAAGTTTTTCTCCCCGGCCAGATCTTTGTGTTCGGCGGCTTCGCACTGCGGGCCAACTCGCTTGGCCATCTAGAGCAAGTCGACAGCTATCCCCCAGGTCACCAGATTAGTTTTGGAAATCTGGACTATGTCGCTGATATCTAAGGAGACTTGATCTTCCAAGGATTCACGACCCCAACCTCCGCTCTAGCCTTAGATCTGGAGCATATCGCGCGGTCCGAAGACGGAGCATATCGCCACTAAGCCCATTACAGGAGAGCCGGAGGAAGTAGTGTCGCTGGCAACCATCATGAAGCCGGACCCTTCTCTAGGCACTGGCTCCGAACCCTCGGAGTCAGCATCGTGCGAGTCCGGCCAAGGAGTCTCCCTCCCGCTGTACACCACGGACCCTCTTCTCTCTAGCCAAACCTCGCCTTTAAGCAAGGCTATGGACTTAATGCGATCCCTTATCATTACAGAGGAGCAACGTCCGAACTATGTCCAGCCCGGACTAGGGGCTAAGAGCAGGGAATTTTACGTCCCACCCACCATCCACTTTATAGCCACTATCGAGGACTTAACCGACATGCTCGATTACGACTCCGAAGACATCGATGCTATGGACGATGATGCCGGAGAGGAACATGCCTAAAACCCGTCGTTTACCGGACGCTGGACGACCACCTCTTCGTATGACGTGTACATGGTGGATACACCCAAAGAAAATAACGATGATGAGAAAGAGAATCCAGTCGAGGATAAACCTCCTGAGATACAGCCAAAACGCCGACGTCAGCGGCGCCGCTCTAAGTCACGCCGTGGAAAAGACAGCAATATAGGCACGGGAGACAACAACACTCCAGACGGTGCCGAAGACCAAGAAGACCCCGTCGAGCCAACCTTCGAGCATGACGATCGGGAAGATGGGCGTGTTAGCCCTGATGAACAGGCCGTAAACGAAGACTCGGAAGATAGTAATTATCTTCCACTCTCCGAGGACGAGGTGAGCCTCGGTGACGAGGACTTTATCATGCCTGAGGAACCTCTCGAGCAGGAGCGCTTTAAGCGCCGGCTAATTTCCACCGCAAGGAGCCTGAAAAAGAAGCAGCAGCAACTTCAAGCTGATCAAGATCTGCTCAACAACATATGGACTAATGTCCTGGCAGCGAGGAATACGGCCTCGAGCGCCCAACCAAAAGTTACCCAAAGCGCAAATTGCTACCTCAATTCGATGACGAGGCAGTTAAGCCCGTACCATCAGCGTGTAATGTGGCTGACCGACCACCACGGGTCCGGGACAAAGCGGCAACTCAAGCCGAACACCAGCCCGAACTACCTCACCGTAAAGGTAGAGATATAACAGCTCGGGGATATACATATGACCTGCGGCAGGACCTGGACAATAGAGCAGGCCAGACCAGATCGATCTACGGATCGCGGGGGCGTGCCCCGACGCGCGACGCCGGCTATCTAGTCGGACGTGACAAGCATAATCACGCCTGGGCCAAAAACCGTAGACAGACTCCTTCCGAGATACGTCGCGACTTAGCCCGATATAGAGGCGCCGCACATCCCCTCCGCTTCATTGACGAAGTAATGGAACACGAATTCCTAGAAGGGTTTAAACCCGTGAATATCGAATAATACGATGGAACAACAGATCCCGCGGTATGTATTGAAGATTTTCTTCTCCATATTCATATGGCCCGCGGTGATGATCAACACGCCATCAAATACCTCCCGCTAAAACTCAAGGGACCAGCTCGGCACTGTTTGAAGAGCTTGCCTGAAAACTCCATTGGCAGATGGGAGGACTTGGAGGACGCCTTCCGCGATAACTTCCAAGGTACATACGTCCGACCTCCGGATGCAGATGACTTGAGTCACATAGTTCAACAGCCCGGAGAGTCAGCCAGTAAATTCTGGACTAGGTTCTTAACTAAAAAGAACCAGATCGTCGACTGTCCGGATGCCGAAGCTCTAGCGGCCTTTAAGCATAGCATCTGCGAGGAATGGCTCGCCCGACACCTCGGCCAGGAAAAGCCGAAGTCCATGGCAGCCCTCGCGACACTCATGACCCGCTTTTGCGCGGGCAAAGATAGCTGGCTAGCCCATAACAATAGTAATGCAAGCGAACCTGGCACCTCTGAAGCCAGAAATAGCAATGGCAAGCCCCGACGCAACATACACAAGCGTCGAAGCAACGGTGATAATACCGATGACACGACGGTCAACGCCGGATTCAGTGGCTCCAAGTCCGACCAGCGAAAGAAGCCATTCAAAAGGAACAATCTGGGCTCATCCAGCTTGGACCGCATACTCAATCGTCCATGTCAGATACACGCCAGCCTCGATAAGCCAGCCAATCATACCAACAGAAGCTGTTGTGTCTTTAAACAGGCCGGCAAGTTAAACGCCGAGAACAAGGAGAAGGGGTCGCAAAGTGAGGACGATGACGAGGAGCCCCGTCCACCGAACACAGGGGGACAGAAGAAGTCTCCCCCTCAGGTTAAAACGGTGAACATGATATACGCTACCCATATCCCCAAGAGGGAGCGCAAACGCGCGCTCAGGGACGTCTATGCGATAGAGCCAGTCGCCCCAAAATTCAACCCATGGTCGTCTTGCCCGATCACCTTCGATCGCAGGGACCATCCGACCAGTATCCATCATGGCGGTTCGGCCGCACTGGTCCTCGACCCAATAATTGATGGATTCCACCTCACGCGAGTCCTCATGGACGGTGGCAGCAGCCTCAATCTGCTCTATCAGGATACAGTGCACAAAATGGGCATCGATCCATCAAGGATCAATCCCACAAAAACTACCTTTAAAGGAGTTATACCAGGTGTGGAGGCCCGCTGCACGGGCTCAGTCACATTGGAGGTCGTCTTCGGATCTCCGGACAACTTCCGAAGCGAAGAGTTGATCTTCGATATCGTCCCCTTCCGCAGTGGCTATCACGCACTGCTCGGACGAACCGCATTCGCTCGATTCAATGTGGTGCCACACTATGCTTATCTCAAGCTCAAGATGCCCGGACCACGCGGTGTCATAACCGTCAATGGAAACACGGAGCGCTCCCTCCGTAGCGAGGAGCACACCGCGGCCCTGGCAGCGGAAGTACAGAGCGGCCTTTTAAGGCAGAATTTTAATTCAGCGGCCAAGCTCCCGGACACTGTCAAACGAGTCCGGACTACTCTGTAGCATGACAGTCCGGCTCGTCAGGAGTTAGACTAGCAATTCAACCTCCGTCTCAGTCCCTATCCAGTTGCAGCGTACGTACCGCGCGTACATAACTACGCACTCAAAATACCATGGGCAGAGACAGAGGCATAACTAGATCGTGGTCCATAATACGGCTCGACCTTCCCTGGGCACACATACCTTTCTTTTTCTTTTTACCCTTTTCAGGTTTCCTTTCTACAGGCCCCTCCCGACGGCCTGATCATCGGTCCTTTCGAAGGATGGATATACCAAGGCGGCAAGCAGCATATACGTGTGGAGGAATCTCTAGATGTTTTCCTTAACGATCATTCTACCTGTTTTCAGGACCCGCACACAGCTCCCCTTGATCTTGGCATGTTAAATAGCCCTGTTGCTTATCGCACTATTTGTACAAATACGCTTGGACGTATCAATCAAATTATAATGGAAACAGTTTGCGGCCCAACTTATGTGGCACTAGCTTACTACTTCATTTTATTTCGCTATTTTTACCGATTGCACCCGTACACTTTGGTACGCTTTAAATTGGCCAGGGGCTTCATTGCGCTCCATACTATGGCAACAAAGTCCGAACACTTTTACTGTACAGTTCGGCACCCCGAATTTAGCATTATATGCATTGGCTCTGAATCATGTCTTTGGTCAATAGTTGGGTTGCCCGGCTCCTATGCTTACTACCTTACGTTCCGTCCTATCGGCTAGGGTAGTAAAGGGAGAACTACTGCGATTGTGTTTCTGGTTTATCCGAGCAAACACCTCAGTAGAGAAAGCCGAAAACTAACTGTCATGATGCGGTGAGAGCTGGTCAGCTGTTCGGAGGTCACAAATCTTTTGCGATTTTTTCCGCATTATGCGACGGATCGGCCTCCAACCGATCAGGTGTCTACAGCACCCTAGTCCGGATTAACAAAATACCAACTAGGGGTTGCGCCTACACTTCTATTGTCAAACTCCTATGGCTAAGTGAGGGTGATAAAGCCACATAGTCCAATTGCCTGGTTCGTTGCGCTAAACACCTCCTTCAAGGACCAATCTATTGGATCAAGAGTGTTTAGATTCCATCCCGAACACCCCCGTACTACCTACGTGGGGCTGAAGCCAACAACTGGCCAACTCTCAGATTTAATAAAATGGCCGCACAGGAGGTAAATTTTTTACACAAATAACAAGCATTATATTACATAACGGCATTGTTCCATAATACAGGAGGGATAACATGAATATCTTCATTCAAAGATAATGTCTTTTGAAAACTGGCCCTCTACAATGCGGGATCCCTTCAGGACATCATCAAAATACCGCTCGGGTGTGCGGTGCTCCTTGCCAGCGGGCGGTCCCTCGGTCGCGAGCTTGACGGCGTCCATCTTCGCCTACTGCACCTTGACACGGGCGAAGGCCATCCGCGCACCTTCGATGCAGACCGACCGCTTGATGGCATCAAGCCGGGGGCAAGCATTGACCAGCTGCTTCATGAGTCTGAAGTAGCTGTTGGGTATGGCTTCGGCAGGCCATAGACGGATTATCAAATCCTTCATGGCCAGTTCGGCCACCCTATGCAGTTCGGTCAGCTGTTTTAGCTGATCGCTAAAGGGCACCGGATGCTCTAGCGCAAGATATTGCGACCAGAACAGCTTCTCTGTTGAGCTCCCTTCTTCGGCTCGGAAGAACTCGGCAGCGTCAGCAACACTGCGCGGCAGATCCACAAACGCTCCTGGAGAACTCCAAATTCGGGTCAGTAAGAGGTACCTTTTCTTCACATATTTGCTCTGCATAATAAAGGCCTTACCCGCTGCGATTTTCCTGGCCTCCTGGATTTCCTGGAGGGTGCCCTGGGCTTCAACCCGGGCATCTTGTGCGCTTTGGCAGGCCTTGGCAAGTTCGTACTCTTGATCCGCAATATTGCGCTCCAAGGACTCGCATTTCTTCACGGCGTCCTGGAGCTCCTGCTGGACCTCACCGACCCTGGCCTTGTGCTTTTTGCGGGCGACTTGTTCCTCCGCCGCCTTCTTCTGGGCTTCGGCCAACGCTTTCTTGAGGGTCTCCACCTCGGACACCGCTCCTACAAATTGTCATGTGATCAACACAAACAATTCATATCTCTCTATATCTGAATAGGTCATTACATACATTGCTTGTCCTCCAGCTGCCTTTTTACTCGGCCGAGCTCTTCCTCGGCCCGCTCTAGACTTTGCTTTAGTCCGGAGACTTCGGCAGCATGAGAGGTCGCAGCCAGCAACGACGCCTGCTTATTCACATACACATGTGTGGTTAGTCTCCTGCGAAATTATTCGATCCTCTGTCCGGCTTTTCTTTCCGAACACCGGACAGAGTCTCTGGGGCTACCGTCTATACTGTGACATTCTTTTTACATAATTGCGTCGCTTACCTCAAAGCCTGTCAGAAGGCTGGTGCAGGCTTCGGTCAGTCCGCTCTTAACGGACTGAACCCTCTCAACCACCGTACCCATGAGGGTACAGTGTTCTTCAACGATGGAAGCACTTCGCACCGCTTCCATTAGAGTATCCGGTGCCTCTGGATGGACAAAGGTCACCGGCGGGATAGACGCGCCTCCTTCTTTCGAAGGAGGCCACTCGCCCGATTCCGGAGCCGTGTGGGCCTCCGGAATAGTATTCGACTGGGGGCCGAATTGGATATGGCCCCCATCGCCAGTCTCCAGGGGGATTCGCTCCCCCATGTGTCCGGCGGCCGAGGTCTCACCCTCTGGCGCCACCCTGACGGCCTCCTGCATCTCTCCCTAGCCTAGGGAGGTCCTTCGAGACAGCACCTCGGCGTCGTCTGTGGCCTTGGGAGAGGAGGCCGCTGGCAGTGACCCGCTGTCCATCGCTTTTGGGTCCAGCGAACCCCCTGAGGATGAGGATCGCTGGGGGCTGTCGTGGGCCGGACTACAGTGCATGATTCAACATGTTAAAACTATGAAGTAAAGGAGTTGGACATATGAGTGCATTAGTGCCTTCGAGTACTTACGATTCGGCCAGGGGCTTATCCCTGGGGTGCCACTCCGAGCTGCTGTCAGTATCCAGCGCCGTGTCATCCACGAGGGAGGCTCTCCCCTTCTTCGACGCTTTGGCATCCAGATGCGTGGAGCCCGCCCTATTCTTCCTTCCCCCCTCAGGGGGAGAGTTGCTTTCCTCCTGCTCCTCGTCGTCCTCGGTGGGGGAGGAGTGGGTTTCGGCGTCTTCGGACGTCACGTCCGAAGTGCCCTTATGGCGGAGGCCATTTCTGGTCCCCTTGGCCTTCTTCTCCAGTGCTTGGTAGGGCACCGGAACCAGCATCTTCGTCAGAAGTGGGATTGCTGGGTCTTCGGGCAGTGGAGCCGGACACTTGATCTACTCCACCTTCTTTGTCCATCCCTGAAAAAATAAATGGGGAAGCTCAGACATTCTCCTTAGTGTACAGGTAAGGGATACACCTTGAAACACGAAAAAACTTACCGGACTGGCGGGATGGGTCAGGTTGTACCCACGGTCTTCGGTCTCCTTCGGCCATGTGATCTCATTGGCCTTGAAGAGCACCTTCCAGATGCCTTCGTGCGTAACGCCGAAGAACTGTTGCAGGGTCTGCTGCTTGGCCGGATCGAACTCCCACAAATTGCAGGTCCGGCTTTGGTAAGGAAGGATCCGGCGAAAAAGCATCACCTGGTTCACATTGACAAGCTTGATGTTCTTGTCGACCATGCTCTTGATGCGCATCTGCAGCGCTGTCAGCTCGTCCGACGAGGCCTAGTCCAGGCCCTTCTCTAGCCAGGAGGTGAGCCGCATTGGGGCCCCGGACCTGAACTCGGGAGCCGCAGCCCAGGTGGCATCGCGGGGCTCTGTGACGTAGAACCACTGCTGCTGCCACCCTTTGACGGTCTCCACAAAAGTACCTTTGGGCCATATGACGTTGGGCATCTTGCTCACCATGGCGCCTCCGCACTCTGCGTGTTGACCATCCACCACCTTCGGCTTCACATTGAAGATCTTTAACCACAATCCGAAGTGGGGTGAGATGTTGAGGAAGGAGTTGGGGGCCAGATCGTGGAAATCCAGCCCGTAGTAGAACATGAGCCCGCGGACGAATGGGTGGAGAGTGAATCCCAATCCGCGGACGAAGTGGGGGATGAACACTACCCTCTCGTGGGGCTCCGGGGTGGGGATGATCTACCCCTTTGCTGGAAGCCGGTGGGCGATCTCCTGGGCTAAGTACCCAGCCTCCCGGAGCTTGGTGATGTCCTTCTCCTTGACGGAGGAGACCATCCACTTGCCCTGCGCTCCAGATCCGGACATGGTTGGAGTGCTTTTTTGAGGTGGAGAGGATGAGAGCTTGGGTGCTGGGGCTTGAGAATGGGTGGGCAGAGAGAAGGAAGGCGTGGGTGAAAGGGGGTGAATCCTTATCTCCTTATAAAGGCAGCGAATATCAAGCGCCTCCCCACTCGCCTTAAAACTCGCATATTCCCCAAGGGTTGTGTAGACGACACGGTTGGATTATCCATGCCGGTATTGATGAGAATCCTGCAATAAGGGGACACGATCTCTGCTTTGACAAGACGTGCCGATAAAACGACATCTCAGAACGTGAAGCGGGAGGCTAAAAAATGGTTCAAAATAATGACCGGGCAGCAACGTGATGTCTCGCTACAAAAGTTGTCAGTAGATTGGACTCGTGAAATATTATACTCTCTGCGGTTGTGTGTGGTACTTGTTTTGCAGAGCTGGACACGTTTTCTGTGTTCGAGAGCTGTTTTGGAGTATTCGGAGGAGGAACCCGCCTTGCAATGCCGAAGACAATCTGCACGCTGGGCACATCGTCATTGAAGCCTGGTTCAGGGGCTACTGAGGGAGTCCTGGATTAAGGGGTCGTCGGGCGTCCGGGCTACGTAACATGGGCCGGACTGATGGGCTATGAAGATACAAGACAGAAGACTTCTTCCCGTGTCTGGATGGGACTATCCTTTGCGTGGATGGCAAGCTTGGCGTTCGGATATGTATATAACTTTCTTTGTAACCGACTTTGTATTACCCTAGTCCCCTCTGGTGTCTATATAAACCGGAGGGTTTAGTCCGTAGAGGCAATCACAATGATACATGCTAGACATCTAGGGTTTAGCCATTACGATCTCGTGGTAGATCAACTCTTCTAATCCTCATATTCATCAAGATCAATCAAGCAGGAAGTAGGGTATTACCTCCATCAAGAGGGCCCGAATCTGGGTAAACATTGTGTCCCCTGTCTCCTGTTACCATCGACCTTAGACGCACAGTTTGGGACCCCCTACCCGAGATCTGCCATTTTTGACACCGATAGAGCGCCATCGTTGTTGGGGTCATCTGTTGAGGTAGGGCCTACCGCAGTGCCGTTTAAGTCTTCAGCTTCATCCATCTCGCGCGATGAAGAATATGAACTGGTGACGAGCTGAGGAACTTTGACTTTCTTGAATTTCTTCGAAGGTGGCTGTGCCCAGTCAAAGTCCTGTTGAAATTCCATCTCCTTGAGATCTTCAACGCTATAAAGATTAGACAGAATAGCCCGAGTGCGATCAAAGACTTCATGCAAATAGTAGTGATTCTTCTTCATAGTATTTTGTGTGACTGTCATGTTTTGAAGAATTGCACCGAATTGACGCTTGACCCACTTGTGATTTCGATCAACTTTCTGATGAAGACTGAGGAGAAGTTCACGATCAGTCATCACACATGGAGCTGTGGCTTGAGG
The DNA here is from genome assembly GCF_002575655.3 of Aegilops tauschii subsp. strangulata. Lineage (NCBI taxonomy): Eukaryota > Viridiplantae > Streptophyta > Magnoliopsida > Poales > Poaceae > Aegilops > Aegilops tauschii. The sequence goes on along the minus strand of NC_053036.3, from coordinate 389,985,449 downwards.
ATTTTGCTTGGAAGCTTTGGCGGTAGAATCTTGTGTTGCAGAGTCATCATTGGTGGAATAGGATGTAGCTTTGCGAAACTGTCCATCCAATGGACGAGTGCCTTCATCTATGATAGCAGCCTTGCCCTTCTCATCAACTGAGGAAATAGTCCTTTTGAGGACTTCAATAGGGGGCAAATAGCTGAGATGATTTTGAAAGTCAGCCTTATAATGAATTGAAGACCTTGATCTGATGAATTTCATGATCCGGGGAGCATAAGGCTTCAACTCAAAAGGTGACAGAGCAGCATTGGCCAAAGTCCTCATGAAGAAATCGTGGTAGTTGATAGGAATACCATGAATGATATTGAACATCAGATTCTTCATTATGCCAACAACCTCTTCTTCATCAGAGTTGTGGCCCTTGATCGGACTGAGAGTTTTGGTCAATATTCGATATACTGTCCTTGGCACATAGAGTAGTTCCTTGATGAGGAATGTGGTCCTTGGAGCTTGGTCAGGCTTCAATGACTTCATCATCACTTGCATCAAGTGATTTGAGAGTTCAGGTTCCGCATAAATGAGTCTTGCGCCTTCAGCCATAGGACTGACCGGGACGGCGTGAAGAAATTCAGAAGCCGGTGCTTTGTAATGAGTGTTTTCAGACATCCAGTCAAGCACCCATGAATTCACATCTTCAACATTGCCAGTGATGTGCAATGTTGCATAGAATTGAAGAATGAGTTCTTCATTCTAGTCACATATGTCAGTGCAGAAGTTTAGTAGCCCAGCGTCATGAAGAACACTTAGGACAGGGGTGAAGCACGGAAGAGACTCCATATCCACATGAGGAATTTGTTCATGGTCAAATACCTTGTCCTTATCAAATACCAGTGAGGAATAAAAATTCATCTAGCTGGCTGTCCAGAAGCGCTTGCGTCGAAGTCTAGCAGAGTCATAGGGATTGTAATCCGTGGAGAAATGATGCTCAGCAAAGAAATCATCAGCTTTGAATTTCTGCTTCTTGGTATGGGGATTTTGTGGCTCGGGCTGAAGATTAACAGTTGAAGTCTTCACAGCCTCTTGGCGCACATCCTCTGGAGCCACAGACTGAGGAATTTCAGTACCAGGTTCATCAGCAGCAGTCTTGGTTTCCATTTCTTCAGCACTAGTGGTTGTAACTTTTTCTGGAATAGAATTAAGTGAGGTTTGATGTCCTTCAGAGCCCGTATGAATTGCTTTAGTTTGTACAGGGGACTGAGGAAGTTGATGCAGAGGAGTGGTCAATGGTGAATTGGGATGATGACTTTCCCAATAGTCATCATTCAAAATAGGAGTTGTAAACCCAATGTCCACATCCTCATCTTTGTTGGGGAACGTAGTAATTTCAAAAAAATTCCTATGCACACGCAAGATCATGGTGATGCATAGCAACGAGAGGGGAGAGTGTTGTCCACGTACCCTCGTAGACTGAAAGCGGAAGCGTTTACACAACGCGGTTGATGTAGTCGTACGTCTTCACGATCCGACCGATCAAGTACCGAACGTACGGCACCTCCGAGTTCAGCACACGTTCAGCTCAATGACGTCCCTCGAACTCCGATCCAGCCGAGTGTTGAGGGAGAGTTTCGTCAACACGACGGCGTGGTGACAATGTTGATGTTCTACCGATGCAGGGCTTCGCCTAAGCACCGCTACGATATTATCGAGGTGTAATATGGTGGAGGGGGCACCGCACACGGCTAAGAGATCAATGATCAGTTGTGTGTCAAGAGGTGCCCCCTGCCCCCGTATATAAAGGTGCAAGGGGGGGGGGGGTTCGGCCGGCCTAAGGGAGAGGCGCGCCAGGAGGAGTCCTACTCCTACCGGGAGTAGGACTCCCCCCCTTTTCCATGTTGGACTAGGAGAGAAAGGGGGAAAAGGTGGAGGGGAGGAAGGAAGGGGGGCGCCGCCCCCCTCTCCTCGTCCTATTCGGACCGGGGGGGAGGGGCGCGCGGCCCTGCCCTGGCCTCCTCTCGTCTCTTCCACCTAGGCCCACTAAGGCCCATTAAGTTACCGGGGGGTTCCGGTAACCTCCCGGTACTCCAGAAAAATCCCGATTTCACCCAGAACACTTCCGATGTCCAAACATAGGCTTCCAATATATCAATCTTTATGTCTCGACCATTTCGAGACTCCTCGTCATGTCCGTGATCACATCCGGGACTCCGAACAACCTTCGGTACATCAAAACATATAAACTCATAATATAACTGTCATCGTAACGTTAAGCGTGCGGACCCTACGGGTTCGAGAACTATGTAGACATGACCGAGACACCTCTCCGGTCAATAACCAATAGCGGAACCTGGATGCTCATATTGGTTCCTACATATTCTACGAAGATCTTTATCGGTCAGACCGCATAACAACATACGTTGTTCCCTTTGTCATCGGTATGTTACTTGCCCGAGATTCGATCGTCGGTATCTCGATACCTAGTTCAATCTCGTTACCGGCAAGTCTCTTTACTCGTTCCGTAATACATCATTCCGCAACTAACTCATTTGTCACAATGCTTGCAAGGCTTATAGTGATGTGTATTACTGAGTGGGCCCAGAGATACCTCTCCGATAATCGGAGTGACAAATCCTAATCTCGAAATACGCCAACCCAACAAGTACCTTTGGAGACACCTGTAGAGCACCTTTATAATCACCCAGTTACGTTGTGACGTTTGGTAGCACACAAAGTGTTCCTCCGGTAAACGGGAGTTGCATAATCTCATAGTCATAGGAACATGTATAAGTCATGAAGAAAGCAATAGCAACATACTAAACGATCGAGTGCTAAGCTAACGGAATGGGTCAAGTCAATCACATCATTCTCCTAATGATGTGATCCCGTTAATCAAATAACAACTCATGTCTATGGCTAGGAAACATAACCATCTTTGATCAACGAGCTAGTCAAGTAGAGGCATACTAGTGACACTCTGTTTGTCTATGTATTCACACATGTATTATGTTTACGGTTAATACAATTCTAGCATGAATAATAAACATTTATCATGATATAAGGAAATAAATAATAACTTTATTATTGGCTCTAGGGCATATTTCCTTCAATCTCCCACTTGCACTAGAGTCAATAATCTAGATTACACAGTAATGATTCTTACACCCATGGAGTCTTGGTGCTGATCATGTTTTGCTCATGGAAGAGGCTTAGTCAACGGGTCTGCAACATTCAGATCCGTATGTATCTTGCAAATTTCTATGTCTCCCACCTGGACTAAATCCCGGATGGAATTGAAGTGTCTTTTGATGTGCTTGGTTCTCTTGTGAAATCTGGATTCCTTTGCTAAGGCAATTGCACCAGTATTGTCACAAAAGATTTTCATTGGTCCCGATGCACTAGGTATGACACCTAGATCGGATATGAACTCCTTCATTTGCTGCTTCCGAAGCAGCTATGTACTCCGCTTCACACGTAGATCCCGCCACGACACTTTGCTTAGAACTGCACCAACTGACAGCTCCACCGTTCAATGTAAACACGTATCCGGTTTGCGATTTAGAATCGTCCGGATTAGTGTCAAAGCTTGCATCAACGTAACCATTTACGATGAGCTCTTTGTCACCTCCATAAACGAGAAACATATCCTTAGTCCTTTTCAGGTATTTCAGGATGTTCTTGACCGCTGTCCAGTGATCCACTCCTGGATTACTTTGGTACCTCCCTGCTAAACTTATAGCAAGGCACACATCAGGTCTGGTACACAACATTGCATACATGATAGAGCCTATGGCTGAAGCATAGGGAACATCTTTCATCTTCTCTCTATCTTCTGCAGTGGTCGGGCATTGAGTCTTACTCAATCTCACACCTTGTAATACAGGCAAGAACCCTTTCTTTGCTTGATCCATTTTGAACTTCTTCAAAACTTTGTCAAGGTATGTGCTTTGTGAAAGTCCAATTAAGCGTCTTGATCTATCTCGATAGATCTTGATGCCCAATATATATGCAGCTTCACCGAGGTCTTTCATTGAAAAACTCTTATTCAAGTATCCCTTTATGCTATCCAGAAATTCTATATCATTTCCAATTAGCAATATGTCATCCACATATAATATCAGAAATGCTACTGAGCTCCCACTCACTTTCTTGTAAATACAGGCTTCTCCAAAAGTCTGTATAAAACCAAATGCTTTGATCACACTATCAAAGCGTTTATTCCAACTCCGAGAGGCTTGCACCAGTCCATAAATGGATCGCTGGAGCTTGCACACTTTGTTAGCTCCCTTTGGATCGACAAAACCTTCCAGTTGCATCATATACAACTCTTCTTCCAGAAATCCATTCAGGAATGCAGTTTTGACATCCATTTGCCAAATTTCATAATCATAAAATGCGGCAATTGCTAACATGATTCAGACAGACTTAAGCATCGCTACGGGTGAGAAGGTCTCATCATAGTCAATCCCTTGAACTTGTCGAAAACCTTTCGCAACAAGTCAAGCTTTATAGACAGTAACATTACCGTCAGCGTGAGTCTTCTTCTTGAAGATCCATTTATTTTCAATGGCTTGCCGATCATCGGGCAAGTCAACCAAAGTCCATACTTTGTTCTCATACATGGATCCCGTCTCGGATTTCATGGCCTCAAGCCATTTTGCGGAATCTGGGCTCACCATCGCTTCTTCATAGTTTGTAGGTTCGTCATGGTCTAGTAACATAACCTCCAGAACAGGATTACCATACCACTCTGGTGCGGATCTTAATCTGGTTTACCTACGAGGTTCAGTAATAACTTGATCTGAAGTTTCATGATCATTATCATTAACTTCCTCACTAATTGGTGTAGGTATCGCAGAAACTGATTTCTATGATGATCTACTTTCCAATAAGGGAGCAGGTACAGTTACCTCATCAAGTTCTACTTTCCTCCCACTCACTTCTTTCGATAGAAACTCCTTCTCTAGAAAGGATCCATTCTTAGCAACGAATGTCTTGCCTTCGGATCTGTGATAGAAGGTGTACCCAATAGTCTCCTTTGGGTATCCTATGAAGACACATTTCTCCTATTTAGGTTCGAGCTTATCAGGTTGAAGTTTCTTCACATAAGCATCGCAACCCCAAACTTTAAGATACGACAAATTTGGTTTCTTGCCAAACCATAGTTCATAAGGTGTCGTTTCAACGGATTTTGATGGTGCCCTATTTAGAGTGAATGCAGCCGTCTCTAAAGCATAACCCCAAAACGATAGCGGTAAATCAGTAAGAGACATCATAGATCGCACCATATCTAGTAAAGTACGATTACGACGTTCGGACACACCATTACGTTGTGGTGTTCCGGGTGGCGTGAGTTGCGAAACTATTCCGCATTGTTTCAAATGTAGGCCAAACTCGTAACTCAAATATTCTCCTCCATGATCTGATCGTAGAAACTTTATTTTCTTGTTACGATGATTTTCAACTTCGCTCTGAAATTCTTTGAACTTTTCAAATGTTTCTGACTTATGTTTCATTAAGTAGATATACCCATATCTGCTCAAATCATCTGTGAAGGTGAGAAAATAACGATATCCGCCACGAGCCTCAATATTCATCGGACCACATACATCTGTATGTATGATTTCCAACAAATTAGTTGCTCTCTCCATAGTACCGGAGAACGGTGTTTTAGTCATCTTGCCCATGAGACACGGTTCGCAAGTACCAAGTGATTCATAATCAAGTGATTCCAAAAGTCCATCATTATGGAGTTTCTTCATGCGCTTTACACCGATATGACCTAAACGGCAGTGCCACAAATAAGTTGCACTATCATTATCAACTCTGCATCTTTTGGCTTCGACATTATGAATATGTGTGTCACTACTACCGAGATTCATTAAAAATAGACCACTCTTCAAGGGTGCATGACCATAAAAGATATTACTCATATAAATAGAACAACCATTATTCTCTGAATTAAATGAATAACCGTCTCGCATCAAACAAGATCCAGATATAATGTTCATGCTCAACGCTGGCACCAAATAACAATTATTTAGGTCTAATACTAATCCCGAAGGTAGATGTAGAGGTAGCGTGCCGACGGCGATCACATCGACTTTGGAACCATTTCCCATGCGCACCGTCACCTCGTCCTTAACCAATCTTCGCTTAATCCGTAGCCCCTGTTTCGAGTTGCAAATATTAGCAACAGAACCAGTATCAAATACCCAGGTGCTACTGCAAGCATTAGTAAGGTACACATCAATAACATGTATATCATATATACCTTTGTTCACCTTGCCATCCTTCTTATCCGCCAAATACTTGGGGCAGTTCCGCTTCCAGTGACCAGTCTGCTTGCAGTAGAAGCACTCAGTCTCAGGCTTAGGTCCAGACTTGGGTTTCTTCTCCTGAACAGCAACTTGCTTGCTGTTCTTCTTGAAGTTTCCCTTCTTCTTCCCTTTGCCCTTTTTCTTGAGACTAGTGGTCTTATTGACCATCAACACTTGATGCTCCTTTTTGATTTCTACCTCCGCTGCCTTTAGCATTGCGAAGAGCTCGGGAATTGTCTTATTCATCCCTTGCATGTTATAGTTCATCACGAAGCTCTTGTAGCTTGGTGGCAGTGATTGAAGAATTCTGTCAATGACGCTATCATCCGAAAGATTAACTCCCAGTTGAATCAAGTGATTATTATACCCAGATATTTTGAGTATATGCTCACTGACAGAACTATTCTCTTCCATCTTGCAGCTGTAGAACTTATTGGAGACATCATATCTCTCAATCCGGGCATTTGCTTGAAATATTAACTTCAACTCCTGGAACATCTCATATGCTCCATGACGTTCAAAACGTCGTTGAAGACCTGGTTCTAAGCCGTAAAGCATGGCACACTGAACTATCGAGTAGTCATCAGCTTTGCTCTGCCAGACGTTCATAACTTCTGGTGTTGCTCTTGCAGCAGGCCTGGCACCCAGCGGTGCTTCCAGGACGTAATTCTTCTGTGCAGCAATGAGGATAATCCTCAAGTTACGGACCCAGTCCGTGTAATTGCTACCATCATCTTTCAGCTTTGCTTTCTCAAGGAACGCATTAAAATTTAACGGAACAACAGCACGGGCCATCTATCTACAATTAACATAGACAAGCAAGATACTATCAGGTACTAAATTCACGATAAATTTAAGTTCTATTAATCATATTAATTAAGAACTCCCACTTAGATAGACATCTCTCTAATCATCTAAGTGATTACGTGATCCAAATCAACTAAACCATAACCGATCATCACGTGAAATGGAGTAGTTTTCAATGGTGAACATCACTATGTTGATCATATCTACTATATGATTCACGCTCGACCTTTCAGTCTCAGTGTTCCGAGGCCATATCTGCATATGCTAGGCTCGTCAAGTTTAACCTGAGTATTCCGCGTGTGCAACTGTTTTGCACCCGTTGTATTTGAACGTAGAGCCTATCACACCCGATCATCACGTGGTGTCTCAGCACGAAGAACTTTCGCAACGGTGCATACTCAGGGAGAACACTTTTATCTTGAAATTTTAGTGAGAGATCATCTTGTAATGCTACCGTCAATCAAAGCAAGATAAGATGCATAAAAGATAAACATCACATGCAATCAATATAAGTGATATCATATGGCCATCATCATCTTGTGCTTGTGATCTCCATCTCCGAAGCACCGTCATGATCACCATCGTCACCGGCGCGACACCTTGATCTCCATCGTAGCATCGTTGTCGTCTCGCCAACTATTGCTTTTACGACTATCGCTACCGCTTAGTGATAAAGTAAAACAATTACATGGCGATTGCATTGAATACAATAAAGCGACAACCATATGGCTCCTGCCAGTTGCCGATAACTTGGTTACAAAACATGATCATCTCATACAATAAAATATAGCATCATTTCTTGACCATATCACATCACAACATGCCCTGCAAAAACAAGTTAGATGTCCTCTACTTTGTTCTTGCAAGTTTTACGTGGCTGCTACGGGCTTAGCAAGAACCGTTCTTACCTACGCATCAAAACCACAATGATAGTTTGTCAAGTTGGTGCTGTTTTAACCTTCGCAAGGACCGGGCGTAGCCACACTCGGTTCAACTAAAGTGAGAGAGATAGACACCCGCCAGTCACCTTTAAGCAACGAGTGCTCGCAACGGTGAAACCAGTCTCGCGTAAGCGTACGCGTAATGTCGGTCCGGGCAGCTTCATCTCACAATACCGCTGAACCAAAATATGACATGCTGCTAAGCAGTATGACTTATATTGCCCACAACTTACTTGTGTTCTACTCGTGCATATAACATCAACGCATAAAACCTGGCTCGGATGCCACTGTTGGGGAACGTAGTAATTTCAAAAAAATTCCTACGCACATGCAAGATCATGGTGATGCATAGAAATGAGAGGGGAGAGTGTTGTCCACGTACCCTCGTAGACCGAAAGCGGAAGCGTTTACACAACGCGGTTGATGTAGTCGTACGTCTTCACGATCTGACCGATCAAGTACCGAACGTACGGCACCTCCGAGTTCAGCACACGTTCAGCTCGATGATGTCCCTCGAACTCCGATCCAGCCGAGTGTTGAGGGAGAGTTTCGTCAGCACGACGGCGTGGTGACAATGTTGATGTTCTACCGACGCAGGGCTTCGCCTAAGCACCGCTACGATATTATCGAGGTGTAATATGGTGGAGGGGGGCACCGCACACGGCTAAGAGATCAATGGTCAATTGTGTGTCAAGAGGTGCCCCCCTGCCCCCGTATATAAAGGTGCAAGGGGGGTTCGGCCGGCCTAAGGGAGAGGCGCGCCAGGAGGAGTCCTACTCCTACCGGGAGTAGGACTCCCCCCCTTTTCCATGTTGGACTAGGAGAGAAAGGGGGAAAAGGTGGAGGGGAGGAAGGAAGGGGGGGGGGGCACCGCCCCCCTCTCCTTGTCCTATTCGGACTGGGGGGAGGGGCGCGCGGCCCTGCCCTGGCCTCCTCTCCTCTCTTCCACCTAGGCCCACTAAGGCCCATTAAGTTACTGGGGGGTTCCGGTAACCTCCCGGTACTCCGGAAAAATCCCGATTTCACCCGGAACACTTCCGATGTCCAAACTGTTGGGAATCGTAGCATAATTTTAAAATTTTCCTACGTTCACCAAGATGCATCTATGGAGTATACTAGCAACAAGGGGAAGGGAGTGCATCTACATACCCTTGTAGATCGCGAGCGGAAGCGTTCCAATGAACGTGGATGACGGAGTCGTACTCGCCGTGATCCAAATCACCGATGACCGAGTGCCGAACGGACGGCACCTCCGCGTTCAACACACGTACGGTGCAGCGACGTCTCCTCCTTCTTGATCCAGCAAGGGGGAAGGAGAGGTTGATGGAGATCCAACAGCATGACGGCGTGGTGGTGGATGTAGCTGGTCTCGGCAGGGCTTTGCTAAGCTTCTGCGAGAGAGAGAGAGGTGTTGCAGGGGAGGAGGGAGGCGCCCAAGGCTGTTGTGTGCTGCCCTCCCTCCCCCCTTTATATAGGCCCCTGGGGGGGCGCCGGCCCCAAGAGATGGGATCTCAAGGGGGGCGGCGGCCACAAGGGGGGAAGGGGTTGCCTTACCCCCCAAGGCAAGGGGGAACTCCCCCTAGGGTTCCCAACCCTAGGCGCATGGGGGAGGCCCAAGGGGGGTGCCCCAGTGCACTATGGGCTGGTTCTCTTCCACTTTCAGCCCACGGGGCCCTCCGGGATAGGTGGCCCCACCCGGTGGACCCCCGGGACCCTTCCGGTGGTCCCGGTACAATACCGGTAACCCCCGAAACTTTCCCGGTGGCCGAAACTGGACTTCCTATATATAATTCTTCACCTCCGGACCATTCCGGAACCTCTCGTGACGTCCGGGATCTCATCCGGGACTCCGAACAACTTTCGGGTTTCTGCATACATATATCTCTACAACCCTAGCGTCACCGAACCTTAAGTGTGTAGACCCTACGGGTTCTGGAGAAATGCAGACATGACCGAGACGCCTCTCCGGTCAATAACCAACAGCGGGATCTGGATACCCATGTTGGCTCCCACATGTTCCATGATGATCTCATCGGATGAACCACGGTGTCGAGGATTCAATCAATCCCGTATACAATTCCCTTTGTCAATCGGTATGTTACTTGCCCGAGATTCGATCGTCGGTATCCCAATACCTTGTTCAATCTTGTTACCGGCAAGTCTCTTTACTCGTACCGCAATGCATGATCCCGTGACTAACGCCTTAGTCACATTGAGCTCATTATGATGATGCATTACCGAGTGGGCCCAGAGATACCTCTCCGTCACACGGAGTGACAAATCCCAGTCTCGATCCGTGCCAACCCAACAGACACTTTCGGAGATACCCGTAGTGCACCTTTATAGTCACCCAGTTACGTTGTGACGTTTGGCACACCCAAAGCACTCTTACGGTATCCGGGAGTTGCACAATCTCATGGTCTAAGGAAAAGATACTTTGACATTGGAAAAGCTCTAGCAAACGAAACTACACGATCTTTTATGCTATGCTTAGGATTGGGTCTTGTCCATCACATCATTCTCCTAATGATGTGATCCCGTTATCAATGACATCCAATGTCCATAGTCAGGAAACCATGACTATCTGTTGATCAACGAGCTAGTCAACTAGAGGCTTACTAGGGACACTTTGTGGTCTATGTATTCACACATGTATTACGATTTCCGGACAATACAATTATAGCATGAACAATAGACAATTACCATGAACAAAGAAATATAATAATAACCATTTATTATTGCCTCTAGGGCATATTTCCAACAGTCTCCCACTTGCACTAGAGTCAATAATCTAGTTACATTGTGATGAATCGAAGACCCATTGCGTCCTGGTGTTGATCATGTTTTGCCCTAGGGAGAGGTTTAGTCAACGGATCTCCTACATTCAGGTCCGTATGTACTTTACAAATATCTATGTCTCCATTTTGAACACTTTCATGAATGGAGTTGAAGCGACGCTTGATATGCCTGGTCTTCCTGTGAAACCTGGGCTCCTTCGCAAGGGCAATAGCTCCAGTGTTGTCACAGAAGAGAGTCATCGGGCCCGACGCATTGGGAATCACCCCTAGGTCGGTAATGAACTCCTTTATCCAGACTGCTTCCTGTGCTGCCTCCGAGGCTGCCATGTACTCCGCTTCACATGTAGATCCCGCCACGACGCTTTGCTTGCAACTGCACCAGCTTACTGCTCCTCCATTCAATATATACATGTATCCGGTCTGTGACTTCGAGTCATCCAGATCTGTGTCGAAGCTAGCGTCGACGTAACCCTTTACGACGAGCTCTTCGTCACCTCCATAAACGAGAAACATATCCTTAGTCCTCTTCAGGTACTTCAGGATATTCTTGACCGCTGACCAGTGTTCCTTGCCGGGATTACTTTGGTACCTTCCTACCAAACTTACGGCAAGGTTTACATCAGGTCTGGTACACAGCATGGCATACATAATAGACCCTATGGCCGAGGCATAGGGGATGACACTCATCTCTTCTATATCTTCTGCCGTGGTCGGGCATTGAGTCGTGCTCAATTGCACACCTTGCAATACAGGCAAGAACCCCTTCTTGGACTGATCCATATTGAACTTCTTCAATATCTTGTCAAGGTATGTACTTTGTGAAAGACCAATGAGGCGTCTTGATCTATCTCTATAGATCTTGATGCCTAATATATAAGCAGCTTCTCCAAGGTCCTTCATTGAAAAACACTTATTCAAATAGGCCTTTATACTTTCCAAGAATTCTATATCATTTCCCATCAATAATATGTCATCCACATATAATATGAGAAATGCTATAGAGCTCCCACTCACTTTCTTGTAAACACAGGCTTCTCCATAAGTCTGTGTAAACCCAAACGCTTTGATCATCTCATCAAAGCGAATGTTCCAACTCCGAGATGCTTGCACCAGCCCATAAATTGAGCGTTGGAGCTTGCATACTTTCTTAGCATTCTTAGGATCGACAAAACCTTCCGGCTGCATCATATACAACTCTTCCTTAAGGAAGCCGTTAAGGAATGCCGTTTTGACATCCATCTGCCATATCTCATAATCATAGTATGCGGCAATTGCTAACATGATTCGGACGGACTTCAGCTTCGCTACGGGTGAGAAAGTCTCATCGTAGTCAACCCCTTGAACTTGTCGATAACCCTTAGCGACAAGTCGAGCTTTGTAGATGGTCACATTACCATCCGCGTCCGTCTTCTTCTTAAAGATCCATTTGTTTTCTATGGCTCGCCGATCATCGGGCAAGTCAGTCAAAGTCCATACTTTGTTTTCATACATGGATCCTATCTCGGATTTCATGGCTTCTAGCCATTTGTCGGAATCCGGGCCCGCCATCGCTTCTTCATAGTTCGAAGGTTCACCGTTGTCTAACAACATGATTTCCAGGACAGGGTTGCCGTACCACTCTGGTGCGGAACGTGTCCTTGTGGACCTACGAAGTTCAGTAACTTGATCTGAAGTTTCATGATCATCATCATTAACTTCCTCCCCAGTCGGTGTAGGCACCACAGGAACATTTTCCCGCGCTGCGCTACTTTCCGGTTCGGAAGGGGTGACTATCACCTCATCAAGTTCCACTTTCCTCCCACTCAATTCTTTCGAGAGAAACTCCTTCTCTAGAAAGGACCCGTTCTTGGCAACGAAGATCTTGCCTTCGGATCTGAGGTAGAAGGTATACCCAATAGTTTCCTTAGGGTATCCTATGAAGACGCATTTTTCCGATTTGGGTTCGAGCTTTTCAGGTTGAAGTTTCTTGACATAAGCATCGCATCCCCAAACTTTTAGAAACGATAGCTTAGGTTTCTTCCCAAACCATAATTCATACGGTGTCGTCTCAACGGATTTAGACGGTGCCCTATTTAAAGTGAATGCGGCAGTCTCTAAAGCATAACCCCGAAATGAGAGCGGTAAATCGGTAAGAGACATCATAGATCGCACCATATCCAATAGAGTGCGATTACGACGTTCGGACACACCATTTCTCTGAGGTGTTCCACGCGGCGTGAGTTGTGAAACTATTCCACATTTCCTTAAGTGTGCACCAAACTCGTGACTTAAATATTCTCCACCACGATCTGATCGTAGGAATTTTATTCTCCTGTCACGTTGATTCTCAACTTCACTTTGAAATTCCTTGAACTTTTCAAAGGTTTCAGACTTGTGTTTCATCAGGTAGACATACCCATATCTACTTAAATCATCAGTGAGAGTGAGAACATAACGATATCCTCCGCGAGCCTCAACACTCATTGGACCACACACATCGGTATGTATGATTTCCAATAAGTTGGTTGCTCGCTCCATTGTTCCGAAGAACGGAGTCTTGGTCATCTTACCCATGAGGCATGGTTCGCACGTGTCAAATGATTCATAATCAAGAGACTCCAAAAGTCCATCTGCATGGAGCTTCTTCATGCGCTTGACACCAATGTGACCAAGGCGGCAGTGCCACAAGTATGTGGGACTATCGTTATCAACTTTACATCTTTTGGTATTCACACTATGAACATGTGTAACATCACGTTCGAGATTCATCAAAAATAAACCATTGACCAGCGGGACATGACCATAAAACATATCTCTCAAATAAATAGAACAGCCATTATTCTCAGATTTAAATGAGTAGCCATCTCGAATTAAACGAGATCCAGATACAATGTTCATGCTCAAAGCTGGCACTAAATAACAATTATTGAGGTTTAAAACTAATCCCGTGGGTAGATGCAGAGGTAGCGTGCCAACGGCGATCACATCGACCTTGGAACCATTCCCGACGCGCATCGTCACCTCGTCCTTTGCCAGTCTCCGTTTATTCCGTAGTTCCTGCTTTGAGTTACAAATATGAGCAACCGCACCGGTATCAAATACCCAGGAGCTACTGCGAGTACTGGTAAGGTACACATCAATTACTTGTATATCACATATACCTTGGGTGTTGCCGGCCTTCTTCTTGTCCGCTAAATATTTGGGGCAGTTCCGCTTCCAGTGACCACTTCCCTTGCAATAAAAGCACTCAGTCTCGGGCTTGGGTCCATTCTTTGACTTCTTCCCGGTAACTGGCTTACCGGGCGCGGCAACTCCCTTGCCATCCTTCTTGAAGTTCTTCTTACCCTTGCCCTTCTTGAACTTAGTGGTTTTATTCACCATCAACACTTGATGTTCTTTTCTGATCTCTACCTCAGCTGATTTCAGCATTGAATATACCTCGGGAATGGTCTTTTCCATCCCCTGCATATTGTAGTTCATCACAAAGCTCTTGTAGCTTGGTGGAAGCGACTGGAGGATTCTGTCAATGACCGCGTCATCCGGGAGATTAACTCCCAGCTGAGACAAGCGGTTGTGCAACCCAGACATTCTGAGTATGTGCTCACTAACAGAACTGTTCTCCTCCATTTTACAGCTGAAGAACTTGTCGGAGACTTCATATCTCTCGACCCGGGCATGAGCTTGAAAAACCAGTTTCAGCTCCTCGAACATCTCATATGCTCCATGTTTCTCAAAACGCTTTTGGAGACCCGGTTCTAAGCTGTAAAGCATGCCGCACTGAACGAGGGAGTAATCATCAGCACGCTGCTGCCAAGCGTTCATAACGTCTTGGTTCTCAGGGATTGGTGCTTCACCTAGCGGTGCTTCTAAGACATAATCTTTCTTGGCTACTATGAGGATGAGCCTCAGGTTCCGGACCCAGTCCGTATAATTGCTGCCATCATCTTTCAGCTTGGTTTTCTCTAGGAACGCGTTGAAATTGAGGACAACGTTGGCCATTTGATCTACAAGACATAGTGTAAAGATTTTAGACTAAGTTCATGATAATTGAGTTCATCTAATCAAATTATTTAATGAACTCCCACTCAGATAGACATCCCTCTAGTCATCTAAGTGAAACATGATCCGAGTCAACTAGGCCGTGTCCGATCATCACGTGAGACGGACTAGTCAAGATCGGTGAACATCTCCATGTTGATCATATCTTCTATACGACTCATGCTCGACCTTTCGGTCCTCCGTGTTTCGAGGCCATGTCTGTACATGCTAGGCTCGTGAAGTCAACCTAAGTGTATTGCGTGTGTTCCGAGGCCATGTCTGTACATGCTAGGCTCGTCAACACCCGTTGTATTCGAACGTTAGAACCTATCACACCCGATCATCACGTGGTGCTTCGAAACAACGAACCTTCGCAACGGTGCACAGTTAGGGTGAACACTTTCTTGAAATTATTATAAGGGATCATCTTACTTACTACCGTCGTTCTAAGCAAATAAGATGCAAAAATATGATAAACATCACATGCAATCAAATAGTGACATGATATGGCCAATATCATCATGCTCCATTGATCTCCATCTTCGGGGCACCATGATCATCTTTGTCACCGGCATGACACCATGATCTCCATCATCATGATCTCCATCATTGTGTCTTCATGAAGTTGTCACGCCAACGATTACTTCTACTTGTATGGCTAACGCGTTTAGCAACAAAGTAAAGTAAATTACATGGCGTTATTCAATGACACGCAGGTCATGCAAAATAATAAAGACAACTCCTATGGCTCCTGCCGGTTGTCATACTCATCGACATGCAAGTCGTGATTCCTATTACAAGAATATGATCAATCTCATACATCACATATATCATTCATCACATCTTCTGGCCATATCACATCACATAGCACTTGCTGCAAAAACAAGTTAGACGTCCTCTAATTGTTGTTGCAAGTTTTTACGTGGTTTGTAGGTTTCTAGCAAGAACGTTTTCTTACCTACGTATGACCACAACGTGATTTGCCAATTTCTATTTACCCTTCATAAGGACCCTTTTCATCGAATCCGTTCCGACTAAAGTAGGAGAGACAGACACCCGCTAGCCACCTTATGCAACTAGTGCATGTCAGTCGGTGGAACCTGTCTCACGTAAGCGTACGTGTAAGGTCGGTCCGGGCCGCTTCATCCTACAATGCCGCCGAAACAAGAAACGACTAGTAGCGGCAAGAAGAATTGGCAAACTCAACGCGCACAACTGCTTTGTGTTCTACTCGTGCATAGTAACTACGCATAGGCCTGGCTCATGATGCCACTGTTGGGAATCGTAGCATATTTTAAAATTTTCCTACGTTCACCAAGATGCATCTATGGAGTATACTAGCAACAAGGGGAAGGGAGTGCATCTACATACCCTTGTAGACCGCGAGCGGAAGCATTCCAATGAACGTGGATGACGGAGTCGTACTCGCCGTGATCCAAATCACCAATGACCGAGTGCCGAACGGACGTCACCTCCGCGTTCAACACACGTACGGTGCTGTAACATCCCAAATTATCAATTTGGAATGTTATACATAGATCATCTTTGCATATCATGTTTTGTTGCATTTTGACAAATCCTCGATAAATCCTAAGCAACTCAAGGACCCTCGGAGAGAGTTGGGGATTTTCTCGAATTTTCAAATTTGATTTTCAAACGAGGATTGTGGTTTTAATTATTTTTCTCTCCGGAAAAATATTTCATTTTAAATAAACGAGAGGAGAAAATATGACTTCTCCAAAGCAATTGAAATACAGGAGGAAAAATGTTAAAATCATTTATTGGAATTTATTTGGATTTTATTTGCAATTTTCATTGCGTTAAAAATATTGCACGTTTTCAAAATATTTATTTTGGATTATAAAAATGTTCACCCTATTCTAGATTTTCTAACTAGACGGGGAAAATTTATTTCATATTTTTCTGATTTTGTTTTATTTTTCTGTGAATTATTTCCCGCGAAACTTATTTAAAAAAAAACGCCCGCGCGCCGACTGGGCCAAAGGCCCAGCTGACGGCCCGCCCTGCGCCTTCCTCTTCCCGCACGGGAGCTCGCCGCCGCCATGACCGAATCCGGCCGCCGCACGCCTCCCCTCGCCCGACCCCTTCCCCAAGCCGCCGCACCCCCCCTCCTTAAATACCGCCCCCCTCTCTTTCCTCACCACCGCCGCCGCCGGAGCCCCTCAACGCCGCCGCCCGCAACACGCCCCGCCGCCGCCGCCGTGGCCAGCGCCGCCGCCGCCGGGAGCCGCCGCCCTCGCCCTCGCCCGCCCCTTGCCGAGCCCCGCGCCCCGCCGCCCGAGTTCGCTGCCCCGCCGGAGCCCCTCGCCGGAGCCCGACGAGGTATGCCCGCCGCCGTTGACTTTGCCGGTTTTCTGAAAAAAAAACCTTTCGTTTAAAAAAAAACCTAGATCGTTTTTTTTTCGGTTTTATTATTTTACGAGCGTTCACCGAACCGTTCGTTTTAATGAACGCGTTCGTCGGTTTTTCTCTGTTAACGAACGTCCGTTATTTAACCGTTCGTCCGTTTTTCTTTTTCGTCGGATTTTCTCAGATTCGATTTCTGATCGAATCTTCGATTCTGTTTAACTTCTCGCTCGTTTATCGGAATCAGGTGATTCAAGCGCCTAGAGTTTCGTCTCGAAATTCTCTTTCCGTTTAACCTACTCAAACAAGTATTTGCTACAGTAAAATTTGACCTAGATCCAGATTAGCAAACGAAGTTTCTTTCTTTCGCCGTTTGACTTTCGTTGCTTCTTTCGAGTTGATTCTTTTTGCAAACCGGAGTTCTTAAGTTGAACTTTCTGGTTAGATCTTTCATTCGAGTTTTACCTGTGCATTAGATGAGTACTGATTGTATGCTTGTTTGTTTGTGATAGAGTACCCGGAGTGTGCCGCTTGTTACTTCGACTCGTTAGCTTTTGCGGATCATCAGCAAGGCAAGTAACACTTTGATCATATCCCGTTCATACCCAGTTTTATTGCATTAGATCTATTTCCTCAAACACATTGCATGATTAGGATCTAAATAAACTGTGGGTATTGGGAAGTAGTTGAGGTAGTACCTATTACCTGTTTTACTTTATCAAACCCTTGGGAGTTACTTCTACGTTGCTTTATCAATGCCATGCTATGCGTAGACGTGGATTGGGTTTGAGTGATATTCATGACAGATGTGAGATGTTTATTAATGGTTCAACTTAAGGTGGCAACTAAAACTCACATCTGGGTGGATTGAGGCACCTGGAGAACCCAGTGTTGTCTGTATGTATAAGGTCCGCCACCCAGGCTCAAAGGGATCATAAGATTATTCATGCTAGAAACTTCCGTGTGCAGCCACAAGCTATTATGGGCTCTAGCATAGCTGAGTAGGTTACAGGATCTCTTGAAGAGGTGGACTAGCAGATGTAGGGGAAAGTAGGTGTACCGGTCCATCCAGAGTAAAGAGTGATTGTTTCTGAAAGACTGTGTCTCGGTCATCCGTTTCTCAAACATCATGCAGTGCGAGAATCAAGCGGAGGCGATCGAGTCTTGTGGGGAAAAGTGCACAAACCTCTGCAGAGTGTACAAACTGATCATGATTAGCCGTGTTCCCGGTTATGGACAACTTGAGTATCTAGTACCTGGATTATCATTTGAATCTCATCACCGTGATACTTATAATTAATTTTGTTGGGTTATTGATGACACTTAATTGGGATTGAGTTGGAGGTACCTTCTCAATGTTTCAACCACCATGACAGTTAAATAAAATTTATTCCTTTGAAGTAGGATAAAATTGGCTTTTCGCAAAAACTGTAACCATAGAGCTTTCCACCAGCCATAATTGCATATAGTATAGCATTATTATTGTTCATTGCTCCCTATGTGTTACATTGCCAGCATATTCTATGTGCTGACCCGTTCTCGGGCTGCAACGTTTCATGTTGCAGACTTTTCAGACGACGAGTAAGGTGCTTTAGGTCGTGGTCTTATACTCAGTGATGCCGCTGGAGTTGATGGACTCACTTACCTTCCAAGTCTTCCGCTGTTATCGTATTTAGATGGCCTTAAGCCATGTTTATCATACTAAACTCTTCGGAGTTATTCGATGTAATAAGTGTGTGATTGCTACTCTGTTATAAATCCTCCATTTGTACTGTGCGTGTCAGCATTACTGATCCAGGGATGACACTGGTGCACAGCAGCACAGGCCATTTGAGGTCTGGTCGCTACAAAGTTGGTATCAGAGCACACGCTGAATGTAGGACACGACCACTAAGCTTAAGCCCTAGAAATCTTCTCTCTTCTCAGTTCTGACCCCTCTCCACTTTCTACTCTTTTAGGAATGGCGAATGCAAGGAGCAAGTTCATGCAACCAGATGAAGACACGCCGTTTGGTCGACACTTGAAGGAAGTCACCAAGTACTTGAACATAGGAATACCAAGCGTCACCGGAACCTACAACGCCACATTACCTGAAGAGGAGAGCTGGAAGATTCAAGTTATCATTCCAGGAAGAACGTTTGTGCCAATTACGGAACCCATGAGATTGGTTTTCGAAGCACCAACTTGGAGTTTAGGGAAGAGCATGGCCGCACACATCGCCATGGGACGCATTGGAGAAGTCTATCACCAGGAGCTTAAGGATACAATTTATTAGATTTGTGGACGTCGAGACGCGCAATGGGAGATGATCAAGACCAAGAAGGATGGATCAATTGCAGCTTTCATCCAGGAACAGAACCAACATATTCGACGCCAGGAGAATCAGATGTGCACGGACAAGGAAGAACTGAAGAAGGCATTAACGAAGATCAAGGAACTCCAAGAAGAACTCAAGGCTACCCGCGAAGATTATTTGGAGGAAATCAACGCACTTGTAGGGAAGATTGACGACCTGGAGAATAAGATTGGATCATTCGTGGGAAATCCAGTGCCAAAAGCAGAAGTCGACGAATGCACTTGTCCGGATAACTACATCATCATCGACGACACCGACTCGGAACCAAGTGAAGACGAATGGATTGATGAAGCTGGAGCTGACATCATGGAGTCTTCAACGGATCAGAATTTTTAGTAGACCACCATATCAGTAGTAGCTTTCCCCCCATTTAATAGTATAGTTCAAGCACTTTGTAACACTAGTTAGATCAATTGTTTTGCCTTGTTTGGATTGATTGAGTGATATTGATTGAATTTGTCTCATGAGCATATGGGTAGTGTTTTCTCTCTAGACCTCATTCTATTCTAAACTCTCATCTTTTCTAAACCTATCAGATGCCTCCGAGACGCGACACCGGATTTGTTTTCCCGCCAGAGATCACCCAGTTGATTCAGCAACAGAATGCCCTGATGCAAGTGTTAGTTCAGAACCAAGGCAACAACAACAACAACCCACCGCCACCACCACCTGTTGATCACTTAGCCCGTTTCTTAAGGCTAAACCCGCCGGTGTTTTCCAGTAGCACCGAGCCGATTGTTGCAGATGATTGGCTCCGCAAAGTTGGAAGGGAGTTGACCACTGCAGGATGCACAGATGCGGAAAGAGTGCGTTTTGCCGCACATCAGCTTGATGGACCCGCAGCATCATGGTGGGAGAATTATACAGCCACGCACCCTATTGACACTGTCACATGGGACCAGTTTCAGCAAGCTTTCCGTACAGCTCATGTTTCAGCAGGAGCTATGGCTATGAAGAAGCGTGAGTTTTGCAACCTACGCCAAGGAGGACGCACCGTAGGCCAGTATTTGGAGGAATTCAGTAAGCTAGCACGTTATGCACCAGATGACGTTGCTACAGATGCAGCCAAGCAGGAGAAGTTTTTGGAAGGACTGAATGATGAGCTGAGTATGCAGTTGATGGTAGCAACTTTCAACAACTACCAGGAGCTGGTAGATAGAGCTCTCATGATTGAAGGGAAGCAACAGCAGATTGAAAACCGTAAGAGGAAGTATGGACAAGGGAAGTATAATTCCGGAGCTCAGCAGAAGCCACGTTTTACCCCGAAGCCGGGAGGACAGTTTCAGCATACCCATGGAGGAGGTAGTTCGCACAACCATAATGGCTCCAAGAATGGTAATGGGAATGGAGGAGGAAACGGACAGAACCGCACCAACCCATCTACCCCAACCAAGAGAGATCTAAGTCACATTACTTGTTTCAAGTGCCAGAAGACGGGACATTATGCTACTGATTATCCCGAAGCCCAAAATGGAAATGGCAATGGAAGCTCTGGGAAGAAGCCGAACCCGTTCAACAAAGGACATGTGAACCACGTGAGCATGGAGGAGGTTGAAGCTCAGCCTGATGCAGTAATAGGTAAGTTTTTGGTTAAGTCATTTACTGCAATCGTTCTTTTCGATACTGGTGCATCGCATTCATACATATCAAGGGGATTCGTAAACAAGTTTAAGATGTCCACCCAAGTTCTCAAAAGCCCCATGTTAGTAACCTCGCCAGGAGCAGAGTATATGGCCACCCAAGGATGTTTTCAGATACCATTGGCCATTGGTAGGCATGTTTTCCCCTCAGACCTCATTGTTTTGGAATCGCAAGGTTTGGATGTGATTTTGGGAATGGATTGGCTATCGTTGTATGGAGGAAACATCGATTGTGCCAGCAAGACGATTTTGCTTACCACCCCGGAAGGAAAAAGGATCAAGTATGTATCCCGGCATATGCCGAAGAGGACTCAAGTGAATTCGTTATCAGGAGTTGTACAGGAGGAAGTACCAGTGGTGAAGGATTATCCGGATGTATTTCCAGAAGGGTTGCCAGGCATGCCACCAGATAGAGACATTGAGTTCTTGATTGAACTTTTGCCTGGCACAGGGCCAATATCTAAGAGACCGTACAGGATGCCCGCAAAGGATTTGGAGGAAATTAAGAAGCAGATCAAGGAGTTACTGGATAAAGGCTATATTCGCCCAAGTTCGTCACCGTGGGGATCACCAGTACTTCTAGTGGAGAAGAAAGATGGATCGCTGAGGATGGTTGTTGATTACCGAGGATTGAATGAAGTGACCATCAAAAACAAGTACCCACTGCCGATGATAAATGATTTGTTTGACCGCTTGCAAGGAGCTAAAGTATTTTCCAAGATCGATCTACGATCAGGGTACCATCAGTTAAAGATTCGAGAGCAGGATATACCCAAGACGGCATTTACCACCAGATATGGATTGTATGAGTATACCGTTATGTCATTTGGACTGACTAACGCACCTGCCTATTTCATGAACCTGATGAACAAAATGTTTATGGAGTTTTTGGATAAGTTCGTCGTGGTGTTCATTGATGATATTTTAATCTTTTCCAAGGATGAAGAAGAGCATGAGGAGCATTTACGATTGGTACTTGAGAAGCTCAGAGAACATCAATTATATGCCAATTTCAGCAAATGTGAGTTTTGGTTGAAGGAAGTTGGATTCCTTGGACATGTTATTTCTGGAGAAGGAATAGCAGTAGACCCTGCCAAGGTTGACACAGTGACAAGTTGGGAATCACCCACGATAGTTGGAGAAATCTGGAGTTTTCTTGGACTTGCAGGATACTACCGGAGATTTATCGAGAATTTCTCAAGGATTGCTAAGCCCATGACTGAGCTATTGAAGAAGGACACCAAATTCAATTGGACTGAGGAATGTGAAGCTAGTTTCCAAGAGTTGAAGAAACGATTGGTTACATCACCAGTGTTGATTCTGCCAGATCAGCGCAAGGATTATGAAGTTTATTGCGACGCTTCTCGTCGAGGACTTGGAGCAGTGCTTATGCAGGAAGGAAGAGTTGTGTCGTATGCTTCACGACAACTTAAACCCCATGAGAAGAATTATGCTACGCATGATTTGGAATTAGCAGCCGTGGTGCATGCATTGAAGACATGGAGACATTTTCTCATCGGAAACCATTGTGAGGTGTACACGGATCACAAGAGTTTGAAGTACATTTTCACGCAGAAGGAGTTAAATCTCAGACAGAGGAGATGGTTGGAGCTCATTAAAGATTATGATATGAGATTGCATAATCACCCTGGAAAGGCTAACGTAGTAGCAGACGCGTTGAGCCGCAAGAGTCATGTCAACACCCTCAATACAGGAAAGTTACCTCAGGAGTTAGCCGAGGACCTTCGCGAGCTATGTTTGGAGATAGTCCCTAGAGGCTATTTAGCGACATTGGAGATTCAGTCTACCTTGATGGAAAGTATCAGAGAAGCTCAGAAGACAGACAAGGAGATTTAAGAGATAAAGGAGAAGATGAGCAAAGGAAAAGCCAAGGGATTTCGTGAGGATGAGCACGATACCTTATGGTTCGAAGACCGCGTATATGTGCCAAATGATCCGGAGATCAGGAAGTTGATTTTGCAGGAAGCCCATGATTCACCATACTCGATTCACCCAGGGAATACCAAGATGTATTTGGATTTGAAGAATACGTTCTGGTGGACCGGAATGAAGAAGGATATTGCGGAGTATGTAGCAGTTTGTGATGTATGTCAGAGAGTGAAGGCAGAGCATCAGAAGCCAGCAGGATTGCTACAGCCATTGCCGATACCCGAATGGAAGTGGGATAAAATAGGCATGGATTTTATCACGGGATTACCCAGGACTCGTTCAGGCTATGACTCAATATGGGTTGTAGTCGACCGTTTGACGAAAGTGGCTCATTTCATTCCAGTGAAGACCACTTACACACGTGCTAAGTTGGCAAAGATTTACATGACCAGGATAGTATGTTTGCATGGAGTTCCGAGGACCATTGTATCAGACAGAGGAACCCAATTTACCTCGAAGTTTTGGAAGTAGTTACATGAAACATTGGGAACCAGGCTGGAATTTAGTACAACATTTCACCCACAGACAGATGGACAGACCGAGAGAGTCAACCAGATTTTGGAGGACATGTTGAGAGCATGTGCACTAGATTATGGATCTAGTTGGGACGAC
Source organism: Aegilops tauschii subsp. strangulata (assembly GCF_002575655.3). Lineage (NCBI taxonomy): Eukaryota > Viridiplantae > Streptophyta > Magnoliopsida > Poales > Poaceae > Aegilops > Aegilops tauschii. Next base: position 389,961,665 of record NC_053036.3, on the reverse strand, counting down.
AATTTGCCATATGCGGAGTTTTCGTATAACAATAGTTATCAAACCAGTTTGAAGATGGCCCCTTTCGAAGCTCTGTACGGAAGGAGGTGTAGAACACCGTTGTTATGGGACGAAGTTGGAGATCGTCAGTTGTTTGGACCAGATTTGATTAAGGAGTCTGAACAGAAAGTGAGGTTGATTCGCGACAGGCTCAAGGTAGCCCAGTCCAGGCAGAAGAGTTATGCTGATTCTAAACGAAAGGAGACAGTTCACGAAGTCGGAGACATAGTGTATCTTCGAGTATCACCCCTTCGAGGAGTGAAGCGCTTTGGAGTTAAGGGAAAGTTAGCGCCCCGTTTTATCGGACCATACAGAGTGTTGGAACGTATGGGAGAAGTTGCCTACAAGTTGGAATTGCCCGAAGGATTGTCTGGAGTACATGATGTATTTCATGTTTCGCAGTTGAAGAAGTGCCACGCAGAGATGGCTGAGATACCACTGAAAGATACTGTGTCGCTGGAAGCGATTCAGCTGGAAAGTGATTTGACTTATGAGGAGAAACCAGTTAAGATTCTCGAGTATGCCAGCCGAGTTACCCGCAACAAGGTTATCAAGTTTTGCAAAGTTCAGTGGAGTCACCACACAGAAGATGAAGCCACCTGGGAGCGAGAGGAAGATCTACGGAAAGACCAATCCCACCTGTTTTCTAGCCAACCCGAATCTCGAGGGCGAGATTCATCTTAAGGGGGGTAGGTTTGTAACATCCCAAATTTTCAATTTGGAATGTTATACATAGATCATCTTTGCATATCATGTTTTGTTGCATTTTGACAAATCCTTGATAAATCCTAAGCAACTCAAGGACCCTCGGAGAGAGTTGGGGATTTTCTCGAATTTTCAAATTTGATTTTCAAACGAGGATTGTGGTTTTAATTATTTTTCTCTCCGGAAAAATATTTCATTTTAAATAAACGAGAGGAGAAAATATGACTTCTCCAAAACAATTGAAATACTGGAGGAAAAATGTTAAAATCATTTATTGGAATTTATTTGGATTTTATTTACAATTTTCATTGCATTAAAAATATTGCATGTTTTCAAAATATTTATTTTGGATTATAAAAATGTTCACCCTATTCTAGATTTTCTAACTAGACGGGGAAAATTTATTTCATATTTTTCTGATTTTTTTAGTTTTCTGTGAATTAATTCCCGCGGAACTTATTTAAAAAAAAATCGCCCGCGCGCCGACTGGGCCAAAGGCCCAGCCGACGGCCCGCCTCGCGCCTTCCTCTTCCCGCACGCGAGCTCGCCGCCGCCATGACCGAATCCGGCCGCCGCACGCCTCCCCTCGCCCGACCCCTTCCCCAAGCCGCCGCGCCCCCCCTCCTTAAATACCGCCCCCCTCTCTTTCCTCACCACCGCCGCCGCCGGAACCCCTCATCGCCGCCGCCCGCAACACGCCCCGCCGCCGCCGCCGTGGCCAGCGCCGCCGCCGCCGGGAGCCGCCGCCCTCGCCCTCGCCCGCCCCTTGCCAAGCCCCGCGCCCCGCCGCCCGAGTTCGCCGCCCCGCCGGAGCCCCTCGCCGGAGCCCGACGAGGTATGCCCGCCGCCGTTGACTTTGCCGGTTTTCTGAAAAAAAACCTTTCGTTTAAAAAAAAACCTAGATCGTTTTTTTTTCGGTTTTATTATTTTACGAGCGTTCACCGAACCGTTCGTTTTAACGAACGCGTTCGTCGGTTTTTCTCTGTTAACGAACGTCCGTTATTTAACCGTTCGTCCGTTTTTCTTTTTCGTCGGATTTTCTCAGATTCGATTTCTGATCGAATCTTCGATTCTGTTTAACTTCTCGCTCGTTTATCGGAATCAGGTGATTCAAGCGCCTAGAGTTTCGTCTCGAAATTCTCTTTCCGTTTAACCTACTCAAACAAGTATTTGCTACAGTAAAATTTGACCTAGATCCAGATTAGCAAACGAAGTTTCTTTCTTTCGCCGTTTGACTTTCGTTGCTTCTTTCGAGTTGATTCTTTTTGCAAACCGGAGTTCTTAAGTTGAACTTTCTGGTTAGATCTTTCATTCGAGTTTTACCTGTGCATTAGATGAGTACTGATTGTATGCTTGTTTGTTTGTGATAGAGTACCCGGAGTGTGCCGCTTGTTACTTCGACTCGTTAGCTTTTGCGGATCATCAGCAAGGCAAGTAACACTTTGATCATATCCCGTTCATACCCAGTTTTATTGCATTAGATCTATTTCCTCAAACACATTGCATGATTAGGATCTAAATAAACTGTGGGTATTGGGAAGTAGTTGAGGTAGTACCTATTACCTGTTTTACTTTATCAAACCCTTGGGAGTTACTTCTACGTTGCTTTATCAATGCCATGCTATGCGTAGACGTGGATTGGGTTTGAGTGATATTCATGACAGATGTGAGATGTTTATTAATGGTTCAACTTAAGGTGGCAACTAAAACTCACATCTGGGTGGATTGAGGCACCTGGAGAACCCAGTGTTGTCTGTATGTATAAGGTCCGCCACCCAGGCTCAAAGGGATCATAAGATTATTCATGCTAGAAACTTCCGTGTGCAGCCACAAGCTATTATGGGCTCTAGCATAGCTGAGTAGGTTACAGGATCTCTTGAAGAGGTGGACTAGCAGATGTAGGGGAAAGTAGGTGTACCGGTCCATCCAGAGTAAAGAGTGATTGTTTCTGAAAGACTGTGTCTCGGTCATCCGTTTCTCAAACATCATGCAGTGCGAGAATCAAGCGGAGGCGATCGAGTCTTGTGGGGAAAAGTGCACAAACCTCTGCAGAGTGTACAAACTGATCATGATTAGCCGTGTTCCCGGTTATGGACAACTTGAGTATCTAGTACCTGGATTATCATTTGAATCTCATCACCGTGATACTTATAATTAATTTTGTTGGGTTATTGATGACACTTAATTGGGATTGAGTTGGAGGTACCTTCTCAATGTTTCAACCACCATGACAGTTAAATAAAATTTATTCCTTTGAAGTAGGATAAAATTGGCTTTTCGCAAAAACTGTAACCATAGAGCTTTCCACCAGCCATAATTGCATATAGTATAGCATTATTATTGTTCATTGCTCCCTATGTGTTACATTGCCAGCATATTCTATGTGCTGACCCGTTCTCGGGCTGCAACGTTTCATGTTGCAGACTTTTCAGACGACGAGTAAGGTGCTTTAGGTCGTGGTCTTATACTCAGTGATGCCGCTGGAGTTGATGGACTCACTTACCTTCCAAGTCTTCCGCTGTTATCGTATTTAGATGGCCTTAAGCCATGTTTATCATACTAAACTCTTCGGAGTTATTCGATGTAATAAGTGTGTGATTGCTACTCTGTTATAAATCCTCCATTTGTACTGTGCGTGTCAGCATTACTGATCCAGGGATGACACTGGTGCACAACAGCACAGGCCATTTGAGGTCTGGTCGCTACAGGTGCAGCGACGTCTCCTCCTTCTTGATCCAGCAAGGGGGAAGGAGAGGTTGATGGAGATCCAACAGCATGACGGCGTGGTGGTGGATGTAGCGGGTCTCGGCAGGGCTTTGCTAAGCTTCTACGAGAGAGAGAGGTATTGCAGGGGAGGAGGGAGGCGCCCAAGGCTGTTGTGTGCTGCCCTCCCTCCCCCCTTTATATAGGCCCCCTGGGGGGGCGCCGGCCCCAAGAGATGGGATCTCAAGGGGGGGCGGCGGCCACAAGGGGGGAAGGGGTTGCCTTGCCCCCCAAGGCAAGGGGGAACTCCCCCCTAGGGTTCCCAACCCTAGGCGCATGGGGGGAGGCCCAAGGGGGGCGCCCCAGCCCACTATGGGCTGGTTCTCTTCCACTTTCAGCCCACGGGGCCCTCCGGTATAGGTGGCCCCACCCGGTGGACCCCCGGGACCCTTCCGGTGGTCCCGGTACAATACCGGTAACCCTCGAAACTTTCCCGGTGGCCGAAACTGGACTTCCTATATATAATTCTTCACCTCCGGACCATTCCGGAACCTCTCGTGACGTCCGGGATCTCATCCGGGACTCCGAACAACTTTCGGGTTTCTGCATACATATATCTCTATAACCCTAGCGTCACCGAACCTTAAGTGTGTAGACCCTACGGGTTCTGGAGACATGCAGACATGACCGAGACGCCTCTCCGGTCAATAACCAACAGCGGGATCTGGATACCCATGTTGGCTCCCACATGTTCCACGATGATCTCATCGGATGAACCACGGTGTCGAGGATTCAATCAATCCCGTATACAATTCCCTTTGTCAATCGGTATGTTACTTGCCCGAGATTCGATCGTCGGTATCCTAATACCTTGCTCAATCTCGTTACCGGCAAGTCTCTTTACTCATACCGCAATGCATGATCCCGTGACTAACGCCTTAGTCACATTGAGCTCATTATGATGATGCATTACCGAGTGGGCCCAGAGATACCTCTCCGTCACACGGAGTGACAAATCCCAGTCTCGATCCGTGCCAACCCAACAGACACTTTCGGAGATACCCGTAGTGCACCTTTATAGTCACCCAGTTACGTTGTGACGTTTGGCACACCCAAAGCACTCTTACGGTATCCGGGAGTTGCACGATCTCATGGTCTAAGGAAAAGATACTTTGACATTGGAAAAGCTCTAGCAAACGAAACTACACGATCTTTTATGCTATGCTTAGGATTGGGTCTTGTCCATCACATCATTCTCCTAATGATGTGATCCCGTTATCAATGACATCCAATGTCCATAGTCAGGAAACCATGACTATCTGTTGATCAACGAGCTAGTCAACTAGAGGCTTACTAGGGACACTTTGTGGTCTATGTATTCACACATGTATTACGATTTCCGGACAATACAATTATAGCATGAACAATAGACAATTACCATGAACAAAGAAATATAATAATAACCATTTATTATTGCCTCTAGGGCATATTTCCAACAGTCTCCCACTTGCACTAGAGTCAATAATCTAGTTACATTGTGATGAATCGAACACCCATTGCGTCCTGGTGTTGATCATGTTTTGCCCTAGGGAGAGGTTTAGTCAACGGATCTGCTACATTCAGGTCCGTATGTACTTTACAAATATCTATGTCTCCATTTTGAACACTTTCACGAATGGAGTTGAAGCGACGCTTGATATGCATGGTCTTCCTGTGAAACCTGGGCTCCTTCGCAAGGGCAATAGCTCCAGTGTTGTCACAGAAGAGAGTCATCGGGCCCGACGCATTGGGAATCACCCCTAGGTCGGTAATGAACTCCTTTATCCAGACTGCTTCCTGTGCTGCCTCCGAGGCTGCCATGTACTCCGCTTCACATGTAGATCCCGCCACGACGCTTTGCTTGCAACTGCACCAGCTTACTGCTCCTCCATTCAATATATACATGTATCCGGTCTGTGACTTCGAGTCATCCAGATCTGTGTCGAAGCTAGTGTCGACGTAACCCTTTACGACGAGCTCTTCGTCACCTCCATAAACGAGAAACATATCCTTAGTCCTCTTCAGGTACTTCAGGATATTCTTGACCGCTGTCCAGTGTTCCTTGCCGGGATTACTTTGGTACCTTCCTACCAAACTTACGGCAAGGTTTACATCAGGTCTGGTACACAACATGGCATACATAATAGACCCTATGGCCGAGGCATAGGGGATGACACTCATCTCTTCTATATCTTCTGCCGTGGTCGGGCATTGAGCCGTGCTCAATTGCACACCTTGCAATACAGGCAAGAACCCCTTCTTGGACTGATCCATATTGAACTTCTTCAATATCTTGTCAAGGTATGTACTTTGTGAAAGACCAATGAGGCGTCTTGATCTATCTCTATAGATCTTGATGCCTAATATATAAGCAGCTTCTCCAAGGTCCTTCATTGAAAAACACTTATTCAAATAGGCCTTTATACTTTCCAAGAATTCTATATCATTTCCCATCAATAATATGTCATCCACATATAATATGAGAAATGCTACAGAGCTCCCACTCACTTTCTTGTAAACACAGGCTTCTCCATAAGTCTGTGTAAACCCAAACGCTTTGATCATCTCATCAAAGCGAATGTTCCAACTCCGAGATGCTTGCACCAGCCCATAAATTGAGCGTTGGAGCTTGCATACTTTCTTAGCATTCTTAGGATCGACAAAACCTTCCGGCTGCATCATATACAACTCTTCCTTAAGGAAGCCGTTAAGGAATGCCGTTTTGACATCCATCTGCCATATCTCATAATCATAGTATGCAGCAATTGCTAACATGATTCGGACGGACTTCAGCTTTGCTACGGGTGAGAAAGTCTCATCGTAGTCAACCCCTTGAACTTGTCGATAACCCTTAGTGACAAGTCGAGCTTTGTAGATGGTCACATTACCATCCGCGTCCGTCTTCTTCTTAAAGATCCATTTGTTTTCTATGGCTCGCCAATCATCGGGCAAGTCAGTCAAAGTCCATACTTCGTTTTCATACATGGATCCTATCTCGGATTTCATGGCTTCTAGCCATTTGTCGGAATCCGGGCCCGCCATCGCTTCTTCATAGTTCGAAGGTTCACCGTTGTCTAACAACATGATTTCCAGGACAGGGTTGCCGTACCACTCTGGTGCGGAACGTGTCCTTGTGGACCTACGAAGTTCAGTAACTTGATCTGAAGTTTCATGATCATCATCATTAACTTCCTCCCCAGTCGGTGTAGGCACCACAGGAACATTTTCCCGCGCTGCGCTACTTTCCGGTTCGGAAGGGGTGACTATCACCTCATCAAGTTCCACTTTCCTCCCACTCAATTCTTTCGAGAGAAACTCCTTCTCTAGAAAGGACCCGTTCTTGGCAACGAAGATCTTGCCTTCGCATCTGAGGTAGAAGGTATACCCAATAGTTTGCTTAGGGTATCCTATGAAGACGCATTTTTCCGATTTGGGTTCGAGCTTTTCAGGTTGAAGTTTCTTGACATAAGCATCGCATCCCCAAACTTTTAGAAACGACAGCTTAGGTTTCTTCCCAAACCATAATTCATACTGTGTCGTCTCAACGGATTTAGACGGTGCCCTATTTAAAGTGAATGCGGCAGTCTCTAAAGCATAACCCCAAAATGAGAGCGGTAAATCGATAAGAGACATCATAGATCGCACCATATCCAATAGAGTGCGATTACGACGTTCGGACACACCATTTCTCAGAGGTGTTCCCGGCGGCGTGAGTTGTGAAACTATTCCACATTTCCTTAAGTGTGCACCAAACTCGTGACTTAAATATTCTCCACCATGATCTGATCGTAGGAATTTTATTCTCCTGACGTTGATTCTCAACTTCACTCTGAAATTCCTTGAACTTTTCAAAGGTTTCAGACTTGTGTTTCATCAGGTAGACATACCCATATCTACTTAAATCATCAGTGAGGGTGAGAACATAACGATATCCTCCGCGATCCTCAACACTCATTGGACCACACACATCGGTATGTATGATTTCCAATAAGTTGGTTGCTCGCTCCATTGTTCCGGAGAACGGAGTCTTGGTCATCTTACCCATGAGGCATGGTTCGCACGTGTCAAATGATTCATAATCAAGAGACTCCAAAAGTCCATCTGCATGGAGCTTCTTCATGCGCTTGACACCAATGTGACCAAGGCGGCAGTGCCACAAGTATGTGGGACTATCGTTATCAACTTTACATCTTTTGGTATTCACACTATGAACATGTGTAACATCACATTCGAGATTCATCAAAAATAAACCATTGACCAGCGGGGCATGACCATAAAACATATCTCTCAAATAAATAGAACAACCATTATTCTCAGATTTAAATGAGTAGCCATCTCGAATTAAACGAGATCCAGATACAATGTTCATGCTCAAAGCTGGCACTAAATAACAATTATTGAGGTTTAAAACTAATCCCGTGGGTAGATGCAGAGGTAGCGTGCCAACGGCGATCACATCGACCTTGGAACCATTCCCGACGCGCATCGTCACCTCGTCCTTTGCCAGTCTCCGTTTATTCCGTAGTTCCTGCTTTGAGTTACAAATATGAGCAACCGCACCGGTATCAAATACCCAGGAGCTACTACGAGTACTGGTAAGGTACACATCAATTACTTGTATATCACATATACCTTGGGTGTTGCCGGCCTTCTTCTTGTCCGCTAAATATTTGGGGCAGTTCCGCTTCCAGTGACCACTTCCCTTGCAATAAAAGCACTCAGTCTCGGGCTTGGGTCCATTCTTTGACTTCTTCCCGGTAACTGGCTTACCGGGCGCGGCAACTCCCTTGCCGTCCTTCTTGAAGTTCTTCTTACCCTTGCCCTTCTTGAACTTAGTGGTTTTATTCACCATCAACACTTGATGTTCTTTTCTGATCTCTACCTCAGCTGATTTCAGCATTGAATATACCTCGGGAATGGTCTTTTCCATCCCCTGCATATTGTAGTTCATCACAAAGCTCTTGTAGCTTGGTGGAAGCGACTGGAGGATTCTGTCAATGACCGCGTCATCCGGGAGATTAACTCCCAGCTGAGACAAGCGGTTGTGCAACCCAGACATTCTGAGTATGTGCTCACTAACAGAACTGTTCTCCTCCATTTTACAGCTGAAGAACTTGTCGGAGACTTCATATCTCTCGACCCGGGCATGAGCTTGAAAAACCAGTTTCAGCTCCTCGAACATCTCATATGCTCCATGTTTATCAAAACGCTTTTGGAGACCCGGTTCTAAGCTGTAAAGCATGCCGCACTGAACGAGGGAGTAATCATCAGCACGCTGCTGCCAAGCGTTCATAACGTCTTGGTTCTCAGGGATTGGTGCTTCACCTAGCGGTGCTTCTAAGACATAATCTTTCTTGGCTACTATGAGGATGAGCCTCAGGTTCCGGACCTAGTCCGTATAATTGCTGCCATCATCTTTGAGCTTGGTTTTCTCTAGGAACGCGTTGAAATTGAGGACAACGTTGGCCATTTGATCTACAAGACATAGTGTAAAGATTTTAGACTAAGTTCATGATAATTGAGTTCATCTAATCGAATTATTTAATGAACTCCCACTCAGATAGACATCCCTCTAGTCATCTAAGTGAAACATGATCCGAGTCAACTAGGCCGTGTCCGATCATCACGTGAGACGGACTAGTCAAGATCGGTGAACATCTCCATGTTGATCGTATCTTCTATACGACTCATGCTCGACCTTTCGGTCCTTCGTGTTCCGAGGCCATGTCTGTACATGCTAGGCTCGTGAAGTCAACCTAAGTGTATTGCGTGTGTTCCGAGGCCATGTCTGTACATGCTAGGCTCGTCAACACCCGTTGTATTCGAACGTTAGAATCTATCACACCCGATCATCACGTGGTGCTTCGAAACAACGAACCTTCGCAACGGTGCACAGTTAGGGTGAACACTTTCTTGAAATTATTATAAGGGATCATCTTATTTACTACCGTCGTTCTAAGCAAATAAGATGCAAAAATATGATAAACATCACATGCAATCAAATAGTGACATGATATGGCCAATATCATCATGCTCCTTTGATCTCCATCTTCGGGGCACCATGATCATCTTTGTCACCGGCATGACACCATGATCTCCATCATTGTGTCTTCATGAAGTCGTCACGCCAACGATTACTTCTACTTGTATGGCTAACGCGTTTAGCAACAAAGTAAAGTAAATTACATGGTGTTATTCAATGACACGCAGGTCATGCAAAATAATAAAGACAACTCCTATGGCTCCTGCCGGTTGTCATACTCATCGACATGCAAGTCGTGATTCCTATTACAAGAATATGATCAATCTCATACATCACATATATCATTCATCACATCTGCTGGCCATATCACATCACATAGCACTTGCTGCAAAAACAAGTTAGACGTCCTCTAATTGTTGTTGCAAGTTTTTACGTGGTTTGTAGGTTTCTAGCAAGAACGTTTTCTTACCTACGTATGACCACAACGTGATTTGCCAATTTCTATTTACCCTTCATAAGGACCCTTTTCATCGAATCTGTTCCGACTAAAGTAGGAGAGATAGACACCCGCTAGCTACCTTATGCAACTAGTGCATGTCAGTCGGTGGAACTTGTCTCACGTAAGCGTACGTGTAAGGTCGGTCCGGGCCGCTTCATCCTACAATGCCGCCGAAACAAGAAACGACTAGTAGCGGCAAGAAGAATTGGCAAACTCAACGCCCACAACTGCTTTGTGTTCTACTCGTGCATAGTAACTACGCATAGGCCTGGCTCATGATGCCATTGTTGGGAATCGTAGCATAATTTTAAAATTTTCCTACATTCACCAAGATGCATCTATGGAGTATACTAGCAACAAGGGGAAGGGAGTGCATCTACATACCCTTGTAGATCGCGAGCGGAAGCGTTCCAATGAACGTGGATGACGGAGTCGTACTCGCCGTGATCCAAATCACCGATGACCGAGTGCCGAACGGACGGCACCTCCGCGTTCAACACACGTACGGTACAGCGACGTCTCCTCCTTCTTTATCCAGCAAGGGGGAAGGAGAGGTTGATGGAGATCCAACAGCACGACGGCGTGGTGGTGGATGTAGCGGGTCTCGGCAGGGCTTTGCTAAGCTTCTACGAGAGAGAGAGGTATTGCAGGGGAGGAGGGAGGCGCCCAAGGCTGTTGTGTGCTGCCCTCCCTCCCCCCCTTTATATAGGCCCCCTGGGGGGGGCGCCGGCCCCAAGAGATGGGATCTCAAGGGGGGGCGGCGGCCACAAGGGGGGAAGGGGTTGCCTTGCCCCCCAAGGCAAGGGGGAACTCCCCCTAGGGTTCCCAACCCTAGGCGCATGGGGGGAGGCCCAAGGGGGGCGCCCCAGCCCACTATGGGCTGGTTCTCTTCCACTTTCAGCCCACGGGGCCCTCCGGTATAGGTGGCCCCACCCGGTGGACCCCCGGGACCCTTCCGGTGGTCCCGGTACAATACCGGTAACCCTCGAAACTTTCCCGGTGGCCGAAACTGGACTTCCTATATATAATTCTTCACCTCCGGAACATTCCGGAACCTCTCGTGACGTCCGGGATCTCATCCGGGACTCCGAACAACTTTCGGGTTTCTGCATACATATATCTCTACAACCCTAGCGTCACCGAACCTTAAGTGTGTAGACCCTACGGGTTCTGGAGAAATGCAGACATGACCGAGACGCCTCTCCGGTCAATAACCAACAGCGGGATCTGGATACCCATGTTGGCTCCCACATGTTCCACGATGATCTCATCGGATGAACCACGGTGTCGAGGATTCAATCAATCCCGTATACAATTCCCTTTGTCAATCGGTATGTTACTTGCCCGAGATTCGATCGTCGGTATCCCAATACCTTGTTCAATCTTGTTACCGGCAAGTCTCTTTACTCGTACCGCAATGCATGATCCCGTGACTAACGCCTTAGTCACATTGAGCTCATTATGATGATGCATTACCGAGTGGGCCCAGAGATACCTCTCCGTCACACGGAGTGACAAATCCCAGTCTCGATCCGTGCCAACCCAACAGACACTTTCGGAGATACCCGTAGTGCACCTTTATAGTCACCCAGTTACGTTGTGACGTTTGGCACACCCAAAGCACTCTTACGGTATCCGGGAGTTGCACGATCTCATGGTCTAAGGAAAAGATACTTTGACATTGGAAAAGCTCTAGCAAACGAAACTACACGATCTTTTATGCTATGCTTAGGATTGGGTCTTGTCCATCACATCATTCTCCTAATGATGTGATCCCGTTATCAATGACATCCACTGTCCATAGTCAGGAAACCATGACTATCTGTTGATCAACGAGCTAGTCAACTAGAGGCTTACTAGGGACACTTTGTGGTCTATGTATTCACACATGTATTACGATTTCCGGACAATACAATTATAGCATGAACAATAGACAATTACCATGAACAAAGAAATATAATAATAACCATTTATTATTGCCTCTAGGGCATATTTCCAACAGTCTCCCACTTGCACTAGAGTCAATAATCTAGTTACATTGTGATGAATCGAACAGCCATTGTGTCCTGGTGTTGATCATGTTTTGCCCTAGGGAGAGGTTTAGTCAACGGATCTGCTACATTCAGGTCCGTATGTACTTTACAAATATCTATGTCTCCATTTTGAACACTTTCACGAATGGAGTTGAAGCGACGCTTGATATGCATGGTCTTCCTGTGAAACCTGGGCTCCTTCGCAAGGGCAATAGCTCCAGTGTTGTCACAGAAGAGAGTCATCGGGCCCGACGCATTGGGAATCACCCCTAGGTCGGTAATGAACTCCTTTATCCAGACTGCTTCCTGTGCTGCCTCCGAGGCTGCCATGTACTCCGCTTCACATGTAGATCCCGCCACGACGCTTTGCTTGCAACTGCACCAGCTTACTGCTCCTCCATTCAATATATACACGTATCCGGTCTGTGACTTCGAGTCATCCAGATCTGTGTCGAAGCTAGCGTCGACGTAACCCTTTACGACGAGCTCTTCGTCACCTCCATAAACGAGAAACATATCCTTAGTCCTCTTCAGGTACTTCAGGATATTCTTGACCGCTGTCCAGTGTTCCTTGCCGGGATTACTTTGGTACCTTCCTACCAAACATACGGCAAGGTTTACATCAGGTCTGGTACACAGCATGGCATACATAATAGACCCTATGGCCGAGGCATAGGAGATGACACTCATCTCTTCTATATCTTCTGCCGTGGTCGGGCATTGAGCCGTGCTCAATTGCACACCTTGCAATACAGGCAAGAACCCCTTCTTGGACTGATCCATATTGAACTTCTTCAATATCTTGTCAAGGTATGTACTTTGTGAAAGACCAATGAGGCGTCTTGATCTATCTCTATAGATCTTGATGCCTAATATATAAGCAGCTTCTCCAAGGTCCTTCATTGAAAAACACTTATTCAAATAGGCCTTTATACTTTCCAAGAATTCTATATCATTTCCGATCAATAATATGTCATCCACATATAATATGAGAAATGCTACAGAGCTCCCACTCACTTTCTTGTAAACACAGGCTTCTCCATAAGTCTGTGTAAACCCAAACGCTTTGATCATCTCATCAAAGCGAATGTTCCAACTCCGAGATGCTTGCACCAGCCCATAAATTGAGCGTTGGAGCTTGCATACTTTCTTAGCATTCTTAGGATCGACAAAACCTTCCGGCTGCATCATATACAACTCTTCCTTAAGGAAGCCGTTAAGGAATGCCGTTTTGACATCCATCTGCCATATCTCATAATCATAGTATGCAGCAATTGCTAACATGATTCGGACGGACTTCAGCTTCGCTACGGGTGAGAAAGTCTCATCGTAGTCAACCCCTCGAACTTGTCGATAACCCTTAGTGACAAGTCGAGCTTTGTAGATGGTCACATTACCATCCGCGTCCGTCTTCTTCTTAAAGATCCATTTGTTTTCTATGGCTCGCCAATCATCGGGCAAGTCAGTCAAAGTCCATACTTCGTTTTCATACATGGATCCTATCTCGGATTTCATGGCTTCTAGCCATTTGTCGGAATCCGGGCCCGCCATCGCTTCTTCATAGTTCGAAGGTTCACCGTTGTCTAACAACATGATTTCCAGGACAGGGTTGCCGTACCACTCTGGTGCGGAACGTGTCCTTGTGGACCTACGAAGTTCAGTAACTTGATCTGAAGTTTCATGATCATCATCATTAACTTCCTCCCCAGTCGGTGTAGGCACCACAGGAACATTTTCCCGCGCTGCGCTACTTTCCGGTTCGGAAGGGGTGACTATCACCTCATCAAGTTCCACTTTCCTCCCACTCAATTCTTTTGAGAGAAACTCCTTCTCTAGAAAGGACCCGTTCTTGGCAACGAAGATCTTGCCTTCGGATCTGAGGTAGAAGGTATACCCAATAGTTTCCTTAGGGTATCCTATGAAGACGCATTTTTCTGATTTGGGTTCGAGCTTTTCAGGTTGAAGTTTCTTGACATAAGCATCGCATCCCCAAACTTTTAGAAACGACAGCTTAGGTTTCTTCCCAAACCATAATTCATACGGTGTCGTCTCAACGGATTTAGATGGTGCCCTATTTAAAGTGAATGCGGCAGTCTCTAAAGCATAACCCCAAAATGAGAGCGGTAAATCGGTAAGAGACATCATAGATCGCACCATATCCAATAGAGTGCGATTACGACGTTCGGACACACCATTTCTCTGAGGTGTTCCCGGCGGCGTGAGTTGTGAAACTATTCCACATTTCCTTAAGTGTGCACCAAACTCGTGACTTAAATATTCTCCACCACGATCTGATCATAGGAATTTTATTCTCCTGTCACGTTGATTCTCAACTTCACTTTGAAATTCCTTGAACTTTTCAAAGGTTTCAGACTTGTGTTTCATCAGGTAGACATACCCATATCTACTTAAATCATCAGTGAGAGTGAGAACATAACGATATCCTCCGCGAGCCTCAACACTCATTGGACCACACACATCGGTATGTATGATTTCCAATAAGTTGGTTGCTCGCTCCATTGTTCCGGAGAACGGAGTCTTGGTCATCTTACCCATGAGGCATGGTTCGCACGTGTCAAATGATTCATAATCAAGAGACTCCAAAAGTCCATCTGCATGGAGCTTCTTCATGCGCTTGACACCAATGTGACCAAGGCGGCAGTGCCACAAGTATGTGGGACTATCGTTATCAACTTTACATCTTTTGGTATTCACACTATGAACATGTGTAACATCACGTTCGAGATTCATCAAAAATAAACCATTGACCAGCGGGGCATGACCATAAAACATATCTCTCAAATAAATAGAACAACCATTATTCTCAGATTTAAATGAGTAGCCATCTCGAATTAAACGAGATCCAGATACAATGTTCATGCTCAAAGCTGGCACTAAATAACAATTATTGAGGTTTAAAACTAATCCCGTGGGTAGATGCAGAGGTAGCGTGCCAACGGCGATCACATCGACCTTGGAACCATTCCCGACGCGCATCGTCACCTCGTCCTTTGCCAGTCTCCGTTTATTCCGTAGTTCCTGCTTTGAGTTACAAATATGAGCAACCGCACCGGTATCAAATACCCAGGAGCTACTACGAGTACTGGTAAGGTACACATCAATTACTTGTATATCACATATACCTTGGGTGTTGCCGGCCTTCTTCTTGTCCGCTAAATATTTGGGGCAGTTCCGTTTCCAGTGACCACTTCCCTTGCAATAAAAGCACTCAGTCTCGGGCTTGGGTCCATTCTTTGACTTCTTCCCGGTAACTGGCTTACCGGGCGCGGCAACTCCCTTCCCGTCCTTCTTGAAGTTCTTCTTACCCTTGCCCTTCTTGAACTTAGTGGTTTTATTCACCATCAACACTTGATGTTCTTTTCTGATCTCTACCTCAGCTGATTTCAGCATTGAATATACCTCGGGAATGGTCTTTTCCATCCCCTGCATATTGTAGTTCATCACAAAGCTCTTGTAGCTTGGTGGAAGCGACTGGAGGATTCTGTCAATGACCGCGTCATCCGGGAGATTAACTCCCAGCTGAGACAAGCGGTTGTGCAACCCAGACATTCTGAGTATGTGCTCACTAACAGAACTGTTCTCCTCCATTTTACAGCTGAAGAACTTGTCGGAGACTTCATATCTCTCGACCCGGGCATGAGCTTGAAAAACCAGTTTCAGCTCCTCGAACATCTCATATGCTCCATGTTTCTCAAAACGCTTTTGGAGACCCGGTTCTAAGCTGTAAAGCATGCCGCACTGAACGAGGGAGTAATCATCAGCACGCTGCTGCCAAGCGTTCATAACGTCTTGGTTCTCAGGGATTGGTGCTTCACCTAGCGGTGCTTCTAGGACATAATCTTTCTTGCCCACTATGAGGATGAGCCTCAGGTTCCGGACCCAGTCCGTATAATTGCTGCCATCATCTTTCAGCTTGGTTTTCTCTAGGAACGCGTTGAAATTGAGGACAACATTGGCCATTTGATCTACAAGACATAGTGTAAAGATTTTAGACTAAGTTCATGATAATTGAGTTCATCTAATCAAATTATTTAATGAACTCCCACTCAGATAGACATCCCTCTAGTCATCTAAGTGAAACATGATCCGAGTCAACTAGGCCGTGTCCGATCATCACGTGAGACGGACTAGTCAAGATCGGTGAACATCTCCATGTTGATCGTATCTTCTATACGACTCATGCTCGACCTTTCGGTCCTCCGTGTTCCGAGGCCATGTCTGTACATGCTAGGCTCGTGAAGTCAACCTAAGTGTATTGCGTGTGTTCCGAGGCCATGTCTGTACATGCTAGGCTCGTCAACACCCGTTGTATTCGAACGTTAGAATCTATCACACCCGATCATCACGTGGTGCTTCGAAACAACGAACCTTCGCAACGGTGCACAGTTAGGGTGAACACTTTCTTGAAATTATTATAAGGGATCATCTTACTTACTACCGTCGTTCTAAGCAAATAAGATGCAAAAATATGATAAACATCACATGCAATCAAATAGTGACATGATATGGCCAATATCATCATGCTCCTTTGATCTCCATCTTCGGGGCACCATGATCATCTTTGTCACCGGCATGACACCATGATCTCCATCATCATGATCTCCATCATTGTGTCTTCATGAAGTCGTCACACCAACGATTACTTCTACTTGTATGGCTAACGCGTTTAGCAACAAAGTAAAGTAAATTACATGGCGTTATTAAATGACACGCAGGTCATGCAAAATAATAAAGACAACTCCTATGGCTCCTGCCGGTTGTCATACTCATCGACATGCAAGTCGTGATTCCTATTACAAGAATATGATCAATCTCATACATCACATATATCATTCATCACATCTTCTGGCCATATCACATCACATAGCACTTGCTGCAAAAACAAGTTAGACGTCCTCTAATTGTTGTTGCAAGTTTTTACGTGGTTTGTAGGTTTCTAGCAAGAACGTTTTCTTACCTACGTATGACCACAACGTGATTTGCCAATTTCTATTTACCCTTCATAAGGACCCTTTTCATCGAATCCGTTCCGACTAAAGTAGGAGAGACAGACACCCGCTAGCCACCTTATGCAACTAGTGCATGTCAGTCGGTGGAACCTGTCTCACGTAAGCGTACGTGTAAGGTCGGTCCGGGCCACTTCATCCTACAATGCCGCCGAAACAAGAAACGACTAGTAGCGGCAAGAAGAATTGGCAAACTCAACGCCCACAACTGCTTTGTGTTCTACTCGTGCATAGTAACTACGCATAGGCCTGGCTCATGATGCCACTGTTGGGAATCGTAGCATAATTTTAAAATTTTCCTACGTTCACCAAGATGCATCTATGGAGTATACTAGCAACAAGGGGAAGGGAGTGCATCTACATACCCTTGTAGATCGCGAGCGGAAGCGTTCCAATGAACGTGGATGACGGAGTCGTACTCGCCGTGATCCAAATCACCGATGACCGAGTGCCGAACGGACGGCACCTCCGCGTTCAACACACGTACGGTGCAGCGACGTCTCCTCCTTCTTGATCCAGCAAGGGGGAAGGAGAGGTTGATGGAGATCCAATAGCATGACGGCGTGGTGGTGGATGTAGCGGGTCTCGGCAGGGCTTTGCTAAGCTTCTACGAGAGAGAGAGAGGTGTTGCAGGGGAGGAGGGAGGCGCCCAAGGCTGTTGTGTGCTGCCCTCCCTCCCCCCCTTTATATAGGCCCCCTGGGGGGGGCGCCGGCCCCAAGAGATGGGATCTCAAGGGGGGCGGCGGCCACAAGGGGGGAAGGGGTTGCCTTGCCCCCCAAGGCAAGGGGGAACTCCCCCCTAGGGTTCCCAACCCTAGGCGCATGGGGGGAGGCCCAAGGGGGGGCGCCCCAGCCCACTATGGGCTGGTTTCCTTCCAATTTCAGCCCACGGGGCCCTCCGGGATAGGTGGCCCCACCCGGTGGACCCCCGGGACCCTTCCGGTGGTCCCGGTACAATACCGGTAACCCCCAAAACTTTCCCGGTGGCCGAAACTGGACTTCCTATATATAATTCTTCACCTCCGGACCATTCCGGAACCTCTCGTGACGTCCGGGATCTCATCCGGGACTCCGAACAACTTTCGGGTTTCCGCATACATATATCTCTACAACCCTAGCGTCACCGAACCTTAAGTGTGTAGACCCTACGGGTTCTGGAGACATGCAGACATGACCGAGACGCCTCTCCGGTCAATAACCAACAGCGGGATCTGGATACCCATGTTGGCTCCCACATGTTCCACGATGATCTCATCGGATGAACCACGGTGTCGAGGATTCAATCAATCCCGTATACAATTCCCTTTGTCAATCGGTATGTTACTTGCCCGAGATTCGATCGTCGGTATCCCAATACCTTGTTCAATCTCGTTACCGGCAAGTCTCTTTACTCGTACCGCAATGCATGATCCCGTGACTAACGCCTTAGTCACATTGAGCTCATTATGATGATGCATTACCGAGTGGTCCCAGAGATACCTCTCCGTCACACGGAGTGACAAATCCCAGTCTCGATCCGTGCCAACCCAACAGACACTTTCGGAGATACCCGTAGTGCACCTTTATAGTCACCCAGTTACGTTGTGACGTTTGGCACACCCAAAGCACTCTTACAGTATCCGGGAGTTGCACGATCTCATGGTCTAAGGAAAAGATACTTTGACATTGGAAAAGCTCTAGCAAACGAAACTACACGATCTTTTATGCTATGCTTAGGATTGGGTCTTGTCCATCACATCATTCTCCTAATGATGTGATCCCGTTATCAATGACATCCAATGTCCATAGTCAGGAAACCATGACTATCTGTTGATCAACGAGCTAGTCAACTAGAGGCTTACTAGGGACACTTTGTGGTCTATGTATTCACACATGTATTACGATTTCCGGACAATACAATTATAGCATGAACAATAGACAATTACCATGAACAAAGAAATATAATAATAACCATTTATTATTGCCTCTAGGGCATATTTCCAACACAAACATAGGCTTTCAATATATGAATCTTTATGTCTCGACCATTTCGAGACTCCTCGTCATGTCCGTGATCACATCCGGGACTCCGAACAACCTTCGGTACATCAAAACATATAAACTCATAATATAATTGTCATTGTAACGTTAAGCGTGCGGACCCTACGGGTTCGAGAACTATGTAGACTGACCGAGACACCTCTCCGGTCAATAACCAATAGCGGAACCTAGATGCTCATATTGTTTCCTACATATTCTACAAAGATCTTTATCAGTCAGACCGCATAACAACATACGTTGTTCCCTTTGTCATCGGTATGTTACTTGCCCAAGATTCGATCGTCGGTATCTCGATACCTAGTTCAATCTCGTTACCGGCAAGTCTCTTTACTCGTTCCGTAATACATCATTCCGCAACTAACTCATTAGTCACAATGCTTGCAAGGCTTATAGTGATGTGTATTACTGAGTGGGCCCAGAGATACCTCTCCGATAATCGGAGTGACAAATCCTAATCTCGAAATACGCCAACCCAACAAGTACCTTTGGAGACACCTGTAGAGCACCTTTATAATCACCCAGTTACGTTGTGACGTTTGGTAGCACACAAAGTGTTCCTCCGGTAAACGGGAGTTGCATAATCTCATAGTCATAGGAACATGTATAAGTCATGAAGAAAGCAATAGCAACATACTAAACGATCGAGTGCTAAGCTAACGGAATGGGTCAAGTCAATCACATCATTCTCCTAATGATGTGATCCCGTTAATCAAATAACAACTCATGTCTATGGCTAGGAAACATAACCATCTTTGATCAACGAGCTAGTCAAGTAGAGGCATACTAGTGACACTCTGTTTGTCTATGTATTCACACATGTATTATATTTCCGGTTAATACAATTCTAGCATGAATAATAAACATTTATCATGATATAAGGAAATAAATAATAACTTTTTTATTGCCTCTAGGGCATATTTCCTTCAATCTTCTCCATCAGTTTCTTCAACGCCTGCCTCTTCAGCTGTGAACTTAGGCATGGGCGATGATACCAGCGGAGTTGAAGGTATTTCATCCACTTCAATATCTTCATCCAACTGCTCTGAAGAAGCGGAAGAAGGATTTTCCTCATCCGTGTCATCAGGTATGACATATTCCTCACCAAAGGGAACAATCTGAAGGAAATATGCCCTAGAGGCAATAATAAAGTTGTTATTTTTTATTTCCTTATATCATGATAAATGTTTATTATTCATGCTAGAATTGTATTAACCAGAAACTTAATACATGTGTGGATACATAGACAAAACACCATGTCCCTAGTAAGCGTCTACTAGACTAGCTCGTTAATCAAAGATGGTTAAGTTTCCTAACCATAAACATGTGTTGTCATTTGATGAACGGGATCACATCATTAGGAGAATGATGTGATGGACAAGACCCATCCGTTAGCTTAGCATTATGATTGTTCAGTTTAATTGCTATTGCTTTCTTCATGTCATATACATATTCCTTTGACTATGAGATTATGCAACTCCTGAATACCGGAGGAATACCTTGTATGCTATCAAACATCACAACATAATTGGGTGATTATAAATATGCTCTACAGGTATCTCCGAAGGTGTTGGTTGGGTTGGCATAGATCGAGATTAGGATTTGTCACTCCGAGTATTGGAGAGGTATCTCTGGGCCCTCTCGGTAATGAACATCATAAGAAGCCTTGCAAGCAATGTGACTAATGAGTTAGTTGTGGGATGATGTATTACGGAATGAGTAAAGAGACTTTCCGGTAACGAGATTGAACTAGGTATGTGGATACCGACAATCGAATCTCGGGCAAGTAACATACTGATGACAAAGGGAATAACGTATGTTGTCATAACGGTTCGACCGATAAAGATCTTTGTAGAATATGTAGGAGCCAATATGAGCATCCAGGTTTCACTATTGGTTATTGGCCGGAGAGGTGTATCGGTCATGTCTACATAGTTCTCGAACCCGTAGGGTCCGCACGCATAACGTTTGATGACGATTTTGTATTGTACGAGTTATGTGATTTGGTGACCGAATGTTGTTCGGAGTCCGGAATGAGGTCATGGACATGATGAGGAGTCTCAAAATGGTCGAGAGGTAAAGATTGATATATAGGACGATAGTATTCGAACACCGGAAGTGTTCTGGAGGGTACCGGGTACATATCGGGTCACCGGTAGGGGTTCCGGGCACCCCCGACAAAGATATGGGCCTAATGGGCCAAGAGGGGAAACACAGCAGCCAGCAGGGGCTGCTGCACCCCCCATATGGGCCACACCGGAGGGAAAGGTAAAGAGGGGA
The DNA here is from genome assembly GCF_002575655.3 of Aegilops tauschii subsp. strangulata. Lineage (NCBI taxonomy): Eukaryota > Viridiplantae > Streptophyta > Magnoliopsida > Poales > Poaceae > Aegilops > Aegilops tauschii. The sequence goes on along the minus strand of NC_053036.3, from coordinate 389,940,320 downwards.
ATAGAGAAGGAAGGGGAGGGATTCGGCCTCCCCCTTTCTTCCCTCCTCCATCCTCTTTCCTCCCCATCCGGTGAACATGGTAAGGGGGGCAGGGTGAATTGGACAAGGCCCCAAGTAGGATTCCTCCTACTTGGGGTGCCCCATGGCAGCTCCCCTCCCCCTCCCACATATATATACATGGGGAGGGGCGCCTAGAACACACCAACAATTGTTAGTCGTGTGTGGCGCCCCCCTCTACAGTTTACGCCTCCAGTCATATTCTCGTAGTGCTTAGGCGAAGCCTTGCGCGGATCACTTCACCATCATCGTCACCATGCCGTCGTGCTGACAGATTACATCTACTTCCTCGACACTTTGCTGGATCAAGAGCTCGAGGGACGTCATCGAGATGAATGTGTGCAGAACTTGGAGGTGTCGTACGTTCGGTGCTTGATCGGTCGGAGAAGAAGTTCGACTACATCAACCGCGTTGTCAAACGCTCCCACTTTCGGTCTACGAGGGTACGTAGACACACTCTCCCCCTCTCTTTGCTATGCATCTCCTAGATAGATCTTGCATGAGCGTAGGAATTTTTTGAAATTGCATGCTACGTTTCCCAACAGTGGCATCCGAGCCAGGTCTATGCATAGATGATATGCACGAGTAGACCACAAAGAGTTGTGGGCGGTGATCGTCATACTTCTTACCACCAATGTCTTATTTTGATTCGGCGGTATTGTTGGATGAAGCGGCCCGGACCATCCTTACATGACCACGTTCATGAGACTGGTTCCACTGACAGACATGCAACTAGTTTTGCATAAAGGTGGCTGGCGGGTGTCTGTTTCTCCAACTTTAGTTGAATCGAATTTGACTGCGGCCGGTCCTTGTTGAAGGTTAAAACAACAAACTTGATAAATCGCCGTTGTGGTTTTGATGCGTAGGTAAGAACGGTTCTTGCTAGAAGCCCGTAGCAGCCACGTAAAACTTGTGACAACAAAGTAAAGGACGTCTAACTTGTTTTTGCAGGGCATGTTGTTATGTGATATGGTCAAGACATGATGTGATATACCTTATTGTATGAGATGATCATGTTTTGTAAAAGTTATCGGCAACTGGTAGGAGCCTTATGGTTGTTGCTTTATTGTATGAAATGCAAACTCCATGTAATTGCTTTACTTTATCACTATGCATTAGCGATAGTTGGCGAGATGACCACGACGCTATGATGGAGACCAAGGTGTCAAGCCGGTGATGATGGAGATCATGACGGTGCTTTGGAGATGGAGATCAAAGGCACAAGATGCTGATGGCTGATATGTCTCCATCATATCTACTTTTCCAAACACTTTTGCCCTTGTTTTGGACTCTAACTTGCATGATTTGAATGGTACTAAGCCGGACTGATGCTGTTTTCAGCAAAATTGCCATGGTGTTATTTTTCTGCAGAAATAAAAGTTCTCGGAATGACCAGAAACATCACGAAGAATATTTTTGGAGTATATAGAAAATACTAGCGAAAGAATCAACACCAGGGGGCCCACACCCTGTCCACGAGGGTGCAGGGCGTGCCCACCCCCCTAGGAAGTGCCCCCTATCTCCTGGTCCCCCTGAGGCTCCACCGACCTCAACTCCAACTCCATATATTCACGTTCAGGAAGAAAAAAAAATCAAAGAGAAGGATTCATCACGTTTTACGATACGGAGCCGCCGCCAAGCCCTAATCTCTCTCGGGAGGGCTGATCTGGAGTCCGTTCGGGGCTCCGGAGAGGGGAATCCGTCGCCGTCGTCATCATCAACCTTCCTCCATCACCAATTTCATGATGCTCACCGCCGTGCATGAGTAATCCCATCGTAGGCTTGCTGGACGGTGATGGGTTGGATGAGATTTATCATGTAATCGAGTTAGTTTTGTTAGGGTTTGATCCCTAGTACCCATTATGTTCTAAGATTGATGTTGCTATGACTTTGCTATGCTTAATGCTTGTCACTAGGGCCCGAGTGCCATGAATATAGATCTGAACCTATTATGTTGTCATGAATATATGTGAGTTCTTGATCCTATCTTGCAAGTCAATAGTCACCTACTATGTGTTATGATCCGGTAACCCCGAAGTGACAATAATCGGGACCACTCCTGGTGATGACCGTAGTTTGAGGATTTCATGTATTCACTAAGTGTTAATGCTTTGGTCCGGTACTCTATTAAAAGGAGGCCTTAATATCCCTTAGTTTCCAATAGGACCCCACTGCCATGGGAGGGTAGGACAAAAGATGTCATGCAAGTTCTTTTCCATAAGCACGTATAACTATATTCGGAATACATGCCTACATTACATTGATGAACTGGAGCTAGTTCTGTGTCACCCTATGCTATAACTATTGCATGAGGAATCACATCCGACATAATTATCCATCACTGATCCATTGCCTACGAGCTTTTCACATATTGATCTCTGCTTATTTACTTTTCCGTTACCACTGTTACAATCACTACGAAACTGCTACTGTTACTTTTGCCACCGTTACCGTTACTTCCATATTACTTTGCTGCAGATATTAAGTTTTCCAGGTGTGGTTGAATTGACAACTCAACTGCTAATACTTGAGAATATTCTTTGGCTCCCCTTGTGTCGAATCAATAAATTTGGGTTGAATACTCTACCCTCAAAAACTGTTGCGACCCCCTATACTTGTGGGTTATCAAGACTATTTTCTGGCGCCGTTGCCGGGGAGCATAGCTCTATTCTTTGAGTCACTTGGGATTTATATCTACTGATCACTATGAGGAACTTGAAAGACGAAAAAACCAAGATTTATCCCTCAACTACGAGGGGAGGTAGAAATCTGCCATCTAGCTCTGCACTTGATTCACCTTCTGTTATGAGTAAACTTGCAACACCTACTCCTGCTATTGATTCTGATATGTCGCATGTTATTGAGGATGCCACTTCTGCTTTGCATGATACTTATGATGAAACTACTTCTATGCTTGATAATACTGTGCCGTTAGGTGAATTTCTTAATGAACAACTTGCTAGGGTTAGAGAGAATGAAATTATTGAAACTGACAATATTGATGAAAGTGATGATGAAGATTCTCCCCCTAGATATGAATTGCCTGATGTACCTGAGGGTTATGTTATGGATGAGGAAACTGCTAGAGATCTTTTTGCTTGCAAAGATAGATATGATCTTAAGAAACTGTTAGTTAAGCTGAAAGAAAAATCTTTGAATGCTAGAATGAAATATGACCCTGCTTTTGCTACTTCACCTATCTGTATTTCTGATAAGGATTATGATTTCTCTGTCGATCCTGAGTTAATTACTTTGGTTGAATCTGATCCTTTTTATGGCTATGAATCTGAAACTGTTGTGGCACATCTTACTAAATTAAATGATATAGCCACCCTATTTACTCATGAGGAAAAAATTCGTTACTACTATATCCTTAAGTTATTTCCATTCTCATTAAAGGGTGATGCTAAAACATGGTTTAATTCTCTTACTCCTGGTTGTGTGCATAGTCCCCAGGATATGATTTATTACTTCTCTGCTAAATATTTCCCCGCTCATAAGAAACAAGTTGCCTTAAGGGAAATATATAATTTTTTGCAAATTGAAGAAGAGAGTTCCCACAAGCTTGGGGGAGGCTTCTCCAATTACTTAATGCTTTGCTTGATCATCCTCTCAAGAAAAATGAAATACTTGATATCTTTTATAATGGACTAACCGATGCTTCCAGAGACCACCTGGATAGTTGTGCTGGTTGTGTTTTCAAGGAGAGAACTGTTGATCAAGCTGAATTGCTATTGAATAATATGTTGAGTAATGAGAATAGTTGGACAGTTCCTGAACCAACTCCTAAGCCAACTCCGAAGAAAAGGGGTATTCTATTTCTCAGTCCTGAAGATATGCAAGAGGCAAAGAAATCTATGAAAGAAAAAGGTATTAAAGCTGAAGATGTTAAGAATTACCACCTATCGAAGAAATACATGGTCTTGATAACCCGACACAGGTAGTAAAGGTAAATTCTCTCTATAGATTTGATAAGGGTGAAATCCCATCTACCAAGTTTGCTAGCCAATGCTTGGGCAAGTTTGATAATTTTATTGTTAAACAAGAAAACTTCAATGCTTATGTTGGTAGACAATTGAAATGTAATGCTTATATGATTGAACACTTGAGTGATTATATGTCCAGAGTTAAAGGTGAACTTAAACTTATTAGTAAACATGCTTCTATGGTCACCACTCAAGTAGAACAAGTGCTTAAAGCTCAAAATGATTTGCTCAATGAATGAAATAATAAGAAAAATGATAATGCTGTTAGAGTTATGACTAGAGGGGGTAAAATGACTCAGGAACCTTTGTATCCTGAGGTCCACCCTAAGAGAGTTGAGAAAGATTGTCAGAGAGCTAATGTTGATGCACCTAGTCCTTCTAAGAAGAAGAAGAAGAAGAAAAATGATAGGACTTTGCATGCCTCTAGTGAACCTGTTGTTGACACACCTGAGAATCCCAATGATATTTCTATTTCTGATGCTGAAACACAATCTGGTAATGAACATGAACCCAGTGATGATGTTAATAGTGATGTTCATGTTGATGCTCAACCTAGCAATAACAATGATGTAGAGATTGAACCTGCGGTTGATCTTGATAGCCCACAATCAAAGAATCAACGTTATGATAAGAGAGACTTCGTTGCTAGGAAGCACGGTAAAGAAAGAGAACCATGGGTTCAGAAACCCATGCCTTTTCCTCCTAAACCATCCAAGAAAAAGGATGATGAGGATTTTGAGCGCTTTGCTAAAATGATTAGACCTATCTTTTTGCGTATACGTTTGACTGATATGCTTAAAATGAATCCTTATGCTAAGTACATGAAAGATATTGTTACAAATAAAAGAAAGATACCGGAAGCTGAAATTTCCACCATGCTTGCTAATTATACATTTAAAGGTGGAATACCAAAGAAACTAGGAGATCCAGGAGTACCAACTATACCATGCTCCATTAAAAGAAACTATGTTAAAACTGCTTTATGTGATCCTGGAGCCGGTGTTAGTGTTATGCCTCTCTCTTTATATCGTAGACTTGATTTGAATAAGTTGACACCTACTGAAATATCTTTGCAAATGGCCGATAAATCAACTGTTATACCTGTCGGTATTTGTGAGGATGTGCCTATTGTGGTTGCAAACGTTACTATTTTAACGGACTTTCTTATTCTTGATATTCCCGAGGACGATAGTATGTCGATTATCCTTGGTAGACCCTTTTTGAATACTGCAGGGGCTGTTATTGATTGCAACAAAGGTAATGTCACTTTTCATGTTAATGGTAATGAGCATACCATACACTTTCCGAGGAAACAACCTCAAGTCCACAGTATCAATTCTATTGGAAAAATTCCAACGATTATTATTGCAGGTTTTGAATTTCCTCTTCCTACTGTCAAGAAGAAATATGATATTCTTGTTGGGGAATGTAGTAATTTCAAAAAAATTCCTACGCACACGCAAGATCATGGTGATGCATAGCAACGAGAGGGGAGAATGTTGTCCACGTACCCTCGTAGACCGACAGCGGAAGCGTTATCACAACGCGGTTGATGTAGTCGTACGTCTTCACGATCCGACCGATCAAGTACCGAACGTACGGCACCTCCGAGTTCTACACACGTTCAGCTCGATGACGTCCCTCGAACTCCGATCCAGCCGAGTGTTGAGGGAGAGTTTCGTCAGCACGACGGCGTGGTGACGATGATGATATTCCACCGACGCAGGGCTTCGCCTAAGCTCCGCAACGGTATTATCGAGGTGTAATATGGTGGAGGGGGGCACCGCACACGGCTAAAAGATCTCAAGGATCAATTGTTGTGTCTCTGGGGTGCCCCCCTGCCCCCGTATATAAAGGAGCAAGGGGAAGGCAGCCGACCAAGGGGAGAGGCGCGCCATAGGGGGGAGTCCTACTCCCACCGGGAGTAGGACTCCTCCTTTCCTTGTGGGAGTAGGAGAAGGGAAGGGGGAAGGAGAAAGAAGGAAGGGTGCGCCCCCTTCCCTAGTCCAATTCGGACCAGACCATGGGGAGGGGTGCGGCCACCTTTTGAGGCCTTTCTCTCCTTTCCCGTATGGCCCATTAAGGCCCAATACGAATTCCCGTAACTCTCCGGTACTCTGAAAAATACCCGAATCACTCGGAACCTTTCCGAAGTCCGAATATAGTCGTCCAATATATCGATTTTTACGTCTCGACCATTTCGAGACTCCTCGTCATATCCCCGATTTCATTCGGGACTCCGAACTCCTTCGGTACATCAAAACTCAATAAAACTGTCATCGTAACGTTAAGCGTGCGGACCCTACGGGTTCGAGAACTATGTAGACATGACCGAGACACGTCTCCGGTCAATAACCAATAGCAGGACCTGGATGCCCATATTGGCTCCCACATATTCTACGAAGCTATTTATCGGTCAGACCGCATAACAACATACGTTGTTCCCTTTGTCACCGGTATGTTACTTGCCCGAGATTTGATCGTCGGTATCTCGATACCTAGTTCAATCTCGTTACCGGCAAGTCTCTTTACTCGTTCCGTAACACATCATCCCGCAACTAACTCATTAGTCGCAATGCTTGCAAGGCTTATAGTGATGTGCATTACCGAGTGGGCCCAGAGATACCTCTCCGACAATTGGAGTGACAAATCCTAATCTCGAAATACGCCAACCCAACAAGTACCTTTGGAGACACCTGTAGAGCACCTTTATAATCACCCATTTACGTTGTGACGTTTGGTAGCACACAAAGTGTTCCTCCTGTAAACGGGAGTTGCATAATCTCATAGTCATAGGAACATGTATAAGTCATGAAGAAAGCAATAGCAACATACTAAACGATCGAGTGCTAAGCTAACGGAATGGGTCAAGTCAATCACGTCATTCTCCTAATGAGGTGATCTCGTTAATCAAATGACAACTTATGTCTATGGCTAGGAAACATAACCATCTTTGATTAACGAGCTAGTCAAGTAGAGGCATACTAGTGACACTCTGTTTGTCTATATATTCACACATGTATTATGTTTCCGGTTAATACAATTCTAGCATGAATAATAAACATTTATCATGATACAAGGAAATAAATAATACTTTATTATTGCCTCTAGGGCATATTTCCTTCAGTCTCCCACTTGCACTAGAGTCAATAATCTAGTTCACATCGCCATGTGATTTAACATCAATAATTCACATCACCATGTGATTAACACCCATAGTTCACATCTCTATGTGACCAACACTCAAAGGGTTTACTAGAGTCAATAATCTAGTTCACATCGCTATGTGATTAACACCCAAAGAGTACTAAGGTGTGATCATGTTTTGATTGTGAGATAATTTTAGTCAACGGGTTTGTCACATTCAGATCCGTAAGTATTTTGCAAATTTCTATGTCTACAATGCTCTGCACGGAGCTACTCTAGCTAATTGCTCCCACTTTCAATATGTATCTAGACCGAGACTTAGAGTCATCTAGATTAAGTGTCAAAACTTGCATCGACGTAACCCTTTACGACGAACCTTTTGTTACTTCCATAATCGAGAAACATATCCTTATTCCACTAAGGATAATTTTGACTGTTGTCCAGTGATCTACTCCTAGATCACTATTGTACTCCCTTGCCAAAATCAGTGTAGGGTATACAATAGATTTGGTACACAGCATGGCATACTTTATAGAACCTATGGCCAAGGAATAGGGAATGACTTTCATTCTCGTTCTATCTTCTGCCGTGGTCGGGCTTTGAGTCTTACTCAATTTCATACCTTGTAACACAGGCAAGAACTCTTTCTTTGACTGTTGTATTTTGAACTACTTCAAAATCTTGTTAAGGTATGTACTCATTGAAAAAACTTATCAAGCGTCTTGATCTATCTCTATAGATCTTGATGCTCAATATGTAAGCAGCTTCACCGAGGTCTTTATTTGAAAAACTCCTTTCAAACACTCCTTTATGCTTTGCAGAATAATTCTACATTATTTCCGATCAACAATATGTCATTCACATATACTTATCAGAAATGCTGTAGTGCTCCCACTCACTTTCTTGTAAATACAGGCTTCACCGCAAGTCTGTATAAAACTATATCCTTTGATCAACTTATCAAAGTGTATATTCCAACTCCGAGATGCTTGCACCAGTCCATAGATGGATCGCTGGAGCTTGCATATTTTGTGAGCACCTTTAGGATTGACAAAACCTTCTGGTTGCATCATATACAACTCTTCTTTAATAAATCCATTAAGGAATGCAGTTTTGTTTATCCATTTGCCAGATTTCATAAAATGCGGCAATTGCTAACATGATTCGGACAGACTTTAAGCATAGATACGAGTGAGAAACTCTCATCGTAGTCAACACCTTGAACTTGTCGAAAACCTTTTTGCGACAATTCTAGCTTTGTAGACAGTAACACTACTATCACTGTCTGTCTTCCTCTTGAAGATCCATTTAATCTCAATGGCTCGCCGATCATTGGGCAAGTCAACCAAAGTCCATACTTTGTTCTTCATTCATGGATCTCATCTCAGATTTCATGGCCTCAAGCCATTTCCCGGAATCTGGGCTCATCATCGCTTCCTCATAGTTCGTAGGTTCGTCATGGTCAAATAACATGACCTCCAGAACAGGATTACCGTACCACTCTGGTGTGGATCTCACTCTGGTTTACCTACGAGGTTTGGTAGTAACTTGATCTGAAGTTACATGATCATCATCATTAACTTCCTCACTAATTGGTGTAAGAGTCACAGGAACAGATTTCTGTGATGAACTACTTTCCAATAAGGGAGCAGGTACAGTTACCTCATCAAGTTCTACTTTCCTCCCACTCACTTCTTTCGAGAGAAACTCCTTCTCTAGAAAGGATCCATACTAAGCAACGAATGTCTTGCCTTTGGATCTGTGATAGAAGGTGTACCCAACTGTCTCCATTGGGTATCCTATGAAGACACATTTCTCCGATTTGGGTTTGAGCTTATCAGGATGAAACTTTTTCACATAAGCATCACAACCCCAAACTTTAAGAAACGACAACTTTGGTTTCTTGCCAAACCACAGTTCATAAGGCGTCGTCTCAACGGATTTTGATGGTGCCCTATTTAACGTGAATGTAGCTGTCTCTAATGCATAACCCCAAAACGATAGTGGTAAATTGGTAAGAGAGATCATAGATTGCACTATATCCAATATAGTACGGTTATGACGTTCGGACACGCCATTATGCTGTGGTGTTCCGGGTGGCGTGAGTTGCGAAACTATTCCGCATTGTTTCAAATGTAGTCCAAACTCGTAACTCAAATATTCTCCTCCACGATCAGATCGTAGGAATTTTATTTTCTTGTTACGATGATTTCAACTTCACTCTGAAATTCTTTGAACTTTTCAAATGTTTCAGACTTATGTTTCATTAAGTAGATATACCCATATCTGCTCAAATCATCTGTGAAGGTGAGAAAATAACGATATCCGCCACGAGCCTCAATATTCATCGGACCACACACATCTGTATGTATGATTTCCAACAAATCTGTTGCTCTCTCCATAGTTCCGGAGAACAGCGTTTTAGTCATCTTGCCCATGAGGCACGGTTCGCAAGCATCAAGTGATTCATAATCAAGTGATTCCAAAATCCCATCAGTATGGAGTTTCTTCATGTGCTTTACACCAATATGACCTAAACGGCAGTGCCACAAATAAGTTGCACTATCATTATTAACTTTGCATCTTTTGGCTTCATTATTATGAATATGTGTATCACTATGATCGAGATCCAACAAACCATTTTCGTTGGTGTGTATGACCATAGAAGGTTTTTATTCATGTAAACAGAACAACAATTGTTCTCTAACTTAAATGAATAACCGTATTGCAATAAACATGATCAAATCATATTCATGCTCAACGCAAACACCAAATAACACTTATTTAGTTTCAACACTAATCCTGAAAGTATAGGGAGTGTGCGATGATGATCATATCAATCTTGGAACTACTTCCAACAAACATCGTCACCTCGCCTTTTACTAGTCTCTGTTTATTCTGCAACTCCCGTTTCGAGTTACTACTCTTAGCAACTGAACCAGTATCAAATACCGAGGGGTTGCTATAAACACTAGTAAGGTACACATCAATAACATGTATATCCAATATACCTTTGTTCACTTTGCCATCCTTCTTATCCACCAAATACTTGGGGCAGTTCCGCCTCCAGTGACCAGTTCCTTTGCAGTAGAAGCACTTAGTCTCAGGCTTAGGTACAGACTTGGGCTTCTTCACTTGAGTAGCAACTTGCTTGCCGTTCTTTTGAAGTTCCCCTTCTATCCCTTTGCCCTTTTCTTGAAACTAGTGGTCTTGTTAACCATCAACACTTGATGCTCTTTCTTGATTTCTACCTTCGTCGATTTCAGCATCGCGAAGAGCTCGGGAATTACTTTCGTCATCCCTTACATACTATAGTTCATCACGAAGTTCTATTAACTTGGTGATGGTGACTAGAGAATTCTGTCAATCACTATTTTATCTGGAAGATTAACTCCCACTTGATTCAAGCAATTGTAGTACCCAGACAATCTGAGCACATGCTCACTAGTTGAGCGATTCTCCTTCATCTTTTAGCTATAGAACTTGTTGGAGACTTCATATCTCTCAACTCGGGTATTTGCTTGAAATATTAACTTCAACTCCTGGAACATCTCATATGGTCCATGACGTTCAAAACGTCTTTGAAGTCCCGATTCTAAGCCGTTAAGCATGGTGCACTAAACTATCAAGTAGTCATCATATTGAGCTAGCCAAACGTTCATAACGTCTGCATCTGCTCCTGCAATAGGTCTGTCACCTAGCGGTGCATCAAGGACATAATTTTTCTGTGCAGCAATGAGGATAATCCTCAGATCACGGATCCAATCCGCATCTTTGCTACTAACATCTTCCAACATAATTTTTCTCTAGGAACATATCAAAAATAAACACAGGGAAGCAACAACGCGAGCTATTGATCTACAACATAATTTGCAAAAATACTATTAGGACTAAGTTCATGATAAATTTAAGTTCAATTAATCAAATTACTTAAGAACTCCCACTTAGATAGACATCCCTCTAATCCTCTAAGTGATCACGTGATCCATATCAACTAAACCATGTCCGATCATCACGTGAGATGGAGTAGTTTCAATGGTGAACATCACTATGTTGATCATATCTACTATATGATTCACGCTCGACCTTTCGGTCTCCGTGTTCTGAGGCCATATCTGTTATATGCTAGGCTCGTCAAGTTTAACCTGAGTATTCCGCGTGTGCAACTGTTTTGCACCCGTTGTATTTGAACGTAGAGCCTATCACACCCGATCATCACGTGGTGTCTCAGCACGAAGAACTTTCGCAACGGTGCATACTCAGGGAGAACACTTATACTTTGATAATTTAGTGAAGGATCATCTTATAATGCTACCGTCAAACAAAGCAAGATAAGATGCATAAAGGATTAACATCACATGCAATCAATATAAGTGATATGATATGGCCATCATCATCTTGTGCTTGTGATCTTCATCTCCGAAGCACCGTGCTTGTGATCTCCATCTCCGAAGCACCGTCATGATCACCATCGTCACCGGCGCGACACCTTGATCTCCATCGTAGCATCGTTGTCATCTTGCCAACTTATTGATTTTACGACTATCGCTACCGCTTAGTGATAAAGTAAAACTATTACATGGCGATTGCATCTCATACAATAAAGCGACAACCATATGGCTCCTGCCAGTTGCCGATAACTCGGTTACAAAACATGATCATCTCATACAACACATTATATCACATCATGTCTTGACCATATCACATCACAACATGCCCTGCAAAAACAAGTTAGACGTCCTCTACTTTGTTGTTGCATATTTTACGTGGCTGCTACGGGCTTAGCAAGAACCGTTCTTACCTACGCATCAAAACCACAACGATAGTTTGTCAAGTTGGTGCTGTTTTAACCTTCGCAAGGACCGGGCGTAGCCACACTCGGTTCAACTAAAGTGAGAGAGACAGACACCCGCCTGTCACCTTTAAGCAATGAGTGCTCGCAACGGTGAAACCAGTCTCGCGTAAGCGTACGCGTAATGTGGGTCCGGGCCGCTTCATCTCACAATACCGCTGAACCAAAATATGACATGCTGGTAAGCAGTATGACTTATATCGCCCACAACTCACTTGTGTTCTACTCGTGCATAGCATCAACGCATAAAACCAGGCTTGGATGCCACTGTTGGGGAACGTAGTAATTTCAAAAAATTTCCTACGCACACGCAAGATCATGGTGATGCATAGCAACGAGAGGGGAGAGTGTTGTCCACGTACCCTCGTAGACCAACAGCGGAAGCGTTATCACAACGCGGTTGATGTAGTCGTACGTCTTCACGATCCGACCGATCAAGTACCGAACGTACGGCACCTCCGAGTTCTACACACGTTCAGCTCCATGACGTCCCTCAAACTCCGATCCAGCCGAGTGTTGAGGGAGAGTTTCGTCAGCACGACGGCGTGGTGACGATGATGATGTTCCACCGACGCAGAGCTTCGCCTAAGCTCCGCAACGGTATTATCGAGGTGTAATATGGTGGAGGGGGGCACCGCACATGGCTAAGAGATCTCAAGGATCAATTGTTGTGTCTCTGGGGTGCCCCCCTGCCCCCGTATATAAAGGAGCAAGGGGAAGGCAGCCGACCAAGGGGAGAGGCGCGCCATAGGGGGGAGTCCTACTCCCACCGGGAGTAGGACTCCTCCTTTCCTTGTGGGAGTAGGAGAAGGGAAGGGGGAAGGAGAAAGAAGGAAGGGTGCGCCCCCCTTCCCTAGTCCAATTCGGAGCAGACCATGGGGAGGGGTGCGGCCACCTTTTGAGGCCTTTCTCTCCTTTCCCGTATGGCCCATTAAGGCCCAATACGAATTCCCGTAACTCTCCGGTACTCCGAAAAATACCCGAATCACTCGGAACCTTTCCGAAGTCCGAATATAGTCATCCAATATATCGATTTTTACGTCTCGACCATTTCGAGACTCCTCGTCATATCCCCGATCTCATCCGGGACTCCGAACTCCTTCGGTACATCAAAACTCAATAAAACTGTCATCGTAACGTTAAGCGTGCGGACCCTACGGGTTCGAGAACTATGTAGACATGACCGAGACACGTCTCCGGTCAATAACCAATAGCGGGACCTGGATGCCCATATTGGCTCTCACATATTCTACGAAGATCTTTATCGGTCAGACCGCATAACAACATACGTTGTTCCCTTTGTCACCGGTATGTTACTTGCCCGAGATTTGATCGTCGGTATCTCGATACCTAGTTCAATCTCGTTACCGGCAAGTCTGTTTACTCGTTCCGTAACACATCATCCCGCAACTAACTCATTAGTCACAATGCTTGCAAGGCTTATAGTGATGTGCATTACCGAGTGGGCCCAGAGATACCTCTCCGACAATTGGAGTGACAAATCCTAATCTCGAAATACGCCAACCCAACAAGTACCTTTGGAGACACCTGTAGAGCACCTTTATAATCACCCATTTACGTTGTGACGTTTGGTAGCACACAAAGTGTTCCTCCGGTAAACGGGAGTTGCATAATCTCATAGTCATAGGAACATGTATAAGTCATGAAGAAAGCAATAGCAACATACTAAACGATCGAGTGCTAAGCTAACGGAATGGGTCAAGTCAATCACGTCATTCTCCTAATGAGGTGATCTCGTTAATCAAATGACAACTTATGTCTATGGCTAGTAAACATAACCATCTTTGATTAACGAGCTAGTCAAGTAGAGGCATACTAGTGACACTCTGTTTGTCTATATATTCACACATGTATTATGTTTCCGGTTAATACAATTCTAGCATGAATAATAAACATTTATCATGATACAAGGAAATAAATAATACTATATTATTGCCTCTAGGGCATATTTCCTTCAATTCTTATTATTGGGGACGTGCATATCCCCGTTGAGGTAACCTAGTGCTATTCAAAAATTCTCCGGTTTCATGCGATTCGGAATGAGTTTGTTAACAAGACTTGATCAACCTTGTTAGTGGATTCATTTTGATGAGCATGAGATGGATGAAGTTAGAAAGCACAACTCTCTGTACCCTCCTTTTACTTTCTGTTATTTAGATTAAATAAAGCAAAATTAGTATTTTTGTCTGTTTTCTAAATTATCCTTGCAATAAAAAATACCCCGAAAATAAAATTCTCCAAATGTCCTGAAAATGAAATATGATTTTTTGTAGAATATTTAAGAATATCTGGCACTAAGAACACACCAGAGGGAGCCACCACCTGGCCACGAGGGTCCAGGGCGCGCCCACCCCCTGGGGCGCGCCCCCTGCCTCATGGGCCCCACGTGGACCCCCTCCACTTATTCCTGCACCCACTCACTTCATCTTCCTCCAGAAAAAAATCCTCCCATAGCTCAAACCAATGTTCTAGCACATCTTGCTGCCATTTTCGATCCTCTTGCTCAAAGCTCCATTCATAAAACTGTTTTGGGGGATTGATCTTTGGTATGTGACTCCTCCAATGGTCCAATTAATTTTTGCTCTAGTGCTTTATTTATTGCAAATTTTTGCTGCTTAGGTGACCCTGTTTTTGAGCTTGCATGTCAAATTTATATGGTCAAAAGTAGTTTTAATGCATGATATAGCCTCTAGGCACTTGTGGGAGTAGTTGCTATAAATCTTGTTGAGTTTGGTTCACTTTTATTTTGAGTCACTAAAAATTTCAGAGATTTTCAGAGGGAGAAAATGTTGAAGAGATTGTTGAGAGGCTCCTCAAGCCAGAGTTTGAAGGGAAAGGAGAATGAAGAGAATGAAAAGCCCAAGTACAACCTTCCTTGCACCAGGGAGGTTCGACCGTGTGATGCATTCTTGAAGGCCGCCGGAATTTATGATGATTTTTATTACTTGGCTGAGAATGCAGGCCTCACCGACTTCCTCCATGACCGGCTCGAACAGTATCTCCTACTCACTAATATTTTTGCACAAAATTTTCATTTCCCTGCTAGGAGATCCCCACCTTCGGTAGATTTTTATTTATATGATGAGTTTAAGGAGATATCACTCTATGACTTTTGTGCAGTTTGCAAGTTGCCTTTTGAGGGCAGCGTCGAGGAACCACATCCTAGTGATGTGGCAGAATTTATTTATGAAATTGTTGTAGGGGAAAAGAGAAAAGTGTCAGATGCAAGAACTACTAGTATACATTTTCCTGTTCTACGTTACTATGCAATATTTGCTAGTAGATGTTTAATTGGTCGCGAGAACAGTGGGGGTGATACGTCTCCAACGTATCTATAATTTTTGATTGCTTCATGCTATATTATATTCTGTTTTGGATGTTTAACGGGCTTTATTATACACTTTTATATTATTTTTGGGACTAACCTATTAACCGGAGGCCCAGCCCAAATTGCTGTTTTTTGCCTATTTCAGAGTTCCGCGGAAAAATATCAAACGGAGTCCAAATGGAATGAAACCTTTGGGAACGTGATCCAGAGGACTTGGACCCTACGTCAAGAAAGCAACCAGGAGAGCACGAGGCAGGGGGCGCGCCCTCCACCCTCGTGGGGCCCATGTTGCTCCACCGACGTACTTCTTCCTCCTATATATACCTACGTACCCCCAAACCAACAGAAGCATCCACGAAAACCTAATTCCACCGCCGCAACCATCTGTATCCATGAGATCCCATCTTGGGGCCTTTTCCGGCGTCCTGCCGGAGGGGGCATTGATCACGGAGGGCTTCTACATCAACACCATAGCCTCTCCAATGATGTGTGAGTAGTTTACCTCAGACCTTCGGGTCCATAGTTATTAGCTAGATGGCTTCTTCTCTCTTTTTGGATCTCAATACAAAGTTCTCCACGATTCTTGTGGAGATCTATTCGATGTAATCTTCTTTTTGCGGTGTGTTTCTTGAGACCGATGAATTGTGGGTTTATGATCAAGATTATCTATGAACAATATTTGAATCTCCTCTTAATTCTTTTATGTATGATTGGTTATCTTTGCAAGTCTCTTTGAATTATCAGTTTGGTTTGGCCTACTAGATTGATCTTTCTTGCAATGGGAGAAGTGCTTAGCTTTGGGTTCAATCTTGCAGTGTCCTTTCCCAGTGACAGCAGGGGCAGCAAGGCACGTATTGTATTGTTGCCATCGAGGATAACAAGATGGGGTTAATATCACATTGCATGAGTTTATCCCTCTACATCATGTCATCTTACTTAAAGCGTTACTCTGTTCTTTTGAACTTAATACTCTAAATGCATGTTGGATAGCGGTCGATGTGTGGAGTAATAGTAGTAGATGCAGGCAGGAGTCGGTCTACTTGTCGCGGACGTGATGCATATATACATGATCATACCTAGATATTCTCATAACTATGCTCAATTCTATCAAGTGCTCAACAGTAATTTGTTCACCCACCTAATACTTATGCTCTTGAGAGAAGCCACTAGTGAAACCTATGCCCCCTGGGTCTATTTTCCATCATATTAATCTTCCAACACTTAGCTATTTTTATTGCCTTTTATTTTACTTTGCATCTTTATTATACAAATACCAAAAATATTATCTTATCATATCTATCAGATCTCACTCTCGTAAGTGACCGTGAAGGGATTGACAACCCCTTTATTGCGTTGGTTGCGAGGTTTTTATTTGTTTGTGTAGGTGCGAGGGACTTTGGCGTGGCCTCCTACTGGATTGATACCTTGGTTCTCAAAAACTGAGGGAAATACTTACGCTACTTTGCTGCATCACCCTTTCCTCTTCAAGGGAAAACCAACGCAGTGCTCAAGAGGTAGCAAGAAGGATTTTTGGCGCCATTTCCGGGGAGGCCTACACCAAGTCAAGTCAAGATTTGACTCCCAGCAACGAGCCATTTCTGGCGCCGTTGCCGGGGAGTCTACGCAAAAGTCAACATACCAAGTACCCATCACAAACTCTTATCTCCCGCATTACATTATTTGCCATTTGCCTCTCGTTTTCCTCTCCCCCACTTCACCGTTGCCGTTTTATTCGCCCTCGCCTTTTCCGTTCGCCTCCCTCTTTCTTTTTGCTCCTCGCACTTTCTGCCGTTATGTCTGAAATTGGGGAAACTATTGTCGATATGGACAATAGTAATAACATGGAAAATTCTGATGCTCCTGCTGAAGAACCCCCAATCTTACATACAAAAAAATTCCGAATTGGTAGTGGTAATATTATTGGAAAAGGGGTTATTAAAGATTTCTTTACTTGTGCCGGTGCTTTACCTTCTATGGGTAGTTCTATTCTTCATAGAACTAGTAGTCTTGCGGACACTATTGCCATGCTTGTCGTTGAACTTGAAAGGCAATTTATGCACATGCACCCTTGCATACAAAGGATTTTCCTAGAATTTTCTAATATTGAGCATTCTTCTGTTAACGTGCCGGTACTATCGTTTTGGCTCATGAGTTCAGATTTATAATAAAAGAGGCCAAAGAAATCTTTGCGCACTCTAGGGTGGACGCTGGCCGTCCTCCCATAGAGACTATCTTATTCGATCAAGAGGAAATAATGCGTTTTCTATCTCTAGACTATGTTGCTTTTAATGAAAACCTTAGAAAAAAGGTTCCTACCAATGTTCTAGTTGATAGAATTTCTGAACTTAATAATGATTTTGCTATTCGAAATAATGAGCTAGGATATTCTCTTGAGTATAGGCTCACAAAGTTCTGTCAGAAGAATGCTTATAATGATGAATTGGTTGTGCAATACGAAGGGCCGAAGGAGGAACCTATACCTCCTAAAGTTGATCTTGGGGACTTTTGTCCCATTAAATTTAGCCCTTTTGATTACTTTTGCTTGCCTCAAAGAAAACTTGCTGCTGAACGTAGAGAATATGAAATGAGTTTTAATGATCTATCCTATTATTATGGCAATACCTAGATCTATCCTTACTTTTATGCCTAGCTAGGGGCGTTAAACGATAGCGCTTGTTGGGAGGCAACCCAATTTTATTTTTAGTTTTTTTCCTTTTGCTTCTGTTTAGGAATAAATATTTGATCTAGCCTCTTGTTAGATTTTTTTTATGTTTTAATTAGTGTTTGTGCCAAGTTAAACCTATAGGATCTTCTTGGATGATAATTATTTGATCTTGCTGAAAATTCCAGAAACTTTCTGTTCACGAAAATAATTTTTAAAAATCACCAGAACGTGATAAAATATTGATTCCAATTGATTCTGGTCAATAAACAAATTGTCTAGGTCGTCCTATTTTGGCTGAATTTTTGGAGTTCCAGATGTTTGCGTTAGTTACAGATTACTACAGACTGTTCTGTTTTTGACAGATTCTGTTTTTCGTGCGTTGTTTGCTTATTTTGATGAATCTATGGCTAGTAAAATAGTTTATAAACCATAGAGAAGTTGGAATACAGTAGGTTTAACACCAATATAAATAAAGAATGAGTTCATTACAGTACCTTGAAGTGGTGTTTTCTTTTCTTTCGCTAACGGAGCTCATGAGATTTTCTGTTAAGTTTTGTGTTGTGAAGTTTTCAAGTTTTGGGTAAAAGATTTGATGGATTATGGAACAAGGAGTGGCAAGAGAATAAGCTTGGGGATGCCCATGGCACCCCAAGATAATCTAAGGACACCAAAAAGCCAAAGCTTGGGGATGCCCCGGAAGGCATCCCCTCTTTCGTCTACTTCCATCGGTAACTTTACATGGAGCTATATTTTTATTCACCACATGATAAGTGTTTTGCTTGGAGCGTCTTGTATTATTTGAGTCTTTATTTGTTAGTTTGCCACAATCATCCTTGCTGTACACACCTTTTGAGAGAGACACACTATGACACCCTCGATTCAATCGTACACTAATCATACATGCAAATGTGTACGATCAAGATCAAGGACTCACGGGGAGATATCACAACACAACTCTAGACACAAATTAAAAAATACAAGCTTTATATTACAAGCCAGGGGCCTCGAGGGCTCGAATACATAAGCTCGATTACACAAGAGTCAGTGGAAGCAACAATATCTGAGTACAGACATAAGTTGAACAGGGATGCCTTAAGAAGGCTAGCACAAAAGCAACACGATCGAAGAGGCACGGCCTCCTGCCTGGGAGCCTCCTAACTACTCCTGGTCGTCATCGGTCTCCACGTAGTAGTAGGCATCGGCGGTGGCATCTGGCTCCTGGGATCCGACATCTGGTTGCATCAACCGGAAAGAAGAAGAAGAAAGGGGCAAAGGGGGAGCAAAGCAACCGTGAGTACTCATCCAAAGTACTCGCAAGCAAGGATCTACACTACATATGCAACATTATCAAAGGAAGGTTGTATATGTGGACTGGGCTGCAGAAATGCCAGAATAGAGAGAAGGCCTAGTCCTATCGAAGACTAGCATCTTCTGGAAACCACCATCTTGCAACAACAGGAGGGAGTAGAGTAGCATAACTAAAGTAGTAGTAGTGTTATCAACCTCGGCCAAAGATCCTTTCTCGACTCCCTGCGAGAAAGCAATCCCAGAGCCATACTATCCAGTTATCATCTCATATCCAAGTCCTCATCTCAAGTATCCAGTTCTAGTTGTATCGATCGGGATACAATTCCAAGTGTCCGTTACCGTAGGACAGGCTATCGATAGATGTTTTCTTCCCTGCACGGGTGCACCAACTTACCCACCACGCTCGATTAACTCCGGCCGGACACACTTTCCTGGGTCATGCCCGGCCTCGGCCAAACAATACGCCGCAACCCGACCTAGGCTTAATAGAGAGATCAGCACGCCGGACTAAACCTATGCCCCCAGGGGTCATGGGCCATCGCCCCAGGAACTCCTGCACGTTGCGTGGGCGGCCGGTGAGCAGACCTAGCTACCTCCTTAAAAAGGTAGGAGCTTACCAGTCCAACCCGGCACGCGCCGCTCAGTCGCTGACGTCTATTAAGCTTCAGCTGATGCATACGACGCAGAACGCCCATACTATGCCCACGTGATGGTTAGTGCTATCAGGCCAGAGGCCCCTCGGATCAAATATCCAAATCGTAGTGGATTAGGAGCACGCGGTAACAAGTAGAGACTCACGAAAGATGTGACCCCGTTGCCCCGTCTCGAGGACTTGCGGCAAGGGCTAGGAATGCCCGGCCACACCTCGTAATTATCTCGCGGGCACCCTCCAGGTCAACCCGTCTCCACATCACTCGCAATTAAGCTCGCGCGGGTACCCTTCGGGGCCGACCCGTCTTTAGTAACATGGTTCAGTGTAAAGTCATAGTAACCATAGTAATGGTGTGTCCAAACATCAAGGGGAAAACCCGAGGAATCACCCCCGGTGAATTCCACTCGATGTAATCATCAAGGTGAACGTAAGAGGAATCACCCCCGAGGTTCACACTTGAGGGGTTGCACGACAAGTCGTATCGGAAGTGGTTAAGGCGGAATCACCCTCGATGACCACGACCGAATAGCTACACTACAGGGTTAACATCAGAAGTGCTGTAGAGGTCTCACCCTCGGCACTCAATAGTAACATAGTAGTGTCGAGCAACTAAGGGGAAAGTGATGTGCGGTGCCGGGGCCTGGTCTTCGATCTCGTTGATCGGGTCTTCAATGATGAAGCCGGGGCAACAAGGACAAGGTGGGGGTCACTGATGGATCACTAACCAACCTATACTAAGTAGTTTAGGATAAGCAGGTAGGGTACAATGAGCAGGTTACAAAAGCAGGCTATGCATCAGAATAGGAGCAAACAATAACAGTAGCAAAATCTAATGCAAGCATGAGAGAATGGAATGGGCGATATCGGGATGATCAAAGGGGGGGCTTACCTGGTTGCTCGGCTGAAAAGGAAGAAGTGTCGTCGTCGACGTAGTCGATCACAGGGGCGGCATCGGTCGCGGGGTCTACCGGAGAGAAGAGGGGGAAGAAACAATAAATATAAACCAAATAGCATCACGAAGCATAACATGGCAATACGCAGCGCTAGGAGTGTTCTAACGTAGTGCTGCACGATACAGGTGAAGGGGGAATTCAACTGGGAAGGTATTCCCGGTTCCGGACCCGTGTCAGACAGATGACCGGAGGGGGAATGTTCCACGTTGAGATAGTTAGAGGCATCTGACAGGTAAACGGACCATGTATTCGGATTCGTCTCGTTTTTCTGAGCAACTTTCATGTAGAAAACTTTTTCATCCGAGTTACGGTTTATTTTCTATGAATTTCTAAAGGTTTAAACATTTTCTAGAATTAAATAAATTATCAGAAAAGAAATACTACGTCAGCATGACATCACTGTGACGTCAGCAGTCAACAAGACGACTGACCAGGTCAAACAGACCAGTGGGTCCCACCTGTCATAGACAGTGGACTAACAGTGGGTTATTTTAATTAAACGTGGTTAATTAGCAGCTGGGCCCCACATGTGAGTGACTATTTAGTTTAACTATTGATTTTAATTAGAAAAACGTTTTAGGTAAATTAATTATGCGGTGGGGCCCACACGTCAGCGCCACTGGGCTGCCCAGTCAGCATGTTGACTGGGTCAACCCAGTCAACGGGGCCCCCAGGACCCACTGGTCAGCGACCCAGGGGCGGGGCCCATCGAGCCACGTCGGGCGTCGGCGCCGGAGAGAGCTCCGGCGACCAAAACCGCGGCGGCGCGTCGCCGGAGTCGTTCGGAAAATCGCCACAGGGGGTCGTTTCGTGCGCGGCTACCCGCGTTCGAACGGGCGCACGCTTGCGCGTCGAACTATGGGGGTGGCTTGGCCAGAAACGGCCGAAGACGGTGGTGGCGAGCGGCAGAGCGGATGCCGGAGTTCGGGCGTCGACGGATCTAGAGCTTGGGGGGTACGGGGAAGCACGGGCTCGTGCTCGTTGGGCTCCTGGGAGCACTAGGAGTTCGACCGTGGCCTCAGGCAGTGGTGACATTGACCACAACGACGGCCACAAGATCGTCGGCGGCGAGCAGAGCACGGACGCGGCGGAAGCTAGCTACGGCACGCGTAGAGGCTAATGGAGGGGAGCAGGAGATGGAGGATCTCACCGAGTGACACACGAAGGCCGGTGATAGGCTTAGTAGCAGCACGAGTCGCCGGAGAGGAGGAAGATCGCCGGCGACCGAGGCAGAAGGGGCGGCTCGATCCACGGCCTGCGGTGCTCCCCGGCTTGCGCTCATGGACGGGGACGAGGCAGTCGACACGGCGGAGCTGCTAGACAGGTCGGCAAGGCAAGGCGAGGCTGCGACGGCGAGCGGCGACGGTCGCGTTCGGTGGTGGAGCAGAATGAGCGAGAGAGAGCCAGGGAGAGGGGCCGGTCGAGCTAGGGTTAGCGGGGGGGTCGACAACAACCTTGTAGACGACAGGGAGAGGCCGGATGGCTGCCGCGTGGCCATCCACGGCCACGGACGCACGCCCGGCGGCCACCGCGTGCGGTGAGCAGTAGGAGGTAGGGGAAAGGCCCCCTAGTGGGTTGGGCTGGCTACTGCACGCGGCTGGGCCATAAGCACAGTAGGACTTTGGACTTCTCTTTTCCTCCTTTTCCATTTCCTTTTTTGTTTTTGCTTTTATTTTTTTAACAGAGAGAGAAAGGGAAATATTTGGTCAACTATTTCACTTAGGAAGAATTTGGGAGGTGTCCCATTAAATCCTTGGTGATTATAGACAGTGCCACAAATATTTTGGAGACCAGAAGAATTCATTTGGTATTTTTCATAAGTAGGATAGCATTCAAAAATGCTGAATTGGTGCTGTTATAATTGCTAATGCTCATCTTTGCACAAAATTGATGTTGTGTTCCTTAACAAATAATTGTTATGGAATTTTTGACAAATGATGAACATTTTTCCAGCAACTTTTGGGCAACTTCAAACTTCACTTGAATTTGAATTGGCTGGAATTTCAAATGGGATATTGAACGAAGGTGATTAATCACTGTTCGTAAAAAATGATTAGCTTGATCACAGAGGGTTAATGTAGCATGACACTAGGGGTGTTACACACACATGATTCGAAATTTATTAGAATAATCTATGTGCTTCACTTATATCTTTTGAGCTATATAGTTTTTGCTCTAGTGCTTCACTTATATCTTTTAGAGCATGGTGGTGGATTTGTTTTATAGAAACTATTGTTCTCTCATGCTTCACTTAGATTATTTTGAGAGTCCTACAAAACAACATGGTAATTTTCTTTAATTATGATAGGCATTCAAGATTAGTAAAAAAATTCTTATGAGTGTGTTGAATACTATGAGAAGTTAGATGCTTGATAATTGTTTTGAGATATGAAGATGGTGATATTAGAGTCATGCTAGTTGAGTAGTTGTGGATTTGAGAGATACTTGTGTTAAAGTTTGTGATTCCCGTAGCATGCACGTATGGTGAACCGTTATGTGATGAAGTCGGAGCATGATTTATTTATTGATTGTCTTCCTTATGAGTGGCGGTCGGGGACGAGCGATGGTCTTTTCCTACCAATCTATCCCCCTAGGAGCATGCGCGTAATACTTTGCTTTGATAACTTGTAGATCTTTGCAATAAGTATATGAGTTCCTTATAACTAATGTTGAGTCCATGGATTATACGCACTCTCTTTCTTCCACCATTGCTAGCCCCTTGTAACATCCCAAAATTCTAAATTTTGGAATGTTATATTAAATAGCTAGATTTGATTGATTGTTTGATTGTGGTGTGGTTGCTTGTGTGAATTAAGTGAATTTCGAAACTTTTTGAAAGTTAAATGAGAGGGAATAAAAGGACTTTCCCAAACTTTCATTTTTGCTTTTATGATATATGTGAATTCAAATTCTTTTCAAATACAAAACCCTAGAGAGAAGATGACATGACTTCTTTCATTTAAATAAATGAAAAGGGTTTTTTTGAAAATATTTGAATTCATTTGGAAATATTTTCCAACTCAGAAACTTTATGCAACTCAATGATTTTCATGAGAGAATATAAAATGACTTCTTCAAATTATATGAAATATGAGTTGGGAGTTTCAAAGGATCAAATTCAAAGTCCTTTTGGAATTATTTTTCAATTTGGAGTTATTTGGATTTTATTCAAATTATTTTTCTCCAAAAATAAAATATATGGAAAATAGGGTAACATGATTCCCTACATCAGAAAATTGGAGATAAATAAGTTTGAAATCATTTTGGTATTTTTAAATGATTTTTTTTGGATTTCAATAGGGCAGTAGCACTGTTTGAATTATTTGTATTTGTGTGGATTTTATTTAATGCTAGGAAAATGTTCAAGTTGTAGAAAATCTTTTTCTGAAAATTTCGGTACACTATATGCCTATATAATATTTTTATTTATTTCGTTTTTTATTATTTTGCTTTGTGTGGAAAAATGTTAAAAAAAAACTCTTCGAACAGTGCCAGGCCGAAGCCCAGCACTGCTCTCTCTCTCCTCTCTCTCCCCGTCGCCGACTAGGCCAGCCCAGCGCCCGAGCCAGGCCACGGCCCGCCAGCCCAGCGCGCCCTCGCTCGTCCCCGAGCTCCCGCTCGGGAGTCCGCCGCCCGTACGCCGCCGCCGCCGACGTGCCCGAGGCGGGCACGCCTCCCCACGCCCCCTCGCGCACGCCAAGCCACCGCCTCGCCTCCCCTTATAAGCCCGGCCACCGCGGCCCTCTCTCCCCTCCCCTCCCGCATCTCGCTGCCGCCTCACCGGGATTGCCGCCGCCGCTAGTTTCCTCGCCGTCGCCCCGCACCTTCCCGACCACCGCAGCCACCACCCACCTCACCGCCGCGCCGCGCCGTCCTCCCCAGCTACTCCGCCGCCGCCACCCTGCCCCGCCACCGCTGGAGCCACTTCGCCCCACCGCCGCAGGAGACACGACTCGCCGGAGCCGCCGCCGCCGTGGTAAACCCTAACCCGATCCGCCGCCGGTTTTTTTTAAAAAATAGTTGCCCCGGTCCGATCTGGTTTTCTCGGTTTTGTTTAAAAAAACGGTTTAGTTTTATTAAGCTCGATCTATTCAATGAGCGTTCTCTGTTTAGAACTGGTTAGCGAGCGTTCGCTCGATAGTTTATTTTATTTTATTTAGGGACCTGTTAGTAGTTTTTTTTCTTTTACAGATTAGTCCCTAGTCTTTAAACGACCACATCTTTTTACTCGTTTGTCCAAATCCAACGAAACCAACGCCCACTTCTTCGTTATGATCCCCTCTATCCAGTAATCCAACTCAAATATGTTTTTGAAAGTTCTAATATTTGAATTCAAACAGATTTGTATTTGAATCTTCTTTTGATCGTAACTTGAGTTTCGTAGCTCCGATTTAGTTGATTCTTTTTGCAAATCGAAGCTCTTGACCTAAACTTTCTGATAAGGCCAAATTGACATAATTTTGGTACTGTTAGGAATTGTTTCATGTTGCAAGAGTTATTTACTTTGGTTATGATGTTTTCCGAATTGTCTTCTTCGTTCTTTCCGATCTTTTGAGTGATTGCTTATGTGTGGTTACCATTGCTTGCTTACGATAGATTGACTGGAGTGTGACGAGTAGAACTATCAAGAGTTTTGAGTGCGAATCATCTTCATCAACATTGCAGGCAAGTAACACTTTGATCATACCTCTTTTACTACCCGGTTTTATTGCATTAGACAAATCCTCAAACATTGCATGGTTAGGATCTATTTAAATTTTGGGTATCGGGAAGTAGTTGAGGTAGTACCTATTGCCCTATTTATTATCAAACCTTTGGGAGTTACTTCTACGTTTGCTTATATTGCTATGCTATGCTAGTAGACGTGGATTGGGTTCGAGTGTTACCATGACAGATGTGAGATTGTTAATTAATGGTTAACCTTAAGGTGGCAACTAAAACTCACATCTGGGTGGATTGAGGTACCTGGGTATTCCAGGATTGCCTGTTTCTTTTGGACCGCCACCCAGGTTCAAAGGGATCATGAGATTATTCATGCTAGAAACTTCCGTGTGCAGCCACAAGCTATTATGGGCTCTAGCATAGTTGATTAAGTTGTGTGAACTCTTACAGTGGTAGACTAGCAGATGTAGGGGATGTAGGTGTACCGGTCTACTCATCGTAAGGTGCTAACGCTTCTGAAAGACTGTGTCTCGGTCATCCGTTTGTCAAACATCATGTAGTGCGAGAATCAAGCGGAGGCGATCGAGTCTTGTGGGGAAAAGTGCACAAACCTCTGCAGAGTGTACAAACTAATCATGATTAGCCGTGTCCCCGGTTATGGACATCTTGAGTATCTAGTTCTTGGATTATCATGTGAATCTCATCATCATGTTACTTTAATTAATTTTGTTGGGTTAATGATGATACTTAATTGGGATTGAGATGCTGTCAACCATCTCAATGTTTCACAACCACTATGATAGTTAAATAAAATTTATTCCTTTGTAGTAGGGAAAAATTGGCTTTTCGCAAAAACATTATAACCATAGAGCTTTTCCACCAGCCATATATGCATGTAGTGATAGCCTTTGTTCATCATTTCTCTATGGTGTGAATTTGCCAGCATATTCCATGTGCTGACCCGTTTTCGGGCTGCAACGTTTCATGTTGCAGGATCCTTACGACGAGTAAGTGATACGTTAGGGTTACGATTTCTACACTCAACTTTGCCGTTGGTGTTGATGGGAATCCACAACCTTGTTACTTCCGCTATTTGGATTGAGGTAATAGTATTTACGTTACTTTTTACATGTGATTTACCTCTGTTATAAATCCTCGAGTACTGTGTGTGTTAGCATACCGATCCAGGGATGACACTTAAGCACAGAGACTTGATCCATTCGGGTCGGGTCGCTACACCCCTCTAATACCGCACACTTTTCGCTGGTATCATACACCCACCATATACCTTCCTCAAAACAGCCACCATACCTACCTATCATGGCACTTCGATAGCCATTCTGAGATATATTGCCATGCAACTCACCACCATTCCATTTGTTATGACACGCTCCATCATTGTCATATTGCCTCGCATGATCATGTAGTTGACATCGTATTTGTGGCAAAGCCACCGTTCATAATTCTTTCATACATGTCACTCTTGATTCATTGCATATCCCGGTACACTGCCGGGGGCATTCACATAGAGTCATATTTTGTTCTAAGTATTGAGATGTAATTGTTGCGTTGTAAGTAAATAAAAGTGTGATGATCATCATTATTAGAGCATTGTCCCAAGTGACGAAAGGATGATGGAGACTATGATTGCCCCACAAGTCGGGATGAGACTCCGGACTAAATAAAAAAAGAGGCCATAAAAAAAGGAGAAAAGGCCCAAAAACACGGCTATCCATGATGTTATCGCCCGCTTATGCTATTGTCACCGTGCCGAGTTAAGCATGCAGATGCATGGAAGGATTGGATGGTAGAAGGCTGATGGAGCATCTATCAGCAAAGGATGCATTTTTAACCTTAGCTGGTGTATCACCAGGATCTGGAGCATTACATCAGGAAGTTTAAAGATGAACCTTCAGGAAGCAGTATTCGACCAGTAAGCGTTTCGTGAAGGACTCATGACCCAGAAAGCTGAAAGTAGCCATGATGGAGGAGCAAAACCTCGAGACATCAAAGATTCGTCATGAACTGAAGGACAGTAGGATCATGGTTCATGTCGAGGTTGATGAAACCCAGAAGTTTGGAGCGCAACTCCAGAAATATTAAAGGACGTCACGATAGACTTTACGACAATAGGGATGATCTGGCAAAAGAACTTGAGAAGGTCAAGCATGATCGGAAGAAGCCATTGGAGGCATGAACAAGACTTGAAGAGTTTGATGACTTTGAAGATTTATTGACCTTAGAAGACCAAACCCCTATTATATACCTATGTTAGATGCGACGATTGTGAGTTGTCATTTGTTTGATGTTTTTCCGACAGCCACAAATAAAAATCTGTCTTTTCAAAACCGTTGTTTGTATTGTGTGCATCCCTCTCGATCTCTCTTATCTCACCCCAAACCCATGGACCCAATAGAGGATGAATGGAGATGAACTCATATTTTCTGGACCGATGAGTCAATTGGAGACGGACCGATGCATTCAGAACATGGAGGATCACATGAAGAATAACCCTATAGTCGGAAAGGATATGACCCAGCATGCTCTTCAATGTTTTGAAAGAGGTGCTGCTACTTGGTGGAGGATGTACCAAACCATCAATGGATGGCAAGGAGTAACCACTTGGAAAGAATTTAAGTGGACTCTACAAAGATCTCGTCTTGTGTCCCAGAAATTGAAGCCTTATGGAAAGGATATGAAGAAACCTTGTGCATACAAGCCTTGTGGAGAAATAGGACACAACCACAAGGAACACAAGGATGAATGCCCTAATTGTGAAGGAAGTCACCCAGCTGAAGAATGCCCAACTAGGCAGATCACTTGTTTCTTGTGTGAAGGGACTACCCACTACCCTGCTCAGTGTCACACTACCCCATGGTACAAAGGACCATCCAGCAGAAGAAAGAAGCAATGAAAAGAGCCCTCATGGAATTTTTAGAGGAATCTGTGATGAAGGAAAAGGTGGAGGACACACCCAAAGAAGAACCAATTAAACCCTGCACCAAGTCATGCTATTCATGTGGAGAAGAAGGACACATCTCCCAAAATTGTCTGAATGGGGATTTAGTAGAATTCCCGACAGAGGAAGTAGAGTATGACCCACAGGAAATAGAAGCCCTGATTGGAACGGAAAAGTCCAGGAAGAGAAGTAGATTGGATCCCAGGAACAACCCAATTTCTACAAAGAAAGACCTGAGTCATATCACATGTTTCAGGTGCAAAAATTCAGGACACTACTTCAATGATTGCCCAAAAGGGAAGATGAGGACCCCAGGAGGCTATATAATCACAAGGAAACACCGAGATATGTCAGAAGTAATATGTTTCCGTTGTGATGAAGCAGGGCACTTTGCCAGAGAATGCCCCAAGGAGACGGAGACTTGTGATAAATAGTTGAGTGCAACGAGAACTATAGTAGTAGTAGTGTGGACATTTCTTTTATTAGTGAGGTGTTGGGTTGAGGCATGTAATGGAATGCAGGAGATTGTAATAATTTGAGAATCAATAAAGTTAGCATCATCGGTATTGATTTGGATTTTATGAGTTGTTACTCTATGAAGAAAGATTTTGACCATTTTCGAGGATATGAGAAATATGGTCTATGGAAGATTGTGCATTTTAAAGGTGGTAGTACCCTGTGAGGAAACTTGACCCTTGGAAAAGGTAATGATATTCCACGAAGTGGATTTCGAACAAAATAAGTGTGAGTTTTATCTCGATATGATGGATACCCCAAGAATATGAGGGTATGGAGTATTATTGGAGGTAAAGGAGGTAGTCTATGAAATTGGAGACAGAGCATGTCTTCGTGTGTTCCCTCTGCGAGGAGTTAAACGATTTGGAGTTAAGGGAAAGTTAGCCCCGAGATTTGTAGGACCATACCGAGTTTTGGAGCGTATGGGAGAAGTGGCCAACAAGTGGGAGTCACCCGAAGGACTATTAGGAGTTCATGATGTGTTTCATGTTTCCCAGTTGAAGAAGTACCATGCAAAGATGGCCAATATCCCCCTGTAAGGACGCTTGACCCTGGAAAGGATAATGATGTTCCACGAAGTGGAGTATGGACTTCATAAGTATAAGTTTTTTAATCTCGGTATGTGGGATATCCCCCGAGGATGAAGAGATGAATTATTATTGGATATAAAGGAGGTATGATGTTGGAAATATGGATCAATGGAAATTCCATAATGAGTCTGAGTAATCATGTCCTAGTTTGGTGCCAATAGAAGGAAGGAAGACAGTACAATTGGATGGATTTAAGAATGCTAGGAAGTTGGAAGTTGGAGTAATGATCAGTTGCTCGATGATAAGTTCAAGGAACTACAAGTGATGAGATGGGCATTAACCCACAGGCCCCAGGACCTGCCAAGAAGCAAGCACACTCTTGTTGAAGGGAAGACCCTGGAAGAAGTTATGATTTTATCGACAGACGATCTTATAGGAGTTACGCAAAACTTGAGGGTTGGGAAGGAATGATAGATGTTTGTTTGGCTTGCAGAATCAATGGATTTATCCGAACCTAGTTTGTTGACAAGAGAAATTCTGCAATGCTTGTGAGGAATGACCGAGCGTTAGAATGCGAGATTCACTAAACCGTATACAAGGTAATGATTTGGGTGCGGGATGGATTGATCACCATACCGACTTACTCTTATTATTCTCCTTGCTATGTGGGATGGTAAATCTGAGTGACTTACCTATAGTAGAGAGACGACGATCAAACCTTGTTTAAACCTTAGAATGGTATGATAATTTTACCCTTGTACATGGCAGTGTTGCCAACCGTAGGTCATACGGTGAGGATCAACCTAGACCCATTTCCTGCAGGAGAAACCATAATTGGAAGACCACCATGAGATGTCGATAGTTGTTTAGTATTGGCGCCTGACCCGTCAGCTAAGAAGACCTAGTCATGGAATAACCTTACCAAGATGGAATGGACACAGGAATTGAGGAAAAGGTTATGCCACCACCGGAAGATCCCAGAGAAGGAATTATACTGAAGATCTGAGAAGACCGACACTGTCAGGAATAAGGATGGAGTATATGAGTTTTGATGGAACCGTAGCAATGTTTCTAAGGGTGGTAGCACCCCAGACCCCTGACATGATCGATGGATTTTGAGAAGACCCCAAACCTAACCTATTTCTTTCTAGCCTCTCCGAATCTCGAGGACGAGATTCATTTTAAGGGTGGTAGGTTTGTAACATCCCAAAATTCTAAATTTTGGAATGTTATATTAAATAGCTAGATTTGATTGATTGTTTGATTGTGGTGTGGTTGCTTGTGTGAATTAAGTGAATTTCGAAACTTTTTGAAAGTTAAATGAGAGGGAATAAAAGGACTTTCCTAAACTTTCATTTTTGCTTTTATGATCTATGTGAATTCAAATTCTTTTCAAATACAAAACCCTAGAGAGAAGATGACATGACTTCTTCCATTTAAATAAATGAAAAGGTTTTTTTTTGAAAATATTTGAATTCATTTGGAAATATTTTCCAACTCAGAAACTTTACGCAACTCAATGATTTTCACGAGAGAAGATAAAATGACTTCTTCAAATTATATGAAATATGAGTTGGGAGTTTCAAAGGATCAAATTCAAAGTCCTTTTGGAATTATTTTTCAATTTGGAGTTATTTGGATTTTATTCAAATTATTTTTCTCCAAAAATAAAATATATGGAAAATAGGGTAACATGATTCCCTACATCAGAAAATTGGAGATAAATAAGTTTGAAATCATTTTGGTATTTTTAAATGATTTTTTTTGGATTTCAATAGGGCAGTAGCACTGTTTGAATTATTTGTATTTGTGTGGATTTTATTTAATGCTAGGAAAATGTTCAAGTTGTAGAAAATCTGTTTCTGAAAATTTCGGTATACTATATGCCTATATAATATTTTTATTTATTTTGTTTTTTATTATTTTGCTTTGTCTGGAAAAATGTTAAAAAAAAACTCTTCGAACAGTGCCAGGCCGAAGCCCAGCACTGCTCTCTCTCTCCTCTTTCTCCCCGTCGCCGACTGGGCCAGCCCAGCGCCCGAGCCAGGCCGCGGCCCGCCAGCCCAGCGCGCCCTCGCTCGTCCCCGAGCTCCAGCTCGGGAGTCTGCCGCCCGTACGCCGCCGCCGCTGACGTGCCCGAGGCGGACACGCCTCCCCACGCCCCCTCGCGCACGCCAAGCCACCGCCTCGCCTCCCCTTATAAGCCCGGCCACCGCGGCCCTCTCTCCCCTCTCCTCCCACATCTCGCCGCCGCCTCGCCGGGATTGCCGCCGCCGCTGAGTTTCCTCGCCGTCGCCCCGCACCTCCCCGACCACCGCAGCCACCACCCACCTCACCGCCGCGCCGCGCCGTCCTCCCCAGCTACTCCGCCGCCGCCGCCCTGCCCCGCCACCGCTGGAGCCACTTCGCCCCACCGCCGCAGGAGACACGACTCGCCGGAGCCGCCGCCGCCGTGGTAAACCCTAACCCGATCCGCCGCCGGTTTTAAAAAAAAAACAGTTGCCCCGGTCCGATCTGGTTTTCTCGGTTTTGTTTAAAAAAAGGTTTAGTTTTATTAAGTTCGATCTATTCAATGAGCGTTCTCTGTTTAGAACTAGTTAGCGAGCGTTCGCTCGATAGTTTATTTTATTTTATTCAGGGACCTGTTAGTAGTTTTTTTCTTTTACAGATTAGTCCCTAGTCTTTAAACGACCACATCTTTTTACTCGTTTGTCCAAATCCAACGAAACCAACGCCCACTTCTTCATTATGATCCCCTCTATCCAGTAATCCAACTCAAACATGTTTTTGAAAGTTCTAAAATTTTAATTCAAACAGATTTTTATTTGAATCTTCTTTTGATCGTAACTTGTGTTTCGTAGCTCCGATTTAGTTGATTCTTTTTGCAAATCGGAGCTCTTGACCTAAACTTTCTGATAAGGCCAAATTGACATAATTTTGGTACTGTTAGAAATTGTTTCATGTTGCAAGAGTTATTTACTTTGGTTCTGATGTTTTCTGAATTGTCTTCTTCGTTCTTTCCGATCTTTTGAGTGATTGCTTATGTGTGGTTACCATTGCTTGCTTACGATAGATTGACCGGAGTGTGACGAGTAGAACTATCAAGAGTTTTGAGTGCGAATCATCTTCATCAACATTGCAGGCAAGTAACACTTTGATCATACCTCTTTTACTACCCAGTTTTATTGCATTAGACAAATCCTCAAACATTGCATGGTTAGGATCTATTTAAATTTTGGGTATCGAGAAGTAGTTGAGGTAGTACCTATTGCCCTATTTATTATCAAACCTTTGGGAGTTACTTCTACGTTTGCTTATATTGCTATGCTATGCTAGTAGACGTGGATTGGGTTCGAGTGTTACCATGACAGATGTGAGATTGTTAATTAATGGTTAACCTTAAGGTGGCAACTAAAACTCACATCTGGGTGGATTGAGGTACCTGGGTATTCCAGGATTGCCTGTTTCTTTTGGACCGCCACCCAGGTTCAAAGGGATCATGAGATTATTCATGCTAGAAACTTCCGTGTGCAGCCACAAGCTATTATGGGCTCTAGCATAGTTGATTGAGTTGTGTGAACTCTTACAGTGGTAGACTAGCAGATGTAGGGGATGTAGGTGTACCGGTCTACCCATCGTAAGGTGCTAACGCTTCTGAAAGACTGTGTCTCGGTCATCCGTTTCTCAAACATCATGTAGTGCGAGAATCAAGCGGAGGCGATCGAGTCTTGTGGGGAAAAGTGCACAAACCTCTGCAAAGTGTACAAACTAATCATGATTAGCCGTGTCCCCGATTATGGACATCTTGAGTATCTAGTTCTTGGATTATCATGTGAATCTCATCATCATGTTACTTTAATTAATTTTGTTGGGTTAATGATGATACTTAATTGGGATTGAGATGCTGTCAACCATCTCAATGTTTCACAACCACCATGATAGTTAAATAAAATTTATTCCTTTGCAGTAGGTAAAAATTGGCTTTTCGCGAAAACATTATAACCATAGAGCTTTTCCACCAGCCATATATGCATGTAGTGATAGCCTTTGTTCATCATTTCTCTATGGTGTGAATTTGCCAGCATATTCCATGTGCTGACCCGTTTTCGGGCTGCAACGTTTCATGTTGCAGGATCCTTACGACGAGTAAGTGATACGTTAGGGTTACGATTTCTACACTCAACTTTGCCGTTGGTGTTGATGGGAATCCACAACCTTGTTACTTCCGCTATTTGGATTGAGGTAATAGTATTTACGTTACTTTTTACATGTGATTTACCTCTGTTATAAATCCTTGAGTACTGTGTGTGTCAGCATATCGATCCAGGGATGACACTTAAGCACAGAGACTTGATCCATTCGGGTCGGGTCGCTACACCCCTCTAATACCGCACACTTTTCGCTGGTATCATACACCCACCATATACCTTCCTCAAAACAGCCACCATACCTACCTATCATGGCACTTCGATAGCCATTCCGAGATATATTGCCATGCAACTCACCACCATTCCGTTTGTTATGACACGCTCCATCATTGTCATATTGCCTCGCATGATCATGTAGTTGACATCGTATTTGTGGCAAAGCCACCGTTCATAATTCTTTCATACATGTCACTCTTGATTCATTGCATATCCCGGTACACTGCCGGGGGCATTCACATAGAGTCATATTTTGTTCTAAGTATTGAGATGTAATTGTTGCGTTGTAAGTAAATAAAAGTGTGATGATCATCATTATTAGAGCATTGTCCCAAGTGACGAAAGGATGATGGAGACTATGATTCCCCCACAAGTCGGGATGAGACTCCGGACTAAATAAAAAAAAGAGGCCATAAAAAAAGGAGAAAAGGCCCAAATAAAAAAAGGGAAAGAAAAAATGAGAGAAAAAGAGAGAAGGGACAATGTTACTATCCATTTATCACACTTGTGCTTCAAAGTAGCAGCATGATCTTCATGATAGAGAGTCTCCTATGTTGTCACTTTCATATACTAGTGGGAATTTTTCATTATAGAACTTGGCTTGTATATTTCAATGATGGGCTTCCTCAAAATGCCCTAGGTCTTCGTGAGCAAGCGAGTTGGATACACACCCACTTAGTTCCTTTTGTTGAGCTTTCATATACTTATAGCTCTAGTGCATCCGTTGCATGGCAATCCCTACTCACTCACATTGATATCTATTGATGGGCATCTTCATAGCCCGTTGATACGCCTAGTTGATGTGAGACTATCTTCTCCTTTTTTGTCTTCTCCACAACCACCATTCTATTCCACATATAGTGCTATGGCTCACGCTCATGTATTGCGTGAAGATTGAAAAAGTTTGAGAACACCAAAAGTATGAAACAATTGCTTGGCTTGTCATTGGGGTTGTGCATGATTTAAATACTTTGTGTGGTGAAGATAGAGGATAGCCAGACTATATGATTTTGTAGGGATAACTTTCTTTGGCCATGTTATTTTGAGAAGAGATAATTGCTTAGTTAGTATGCTTGAAGTTTTATTATTCTTATATCAATATTAAACTTTTGTCTTGAATCTTTCGGATCTGAACATTCATACCACAATTAACAGAATTACATTGAAATTATGCCAAGTAGCATTCCGCATCAAAAATTATGTTTTTATCATTTACCTACTCGAGGACGAGCAGGAATTAAGCTTGGGGATGCTTGATACGTCTCCAACGTATCTATAATTTTTTATTGCTTCATGCTATATTATATTCTGTTTTGGATGTTTAACGGGCTTTATTATACACTTTTATATTATTTTTGGGACTAACCTATTAACCGGAGGCCTAGCCCGAATTGTTTTTTTGCCTATTTCAGTGTTTCGCAGAAAAAGAATATGAAACAGAGTCCAAACAGAATGAAACCTTCGGGAACGTGATTTTTGGAACGAACGTGATCCAGAGGACTTGGACCCTACGTCAAGAAAGCAACCAGGAGAGCACGAGGCAGGGGGCGCGCCCTCCACTCTCGTGGGGCCCACGTTGCTCCACCGACGTACTTCTACCTCCTATATATATCTACGTACCCCCAAACCAACAGAAGCATCCACGAAAACCTAATTCCACCGTCGCAACCTTCTGTACCCGTGAGATCCCATCTTGGGGCCTTTTCCGGCGTCCTGCTGGAGGGGGCATTGATCACGGAGGGCTTCTACATCAACACCATGGCCTCTCCGATGATGTGTGAGTAGTTTACCTCAGACCTTCGGGTCCATAGTTATTAGCTAGATGGCTTCTTCTCTCTTTTTGGATCTCAATACAAAGTTCTCCATGATTCTTGTGGAGATCTATTCGATGTTATCTTCTTTTTGCGGTGTGTTTGTTGAGACCGATGAATTGTGTGTTTATGATCAAGATTATCTATGAACAATATTTGAATCTCCTCTAAATTCTTTTATGTATGATTTGTTATCTTTGCAAGTCTCTTCGAATTATCAGTTTGGTTTGGCCTACTAGATTGACTTTCTTGCAATGGGAGAAGTGCTTAGCTTTGGGTTCAATCTTGCGGTGTCCTTTCCCAGTGACAGCAGGGGTAGCAAGGCACGTATTGTATTGTTGCCATCGAGGATAGCAAGATGGGGTTTATATCATATTGCATGAGTTTATCCCTCTACATCATGTCATCTTACTTAAAGCGTCACTCTGTTCTTTTGAACTTAATACCCTAGATGCATGCTGGATAGCGGTCGATGTGTGGAGTAATAGTAGTAGATGCAGGCAGGAGTCGGTCTACTTGTCGCGGACGTGATGCCTATATACATGATCATACCTAGATATTCTCATAACTATGCTCAATTCTATCAATTGCTCAACAGTAATTTGTTCACCCACCGTAATACTTATGCTCTTGAGAGAAGCCACTAGTGAAACCTATGGCCCCCGGGTCTATTTTCCATCATATTAATCTTCCAACACTTAGCTATTTTTATTGCCTTTTAGTTTACTTTGCATCTTTATTATAAAAATACCAAAAATATTATCTTATCATATCTATCAGATCTCACTTTCGCAAGTGACCGTGAAGGGATTGACAACCCCTTTATTGCGTTGGTTGCGAGGTTTTTACTTGTTTGTGTAGGTGCGAGGGACTTTGGTGTGGCCTCCTACTGGATTGATACATTGGTTCTCAAAAACTAAGGGAAATACTTACGCTACTTTGTTGCATCACCCTTTCCTCTTCAAGGGAAAACCAACGCAATGCTCAAGAGGTAGCAGGGGGCCTCAGTGCCCCTGACCTCGCCATTTTGCGCCATGCTTTACTCCATGATAGAACTTTCAGTCTAGGCGCTATGGTTGCTAAACGGTTGAGTCTAAACCGTACAAAGGGCCCCATTTTTTGAGGTATCTTTGCTTCGCGTCTTGCTCAAAATTTTGAGATACCTATTAGACACTATGGGAAAGAAGAAAAGGTGCTGGCCCCTATTTTCTTAGACTATAAAAGAATGGTAGCACATGATTTTATTTGTGATGATAAGGAGAAGAGACTCATCTATAACCTGGTATTTAGTGAAGATACTTTTCAGATTATTACCCTGCCTGCACCTTCTTTGTTTAACATTCATTCAGGCACATACATCATCCTGCCCGATGACATTTATGCATACTGGGAGCGAACACGATCCCCAGAGCCTGAGCCTGAGCCATCTCCTGATCCATATTAGGAGTCTATTTATCAGTGGGATCCGCAGGAGCTCGCTAACCAGTGGCACCCCAAGGATCCTCCTCAGTACACTGGAGAGGAACACTTTGATCCATGGGCATAGACCAACTTAGGCCAAAAGCCTAAGCTTGGGGGAGTACGTATTTCTCACCGACATTACATTCATGTTCACACACTCATTCTAGTTGTCGGTGCTCATACATTTTCATTATACTATCCATGCTAGTTTATTTTCTTTTCTAAGCCTTCTTCTTGTGTGTGTGAAAAACCTTAAGAAAAACCAAAAAAATTAGTTGTAGCTTTTAGCTAGTTTACTTTTTATGCCTGTAGTATTAGTAATTAAAAGAAAACCCAAAAAGATTTCTCGTTCTTCTTTTGCTTGTTGGGAGCTTTCCCATGTAAATAGTTTTATTTTATTCCTTTTCTTTGGGGGTCGAGAGGAGAAGACCATGATGAAAATGTTGAGTGGCTCTCAAATGCATTATTGTTGATTTAACCAAGAGCACATATTACCTTGTCTTCTCCCTTGTATTGAATGCTTGCAGATTCCAGCTTAGTCCAATGCACGTGCACTATTATTATTATCCACACCGTTCGGTCATGCAAGTGAAAGGCAATAATGACGATATATGATGGATTGATTGAGATGAGAGAAGCTGGTATGAACTCGAGCTATCTTGTTTTTGTAAATATGATTAGTTCATTATTCCTGATTCAGCATATTATGAATGAAACATGTTTGCAATGACAATTAGAGATTATAGTTGCTCATGCCATGCTTAATTAGCTAGGAGTTTATAATGGTTTACCTTGCGTGCCAACATGCTATTAAAATGGTTGTGATGTGGTATGATAGGGTGGTATCCTCCTTTGAACGATTCGAGTGGCTTGACTTGGCACATGTTCACGCATGTAGTTGAAACAAAATCAACATAGCCTCCACGATATTTATGTTCATGGTGGATTATATCCTACTCATGCTTGTACTCAGTGTTGATTAATCTTAATGCATGTTCATGACTGTTGTCGCTCTCTAGTTGGTCGCTCCCCAGTCTCTTTCTAGCCTTCACTTGTACTAAGCGAGAATACTGCTTGTGCATCCACTTCCATAAACCCCAAAGTTATTCCATATGAGTCCACCATACCTTCCTATATGCAGTATTTACCTGCCGTTCCAAGTAAATTTGTATGTGCCAAACTCTAAACCTTCAAATGAAATTCTGTTTTGTATGCTCGAATAGCTCATGTATCAACTAGGGCTATCTATATCTTCCATGCTAGGTGGGTTATTCTCACGATGAGTGGACTCCGCTCGTCACTCACGAGAAAATGGCTAGTAACCGAGATGCCCAGTCCCATGCTCAAATCAAAATAATTGCAAACAAAACTCCCCCAGGACTGTTGTTAGTTGGAGGCACCCATTGTTTCGGGCAAGCCATGGATTGATGCTTGTTGGTAGTGGGGGAGTATAAACTTTACCATTCTGTTTGGGAACCGCCTATAATGTGTGTAGCATGGAAGATATCGAGATCTCTTGGTTGTTATGATGACAATGAAAGTATGCCACTCAAAATATTATTTATCTCTATTTCAAAACTCGAGCTCTGGCACCTCTACAAATCCCTGCTTCCCTCTGCGAAGGGCCTATCTATTTACTTTTATGTTGAGTCATCATCCTCTTATTAAAAAGCACCAGTTGGAGAGCACCGCTGTCATTTGCATCCATTGCTATTAATTTATATTGAGTATGACTATGATTGGATCTCTTTTACCATGAATTACAATGTCTAGTCAGTCCTTGATCTTCAGAGGTGCTCTGCATTTATGTTTTGCGGTCTCAGAAAGGGCTAGCGAGATACCATCTTGTTATATCATATTATGATTGTTTTGAGAAAGTGTTGTCATCCGAGATTTATTATTATTGCTCGCTAGTTGATTATGCCATTGATATGAGTAAACATGAGACCTAAGTGTTATTGTGAATATGGTTAGTTCATAATCTTTGCTGAAAACTTGAATGCTGGCTTTACAGATTTGCAACAAGAAGAGCAAACAGAGTTTGTAAAAGTTTTTCTTTATCACTTTCAATTTGTCAACTGAATTGCTTGAGGACAAGCAAAGGTTTAAGCTTGGGGGAGTTGATACGTCTCCATCGTATCTACTTTTCCAAATACTTTTGCCCTTGTTTTGGACTCTAACTTGCATGATTTGAATGGTACTAAGCCGGACTGACGCTGTTTTCAGCAGAATTGCCATGGTGTTATTTTGTGCAGAAATAAAAGTTCTCGGAATGACCTGAAACTTCACGAAAAATATTTTTGGAATATATAAAAAATACTGGTGAATGAATCAACACCAGGGGGCCACACCCTGTCCACGAGGGTGGTGGGCGCGCCCCTGTCTTGTGCCCCCCCTGAGGCTCCACCGACCTCAACTCCAACTCCATATATTCACGTTCGGGGAGAAAAAATCAGAGAGAAGGATTCATCATGTTTTACGATACAGAGCCACCGCCAAGCCCTAATCTCTCTTGGGAGGGCTGGAGTCCGTTCGGGGCTTCGGAGAGGGGAATCCGTCGCCGTCATCATCATCAACCTTCCTCCATCACCAATTTCATGAAGCTCACCGCCATGCGTGAGTAATCCCATCGTAGGCTTGCTGGACGGTGATGGGTTGGATGAGATTTATCATGTAATCAAGTTAGTTTTCTTAGGGTTTGATCCCTAGTATCCATTATGTTCTGAGATTGATGTTGCTATGACTTTGCTATGATTAATGCTTGTCACTAGGGCCCGAGTGCCATGAATTCAGATCTGAACCTATTATGTTTTCATGAATATATGTGAGTTCTTGATCCTATCTTGCAAGTCAACAGTCACCTACTATGTGTTATGATCCAGTAACCCCGAAGTGACAATAATCGGGACCACTCCCGGTGATGACCGTAGTTTGAGGAGTTCATGCATTCACTAAGTGTTAATGCTTTGGTCCGGTACTCTATTAAAAGGAGGCCTTAATATCCCTTAGTTTCCAATAGGACCCCGCTGCCATGGGAGGGTAGGACAAAAGATGTCATGCAAGTTCTTTTCCATAAGCACGTATGACTATATTGGGAATACATGCCTACATTACATTGATGAACTAGAGCTAGTTCTGTGTCACCCTATGTTATAACTGTTGCCTGAGGAATCGCATCTGACATAATTATCCATCACTGATCCATTGCCTATGAGCTTTTCATATATTGATCTCTGCTTAGTTACTTTTCCGTTGCCACTTTTACAATCACTACAAAACTACTACTGTTACTTTTGCCACCGTTACTGTTACTTCCGTATTACTTTGCTACTAATTACTTTGCTGCAGATATTAAGTTTTCCAGGTGTGGTTGAATTGACAACTAAACTGCTAATACTTGAGAATATTCTTTGGCTCCCCTTGT
Source organism: Aegilops tauschii subsp. strangulata (assembly GCF_002575655.3). Lineage (NCBI taxonomy): Eukaryota > Viridiplantae > Streptophyta > Magnoliopsida > Poales > Poaceae > Aegilops > Aegilops tauschii. Next base: position 389,899,564 of record NC_053036.3, on the reverse strand, counting down.
GTCGAATCAATAAATTTGGGTTGAATACTCTACCCTTGAAAACTGTTGCGATCCCCTATACTTGTGGGTTATCAATGGCCATATCATGTCACATATTTTGATTGCATGTGATGTTTATCTTTTATGCATCTTATTTTCCTTAGTACGGCAGTAGCATTATAAGATGATCCCTTACTAAAATTTCAAGGTATAAGTGTTCTCCCTGAGTATGCACCGTTGCGACAGTTCGTCGTGCTGAGACACCACGTGATGATCGGGTGTGATAAGCTCTACGTTCACATACAACGGGTGCAAGAAAGTTTTGCACATGCGGAATACACGGGTTAAACTTGACGAGCCTAGCATGTACAGACATGGCCTCGGAACACTGGAGACTGAAAGGTCGAACGTGAATCATATAGTAGATATGATCAACATGGAGATGTTCACCATTGAAGACTACTCCATCTCACGTGATGATCGGACATGGTTTAGTTGATTTGGATCATGTAATCATTTAGATGACTCGAGGGATGTCAATGTAAGTGGGAGTTCTTAAGTAATATGATTAATTGAACTTAATTTATCATGAACTTAGTCCTGATAGTTTTTGCATATCTATGTTGTAGATCAATGGCCTGTGCTACCATTCCCATGAATTTTTATGCGTTCCTAGTGAAAGCTAAGTTGAAAGATGATGGTAGCAACTACATGGACTGGGTCCGTAACTTGAGGATTATCCTCATTGCTGCACAGAAGAATTGTGTCCTTGATGCACCGCTAGGTGAAAGGCCTGCTGTAGGAGCAGATGCTGATGTTATGAACGTCTAGCAAGCTCGATCTGACGACTACTCGATAGTTCAGTGTGCCATGCTTTACGGCTTAGAATCGGGACTTCAGACATTTTAAACGTCATGGACCATATGAGATGTTCCAGGAGTTGAAGTTAATATTTCAAGCAAATGCCCGAGTTGATAGATATGAAGTCTCCAACAAGTTCTATAGCTGCAAGATGGAGGAGAATAGTTCTGTCAGTGAACACATACTCAGAATGTCTAGGTATCATAACCACTTGACTCAGCTGGGAGTTAATCTTCCAGATGATAGTGTTATTGATAGAGTTCTTCAATCAGTGCCACCAAGCTACAAAGGCTTCACGATGAACTATAATATGCAAGGGATGGATAAGACAATTCCCGAGCTCTTCGCTATGCTCAAAGCTGGGGAGGTAGGAATCAAGAAGGAGCATCAAGTGTTGATGGTTAACAAGACCACTAGTTTCAATAAAAAGGCAAAGGAAAGAAGGGGAACTTCAAGAATAATGGCAAGCAAGTTGCCACTCCCGGGAAGAAGCCCAAGTCTGGACCTAAGCCTAAAACTGAGTGCTTCTACTGCAAAGGGATTGGTCACTGGAAGCGGAATTGCCCCAAGTATTTGGCAGATAAGAAGGATGGCAAAGTGAACAAAGGTATATTTGATATACATGTTATTTATGTGTACCTTACTAATGCTCATAGTAGTGTCTGGGTATTTGATACCAGTCCGGTTGCTCATATTTGTAACTCGAAATAGGGGCTACGGATTAAACGAAGATTGGCTAAGGACGAGGTGACAATGCGCGTCGGGAATGGTTCCAAGGTCCATGTTATCGCCGTTGGCGGACTACCTCTACATCTACCTTCGGGATTAGGTTTAGACCTGAATAATTGTTATTTGGTGCCAGCACTGAGCATGAACATTATATCTGGATCTTGTTTGATGCGAGGCGGTTATTCATTTAAATCAGAGAATAGTGGTTGTTCTATTTATATGAGTAATATCTTTTATGGTCATGCACCCTTGAAGAGTGGTCTATTTTTGTTGAATCTCAATCGTGGTGATACACATATTCATAATATTGACGCCAAAAGATGCAAAGTTGATAATGGTAGTGCAACATATTTGTGGCACTGCCGTTTAGGTCATATTGGTGTAAAGCGCATGAAGAAACTCCATGCGGATGGACTTTTGGAATCACTTGGTTATGAATCATTTGATGCTTGCGAACCATGCCTCATGGGCAAGATGACTAAGACTCCGTTCCCCAGAACAATGGAGCGAGCCACTGACTTATTGGAAATAATACGTACCGACGTATGCAGTCGATGAGTGTTGAGGCTCGTGGCCAGTATCGTTATTTTCTGACCTTCACAGATGATTTGAGCAGATATGGGTATATCTACTTGATGAAACACAAGTCTGAAACATTTGAAAATTTCAAAGAATTTCAGAGTGAAGTAGAGAATCATCGTAACAAGAAAATAAAGTTTCTACGATCTGATCGTGGAGGCGAATATTTGAGTTACGAGTTTGGCCTTCATTTAAAACAATGTGGAATAGTTTCACAACTCACGCCACCTGGAACACCACAACGTAATGGTGTGTCCGAACGTCGTAACCATACTTTATTAGATATGGTGCGATCTATGATGTCTCTTACCGGTTTACCAATATCGTTTTGGGGTTATGCATTGGAGACAACTGCATTCACGTTAAATAAGGCACCATCTAAATCCCTCGAGACGACACCGTATGAACTATGGTTTGGCAATCAACCTAAGCTGTCGTTTCTTAAAGTTTGGGGTTGCGATGCTTATGTGAAAAAGCTTCAGCCTGATAAGCTCGGACCCAAATCGGAGAAGTGCGTCTTCATAGGATACCCAAAAGAAACATTTGGGTACACCTTCTGTCATAGATCCGAAGGCAAGATTTTTGTTGCTAAGAATGGATCCTTTCTAGAGAAGGAGTTTCTCTCGAAAGAAGTGAGTGGGACGAAAGTAGAACTTGATGAGGTAATTGTACCTTCTCTCGAATTGGAAAGTAGCTCATCACAAAAAAACCATTCCCATGATGCCTACACCAACTAGAGAGGAAGCTAATGATAATAATCATGAAACTTCGGATCAAGTTACTACCGAACCTCGTAGGCCAACCAGAGCACGGTCCGCACCAGAGTGGTACGGTAATCCTGTTCTAGAAGTCATGTTACTAGACCATGACGAACCTACAAACTATGAGGAAGCGATGATGAGCCCAGATTCTGCAAAATGGCTTGAGGCCATGAAATCCGAGATAGGATCCATGTATGAGAACAAAGTATGGAATTTGGTTGACTCACCCGATGATCGGCAAGCCATAGAGAATAAATGGATCTTCAAGGAGAAGACTGACGCTGATGGTAATGTTACTATCTACAAAGCTTGACTTGTCGCGAAAGGTTTTCGACAAGTTCAAGGAGTTGACTACGATGAGACTTTCTCACCCGCAGCGATGCTTAAGTCTGTCCGAATCATGTTAGCAATTGCCGCATTTTATGATTATGAAATCTGCCAAATGGACGTCAAAATTGCATTCCTTAATGAATTTCTTAAAGAAGAGTTGTATATGATGCAACCAGAAGGCTTTGTCGATCCTAAAGGTGCTAACAAAGTGTGCAAGCTCCAGCGATCCATTTATGGACTGGTGCAAGCATCTCGGAGTTGGAATATACACTTTGATGAGGTGATCAAAGCATATGGTTTTATACAGACTTATACATTGTGTATGTGTGAATGGTGGTGCGAGACATTCGATGATATATATATATATATATATATATATATGATCGGTTCTACGAGAAATTCTATTTATATATATGCATAACATGTACAATATGTAGTATCGTAAAATACCAGCAAATGAAAAATAAATAAATGGAAAACACAAAATTAAAGGAAAAATAAATAATAAAACCAAAACCCCTAAACCTTTTAGTACCGGTTGGTGTTACCAACCGGTACTAATGGTCTCCCCACCCCTAGCGCTGGCTCGTGCAACGTGGTGGCCCTTTAGTGGCGGTTTGTGTTGAACCAGTACTAAAGGGGGGCCTTTAGTCCCCGCCCTTTAGTGTCGTTTGCTGAACCGGCACTGAAGGGCCTTATGAACCGGTGCTAAAGCCTGGTTCTGCACTAGTGAAAGCATATGGTTTTATATAGACTTTTGGAGAAGCCTGTATTTACAAGAAAGTGAGTGGGAGCTTTGTAGCTTTCTAATATTATATGGGGATGACATATTGTTGATTGGAAATGATATATAATTTCTGGATAGCATAAAAGGATACTTGAATAGAAGTTTTTCAATGAAAGACCTTGGTGAAGCTGCTTACATATTGGGCATCAAGTCTATAGAGATAGATCAAGACGCTTGATAAGACTTTCAATGAGTACATACCTTGACAAGTTTTTGAAGGAGCTCTTGCCTGTATTGTAAGGTGTGAAGTTGAGTAAGACTCAAAGACCGACCACGACATAAGATAGAGAGAGAATAAAGTCATTCCCTATGCCTCAACCATAGGTTCTATAAAGTATGTCATGTTGTATACCAGACCTATTATGTACCTTGCCATGAGTTTGGCAAGGGGGTACAATAGTGATCCAGGCATAGATCACTGGACAATGGTCAAAATTATCCTTAGAGGACTAAGGAAATATTTCTCGGTTATGGAGGTGATAAAGAGTTCGTCGTAAAGAATTACGTCGGTGCAAGCTTTGACACCGATCTGGAAGACTCTAAGTCTCGATCTGGATACATATTGAAAGTGGGGGCAATAAGCTAGAGTAGCTCCATGCAGAGCATTGTAAACATAGAATTTTGCAAAATACATACAGATCTGAATGTGGCAGACCCGTTGACTAAAACTTCTCTCACAAGCAAAGCATGATCACACCCTAGTACTCTTTGGGTGTTAATCACATAACAATGTGAACAAGATTATTGACTCTAGTAAACCCTTTCAGTGTTGGTCACATGGCGATATGAACAACGGGTGTTAATCACATAAAGATGTGAACTATTGGTGTTAAATCACATGGCGATGTGAACTAGATTATTGACTCTAGTGCAAGTGGGAGACTGAAGGACATATGCCCTAGAGGCAATAATAAAGTTGTTATTTTATATTTCCTTATATCATGATAAATGTTTATTATTCATGCTAGAATTGTATTAACTGGAAACTTAATACATGTGTGGATACATAGACAGAACACCGTGTCCCTAGTAAGCCTCTACTAGACTAGCTCGTTAATCAAAGATGGTTAAGTTTCCTAACCATAGACATGTGTTGTCATTTCATGAACGGGACCACATCATTAGGAGAATGATGTGATGGACAAGACCCATCTGTTAGCTTAGCATTATGATCGTTCAGTTTTATTGCTATTGCTTTCTTCATGTCATATACATATTCCTTTGACTATGAGATTATGCAACTCCCGAATACCGGAGGAATACCTTGTGTTCTATCAAAAGTCACAGCGTAGCTGGGTGATTATAAAGATGCTCTACAGGTATCTCCAAAGGTGTTTGTTGGGTTGGCATAGATCGATATTAGGATTTGTCACTCCGAGTATCGGAGAGGTATCTCTGGGCCCTCTCGGTAATGCACATCATAAGAAGCCTTGCAAGAATGTGACTAATGAGTTAGTTGTGGGATGATGTATTACGGAACGAGTAAAGAGACTTGCCGGTAATGAGATTGAACTAGGTATATGGATACCGACGATCGAATCTCGGGCAAGTAACATACCGATGACAAAGGGAATAACGTATGTTGTCATAACGGTTCGACCGATAAAGATCTTCGTAGAATATGTAGGAGCCAATATGATCATCCAGGTTCCGCTATTGGTTATTGATCAGAGAGGTGTCTCGGTCATGTCTACATAGTTCTCAAATCCGTAGGGTCCGCACGCTTAATGCTTGATGACGATTTTGTATTATATGAGTTATGTGATTTGGTGACCGGATGTTGTTCGGAGTCCCGGATGAGTTCACGAACATGACGAGGAGTCTCGAAATGTTCGAGAGGTAAAGATTGATATATAGGACAATAGTATTCGAACCCCGAAAGTGTTCTGGAGGGTATCGGATACATATCGGGTCACCGGAAGGGGTTCCGGGCACCCCCGGCAAAGATATGGGCCTAATGGGACAAGAGGGGAAACACAGCAGCCAGCAGGGGCTGCTGCGCCCCCCATATGGTCCGCACCGGAGGGAAAGGGAAAGAGGGGAAGAGAGAAGGAAGGGGAGGGATTCGGCCTCCCCCTTCCTTCCCTCCTCCCTCCTCTTTCCTTCCCCCTCCGATGAATATGGTGGGGGGGGGGGCGAATTGGACAAGGCCCCAAGTAGGATTCCTCCTACTTGGGGGGCCCCATGGCAGCTCCCCTCCCCCTCCCACCTATATATACATGGGGAGGGGGCGCCTAGAACACACCAACAATTGTTAGCCGCGTGTGGCGCTCCCCTCCACAGTTTACGCCTCCGGTCATATTCTCGTAGTGCTTAGGCGAAGCCCTGCGCGGATCACTTCACCATCACCGTCACCATGCCGTCGTGCTGACTGAACTCATCTACTTCCTCGACACTTTGCTGGACCAAGAGTTCAAGGGACGTCTTCAAGCTGAACGTGTGCAAAACTCGGAGGTGCCGTACATTCGGTGCTTGATCGGTCGTCACGAGAAGAAGTTCGACTACATCAACCGCGTTGTCAAACGCTTCCGCTTTCGGTCTACGAGGTTACGTAGACACACTCTCCCCCTCTCATTTCTATGCATCTCCTAGATAGATCTTGCGTGAGCGTAGGAATTTCTTGAAATTGCATGCTACGTTTCCCAACACAATCTCCTTTGATGGCGTTCTTGAGATAGGAACAACATCGATGGGGTTGGTGTATGAGCTCGTCAAAGTCTTCACTTTCTTAGGAGCTAAAGACTCTGAAGTTGCCGATGCTTTTCTTTTCTTAACAGTTGCCTTCTCCGCAGCTTTAGTTTTCTTCGCTTCTGTTGCAGAAGGAAGAGTGACTTTCTTCATCTGTGATGACTTTGCAAGAGGAGCGGATGAAGTTGGTTCAGTTTCTTCAGGCACAACTGATGCAGTTGCCCTGGCATGTTCAGATTCCTCGGGCACAGTAGCAGATGCTTCAACTGGCCTCGTTTGTTCTTCAGGCGCAACATTGGAGGTTGCCCTGGCATTTTCTTCAGAATCTGGAATTTCTTCGGCAGCCCTGGTACTTTCAGTTTGTTCAACAGTCTGATTTTCATCAGTTGTGCTAGCATTTTCTTCAGTAGGCTGAGCAGATGCTTTTGCCTGAGGAATTTCTTGTTGCGATGTGGCTGCAACATTTGGCTTGAAGGTCTTGGTCAGATTGAAAATTTTGACTTTGGCACCTAGCCAATCAACATAGTATCTGTCAATTCATCACTGAGGCCTTTGATTTCCGTTTGCAGAGCAACAAGTTCATCAGGAGAGAGTTTCAGAACATTATTCTTCAGAAATCGCTCCTTCTTGTACTGAGCTTTCTTGACTTTCCTTCCCTGTTCAAATTTCCATTTTTCTTCATTTATGAAGGCCGTCAACATATGACTTTGGCCAGGCGTGGGGTCTAGATCAGGCAGAGGAGTGTTAGGGTCCTTGTGCCATGGATCAATGAAATCAAGGATCAACTTTGGATCCAGAATGAATGGCACTGCACTGCCTTTGACTCTAGCAGCCTTTGCTTGCCTATCTCTGATGATCTCAGCGAGTTCTTCATCATCAGCCTCATCGTCACTTGACGGAACTTGAAAGGTAACTTGCCCCTTGTGAGGACTTGGCCTTGTGCCTCGTCCAGCAGTGGCCTTTTTCTTCAGCAAGGTTGGAGTTGTTGAGGATTGTGGTGGAGCTGAGGAACTTACAGAGGCTCCTGAAGCAATTGAGATTCCAATAGTCTGTTGGCACATGGCAAGATGCACAGGTGCTGAGGACTTTGTAGGATCAGCTGAGTATTTTGCAACTGAGGGAGTTGGAGGTGCTTTTGAAGAGGTTGCTTGAGGAATCGGTTGCAAGGGCTTTGAGGAACTTGGCCATGAGGTCATTGCAGCTGAGGAACTCGGCTTTACAACTGATTTCTTCGACAAAGCCTTCTTGGGTTTGCTAGCAGAGGCCTCAGTGGCAGTAGCAGCAGAATCTTCGTTGAATTTCTTCACTGCTTCTTTTGCTATTTTGGCCAACTTAGCTTGGCGCTTAGCCCATTCCTTGGGAAAATCCTCACCACTTTTGTTGCTAGTGGGATCAGCTTCTTGGCCTGGAGCCAGTGGAGGTCTTGGGCATGGAGGGTGTACATCGAATTTCTGCATGTACTTTGGAGTCACATATCGATACTCCCTCCATTCTCTTGCCCATCTCCTTTCAATCCACTGAATGCGCACTTTGCGTTGATTTTTGTTCTCCTTGCCATGCTTGGCCTCATCAGGAGTACAATATTCATCATATATGACTTCAGGGATTTCAAAAGCTGTATTCGTGTCTGGCCTCTTTCCTCCCTTCTGAGGTGTTTTACCGTCAGCCATTTTCTTCACTTGAGGATTTTGAACAATTGATGTTTCCGAGGAGGTATGCAATTTGTATTCAAGGAACACTGCAAATGAGTTAAGTTGATGAGAACCTAGTGATTCAGCAGCGGACATGTGTATCTGTGAACAGAGTATAGGTGCGAAGAATTTTGAAGAGGTCATATGCGTTCTCCGAATTTTTCAAAAGAATCAAGTTTGAGGTATTTGACCAGGGGTGTCTTGAGGAATTTCACTGAGCGTTCTTGACTTAGATTCCAGAGTTGTATAGATTTGAAAATCCACACAATTGAGGAATCTTGAGAAAAAAATGTAGCTTAGAGAAACAAATCAAGAACAAATGCAACAAGGTGATTAAGGGTATGGAAGTTGAAGAATAAACACCTTTTGAAGATTTTGTGGAAATCATCAGAATCAACAAGGCCAGTAAAAAACAGATTTTATTTACCCTTGACGAAGAACACGATGAACTAGGAGTTGAAGTGGAGAAGTTCGTCCTTTCAGATCTTTCATGCCCTAACTTGGCAGCGAAAGACAGCTACGGCGGCGGCGGAGTGAAGATTTCCGCGGCCGGCGCGAGTACGACAGTGACGAGGTCGAGGCAGTGAAGCTCTTCCTCACTGGCAACGATGGAAAGTAGCGGTGGCCCTAGGTCAAAGAGCTCGAGCGAGGGGAGTGAGATTGAGCGGAGTAGATGAGGTCTGAGGAGGGCGAGGGGTATTTATAGCCGAGGTGAAAAACCGCCCGTCCGAAGAAATTGGACGAACGTGCCCCAGACCCTTGCCATCCTAGCGACATGTGTCACCCATGTATAGAGAGGTGGAGATCTTGGTAGCTCATGGGTGAGTATTTTAATCTTATGGTGGGATGCGGAACGGTTTGAGCGGCAAAAGCCGAAAATTCAGATATGAAAATTTTAATGTTTCGTTCGAAAATTCTTCAGCTGACAAGGACACAGTGAAGATTTTGAACGGGTTTCAAATAGAAAGCGCATGAAGAATTTGACAGACTGGGTTGAGTTTAGCGTAGAGCGGGAAGTGTCCGATCACATTCACTTAGGCAAAAAGTCAACCTGAAGAATTAGCAATAAGTGAATGTTGTAGAGGACTTGAAAACTCAAATATATATATAGTCAAAGAAGAACATAGTCGGAAAGAGTGAAGACTTTGCAAAGTTGAAGAATTTGAACAACCGAGGAATTTGAAAACTGAAGAAAAACTCAAATTGAAGATTTTCAACTTTTGTTGGTGGCGTAGCCCACCGTATAAGAATGATGATTTCAGACGCCGCGTACAATTGTCGTAGGGATCTGAGAATAAAATTCTTCATTAATTCTTCACACTTAGAGGGTTAGTCTTCATTGATTGAAGAAAAATGTTACTTCGTGTGTTGCACATCTAAGTCATCAATTTTGCATAAGTGTTAGGATGTGTGTCCTTTTCAAAGAACATTCGAAGATTCTAAGATATTTAGCTCACACCGCAATTTGCTAAATCTCTTCTCATCCAAGGGCTTTGTGAAGATATCCGCTAGCTGTTCTTCAGTCTTCACGTGCTCGATAGAGATGTCGCCCTTCAACACATGATCTCAAAGAAAAATGATGACGAATCTGGATGTGCTTTGTCTTCGAGCGCTGAACTGGGTTATGAGAAATCTTGATGGCACTCTCATTGTCACAGTAGAGTGGCACATTCTTCACATTGATGCCGTAGTCCTTGAGGGTTTGCTTCATCCATAGCAATTGAGCACATCACGAACAAGCAGCAGTGTACTCACCTTCAGCAGTAGAGAGTGATACGCATTTCTGCTTCTTCGAGGACCAACATACTAAGGATCGTCCGAGGAAATGGCATGTGCCTGATGTTGACTTGCGATCCACACGATCACCAGCATAGTCAGAGTTAGAATATCCAATGAGATCAAAAGCCGAGCCCTTGGGATACCATAATCCAAGTGTTGGAGTGTGAGCTAGATATCGAAGAATATGCTTCACAGCCTTATGGTGTGATCCCTTTGGTGTAGCTTGAAAACGGGCACACATGCAAACACTAAGCATAATATCTGGCCTAAATGCACATAGATACAATAAAGAGCCAATCATGGAGCGGTATACCTTTTGATCGAAGTCTATACCATTTTCATTAGTGCATAGATGGCCATTTGTGGGCATAGGGATTTTGACGCCTTTGCAATCTTGCATGTCGAATTTCCTCAACACATCCTTGAGGCATTTATCTTGAGATATGAAGATGTCGTTGCGCTGTTGACGAATTTGAAGACCTAAGAAGACTTTCAATTCTCCCATCATAGACATTTGATATTCCTCACTCATCATATAGGCAAATTCGTCACTGTAACGTTGGTTAGTATAGCCAAAGATAATATCATCAACATATATTTGGCACACGAATAATTCATCATCATAGGTTTTGGTGAAAAGAGTTGGGTCAAGTGAACCGGGTTTGAAGCCTTTCTTCATGAGGAATTCCTTCAAAGTATCGTACCACGCCCAAGGGGCCTGCTTGAGGCCATAGAGGGCCTTATTGAGTCTGAAGACTTTGTCGGGATGCTTAGGATCTTCAAAACATGGGGGTTGAGCAACATATACTTCTTCCTCAGGCTTACCATTGAGGAATGCACTTTTCACATCCATTTGATATAAGATGATATTATGATGGTTAGCATAAGCTAGCAATATGCGAATAGCCTCAAGTCTAGCAACAGGTGCAAAAGTTTCATCAAAATCAATTCCTTCAACCTGTGTGTAGCCTTGAGCTACAAGACGAGCCTTATTCCTCACCACATGGCCATTTTCATCTTGCTTGTTGCAGTAGATCCATTTGGTACTGATGATATTGTGCTTGCGTGGGTCTGGTCGCTTGACAAGTTCCCAGACATTGCTGAGCTCTCTTGCATCGCTTGAATCCACTCAGGCTCCAAAAATGCCTCATCAACTTTGGTGGGATCTGTGACAAAGACCAAAGAAAAGTGCCCACAAAAGTTAGACAGATGTGAAGCCCTTGAGCGTGTGAGAGGACCTGGTGCGTGATGTCTGCTAGACTACGTCGGTATTTCCCCAAAGAGGAAGGGAAGATGTAGCACAGCAACGGTAGGTATTTCACTCAGTGATGATACCAAGGTTATCGAACCAGTATGAGAACAAAGCAACACTACGTAAATAGCACCTGCACACAAATAACAAATACTCGCAACCCAACGTATTAAAGGGGTTGTCAATCCCTTTTGGGTAACGGCGCCAGAAATTGGCAAATGGACGTGAGAAAGTTGTAATAAGTTGACAGATAGATCTCGCGGGAACGCGAGATAAAATAAATTGCAGCAATGTATTTTTGGTTTAATAGATCTGAAAATTAAAGCTAATAAAATAGATCGCAAAGGCAAATATAATAAGAAAGAGACCCGGGGGCCGTAGATTTCACTAGTGTCTTCTCTCGAGAAAAATAGCAAATAGTGGGTAAATGAATTACTGTTGGGCAATTAATAAAACTTCAAATAATCATGACATATCCAGGCAATGATCATTATATAGGCATCACATCCAAGATTAGTAGACCGACTCCTGCCTGCATCTACTACTATTACTCCACACATCGACTGCTATCTAGCATGCATCTAGTGTATTAAGTTCATGGAGAAACGGAGTAATGCAATAAGAGCGATGACATGATGTAGACAATATCTATTTATGTAGAAATAGACCCCATCTTGTTATCCTTAATAGCAATGATACATACGTGTCGGTTCCCCTTCTGTCACTGGGATCAAGCACCGTAAGATCGAACCCATCACAAAGCACCTCTTTCCATTGCAAGATAAATAGATAAAGTTGGCCTAACAAAACCCAAATATCGGAGAAGAAATACGAGGCTATAAGCAATCATGCATATAAGAGATCAAAGAAGACTCAAATAACTTTCATGGATAAAAGGATAGATCTGATCATAAACTCAAAGTTCATCGGACCCCAACAAACACACCGCAAAAGAGTTACATCATATGGATCTCCAAGAGACCATTGTATTGAGAATCAAAAGAGAGAGAGGAAGCCATCTAGCTACTAACTACGGACCCGTAGGTCTACAAAGAATTACTCACGCATCATCGAATAGGCACCAATGGACATGATGAACCCGTGCGTGATGGTTTCTAGATTGGATCTGCTGGTTCTAGAACTTGCGGCGCCTGGAATTGATTTTCGTCGACTCCGCTAGGGTTTCTGGAATATTGGGGTATTTATAGAGTAAAGAGGCGGTTCGGGAGGCAACTGAGGTGGGCACAACCCACCAGGGCGCTCTTGGGCCTCCAGGCGCGCCCTGGCGGGTTGTGCTCCCCTCAGAGCACCCCCAGGTGCTTCTTTGGCCCACTGGATGTCTTCTGGTCCATAAAAAGTCCACAAAAAGTTTCGCTGCGTTTGGACTCCGTTTGGTATTGATTTCCTGCGATGTAAAAAACAAGAAAAAAAACAGTAACTGGCACTTGGCAATATGTCAACAGGTTAGTACCAAAAATGATATAAAATGATTATAAAACATCCAAGAATGATAATATAACAACATGGAACAATAAAAAATTATAGATACATTGGAGACGTATCAGCATCCCCAAGCTTAATTCCTGCTCGTCCTCGAGTAGGTAAATGATAAAAACAGAATTGTTGATGTGGAATGCTGCCTAACATGTCATCTCATATTCTTTTCTTTGTAGCATGGACATTTGGACTTTTATATGGTTCAAAGCAATAGTCTAGTTTGGACATGAGGACTTAAATACTCAAGCATACCAACAAGCAACCATGTCTTTCAAAATATCAACGCTAAAATAAGTTATCACTAGCCCATGATGCTCAATTATTGATCCATTCATGAAACACACTCGCATATTAGCCACACCCAATACTCAAGTACGATCATAGTGCCCCCTAGTTGGTGCTTTATAAGAGAAGGTGGAGACTCAAATTAAAAATAAAAATTGCATAAAGTAAAAGAAAGGTCGTTCGCGGAGGGAAGTAGGGATTTGTAGAGGTGCCGAGCTCAAAGCAAAAAATATAGAGATAAAAACATTTTGGGAGGCATGCTTTTCCTGTCAACGAGAACGATCGAGTAGTTCCCAATACTTTCCATGCTAGATATATCATAGGCGGTTCCCAAACATAAATTAAAGTTTATTCCTTTTTTCAATCATACTTTCACTTTCCATGGCTAGCCATATCCACAGGTGCCTTCCATACCAACACTTTCCAAGGAATTTATTATTTGACAACATCAAGTAAATTCATTTTTCATTTTGGGACTGGGCATCCCTAATACCTTTTGCCTTACTCTCGTGCAATGACAAGTGAATAAATACTCATCATGAGAATAAAATATCTAGCATGGAAATATATTAGCCACCCCCTACCGGTTCATGAGCGGTACGAGCACACAAAACAGAAGTTTATTTCGGAAATTAGAGAGGGCACATACAAATTTTCTTAGAACGGCAAAAGAATACCGCATATAGCTAGGTATGGGGGACTCATGTGGCAAATTTGGTTTAAAGGATTTTGGATGCACAAGTAGTGATCATACTTAGTGCAAAATGAAGGCTAGCAAAAGATTGAGAAGCGACCAACCAAGAAACAAAAAATATCATAAGCAAGCATTGAGCATAAGTAACACTGAATAATGCACCACAAGTAGGATGTAATTTCATTGCATAACTATTGACTTTCGTGCTTGCATAGGGAATCACAAACCTTAACACCAATATTCTTACTGAAGCATAATTACTCACCAACATGACTCACATATCACATCATCATATCTCAAACTATTACAAGGAATCAAGTTTATTTTGTCCGACCTTCATGAAAGTTTTTATTATATCCTTCTTGGATATCTATCACTTTGGAACTAATTTTCATGTGTTGCTTTTGATAAGCTCAAACAAATATAAGTGAAGATCATGAGCATAATATTTCTTTCTCTCAAATTAATTTAAGTGAAGCAAGAGAGAATTTCTTCGAAACTTTACTAACTTTCAAATAAATCTAAGTGAAGTGATACATCTCCAACGTATCTATAATTTTTGATTGTTCCATGCTGTTATATTATCAATCTTGGATGTTTTATAATCATTTTATATCATTTTTGGTACTAACCTATTGACATATAGTGTCAAGTGCTAGTTGATGTTTTCTGCATGTTTCTTACATCGCGGGAAATCAATATCAGACGGAGTCCAAATGCAACGAGACTTCACAGAGAGTTTTTATGGAACAGAAGGAACATAATGGGCCCTGGCTGCGCCTGGGGGTTCCCCATGGGGGGCACAACCCACCAGGGTGCGCCAGGAGGCCCAGGCGCGCCCTAGTGGGTTGTGCCCACCTCGGGTGCCCCCCCGAACCACCTCTTTGCTCTATAAATACCCCAATATTCCCAAAACCCTAGGGGAGTCGACGAGATATTCATCCAGCCGCCGCAGAGTACAGAACCACCAGATCCAATCTAGACACCATCTCAGATGGGGTTCACCAACTCCATTGGTGCCTCTTCGATGATGCGTGAGTAGTTCTTTGTAGACCTTCGGGTCCGTAGTTAGAAGCTAGATGGCTTCCTCTCTCTCGCTGAATTCTCAATACAATGGTCTCTTGGAGATCCATATGATGTAACTCTTTTGCGGTGTGTTTGTTGGGATCGATGAACTTTGAGTTTATGATCAGATCTATCTTTTTATATCCATGAAAGTTATTTGAGTTTCTTTGATCTCTTATATGCATGATTGCTTATAGCCTCGTATTTCTTCTCCAATATTTGGGTTTTGTTTGGCCAACTGGATCTATTTATCTTGCAATGGGAAGAGGTGCTTTTTCGATCTTACGGTGCTTGATCCCAGTGACATAAAGGGAACTGACACGTATGTATCGTTGCTACTAAGGATAAAACGATGGGGTCTATCTCTACATAGATAGATCTTGTCTACATCATGTCATCGTTCTTATTGCATTACTCCGTTTCTCCATGAACTTAATACACTAGATGCATGCTGGATAGCGGTCGATGTGTGGAGTAATGGTAGTAGATGCAGGCAGGAGTCGGTCTACTAATCTTGGACGTGATGCCTATATAATGATCATTGCCTGGATATCGTCATAATTACTTGAAGTTCTATCAATTTCCCAACAGTAATTCATTCACCCACCGTTTGCTATTTTTCTCGAGAGAAGCCACTAGTGAAATCTACGGCCCCCGGGTCTTCTTTCTCATATATTTGCCTTTGCGATCTACTTTTCTCTTGCACTTATTTTCAGATCTATTAAACCAAAAATACAAAAATACCTTGCTGTGCTTTATTTTATTTGCGATCTATTTATTCAATCTATTACAACTTTCTCCCGTCCACTCACCGTTTCTGGCGCCGTTACCCGAAAGGGATTGACAACCTCTTTAACATGTCGGGTCGCGAGGTATTGTTATTTGTGTGCAGGGGCTGTTTACGTTGTGTTGCTTGGTTCTCCTACTGCTTTGATAACCATGCTTTCATATCTGAGGGAAATACCTACCGCCGCTGTGCTACATCATCCCTTCCTCTTTGGGGAAATACCGACGTAGCTTCAAGCGACATCAAAAGGAATTTCTGGCGCCGTTGCCGGGGAGGATCTTCAACATATACCAGGTTCCTAATCACAAAGCTCATCTGCTTGCAATTTACATTATTTGCCATTTGCCTCTCGTTGTCCTCTCCCCCACTTCACACAAATTTGCCATTTATTTCGCCTCTCTTTTTCCGCTCGCCGATTTCTTGCCGGATCTGTTTTTGAGTGCAATCTTGTTGTGTGCTCATCATGACTCAAGAGAACACCAAGCTATGTGATTTCTCAAATACCAACAACACTGATTTTGTTAGCACTCCGATTGCTCCTCCCGCCACTAGTGCGGAGTCTTGTGATATTAATACTGCTTTGCTGAATCTTGTTATGAAAGATCAATTTTTTTGGTACTCCTAATGAGGATTCCACATCCCATCTTAATACCTTCGTGGAATTATGCGATATGAAATAGAAAAAAGATGTGGACAATGATGTGGTGAAGATGAAATTATTTCCGTTTTCTTTGCGTGATTCTGAAAAATTTGGTTCTCTTCTTTGCCTCGCAATAGTATTGATTCTTGGAATAAGTGCAAAGATGCCTTTATCACTAAGTATTTTCCTTCAGCAAATATTAATTCCCTTAGAACCCAGATCATGAATTTCAAGCAACTTGAACATGAGCATGTTGCACAATCTTGGGAAAGGATGAAAATGATGCTAAGGAATTGCCCAACTCATGGGTTAAATCTTTGGATGATCATACAAATTTTTTTATGTGGGATTGAATTTTGTTTCTCGTAATATTTTAGATTCCGCCGCGGGTGGTAGTTTTATGGAAATTACTTTGGGTGAAGCCACCAAATTGCTTGATAATATCATGGAAATTATTCACAATGCCATACCAAAAGGGCTCCTACTAGTAAAAAAGTTAATTCGGTCGAAGAAATTTCTTCTTTGAGTAAAAAAGTTGATGCTCTTATGAAATTGCTTGCTAGTAAAAGTTCTTCTATTGATTTTAATGATATTCCTTTGTCTACTTTGATTGAGGAAAATAGTGATGCCATAGATGTGAATTTTATCTCTCGAAACAATTTCAACAACAATGCTTATAGAGGTAATTTTAATCCTAGGCCTTTTCCTAGCAATTCCTTTAATAATTATGGTAATTTCTATGGAAATCAATCTTATAATAATAGGAACACCTCTGATCTTGATAATAGTATTAAAGAATTTATCAACACACAAACAGTTTTCAACACTTCCATAGAAACAAAAGTTGAGTAAGCTTGATGATTTGTCTAGAAGTCTTGATAGAATTGCTCATGATGTGGAAAATCTCAAGATGAAAATTTTTGTGCCTAAAGTAGATGAATCAATTAAAGCTCTTTATGTTTCTATGGATGAAAGTAAGAAAAGAACCGCTATGCTTAGAGCTAAAAGAGAGTTTTTAGAAAAAGCGTTTTCTAGTGATTTCTTTCGCAAAAGTGATGAAGATCTTAAAATCATTGGTGTTTCTTTTATTGATTCCTTGTTTAGTAAAGTTAAGATTGATTAAAAAGGGACTGGAGAAGATTCAACTTTAGGTAGAAGACATCCCAATATTTCGGAGGGTGAAATCTTGTTGAGAAAATTGATGAAAGTGGGTTTGGAGAGGTCAAAACTTTAACTAGTGATGTGCCCACTCTTTTGGATTACAAAGACTTTAATTATAGTTGCTCTTTGATTGATTGTATTTCTTTTTTGCAATCCATGTTAAATTCACCCCATGCTTATGAACAAAATAAAGCTTTTATTAAACATATTGTTGATGCTATGATGAAAGATTTTGAAAAAAAATTGGAATTAGAAGTATCAATTCCTAGAAAATTGCATGATGAGTGGGAACCCACTATCAAAGCAAAGATTAAAAATTATGAGTGTTTTGCTTTGTGTGACTTGGGTGCTAGTGTTTCTACAATTCCAAAATCTTTATGTGATGTGCTTGGTCTTACCGATCTTGAAGAATGTTCTTTGAATTTGCACTTGGCGGATTCTACTATTAAAAAGCCTATGAGAAGAATTAATGATGTTCTTATTCTTGCAGATAGGAATTATGTGCCCATAGATTTTATTGTTCTTGATATTGATTGCAATCCGTCTTGTCCAATTATTCTTGGTAGACCGTTTTTACGCACTATCGGCGCCGTGATTGATATGAAAGAAGGCAATATTAAGTTCGAATTTCCTTTGAGAAAAGGGTATGGAACACTTTTCTAGAACAATGATTAAGCCACCTTATGAATCAATCATGAGGGCATCTTATGGATCTCGAACCAAAGATGACAAAACTTAGATCCTTGCTTTTTGCCTAGCTAAGGGCGTAAAACTATAGTGCTTGTTGGGAGGCAACCTAATGAATACATTTTATTTTTGCTTTTTGCTTTCTGCTCTTGAGTGTTAGCACAATTATGCTACTGTTATGATTGTGTTTTTGTGTTTTAATTAGTATTTTTCCAAGTAGAACCGATAGGATCTTCTTGGGTGATAGTTGTTTGATCTTGCTGAAAAGCAGAAACTTTTGCGCTCATGAAAATAATTGTTAAAAATCACCAGAACGTGATAAACTGCCAATTCTTTTTGAAGAAGTTAATATACAAATTACCCATGTCGTCCTAGTTTTTCAGAATTTTTTGAGTTACAGAAGTATTCGCAAAAGTGAGATTGCTACAGACTGTTCTGTTTTGACAGATTCTGTTTTCTTTGTGTTGTGTGCTTATTTTGATGGCTCTATGGTTTTCTTTGATGAGTTTTTGCCATAGAAAAGTTGGAATACAGTAGATATAATACAAAATAAAAATATGAATTGGTTTGATATAACACTTATAGTAGTGATTTATTTTTCTTATACTAACGAATCTCACGAAGGTTTTGTTGAGTTTTGTGTGATTGAAGTTTTCATGTTTTGGGTTATCTTACGATGGATGAAGGAAGGATAGAAGAGCCTAAGCTTGGGGATGCCCCGGCATCCCAAGCTATTATCCAAAAATGAGCAACCAACTAAGCTTGGGATGCCCCCGAGTGGCATCCCCTCTTTCTTCCAAGGACAATCGGTATTTTACTCGAAGCTATATTTTTATTCATCATATGATATGTGTTTTGCTTGGAGCGTCTTGTATGATATGAGTCTTTGCTTGTTTTATTTTGTGTTTTAAGTCATCAATCCTTGCTGAACACACCTATTTGAGAGAGCCAAAATTATGTCATGATTTGTTAGAATTGCTCTATATGCTTCACTAAAATTTTTATGAGCAATGGACTTGCTCTAGTGCTTCACTTATATCTTTTTGAGCACGGCGTGCTTAGTGTTTTTGAAGAAATTCTCTCTTGATTCACTTAGATTTATTTGAGAGTTAGTAAAATTTTCAAGAAATTCTCTCTTGCTTCACTTAAATTATTCTGAGAGAAAGAAAAAGAATTATGCTCATGATCTTCACTTATATTTGTTTGAGCTTATGAAAAGCAACACATGAAAATCAGTCCCAAAGTGATAGATATCCAAAAAGGATATAATAAAAACTCTCATGAAGATCATTGGACAAAATAAACTTGATTCTTAGTAATAGTTTTGAGATATGATGATGTGATATGTGAGTTGTGTTGATGAGTAATTATGCTTTAATAAGAATATTGGTGTTAAGGTCTGTGATTCCCTATGGAAGCACGGAAGTCAACAGTCATGCAATGAAATTATATCCTACTTGTGGTGCATTATTCGGTGTTAATTATGCTTAATGCTTGCTTATGAGATTATTCGTTTCATGGTTGGTCGCTTCTCAATCTTTTTGCTAGCCTTCATTTTGCACCAAGTATGATCTCTACTTGTGCATCCAAAATCCTTTAAACCAGTTTTGCCACATGAGTCCACTATATCTACCTATATGCGGTATTCTTTTTCCGTTCTAAGCAAATTTGCATGTGCCATCTCTAATTTTCAAAATAAACGTCTCTTTTGTGTATTTGTTTCGCTCGCGGAGCAGTGAGGGGTGGCTAATATTTTCCATGCTGGATGTGTTATTCTCACGACGAGTGTTTATTCACTTGTCATTGCATGAGAGTAAGGCAAAGGTTTTAGGGATGCCTAGTCCCGAAATGCAAAAATGAATTTACTTTATGTTGTCAAATAATAAATTCCTTGGAAAGTGTTGGTATGGAGGGCAACCTTGGATACGGCTAGCCATGGAAAGTGAAAGTATGGTGGATTAACGAATAAACTTTATTTTCTGTTTGGGAACCGCCTATGATATATCTAGCATGGAAAGTGTTGGGAACTCTAAGTCGTTTTCGTTGGTGGGATGGTTACACCTCCCAAAATGTTTTTATCTCTAATTTTTCGCTTTGAGCTCTGGCACCTCTACAAATCCCTACTTCCCTCTGCGAAGGGCTTTTCTTTTACTTTATGCAATTTTTATTTTGAATTTGAGTCTCCATCTTCTCTCATAAAAGCACCAACTAGGAGGCAATATGATCGTACTTAAGTATTGGGTGTAGCTAATATTCGAGTGCGTTTCATGAATGGATCAATGGTTGAGCATGATGGGCTAGGGATAACTTATTTTAGCGTTGATATTTTGAAAGACATGGTTGCATGTTGATATGCGTGAGTATCTAAATTATTATGTCAAAACTAGACTATTGCTTTGAATCACATAAAAGTCCAATTGTCCATGCTATAAAGAAAAGAATATCATATGACATGTTAGGCAGCATTCCACATCAAAAATTCTGTTTTTATCACTTACCTACTCAAGGACGAGTAGGAGTTAAGCTTGGGGATGCTGATACGTGTCCAGCGTATCTATAATTTTTGATTGTTCCATGCTGTTATATTATCAATCTTGGATGTTTTATAATCATTTTATATCATTTTTTGGTACTAACCTATTGACATAGTGCCAAGTGTCAGTTGCTGTTTTCTGCATGTTTTTTTACATCGCATGAAATTAGTATCAGATGGAGTCCAAATGCAATGAAACTTTCCAGATATTTTTTATGGACCAGAAGGAACGAAATGGGCCTTGGCTGTGCCTGGGGGGTGCCCCGAGGGGGCACAACCCACCAGGGCGCGCCAGGAGGCCCAGGCGCGCCCTGGTGGGTTGTGCCCACCTCGTGTGCCCCCCGGACCGCCTCTTTGCTCTATAAATACCCCAATATTCCCAAAACCCTAGGGGAGTCGACGAAATATTCATCCAGCCGCCACAGAGTCCAGTACCACCAGATCCAATCTAGACACCATCTCGGATGGGATTCACCACCTCCATTTGTGCCTCTCCGATGATGCGTGAGTAGTTCTTTGTAGACCTTCAAGTCCGTAGTTAGTAGCTAGATGGCTTCCTCTCTCTCGCTGAATTCTCAATACAATGGTCTCTTGGAGATCCATATGATGTAACTCTTTTGCGGTGTGTTTGTTGGGATCGATGAACTTTGAATTTATAATCAGATCTATCTTTTTATATCCATGAAAGTTATTTGAGTTTCTTTGATCTCTTATATGCATGATTGCTTATAGCCTCGTATTTCTTCTCTGATATTTGGGTTTTGTTTAGCCAAATTGATCTATTTATCTTGCAATGGGAAGAGGTGCTTTGTAGTGGGTTCGATCTTACGGTGCTTGATCCCAGTGACAGAAAGGGAACCGACACCTATGTATCATTGCTACTAAGGATAAGACGATGGGGTCTATCTCTACATAGATAGATCTTGTCTACATCATGTCATCGTTCTTATTGCATTACTTCATTTCTCCATGAACTTAATACACTAGATGCATGCTGGATAGCGGTCGATGTGTGGAGTAATAGTAGTAGATTCAGGCAAGAGTCAGTCTACTAATCTTGGACATGATGCCTATATAATGATAATTGCCTGGATATCGTCATAATTATTTGAAGTTCTGTCAATTTCCCAACAGTAATTCATTCACCCACCGTTTACTTTTTTTCTCGAGAGAAGCCACTAGTGAAACCAACGGCCCCCAGGTCTTATTTCTCATATATTTCCCTTTGTGATATACTTTTCTCTTGCATTTATTTTCAGATCTATTAAACCAAAAATACAAAAATACCTTGCTGTGTTTTATTTTATTTGCGATCTATTTATTCAATCTATTACAACGTTCTCCTGTCCACGCACAGTTTCTGGCGCCGTTACCCGAAAGGGATTGAAAACCCCTTTAACACGTCGGGTTGTGAGGTGTTGTCATTTGTGTGCAGGGGTTGTTTATGTTGTGTTGCTTGGTTCTCCTACTGGTTCGACAACCTTGGTTTCATATACGAGGGAAATACCTACCGCCGTTGTGCTGCATCATCCCTTCCTCTTTGAGGAAATGCCGACGTAGCTTCAAGCGACATCATGAAGCAAGAGAGCATTTCTTCAAAAATACTAAAGCACACCGTGCTCAAAAAGATATAAGTGAAGCACTAGAGCAATTCCATAGCTCATAAAGATTTAAGTGAAGCATAGAGAGCAATTCTAACAAGTCATGTCATAATTTTGGCTCTCTCAAACAAGTGTGTCCAGCAAGGATTCAAGACTTAAAACAAAAAGCAAAACACGCAAAGACTCATATCATACAAGATGCTCCAAGGTAAACTCATAGTATGTGACGAATAAAAATATAGCTTCGAGTAAAATACCGATGGTCGTTAGAAGAAAGAGGGGATGCCACTCGGGGCATCCCCAAGCTTAGTTGATTGGTTCTCTTTGGATAATAGCTTGGGATGCCATGGGCATCCCCAAGCTTAGGCTCTTCTTACTCCTTATTCCTTCATCCATCGTAACATCACCCAAAACTTGAGAACTTCAATCACACAAAACTCAACAAAACCTTTGTGAGATCCGTTAGTATAAGAAAGAAAATCACTACTATAAGTACTGTTGCAACCCATTCATATTTTATTATTGCATTATATCTACTGTATTCCAAATTTTCTATGGCAAAAACTCTTCAAAGAAAACCATAAAATCATCAAAACAAGCACACAACACAAAGAAAACGGAATCTGTCAAAACAGAACAGTCTGCAGCAATATGGATACTCCCTCCATTCCCTTATACAAGGCCACAAACTCATATTACAGGTACCAAGATAAAATTTAATGACTCCTTTGCAAGTCAACTTTTCTTTTTGTTAACCGGGATCATTAATACACCACAAGCATGCAACGAATGAATGGGAAGGAAGTGGTTGAGTGTCATTATGACTACATGCATGTAAGTATTAAAAAGTGGCTAGTACGAGGAAACATCATTAATTTTTGCCTCTATTACTGTTGGTGCCCTTGTATTGATGCAAAATGTATTTTTGATAGTGGCCTTGTATAAGGGAATGGAGGGAGTATTTCGAATACTTATGTAACTCCAAAAATTCTAAATAATTAGGACAACCTGAGAAATTTGTATATCAATCTAGTGTAAAAAATTCAGATTTTTTTGTTGCTTCTGTGATTTTTAAAAATTGTAACTCTGGACACAAAAGTTTCTGTTTTTCAGCAAGATCAAAACAACTATCACCCAAGAAGATCCTAAAGGCTTTGCTTGGCACAAACACTAATTAAAACACAAAAACACAATCATAACAGTAGCATAATTGTGCAAACACTCAAGAACAGAAAGCAAAAGGCAAAAATAAATTTTATTCATTGGGTTACCTCCCAACAAGCGTTATTGTTTCACGCCCCTAGCTAGGCACAAAGCAAGGATCTAAGTATTGTCATCTTTGTTTCTAGATCCATAAGATGCCCTCATGATTGATTCATATGGTGGCCTAATTCTTATTCTAGGGAAGTGTTCCACACCCTTCCTTAGTGGAAATTGGAACTTAATATTGCCTTCTTTCATATCAATCACGGCACCGATAGTGCGTAAAAACGGTCTACCAAGAATAATGGGACAAGACGGATTGCAATCAATATTAAGAACAATAAAATCTATGGGCACATAATTCCTATTTGCAAGAATAAGAACATCATTAACTCTTCCCATATGCTTTTTAATAGTAGAATCCGCCAAGTGGAAATTTAAAGAATATTCTTCAATATCAGTAAGACCAAGCACATCACATAAAGATTTCATAATTGTGGAAACACAAGCACCCAAGTCACACAAAGAAAAGCACTCATAATTTTTAATATTGACTTTGATTGTAGGTTCCCGCTCATCATGTAATTTTATAGGAATTGAAACTTCTAATTCCAACTTTTTTTCTAAAGCTTTCATCATAGCATCAACAATATGTTTAGTAAAAGCTTTATTTTGTTCATAAGCATGGGGTGAATTTATCATGGATTGCAACAAATAAATACAATCAATCAAAGAGAAACTATCATAATTAAAGTCTTTGTAATCCAAAATAGTGGGCACATCACTAGTTAAAGTTTTGACCTCTTCAAACCCACTTTTATTAGTTTTCTCAACAAGATTTTCACCCACCGAATTATCGGGACGCCTTCTAGCTAAAGTTGACTCTTCTTCAGTCCCTTTTTCATCAATCTTAATTTTACTAAACAAGGAATCAATAGAAGAAACACCAATCATTTTAAGATCTTCATCACTTTTATGAAGGCAATCACTAGAAAACGCTTTTTCTAAAAATTCTCTTCTAGATCTAAGCATAGCGGTTCTTTTCTTACTTTCATCCATAGAAACATAAATAGCTTTAATTGATTCCTCAAACTTAGGCACACAAATTTTCATCTTGAGATTTTCTACATCATGAGAAATTCTATCAACACTTCTAGACAAATCATCAATCTTATTCAACTTTTCTTCCATTGTAGTGTTGAAATTATTTTGAGTGTTGATAAATTCTTTAATATTATTGTCAAGATCAGAGGTGTTCCTATTATTATTATAAGAAGGATTTCCTTTGGAATTACCATAATTACTAGATGAATTACTTGGAAAAGGACTAGGATTAAAATTACCTCTATAAGCATTGTTATTGAAATTATTTCGCGAGATAAAATTCACATCTACGGCATCACTATTTCGATATGCCATTGTGAATAATTTCCATAATATTATCTAATTTGGTGGCTTCACCCAAAGTAATTTCCATAAAAGTACCACCCGTGGCGGAATCTAAAAGATTACAAGAAACAAAATTCAACCCCGCATAAATTTTTTGTATGATCATCCAAAGATTTAGCCCATGAGTTGGGCAATTCCTTAGCATCATTTTCATCCTTTCCGAAGATTGTGCAACATGCTCATGTTCAAGTTGCTTGAAATTCATGATCTGGGTTCTAAGGGAATTAATATTTGGTGAAGGAACTGGTTGAGGGTAGCAAAGTGAGGCTGATTGTTGCCTTGGCCTTGATTTCCATGATTTCCTTGCCCTTGGGTGCGTTCTTGCAAGAGTTGCAGAATCATCTGAGCATTGGCGTTGGTGGCTGCCATGATAGCTTGCCATGCCTCCGGAGGCGGAGGTGGTGGCGGAGGGTTCGCCTGACTCCCTTCATTGCGTTCCGGATTCTGACGCGTTGGCGGAGCCATCCTGAAAAGGGTGACATCCGTTAGCATCTTGATAGACAAATAGACAAGTTGAATCAACGGATAGAAATTACAACATATAGTCTTCACAATAAACTTTCGAACGAGGATGAACGAATGAATTCCATAGTAAATCATCACACTTCCATAAGGTGAGAAGCCACTTGATAAGAGATTGATGAATAAAATAAAAAGGTACGAGTGGAACAAATAAATGGTAAGGATTACCCAATCACAAACCAAATATCTGCGGGAAGAAATGCTAAGAGCTACTTGAATCCCACCTATGAACTCCCGAAACTTTCTGGTTATGCAATCTGGTGTTGGGGATACAGGGGACACAAAATATATCACCCAAACTAGCAATCCCTAGATCCAGCTGTATCCATCCGTCAACACATAACCAAGAAACCTTCGGAAATCGTGTACCTCAACCTTCGACAAGCATCCGTTATACGAGTTATGGCAATACTCCCGAACTCCCGCCCCAGTACTGGATGGCGTCGAGGTGATCTCACCAACAACTGCATAAAAGAGATTTTCGATGTCGGCAAAACTCAGGTATTCCAGAACCGCAACGATAAAATTGTGACGACAACACCTCGGAGCTCAACTCCCCGGGACACTGCCACAACCCCTAAATGTCAGGAGGCACCAAGAACAATGTTCTCGTCACAAAACCATCGGAACGATTCTAAGATACCCGCGTGATCCTAAATTTTTTTTTTGTGAAATTTGAGGAGAGAAGAGTCAAAACTTCTACGCCAGGAGGCCTCACCAGAGCGACGAAGGGACTGAGGAGTAAAAAGAATCCTACTCTCTGATATATATAATCCTAAGACTCAAAACATTTTTGTTCTAGACTCAACAACGCCAGCGATTCGATCAAGCAGGGGGCTCCTAAGTCGGGGATGGCTCTGATTACCAACTTGTAACGCCCACGATGCGGCTATATCTCCCACGTGTCGAGGCACGACTTAGAGGCGTAACCGCATTGTGGTTTTGTCGCAAGAAGGGTCATCTTCACACAATCCCATGTAATGAACAAGAATGGGATAACGAGAGTTGGCTTACAATCCCCACTTCACAGAATACATAAATATGATTCATACATCATCCAAAATCCACACATAGACCGACTACGGTCAAATCCGAATGAAAATAAGATAACCCCAAATGCTAGATCCCCGATCATCCCAACTGGGCTCCACTACTGATCATCAGGAAAAGAAACATAGTAACGACCACGTTCCTCATCGAACTCCCACTTGAGCTGGGTTGCGTCATCTGCACTGGCATCGTCGGCACCTGCAACTGTTTTGGTAGAATCTGTGAGTCACGAGGACTCAGCAATCTCACACCCGCGAGATCAAGACTATTTAAGCTTATAGGAAAGGATGGTGTAATGAGGTGGAGCTGCAGCAGGCACTAAGCATATATGGTGGCTAACCTACGCAAATGAGAGCGAGAAGAGAAGCAACGGAACGGTCGCGAAGCTAGAAATGATCAAGAAGTGATCCTGAAACTACTTACGTTCATGCATAAGTCAAACCGTGTTCACTTCCCGGACTCCGCCGAGAAGAGACCATCACGGCTACACACACGATTGATGTATTTTAATTGGGTCAAGTGACAAGTTCTCTACAACCGGACATTAACAAATTCCCATCTGCCTCATAACCGCGGGCACGGCTTTCGAAAGATAATACCCTGCAGGGGTGTCCCAACATAGCCCATTATAAGCTCTCACGGTCAACGAAGGATAAACCTTCTCCCGGAAAGAACCGATCAGTCTCGGAATCCCGGTTTACAAGACATTTCGACAATGGTAAAACAAGACCAGCAAAGCCACCCGAATGTGCCGACAAATCCCGATAGGAGCTGCACATATCTCGTTCTCAGGGCACACCGGACGAACACTACGTACCACTAAAACCAGCCCTCGAGTTTCCCCAAGGTGGCGCTGCAAGTGGCTCTAGTTTGGACCAGCACTCAGAGGAACACTGGCCCGGGGGTTTAAATAAAGATGACCCTCGGGCTCACGAAAACCCAAGGGAAAAGGCTTAGGTGGCAAATGGTAAAACCAAGGTTGGGCCTTGCCGGAGGAGTTTTATTCAAGGCGAACTGTCAAGGGGGTCCCATAAATCACCCAACCGCGTAAGGAACGCAAACTCAAGGAACATAATACCGGTATGACAGAAACTAGGGCGGCAAGAGTGGAACAAAACACCAGGCATAAGGCCGAGTCTTCCACCCTTTACCAAATATATAGATGCATTAATTAAATAAGAGATATTATGATATTCCAAAATATCCATGTTCCAACATGGAACCAACTTCAACTTCACCTGCAACTATCAACGCTATAAGAAGGGCTGAGCAAAAGCGGTAACTTAGCCAAACAACAGTTTGCTAGGAAAGGATGGTTAGAGGCTTGACATGGCAAAACATGGGAGGCATGATATAGCAAGTGGTAGGTAGCGCAGCATGGCAATAGAGCGAACAACTAGCAAAGCAAAGATAGAAGTGATTTCGAGGGTATGATCATCTTGCGTGCAAGGTTCTCAGAGTTTTCGAAAGCTTGATCCTCGTAAGCGTACTCAATAGGTACCTCGTTCACAAACTCGTCTCCCGGCTCTACCCAAAACAAGAACACAAGCAACGGAACCACAATCAATCACGGGAAATGCACAAGCAACATGATGCCAAACATGTATGATATGCGAGATGTGGTATGCGATGCATATGCGTGCTCCGGAAGAAAAATGATGAACAAGGCAGTAACTTGGCAAAAAGCATGCCACCGGAAAGATGAGATGATTTCGGTCGAAATCGATATAAAGATCACCGGAAACGGATGCACGGTTTGCAAATGGCAAGCAAAACAAGAATGACATGAATCTGCGATTAACAGCAAGATAGCACTTAAAATGCATCAAGTAACTATGTTACGGCACTCCAACATAGCAACAAAGCATATGTCAGTAATCTACAGGAGATGCTTGACAAAAGATGAACACTGAGCTACGGCTGGATCACAACACAGCAGGTTCAAACAAGCATGGCAAAAGTGCAAAAGATATCAGGTTCACAGACTTGGTGAAATTACTGCACATGGCTGAAACAGCATCAGGTAGCAATGTTCAGAGCAAGCAATCAACATGCTACAGGAACTTAACATACCAAACAAGGCATGGCATGAATCTACTAAATGCATAGAACAAAAGTCCCTTACTGACCATAAGCCAAAAAGGACCAGAAGATATGATGCCCCCCATGTAAACATAGCAAGTTTCGTTAACCGGTTTCGGACTTGGCAGAAAACAGAGTATGGTAGAAACAGTAACTATGAGGGCATCTTGGTGAGCTTGAATCACTCACCACAAAGCAATGCATGACAAAACAAGCATACCTAAAGCAAGATGGCATGTTTATGAAGCCACCATGGCAAGAGAAAATACATAGCATGTACGAAACAACTACAACAACCTTGGCAAAATTGAATAACACGTAAACAATCTGCCAGAAATATTTTATAGCAAAAGTAGAGCAATATTAAGACATGCTATGCACTCCATAATTTCAAACAGGGCCATGAGTGGATAGAGCACAACTATATCTACAAAACATCCTTACTGAACATCACCAAAAGGAGCATGGATCTCTCTGTAGACACATGGATACATGGTAACAAAATAACAGCAGACAGACAGTAAAATTACTCTCTGAAAACAGAAACATCACGAAGCCTAATTTGCATGCTTGTGCTAATCACCACATAGATCACAAAAATACATGGCATACACCTCTATAAAGATGGCATGGCATACATCAAAACACATGTAGAGCTCATGCCCATAAGATGCACACATCAAATGCAACAAAAATAACAAATCCTCGTGTTCTGATAAGTAACAGCACTTAACAGCATATAGCACTCTTGCACCAGAGATTTGGGCATCAAGATGGACTCAAATGAACATGGCACAATGGAACAAAATGAAGAGCATCTCGAGGCGAACATTTCGATATATTACACGCATGAAACGGAGCTACGTGCAAAGAGTTATGATGCGATGAAGTATGCAACAGAAGGTAAAAATATTCGGGACTTGGAGAAAAATCGGGGGAGGGGAAAGTCAACCTAGCGACAGATCCAGATCAGGAGCTCGTCGGCGCGCGAGCTCGCCGGAGTCGGGGCGCGCGGGGCCCGAGGAGAGGGCGACGAGGCCGGAGAGGGAGGAGACGGCGGGGCGTGTCGCCGGAGAGGGGGCGCGGGCTCGGGGGTCGCGGGGAGGCGCGGTCGCGGGCGGCGCCGGTGATGGTGGCGATGGGCGGCCGGCGGGCGGCGGCGGGGACGGGCCCCGGCGCGGGCGGCGGGGCGCTGGAGGAGGAAGGAGGCGCGGGGCGTCGGGCGACGGGCTGGGAGGGCCTCCCGCGGGCTTCGCGGGCCGGCGGCGGGCGCCGGTGTACGGGCGACACGCGGCGGCGTCTGAGTGGTTGTGGGCGGCGACAGCTTTTGTCCGGCGCCGGGCGGACACGTCCGGCGGCGCGGAGGAGCGGGCTAGGGTTTCGGGGATCCGGAATTTCGGGGAGGCTCACATATTTATAGGTAGAGGGAGCTAGGAGGCTCCAAATGGAGTGCGGTTTTCGCCCACACGATCGTGATCGAACGACCTAGAGCATGAGGAGACTTAGAGGGGTTTTGGGCTGTTTGGAGGGGTTTTTTGCTGCAACACACAAAAGGACTTTTCGGTTACCCGGTTAACCGTTGGAGCATCAAACGACCTCCAAATGGAACGAAACTTGACAGGTGGTCTACCGGTGGTATACCAAGGCCACTTGGAAAACCTCGGTCCATTCCGAGAACGTTTAACACCCGCTCACGAAAAGAAAACAAGAGGGGTGCGCTGGTGCATTTGGGAGAGCCGGATTGCAAAACGGACAACGGGGAAAATGCTCGGATGCATGAGATGAACACGTATGCAAATGAGATGCACATGATGACATGATATGAGATGCATGACATGAACAAAATGCAAAATGAAAACGAAACCCAACCACGGAGGGAATATCATAACACATAGCCGAAAATGGCAAGAGTTGGAGTTACAAATATGGAAAGTTACATCCGGGGTGTTACAACACTCCACCACTACGAGAGGATCTCGTCCCGAGATCTAGGACTGAAAGAACTCCGGATATTCGGAACAGAGGTGGTCCTCGCATTCCCAGGTGGCTTCTCGTTCGGAATGGTGCGACCACTTCTCTTTCAGGAATTTGATTGACTTGTTGTGAGTCTTGCGCTCAATTTCTTCAAGAATAGCAACGGGGTGCTCATGATAAGACATATCTTCTTGGAGATCAATCTCTTCGAAGTTGATGGTGTGCTCAGGAGTCTTGAAGCACTTGCGAAGCTGTGACATGTGGAACACATCGTGCACGTTCACGAAGTTGGAGGGAAGCTCAAGTTGATAGGCGAGGTCGCCTCTTTTGCCAATGATCTTGAAAGGACCCACGTATCTAGGGGCAAGCTTCCCTTTGATACCGAAGCGACGAGTGCCTTTCATTGGAGAGACGTGGAGGTAGACATCGTCTCCGATCTCGAAAGCCAAATCACGGTGCTTACTATCATAGTAACTCTTCTGGCGCGATTGCGCGGCTTTGAGATTTTCACGGATGACTTTACACATTTCTTCAGCCTCTGTGATTAAGTCATTGCCAAGAAGTTGGCGTTCACCAGTCTCTGACCAATTGAGAGGAGTACGACACTTTCTGCCATAGAGAACCTCGAATGGGGCCTTGCCCGAACTCGCTTGGAAACTGTTGTTGTAGGAGAATTCGGCATATGGAAGACAATCTTCCCATTTCATGCCAAAGGAAATGACACAAGCCCAGAGCATATCTTCAAGAATTTGATTGACTCGCTCGACTTGGCCACTAGTTTGAGGATGGAAAGTTGTGCTGAAGCGAATGTTGGTGCCCATGGCCTTCTGGAAGGAGTCCCAGAACTTAGAAGTGAAGATGCTTCCACGATCTGAAGAAATCAATTGTGGAATGCCGTGCAACGAGACAATTCTGGAGGTGTATAGCTCTGCCAACTGAGCTGCTGTGATAGATTCTTTGATTGGAAGGAAATGGGCCACTTTAGTAAGCTTGTCAATGACAACGAAGATAGCATCATTTCCACGCTTGGACTTGGGAAATCCAGTCACGAAGTCCATTTCGATATGATCAAACTTCCATTCTGGGATAGCAAGAGGTTGGAGGAGACCAGCTGGTCGTTGGTGTTCTGCTTTCACTCTTCGACAGACATCACATTCATTCACGAATTGAGCGATTTCTCGTTTCATTCGAGTCCACCAATACGACTGCTTGAGGTCATGGTACATCTTCATACTTCCAGGATGAATGGAAAGAAGAGAATTGTGTGCCTCGTTCATTATGACTTTCCTTAGATCACCTATAGGAACCACAATCCGGTCCTTGAAGAATAAAGTGTCTCTGTCATCAATGCGATAGCACTTGTATTTGGAAAGACCCTTGTCGATACCACGTTTCACCTTCTTCACCATGGTATCCAGGAGTTGTGCCTCACGAATTTGATCTTCCAAAGTAGGAGAGACTAGGAGGTTGGCAAGAAAGCCTTGAGGAACAACTTGGAGATTCAGCTTGCGGAAAGCTTCACAAAGATCCGGTTGGAATGGCTTGAGAATTAAGCTGTTGCAATAAGCCTTCCTGCTCAAAGCATCTGCAATGACATTGGCTTTTCCTGGAGTATATTCAATACTCGGATTTTACTCTTGAATCATTTCGACCCATCGAGTTTGTTTAAGGTTGAGGTTGGGCTGAATGCAGATGTACTTGAGACTCTTGTGATCGGTGAATATGTCCACTTTTCTTCCCAACAAGAGATGTCTCCATGTTATTAATGCATGGACAACTACCGCCAACTCAAGATCGTGAGTGGGATAGTTCTTTTCGTTGGGCTTCAACTGACGAGAGGTATAGGCCACAACTTTCTTCTCTTGCATTAACACAGCACCGAGACCTTGAAGAGAAGCATCACAGAAAACTTCAAATGGCTTGGATTCGTCAGGAGGAGTTAAGACATGAGCTGTGACGAGTTTCTCTTTGAGAGTGTTGAAAGCAACGTCACACTCAGGTGACCAGACATACTTCACATGCTTCTGGAGGAGGTTGGAAAGAGGCTTTGCAATCTTAGAGAAATTTTCAACGAATCTTCAGCAATAGCTTGCAAGACCAAGAAAACTGCGAAGCTGCTTGACATTCTGAGGAGGTTCCCAATTCACAATTGCGGACACCTTCTCGGGATTAACAGCGATGCCCTTGGCAGAGATGATATGACCAAGGTAAAGAACTTCATCGAGCCAAAACTCACATTTGGAAAACTTCGCATAGAATTGATACTCTCTGAGCTTGTCGAGCACCAATCGCAAATGTTTGGCATGATCCTTCTTATTCTTGGAGAAGACCAAGATATCATCGAGATACACCAGGATGAATTCATTGGTATAGGGGTTGAAGATGAAATTCATCATCCGAGAGAATGTTGAAGGAGCATTGACAAGGCCGAAAGACATGACAGTATATTCATAAGAACCAAAGCTTGTTCTGAATGCTGTCTTGGGAATATCTTCTTCACGAATGTGAATCTGATGATAACCCATATGAAGGTCAAGCTTGGAGAATACTTTAGCACCTTTGAGTTGCTCGAATAGTGTTGAGGATATAGACCTTAGAGTCACCCGCCAGGAGGGGCCGGGTTACTCGTAGGGTCGTTGCCAGAAGCCCGGAGCCAAGTTTCAAGATAATGGGCCAGAGATGGGCTGAGACCCGGATATGGCTTAAAGCCCGTAGTTATCATCATTGTTATAGTAGACTTGTAGTGTAAGGCAAGTATCGTTTAGAGTCCGAGCCGGACGCTCTTATGAGCCGGCCGGGACTCTAAGGGCTGCTGGGCGTCAGCCTCCCTATATAAAGGGAGGACCCGACAGCGGTTTAGGGGCAACAACAACCTCATCAAGAACCGGGCATAGCTGTTTAGCTCCCTGGCGATCGTAACCCTAATCAATAACACCTCGAACTGGACGTAAGCTTTTACCTTCACCGTAAGGGGCTGAACCAGTATAACCCTCGTGTTCCTTGTCCCGCATAACCCCTTCAAGCTTCCTAGTTGCGATGGCTCCACGACTAAGTCCTAGCTTAAGGACATCTGCCGTGACAATTCCACGACAGTTGGCGCCCACCGTGGGGCTAGCGCACGGTGGATTTGAGTTCTTGAAGGGCAGCTTCGAAGGGCTCAAGGGATACGCCATAGGCCGGATGACCAAGAGCCGTCGCGGCAAGCTCTACATCGACGACAAGGACTGGGGCCCCGACGCCGGCTCAATTGAGTACGGGTACCGGGTCCCCTTTGGCGGAATTCATGTCTTCATTGGCAAGGTTGGTGAGCCGGGCCCTGAGTCGGATCTCTGCGCCGATCTCGTCGAAACGGCTCAGCGCGCACGACCCGCTCGGGCCCGGCCTGCCTTAAGGCGCGCTTTTGTGGGATGTATCCATGGAGGGCCCTCTGACCCTTCCGGGTCTCGTGATGAGGCGGCCGCCGGCTCTGACGGCGAGTCGGCCACCGATGAATCAAACTCGTTGTACCAACTCCAGGATAGCAGGCTCATGGGTTGTTCCGAGGGCGACAGTATTCCGGACCTCTTTGAGCCGCCAAGTCAGGTTGGAGTTTTTATGGCCGGTGTGCAGCCTATGCAGAACCCCGCTGCTGGAGCGGGAAACCCGGTGCCTTCTCCGGCCCAGGTGCTGATGGATCTCACGGACAAGATGACGACCCTGTTAACCGCCACGGTCGACCCGGCGGATCAAGCTCAGCATGAGGCGGAGGTGGCGCAGTTAAAACTAGATCTGATAAAGGCTAAAGAGGATCTCGCAGAGGAAGGAATCAGGCTGGCTGCGGAGCGGGCGGCCCTCGATGCCCGGACTCAGCTAATTCAGGCGCAGTCCTTCCAACTCACGATGGACCAGAACGCGGCCAACGAGGTTATGAGAAGGAGGCATCAGAAGGCCCAGTCTCGACTCCCGCCGGTCTACGATCCGCGCAATCTCTTTAACACGCCGGGTGCAGGGTCTAGTAACCCGCCAGGAGTCATTGCGCCCGGGTCTGGACCCCTTATTCAGCCACGAATGATGGGGCCTCCCCAGGTGCCCCCTGCCCCGCCTCAGTATGTGCCAATACCCTCGGGTCATTATGATAACCCGCTAGAGAACATGGTGGCTGCAGCAGCACGGCTGGCGGCTCTCCCCGTTGACGGCGATTCTCCGGCGGCCATCGAAACCCGCCAGGTCAGGGAACTCCTGCAGACGGCGCTAGCACAGCAAGAGGCGTACTCCTACAGCCGGGACAGGATCCACTCAACCCCTCGTCCAGGCCAGAGCCCGAGTTACAGCCGGCACATGGTCTCAGCGACCGGCTCAAGTAATGTCCGACGCCACGACCCGCCCCCTGGTCATGGCCCGGCTCATAATGGAGCCTTCTACGCAACAACCCAAGCACGGCAAGAGGCGGAGCAGGCGCCTCAATTGACGGCTTATCAGACCCCCCCCCGGCTTATCCGACGACGTCCGTTGATGTGGGAATTTCTACCAGGACTGGGGGAGTCCCTTGTTTGGTACCAGCCATCCGTAATGAACGTCTACCTAAGGATTTCAAGGGCCCTAGGAAGGTGCCTAACTATACAGCAGACTTACAGCCTGTAGCCTGGATTGAGAGTTATGAGATGGCTATGGAATTGCTGGAGGTCAGTGAGGCGGCCATGGCCAAATATTTCACCATGATGTTAGATGGAACTGCCCGCACATGGTTGAAAGGATTACCGCCGAACTCCATTGGGTCTTGGGCTGAGCTGAAGGCCCGGTTCATTCAAAACTTCAAAGATACCTGCAGGCAGTCTATGTCAATTGTGGATTTGACTAACTGTAAGCAGCAGGAGGGTGAGTCCACGACCCATTGGGTTCGCCGGGTCAAGGAGATCATACACTCATTAGATAAGATGGATGCCGGCTCTGCAGTCTTAATGTTGGAACAGAACTGTCGCTTTGTGCCTCTTAAGATGAAGCTTGGGCGGCTCAAGCGCGACTGCACCGACATGGGTACCCTAATGGCGGCTCTTGTCAAGTACGCCGATTCCGATGGTACCAAGGATCCCCCTTCAGATGATGAAAGGGTAGGGAAGGGAAAGAAGAATGGCAACGGCAAGGGTCCTCCGTTTAACCCGGGGAACCAAGGAGGAGGCAAGCGTAAGGCCGATGGCAGCCTAGAGTTTGTGGCCAACACCAACTCTCAAGGTAATAACCAGCGGCGCAAGGGGAGGCCCCCTCCCCGAGGCGGCGGGTCAGGACCTTCTCTGGAGCAGCTATTGAACGAACCTTGCCCGAGACACGGTTCCAGAGAGAAGCCAGCGACTCACCTGTGGAAGGATTGTGCTATCATGAAGGCCTTTAAAAACTACAACGGACCGGGTGGCGGCTCAGGCGTCGGCGGCTCAGGTGCCGGCGGTTTTCATGGCCCGGGCGGTGGTTCAAATTCCGGTCCTCAGAACGGCCAAGGGGGCTTTAATCAACAGTCTGGTCAGGGTCATCAACAGCAGCAGGGGGGTTATCAGACCAACCCGAAGCAGCTTAGCGGTGGACAGTATCACGTGTTCACCACTAGCTTGTGCAAACGAGACGAGAAGCTTCACAAGAGGGCTGTTAATGCTATTGAGCCGGCAGTTCCACACTATTTACGGTGGTCTGAGCAGCCCATAGTGTGGAGTAGGGAGGATCACCCCCCCGGGTGGATAACCCGGGCCACCTGGCCTTAGTGGTGGCCCCTCAGGTAGGAGGTTATAAGTTCACAAAAGTACTCATGGATGGAGGCAGCAGCATCAACATCCTCTATTATGAGACTTTCCGTCGTATGGGGCTGGTCGATAAGAACCTCAGCCAGTCAAATACTATCTTCCATGGTGTGGTACCTGGTAAGTCGGCTTATCCAGTCGGCAAGATCGAATTGGAAGTGGCTTTTGGTGATGAGAACAACTACAGGGTGGAGAAATTGACCTTTGAGGTGGTCAAGATAAGAAGTCCATACCACGCTATATTCGGACGGCCGGCTTACGCCAAGTTCATGGCACGACCGTGTTATGTGTACTTACAGCTCAAGATGCCGGGTCGCAACGGGACCATTACGGTTCACGGCAGCCGGAAAGTGGCTCTGGAGTGTGAGGAAGGTGACGCGGCTTATGCGGAGTCTGTTTGTGCCACGGAAGAGTTCAAATTTTATAAAGACAATGTTGACCCGACAGATATGACCTCTCTGAAAAAGCCAACCACAGAGAATGAACCATCAATGAAATTTAAATCAGCTGATGAGACCAAGCTTGTTGATTTTGTTCCAGGTGACTCATCTCAGCAGTTTAGCATCAGTGCAAATCTGGACCCGAAATAGGAAAGCGCGCTCATCGAGTTCATCCGTGGGAATAGGGACATCTTCGCGTGGAAACCTTCTGACATGCCAGGTGTACCTAGAGAACTCGCTGAGCACACTCTCAATATTGATCCAAAATTTAAGTCGGTCAGACAGTTCCTTCGACGGTTTAACGAAGAGAGGCGGAAAGCTATCGGTGAAGAAGTGGCCCGGCTCTTGGCGGCTGGGTTCATTGTTGAGGTTTTTCACCCAGAGTGGTTGGCTAACCCGGTGCTCGTACTCAAGAAGAACGGCACCTGGCGGATGTGTGTGGACTACACGGACTTGAACAAGGCGTGTCCGGCTGATCCGTTTGCTCTCCCCCGTATTGATCAAATCATTGATGCTACGGCAGGTTGTGCACGCTTAAGTTTCTTGGATGCCTATTCCGGGTATCATCAGATTAAGATGGCAGTTAAGGACCAGGAGAAGACGGCGTTCATCACTCCCTTTGGAGCCTTCTGCTATGTGTCTATGCCTTTTGGACTCAAATGTGCACAGGCGACTTACCAGCGTTGTGTGCAGAATTGTCTTCATAAACAGATCGGGCGCAATGTTCACGCCTACGTGGATGATATTGTGGTTAAATCCATTAAGGAGGAAACCCTGATAGATGATTTAAGGGAAACCTTCGATAATCTCCGGGTCTACAAGATGATGCTTAACCCAGCCAAGTGTGTTTTCGGTGTTCCGGCAGGCAAACTATTGGGCTTCTTGGTTTCTGACAGAGGCATTGAGGCTAACCCGGAGAAGATCAAGGCTATCACCTCCCTGGCTAAGCCGGCATGTATAAATGATGTTCAGCGTTTGGCGGGTCGCATCGCTGCTTTAAGCCGGTTTATAAGCCGTTTGGGTGAGAAAGCTATGCCCTTATATCAGTTAATGAAGAAAACTGACAACTTCGCCTGGAATGATGCAGCTAATACTGCTTTTGAGGATTTGAAAAAGCAACTGGCAGAGCCCCCCGTCCTTGCTGCTCCGATTGATAAGGAGCCCTTGCTACTATATGTAGCGGCAAATGCACGAGCTGTCAGCGTGGCTATTGTTGTGGAGCGCAAGGAGGCGGGTAAGGAGCATCCGGTTCAGCGGCCGGTTTATTATGTCAGCGAGGTGCTCATTGAGTCCAAGCAGCGGTACCCGCATTGGCAGAAACTCGTATACGGTGTGTTCATGGCGAGCCGGAAGCTCAAGCATTATTTTCAGGGTCATCCCGTCACTGTGGTCAGTTCTGCCCCCCTTGGTGATATTATCCAGAACAGAGAGGCTACAGGGAGAATCGCTAAGTGGGCTATAGAACTTGGACCTCATGGCCTCAAATATGTGCCACGCACGGCTGTTAAATCTCAGGCTTTGGTGGATTTCATCAATGATTGGACAGAGTCTCAAGTGCCTGAACAAAAGCCGGATAACACTTATTGGACTATCCACTTTGACGGGTCCAGACAGTTGGAGGGCTCGGGGGCTGGTGTTGTATTGGCTTCCCCAAAAGGTGACAAGTTCCATTATGTGCTACGGTTGATGTTTCCTTGCACTAACAATGCGAATGAATACGAAGCTTTGCTCCACGGTCTTCGGGTGGCTAAGGAGATTAGCTTAAGCCGGGTACGATGCTTTGGGGACTCGGATTTGGTGGCTCAACAAGTGTCGGGCACCTGGGATTCTAAGGATCCTCTAATGGCGGCTTATCGCCGTGAGGTTGATGCCATTGCTGGGCACTTCCAGGGATACCAGGTGGAGCATATTGATCGCAGGAGGAACGAGGCGGCTGATGCTTTAAGCCGGTTAGGCTCTCAGCGAAAGCCGGTCCCGCCTAACACTTTCCTGGATGTCCTGTATAACCCTTCGGTCAAGTTGCCTACGGAGGAGGACTTGGCTATCCCTGACCCGGAGGCACGTCTGGTGGCGGCTCTTCATGTCATACCAGACTGGACAATGCCATATCTGGCTTATATAACCCGGGGAGAGTTGCCTGAGGAGGAAACTCTGGCCAGGCAAGTAACCCGGCGGGCTAAGTCAATGGTTGTCATTGATGGCGAGTTGCATCATCGCAGTGTTTCAGGGGCGTTTCAGCGTTGTGTCTCCCCTGAGGAAGGTCAAGAGATCTTGCGCGAGATCCATGAAGGGGATTGTGGCCATCATGCCGGTTCAAAATCTCTTGTAGCCAAGGCTTTCCGTCATGGTTTTTATTGGCTAACGGCTCACGCTGATGCAGAGGACTTGGTCAGGAAGTGTGATGGTTGCCAAAGGTTCTCACGACGGGCTCATGTGCCAGCTCAGGAGTTGAGGATGATCCCAATCACTTGGCCCTTTGCGGTCTGGGGGCTTGATATGGTTGGACCTTTTAAACGATCCAAGGATAAGAAGACCCATCTCTTGGTGGCAGTTGACAAATTCACAAAGTGGGTGGAGGCTGAGCCAGTTAGCAAGTGCGACGCAGCCACGGCGGTTCAATTTATGAAAAAGGTGATTTTCCGCTTCGGCTTTCCGCACAGCATCATAACTGACAATGGCACCAATTTATCGAAGGGCGCTATGGAAGAATTTTGTCAACGGGAGCATATCCGACTTGATGTTTCCTCAGTGGCTCACCCCCAATCCAATGGTCAAGCTGAGAGAGCTAACCAGGAGATTCTGAAGGGCATCAAACCCCGGCTTTTGGTCCCTTTGCAACGGACGCCGGGTTGTTGGGTGGAAGAGCTGCCCTCCGTCTTATGGAGCATCAACACTACTCCTAACAGGTCTACTGGCTTCACGCCTTTCTTCATGGATTATGGAGCAGAAGCAGTCCTCCCCAGTGACATCCGTCACGATTCGCCTCGTGTGGCGGCTTATGTTGAGACGGATAATGAACAGGCGCGCCAAGATGCTCTGGACTTGTTGGACGAACAGCGTAATGTGGCAGCAGCCCGTTCAGCGATTTACCAGCAAGACCTGCGCCGTTATCATAGCCGCCGGGTCAAATCCCGAGTCTTCCAGGAAGGCGACCTTGTGCTCCGGCTCATCTAGGATCAAACGGATGCACACAAGTTATCCCCACCTTGAGAAGGGCCCTTTGTGGTCAGTAAGAACTTGCACAACGGGTCATATTATCTCATTGATATTCGGGAACATAAGGATTCGCGTAAATCTGAGGAGGAGACCCGTCGGCCATGGAATATAGCTCAACTTCGGCCTTACTACACTTGAGCTGCCGGCTCTCGTGGTGTACATATTTCAGACATGTATATATTATGATAAGCAATAAAGCAGGACCTCTGTCCTTTTTTCTCCTCCAAATTATGTGTGTCATTTTTTACATACTAGTTTGAAAGGAGGATCTGGCTTATGATTGTATTCAAGTTTAGCTGTAAGCAGTAAGGTCACTTGGGGGCTTCCTGTTCAAACATGGGTCGTATTCGAACCAAAGAGAACATAGTTGTCGATACCCATTTGATCGGCAAAGTGCCGAGCTCATTGGGAGATTGCCCTTGGTCATATTTGAATCATAGTGTCACCCCTCTGAGAACCGACGTGGATCGTATTTGAATCAGCGTCGTTCAACAATTTTCAGAGTCACTTGGGGGCTTCCTGTTCAAACATGGGTCGTATTCGAACCAAAGAGAACATAGCTGTCGATACCCTTTTGATTGGCATCGCCACACCCACTGGGGGCTATATGATCGCATCCGAATCTTAGCTTAACCCCTTTGGACCGGGTTTCTGGTCGTATTCGAACCGGACGCCCCAAGTTTTTATACTTTGTCGCCAGTCTACTCTGCTCATGTCAAAGTATGTACTGCCGGGTCTCTCTTGACCGGCTTATATTTGGTTTATCTTGTTAAGTTGAACATCACGGATGTCATCCAGAGAGGTAAATTCGAGTTTAGGTACCAACCAGGCTACCCGGGTTATTTAAACCGGAGGTATGCTTACGGGCCGTTAAGTGTGTTATCACGGCTATGTTCCGAGTATAGTTAACGACCAGTCTTTTTTGGTTCGTGTTCCGGGTTATCCATTTCAAACACCTGATTCTCAGGGCGCTAAGCCGCCTTGAGACTTGTGGTTTACCTTTCTATGCAGATGCTTGAAGGTACTTTTTAAAGGTTGAGAAGCACAAAGGATAATCATGACCCGGAGGAGCATCAAAAGAATGACTTCAAAGGGTTTCAGCATTCATTACACGCACGATGGCACGGCAGAGATAAAATTGTTGCACTTATTATATTACAAAAATCTTTCAAAGTTTCAAGGGTGGAGCGTTGTTCGGTGAGCCGCCAGCCGCTTTATGACGCCCGCTGAGTCGAAGTCCCCG
This sequence comes from Aegilops tauschii subsp. strangulata, assembly GCF_002575655.3. Lineage (NCBI taxonomy): Eukaryota > Viridiplantae > Streptophyta > Magnoliopsida > Poales > Poaceae > Aegilops > Aegilops tauschii. The sequence continues at coordinate 389,858,237 of NC_053036.3, read as the reverse complement.
GCTCATCTTCTGCTCCGGCTGATCCCAAGACCTCGAAGGTTGACGACTTCCAGTTGATGCCGCTGAGAGCTTCGAACTGAGCTTCTTCGTCAATTAACCCGGTCGGGTCAATCTCGGGGGCGAAGGTGTGTTGGCGAGCCGGAGGAATCAGACTAAGAGCTTCATAGCGAGGGGTTGGAATCCTCTGATTCTCCGCGTTGTACCCCGGCTGATACTTGGTTAAGTCGGTGTCGTTCCCGATGATGGTGGCCACCGGGCGTACAGCCTTCACACATGCCGCGAAGTCCTTCTGGTCGAAGGCGGAGCCGTCTTCCTTCAGGATGGGGTAACCCAGGGCGATGTCTGCCGGGTCTAGCTCCGGCAGGAATGCTTTGGCCCGGCTCAGCGCGGCAATTGCTCCGGATCTTGCGGAGGCTCGGCGTAGCTCCTGGATCTGCTGTGGCAGAACTGCGAGCCGGCGCAGGACTTCAGCCAGATGGGTTGGCACCTCGTTGGATAGGGCCACCACAGCTAAGGCGCGCTGTGACCCGGTGTATAGTTGTTCCACCAGGGTGTACACGGCCTTTAGCTTGGTGACCACGCTCTGGTTGAGGTTGGCACTCCTGGGACCTGTTTAATAAAGGTCAGACAAGCCGGTGATAAGGATGAATCATAACATTTACAAACTTGATGAAAGCCGGTGAAGCGACTTACCGAAGATAGCAGCCACCATTTGGGAAACCTGGCGCCTTAGGCCGGAGAGCTCAGCGGTCTTTTCAGTGAGGGCCTTCTCCGCCTGTTCTGCCCGGGTCACCAGTGCGGCTTTCTCCTCAGCCCAGGCCTTCCGCTCGGCGTCGAATTCAGTCTTTAGTTTCTCCTGAGCGGCGATGCTGGAGACAAACTTGGCGTTCGCCTTCCGGGTCTCCATCTCTTGAGTCTTTAACCGGCTCTTGAGATCCGCAAGGTCCGCCTCAAATTTCTTGCCAGTAGCCTGCATATATTTCCGGGTCATTAACAGTCATTATATAAAGTCCCAAGCACTTTCCAAGCAAAGACACTTGGCACTTGGGGGCTAATGCGTATTGAACGTATCTATCTACGTACTGCCGGTTCAGTTCAGTAAGCCAGACTCTAAGTCTACAACGTATTCAAGTATAAGTCATAGACTTGGGGGCTAGCATGACAAGGATCACTATGTGGAAAGTAAGAAGACAGCAGAAGGTTACCTCAGACTTTTGTTGGATCTGGTTGATCATGGCGATCTCAGCGTCCCGGCTCTTGTGAACCTGGCTGATATAGCCAGAGACGAGCTCTCCAATGCTCAAATCGGTGTAGCCAGAGAGATCCAGATTCACCCGGTGGGGTTGCAGCAATTCCCCCTTCGCGGAGCATTTGGCCAGCGCGGTCGGCCTCCCCGGCTCAACATACTCCGTCCGGGTAATTACCACGTCCGGGTCGTTAGCCGGTGGGGTTGAGCCGGAGGCCTCCGGGTTAGCTGACGCTTCGGTCGTTGTCTTGGTGGTCGGGGCAGGGGCTTCAGGCGCCGTGTCCATGGGAATGGTGGCTTCGGAGGCGGCTGGCGGCTCTTGAGCCGTTGTCTCCGGCTCAGGCAAGTCTGGCACGCCGGCTGACCTGGTCTTCTTTGCTCTTTTGGTGAGCTTTGCCTGGGCACTGAAAAGACAGAAGTGTTAGGCATACAAAGAGTAAATACAGACAGATAATGTAAGGAGATTGTTATTACCCGGGTGCAGTTTTAAAGGCCGGCAGACTTGACTGCATGGAGTCACCCGAAGAGGGGGAGGTCTCCTGGTAATTGGAGTCAGAAGAGTTGAGTTGCTGACGGATGACACCCGCCAACGGATGAAAAGGGTACAGGTGAGAAAAAACCTCGGTACGACGCTTCCTTGTTGCGTCGGGTAACCCGGTGGAGAGTTCGGTGTCCTTGCAGGCCCGGGTGTGACGCCGGCTTTCGTGAAACTGTTGCTTCAAAAGAAATTGAGGGTCTTGATGAGCTAATGGATGAGAAAAGCTTACTTTCCGGGTTACTCTTCGGACTTTCAGCTGTGGCAAAGGCTCCGAGTCGGAGGAAAGTGATGTTACCTCTTCAATCACCGGGTTACTGGCGCCGGTATCGTCCTGTCAGTAAGCAAAAAGTCGATAAGACGGATAGCAGCAAACGACAAATATGGCAAGAGTTTAAAAGGGTTAAGGGTTACCTCTGACTCGGAGCTGTCGCTTAACTGCAGCAACTCCGAAGCAGTGGGTCTGCTTCCCTTTTTGCGAGGGGCGGCTTTCTTGGCGGCTTTCTTCGCCTTCCTCGCCTTCTTGGCCGCCTCATGGTCGTACTTGACCCGCCAGAATTTGTCATCAGCCTGAGAAATACAGTAATGAACTCTTAAAAAGGTTCAGAGCAAGGTGACATGTAAAACAAAAGTGGAAAGGTTAAAGTCAGCGGCTTACCGCTGGGGCTGGATTGGTCTTGCAGAACGGGGTAGCCCGGTTCTTCCATAGTCTGCCAGGCTCTCGTTTAACAGATCCTTGGTCTCTTCTTCGGCAACGTCTTCTGGAAGATCATTGCGACTGTGCCTCTGCGGGTCATCCTTTCGCCCGGTGTACTCACACATTAAGCCGGGGCGGCGGCTCAATGGGATCACCCGCCATGAGACCCAGACCCAGACTAGATCAATTCCGTTCAGACCGTTGCCTAGCAGGGCCTTGATCTTGTTGATCGTTGGAAGCAGGGGCTGGCGTTCCGCGGCAGTCAGTTTGTCGGATAATGGATGACTCGGCTCCAGGCGCGTTGGGCGAAAGCCGGGCAGCGGGCTCTCATCAGCCGGGGATGTGTCTTGGCAGTAGAACCAAGTCATATTCCAGTCCTTGGGGTGACTTGGCGGCTCTGCGTAAGGGAATAGACAGTCCCTGCGCCGTTGGATGGAGATGCCGCCTAACTCTAGACTTGGACCGTTTGCGCACTCATTTTGGCGGTTCAAATAAAACAGCTCTCTGAAGAGCAGCAGACTCGGCTCTTCTCCAAGATATACTTCACAAAAAACTTGGAAGTTGCAGATGTTGGATATGGAATTGGGTCCTATATCCTGAGGCCGAAGGTCAAAGAAGTTGAGCACGTCCCGGAAGAATTTTGAGCCGGGCGGTGCGAAGCCCCGGCTCATATGGTCCGCAAAGATCACTACCTCCCCGTCCCTCGGCTGTGGTCTTTCTTCTGACGGGTCAGGGGCACGGTAGGACATCACTTCCTTCTTGGGCAGATATCCAGACTTAACAAAGTTGGCCAAGGTTTCATTAGTGACGTTGGATCTCATCCAGTTGCAAGTGATGGGAGCCTTGGGAGGCATGGTGACGGTTGGTGGTCTATGAGGAAGAGAAAAGTGTCCGGGTAAATTGTAAGCCGGGGATTATCATTCAAACTACAGTGACGGCTAATGAAGGGAACTAATGATATATATTGATACGGTGAGTTATCTAAGCCGTCGGGGCTAATCTAAGCCGTCGGAGTTTTCAGGATAAATTGGTCATCTACGGCTTACTGCAGTTAAGTCGGAGGATTCTACAGAGCATGGTTCTCTTTAAACCGGAAAGTTTTACGGCGCGTGTTTTCTTTAAGTCGGAAGTATAAGCCGCCAAGATTCAAGGGTTGCAGTGGTAAAACAGATTTCACATATTGCAGTAACTTTTTCGGATCAAAATGGTCGGGCGAGGTGAAAAATTTTCTAGACCTAAAAAACAGAGGCAGAAGAAGTTCTTGAGGTTGAACACAGTTCTTATGCAGTAAAAAGAGGGTTTCTTACAGATGAAATGGGTCTCAAACCTCTACCGCAGTGGTTCTACGCGAGGTTAAGGATCAACCAACTACGGTGGCAACAAGAACTACCGAGTTTGTGGGCAATGGTGACGAACACGAAGAACTGAAGGAACCCTACCGTAGATCTATTCTAGCAAGGCAGAGAAGACTCACCGGAGTTGAGGAAGAGAGGAGGTCGCCGCTGTTATCTGGTCCGAGTCAGGGTGATGCAGCGGCTGGGTCGATGAAGATCAGGGGCACGATGGCGGCGGCAGCGGCAGAAGCTCGGGCAGAGGAGCGACAGCGCGAGGAAGGAGAAGGAGAGTGTGAGAAGAGAGCGTTGGGCCGGCCTATTTATAAGGTAGAGTCATAAGTGGGCGCGGGATTCAAGGGGGCCACGGCGTGGTTATCTCCCCCTCACGACGCCTCGATTCTTGGAATGACAGTAAAAGCAAAGATCCGTTGCGGATCTGGCGGAGTAAAAAACGGACTTAATGGAGGATGACGTCACGGTGGATTATCCGGAGTCCGGGGGATGACGTCACTCCGGGTTATGACCTTCTCATGAATGGTAAGCCGGAGATTTTTTCTGTCTGCAGAGCTGAAGATTGACACGAGCCGGCTCAAATCAATCTGGGGCCTAATGTTGAGGATATAGTCCTTAGAGTCACCCGCCAGGAGGGGCCGGGTTACTCGTAGGGTCGTTGCCAGAAGCCCGGAGCCAAGTTTCAAGATAATGGGCCAGAGATGGGCTGAGACCCGGATATGGCTTAAAGTCCGTAGTTATCATCATTGTTATAGTAGACTTGTAGTGTAAGGCAAGTATCGTTTAGAGTCCGAGCCGGACGCTCTTATGAGCCGGCCGGGACTCTAAGGGCTGCTGGGCGTCAGCCTCCCTATATAAAGGGAGGACCCGTCAGCGGTTTAGGGGCAACAACAACCTCATCAAGAACCGGGCATAGCTGTTTAGCTCCCTGGTGATCGTAACCCTAATCAATAACACCTCGAACTAGACGTAAGCTTTTACCTTCACCGTAAGGGGCTGAACCAGTATAACCCTCATGTTCCTTGTCCCGCATAACCCCTTCAAGCTTCCTAGTTGCGATGGCTCCACGACTAAGTCCTAGCTTAAGGACATCTGCCGTGACAATTCCACGACAAATAGCTCATTGATGTTGGGAAGTGGATACTTGTTCTTGATTGTCTTCTTGTTGAATGGACGGTAGTCGACACAAAGTCGGTCCGTGCCATCCTTCTTCTAGACAAAAAGAACACCACAACCCCATGGAGATGAACTCGGTCTGATCAAACCCAGACACTCTTGTTCATCGAGCTGTTTCTTCAATTCCTTCAGCTCCTTGGGTCCAAGCTTGTAAGGACGCTTGCAAACGGGTTCAGTGCGAGGCTCAAGATCGATAACGAACTCAACTGGCCGGTAAGGAGGCATACCCGGAAGATCTTCTGGAAAGACATCTTGGTACTCACAAACGACTGGAATCTGAGAGATGGCATTCAACTCGCCCTTCTCATTTAGAGAAAACAACCGAATGGTTTCATCATGAGCGGCATAGATAATCACATCCTCAGAAGAGTGTGTCAATTGAATTTCCCTGGCAGCACAATCAAGTTGAGCCTTGTGCTTAGAAAGCCAGTCCATCCCGAGAATTAGACCAATATCCGAGTCACCAAGAACAATTGGTTTGGCCAGAAATTTATAGTTTCCCATCTTGATGGAAACATCCGGGACACAATTATAAGATGTCATTTGCTTACCCGGGGACACAATCTTCAACGGGATAGGAATCTTCTCCGTCACAAACTCATGCTTGGCAACAAAAGGTCTTGAAATGAAAGAAAGAGATGCACCAGTATCAAATAAGACTTTTGCAGGAATATCATTAACTGAGAGATTACCCATTATCACATCAGTAGATTCCTCCGCTTGAGCTGCATTCATCATGTTCACCTTTGCAGACTTGGGATTATGCTTGACCACTGCATTGATGGAAAATCTCATAGGAGGAGGAGGCGGAAGGCGCCTTTGATTGAAGCACTTGTTAGCATAGTGACCTTTCTCCTGACACTTGTTGCAAGTCACCTCTGATAGTGGATGATGATAAGGAGCATTTGACTTTGGAGCTTGATTCTGAGACTTGTTCTGATAGCCAGAGTTGGAAGAGTGGGAAGATCCATGGCCACCTTTGTTCTTCTACTGGAAAGGCTGACGAAACGGAGGAGGAGGAGGCAACCAGAACTTCTGTTGCTTAGCAGCCACTAGTGAGGAAGAAGAAGACTGAACTGCGTCCCTGACTCTCTTCTTAGAAGCCTCACACTTGAGCTGAGCAGCCTCTTGCTTCAGAGCCATATTGTAGAAATCATCATACTTGGTCGGCTCAAATAGCACGAGAGGTAATTGCAGATCTTCTCTGAGGCCACCTATGAATTGATAGATCATGTTCTTTTCATCAGGAACGTCTTGCTTAGCGAAGCGAGCGAGTTTCTGAAACTGAGTATTGTATTGATACACGGACATGCTGCCTTGCTTGAGATTGCGGAACTCCTCACGCTTGCTCTCAACAACACTTTGTGGAATGTGGTGAGCTTTGAAGTCTCGACGGAAATCATCCCAGGTAATCACACGACCTCCTCTGGAATCTTTGTATTGTTGATACCACTCGGCAGCTTGATCCTTGAGTTGAAAAGAAGCGAACTTGACAAAGTCCTCAGGCCTGATATTGCTACATTCAAAATGCTTGTTGATGTCCACGAGCCAATCATTGGCATCTGTGGCCTCGGCACAGTAGCTGAAAGACTTGGGCTGATTTGTGAGGAACTGGTTGAGGGTAGCGAAGTGAGGCTGATTGTTGCCTTGGCCTTGATTTCCTTGATTGCCTTGCCCTTGGGTGTGTTCTTGCAAGAGTTGCAGAATCATCTGAGCATTGGCGTTGGTGGCTGCCATGATAGCTTTCCATGCCTCCGGAGGCGGAGGTGGTGGCGGAGGGTTCGCCTGACTCCCTTCATTGCGTTCTGGATTCTGACGCGTTGGCGGAGCCATCCTGTAGAGGGTGACATCCGTTAGCATCTTGATAGACAAATAGACAAGTTGAATCAACGGATAGAAATTGCAACATATAGTCTTCACAATAAACATTCGAACGAGGATGAACGAATGAATTCCATAGTAAATCATCGCACTTCCATAAGGTGAGAAGCCACTTGATAAGAGATTGATGAATAAAATAAAAAGGTACGAGTGGAACAAATAAATGGTAAGGATTACCCAATCACAAACCAAATATCTGCGGGAAGAAATGCTAAGAGCTACTTGAATCCCACCTATAAACTCCCGAAACTTTCTGGTTATGCAATCTGGTGTTGGGGATACATGGGACACAAAATATATCACCCAAACTAGCAATCCCTAGATCCAGCTGTATCCATCCGTCAACACATAACCAAGAAACCTTCGGAAATCGTGTACCTCAACCTTCGACAAGCATCCTTTATACGAGTTATGGCAATACTCCCGAACTCCCGCCCCAGTACTGGATGGCGTCGAGGTGATCTCACCAACAACTGCATAAAAGAGATTTTCGATGTCGGCAAAACTCAGGTATTCCAGAACCGCAACGATAAAATTGTGATGACAACACCTCGGAGCTCAACTCCCCGGGACACTGCCACAACCCCTAAATGTCAGGAGGCACCAAGAACAATGTTCTCGTCACAAAACCATCGGAACGATTCTAAGATACCCGCGTGATCCTAAATTTTTTTTTGTGAAATTTGAGGAGAGAAGAGTCAAAACTTCTACGCCAGGAGGCCTCACCAGAGCGACGAAGGGACTGAGGAGTAAAAAGAATCCTACTCTCCGATATATATAATCCTAAGACTCAAAACCTTTTTGTTCTAGACTCAACAACGCCAGCGATTCGATCAAGCAGGGGGCTCCTAAGTCGGGGATGGCTCTGATTACCAACTTGTAACGCCCACGATGCGGCTATATCTCCCACGTGTCGAGGCATGACTTAGAGGCGTAACCGCATTGTGGTTTTGTCGCAAGAAGGGTCATCTTCACACAATCCCATGTAATGAATAAGAATGGGATAACGAGAGTTGGCTTACAATCGCCACTTCACACAATACATAAATATAATTCATACATCATCCAAAATCCACACATAGACCGACTACGGTCAAATCCGAATGAAAATAAGATAACCCCAAATGCTAGATCCCCGATCATCCCAACTGGGATCCACTACTGATCATCAGGAAAAGAAACATAGTAACGACCACGTTCCTCATCGAACTCCCACTTGAGCTGGGTTGCGTCATCTGCACTGGCATCGTCGGCACCTGCAACTGTTTTGGTAGAATCTGTGAGTCACGAGGACTCAGCAATCTCACACCCGCGAGATCAAGACTATTTAAGCTTATAGGAAAGGATGGTGTAATGAGGTGGAGCTGCAGCAGGCACTAAGCATATATGGTGGCTAACATACGTAAATGAGAGCGAGAAGAGAAGCAACGGAACGGTCGCGAAGCTAGAAATGATCAAGAAGTGATCCTGAAACTACTTACGTTCATGCATAACTCAAACCGTGTTCACTTCCCGGACTCCCCCGAGAAGAGACCATCACGGCTACACACACGATTGATGTATTTTAATTGGGTCAAGTGACAAGTTCTCTACAACCGGACATTAACAAATTCCCATCTGCCTCATAACCGCGGGCACGACTTTCGAAAGATAATACCCTGCAGGGGTGTCCCAACTTAGCCCATTATAAGCTCTCACGGTCAACGAAGGATAAACCTTCTCCCGGAAAGACCCGATCAGTCTCGGAATCCCGGTTTACAAGACATTTCGACAATGGTAAAACAAGACCAGCAGAGCCGCCCGAATGTGCCGACAAATCCCGATAGGAGCTGCACATATCTCGTTCTTAGGGCACACCGGATGAACACTACGTACCACTAAAACCAACCCTCGAGTTTCCCCAAGGTGGCGCTGCAAGTGGCTCTAGTTTGGACCAGCACTCAGAGGAACACTGGCCCGGGGGTTTAAATAAAGATGACCCTCGGGCTCGCGAAAACCCAAGGGAAAAGGCTTAGGTGGCAAATGGTAAAACCAAGGTTGGGCCTTGCTGGAGGAGTTTTATTCAAGGCGAACTGTCAAGGGGGTCCCATAAATCACCCAACCGCGTACGGAACGCAAACTCAAGGAACATAATACCGGTATGACGGAAACTAGGGCGGCAAGAGTGGAACAAAACACCAGGCATAAGGCCGAGCCTTCCACCCTTTACCAAATATATAGATGCATTAATTAAATAAGAGATATTGTGATATTCCAAAATATCCATGTTCCAACATGGAACCAACTTCAACTTCATCTGCAACTAACAACGCTATAAGAAGGGCTGAGCAAAAGCGGTAACTTAGCCAAACAACGGTTTGCTAGGAAAGGATGGTTAGAGGCTTGACATGGCAAAAAATGGGAGGCATGATATAGCAAGTGGTAGGTAGTGCAGCATGGCAATAGGGCGGACAACTAGCAAAGCAAAGATAGAAGTGATTTCGAGGGTATGATCATCTTGCCTGCAAGGTTCTCAGAGTTGTCGAAAGCTTGATCCTCGTAAGCATACTCAACAGGTACCTCATTCACGAACTCGTCTCCCGGCTCTACCCAAAACAAGAACACAAGCAGCGGAACCACAATCAATCACGGGAAATGCACAAGCAACATGATGCCAAACATGTATGATATGCGAGATGTGGTATGCGATGCATATGCGTGCTCCGGAAGAAAAATGATAAACAAGGCAATAACTTGGCAAACCAAGCATGCCACTGGAAAGATAAGATGATTTCGGTCGAAATCGATATAAAGATCACCGGAAACGGATGCACGGTTTGCAAATGGCAAGCAAAACAAGGACACGAATCTGCGATTAACAGCAAGATAGCACTTAAAATGCATCAAGTAACTATGTTACAGCACTCCAACATAGCAACAAAGCATATGGCAATAATATACAGGAGATGCTTGACAAAAGATGAACATTGAGCTACGGCTGGATCACAACACAGCAGGTTCAAACGAGCATGGCAAAAGTGCAAAAGATATCAGGTTCACAGACTTGGTGAAATTACTGGACATGGCTGAAACAGCATCAGGTAGCAATGTTCAGAGCAAGCAATCAACATGCTACAGGAACTTAACATACCAAGCAAGGCATGGCATGAATCTAATAAATGCATAGAACAAAAGTCCCTTACTGACCATAAGCCAAAAAGGACCAGAAGATATGATGCCCCAATGTAAACACAGCAAGTTTCGTTAACAGGTTTCAGACTTAGCAGAAAACAGAGTATGGCAGAAACAGTAACTATGAGGGCATCTTGGTGAGCTTGAATCACTCACCACAAAGCAATGCATGACAAAACAAGCATACCTAAAGCAAGATAGCATGTTTATGAAGCCACCATGGCAAGAGAAAATACATAGCATGTACGAAACAACTACAACAACCTTGGCAAAATTGAATAACACGTAAACAATCTGCCAGAAATATTTTATAGCAAAAGTAGAGCAATATTAAGACATGCTACGCACTCCATAATTGCAAACAGGGGCATGCGTGGATAGAGCACAACAATATCTACAAAACATCCTTACTGAACATCACCAAAAGGAGCATGGATGTCTCTGTAGACACATGGATACATGGTAACAAAATAACAGCAGACAAAGACGGTAAAATTACTAAGTCTTTGAAAACAGAAACATCACGAAGTCTAGTTTGCATGCTTGTGCTAGTCACCACATAGATCACAAAAATACATGGCATACAGCTCTGTAAAGATGGCATGGCCTATATCAAAACACATGTAGAGCTCATGCCCATAAGATGCACACATCAAATGCAACAAAAATAACAAATCCTCATGTTCTGATAAGTAACAGCACTTAACAGCATATAGCACTCTTGCACCACAGATTTGGGCATCAAGATGGACTCAAATGAACATGGCACAATGGAACAAAATGAAGAGCATCTCGAGGCCAACATTTCGATATATTACACGCATGAAACAGAGCTACGTGCAGAGAGTTATGATGCGATGAAGTATGCAACAGAAGGTAAAAATATTCGGGACTTGGAGAAAAATCGGGGGAGGGGAAAGTCAACCTAGCGACAGATCCAAATTGGGAGCTCGTCGGCGCGCGAGCTCGCCGGAGTCGGGGCGCGCGGGGCCGGAGGAGAGGGTGACGAGGCCGGAGAGGGAGGAGACGGCGGGGCGCATCGCCGGGGAGGGGGCGCAGGGTCGGGGGCCGCGGGAAGGTGCGGTCACGGGCGGCGCCGGCGATGGTGGCGACGGGCGGCCGGCGGGCCGCGGCGGTCGGCGGCGGGGACGGACGCCGGCGCAGGCGGCGGGGCGCTGGAGGAGGAAGGAGGCGCGGGGCGTCGGGCGACGGGCCGGGAGGGCCTCCCGCGGGCTTCACGGGCCGGCGGCAGGCGCCGGTGTACGGGCGACACGCGGCGGCGTCTGAGTGGCTGTGGGCGGCGGCGGCTTTTGTCCGGCGCCGGGCGGACACTTTCGGCGGCGCGGAGGAGCGGGCTAGGGTTTCGGGGATCCGGAATTTCGGGGAGGCTCACATATTTATAGGTAGAGGGAGCTAGGAGGCTCCAAATGGAGTGCGGTTTTCGCCCACACGATCGTGATCGAACGACCTAGAGCATGGAGGAGACTTAGAGGGGTTTTGGGCTGTTTGGAGGGGGGTTTTGCTGCAACACACAAAAGGACTTTTCGGTTACCCGGTTAACCGTTGGAGCATCAAACGACCTCCAAATGGAACGAAACTTGACAGGTGGTCTACTGGTGGTATACCAAGGCCACTTGGAAAACCTCGGTCCATTCCGAGAACGTTTAACACCCGCTCACAACAAGAAAACAAGAGGGGTGCGCCGGTGCATGTGGGAGTGCCGGATTGCAAAACGGACAACTGGGAAAATGCTCGGATGCATGAGACGAACACATATGCAAATGAGATGCACCTGATGACATGATATGAGATGCATGACATGAACAAAATGCAGAATGAAAACGAAACCCAACCACGGAGGGAATATCATAACACATAGCCGAAAATGGCAAGAGTTGGAGTTACAAATAAAAATACTCGCAACCCAACGTATTAAAGGGGTTGTCAATCCCTTTCGGGTAACGGCGCTAGAAATTGGCAAACGGACATGAGAAAGTTGTAATATGTTGATAGATAGATCTCGTGGGAACGCGAACTAAAATAAATTGCAGCAAGGTATTTGTATTTTTGGTTTAATATATCTGAAAATAAAGCTAATAAAATAGATCCCAAAGGTAAATATAATAAGAAAGAGACCCGGGGGCCGTAGATTTCACTAGTGGCTTCTCTCGAGAAAAATAGCAAACAGTGGGTAAACGAATTACTGTTGGGCAATTGATAAAACTTCAAATAATCATGACGATATCTAGGCAATGATCAATATATAGGCATCATGTCCAAGATTAGTAGACCGACTCCTGCCTGCATCTACTATTATTACTCCACACATTGACCGCTATCCAGCATTCGTCTAGTGTATTAAGTTCATGGAGAAACGGAGTAATGCAATAAGAACGATGACGTGATGTAGACAAGATCTATTTATGTAGAAATAGACCCCATCTTGTTATCCTTAATAGCAACGATACATACGTGTCAGTTCCCCTTCTGTCACTGGGATTAAGCACCATAAGATCGAACCCATCACAAAGCACCTCTTCACATTGCAAGATAAATAGATCAAGTTGGCCAAACAAAACCCAAATATAAGAGAAGAAATATGAGGCTATAAGCAATCATGCATATAAGAGATCAAAGAAGACTCAAATAACTTTCATGGATAAAAAGATAGATCTGATCATAAACTCAAAGTTCATCGGATCCCAACAAACACACCGCAAAAACAGTTACATCATATGGATCTCTAATAGACCATTGTATTGAGAATCAAGAGAGAGAGAGGAAGCCATCTAGCTACTAACTACGGACCTGTAGGTCTACAAAGAACTACTCACGCATCATCGGAGAGGCACCAATGGACATGATGAACCCCTCCGTGATGGTGTCTAGATTGGATCTGGTGGTTTTAGAACTTGCGGCGGCTGGAATTGATTTTCGTCGACTCCCCTAGAGTTTCTGGAATATTGGTGTATTTATAGAGTAAAGAGGCGGTTCGGGAGGCAACCGAGGTGGGCACAACCCACCAGGGCCTCCAGGCACGCCCTGGTGGGTTGTGCTCCCCTAGGAGCACCCCAGGTTCTTCTTCAGCCCACTGGATGTCTTCTAGTCCATCCAAAATCACAAAAAGTTCCGCTGCGTTTGGACTCCGTTTGGTATTGATTTCCTGCGATGTAAAAAACATGCAAAAAACAGCAACTGGCGCTTGGCACTATGCCAATAGGTTAGTACCAAAAATTGATATAAAATGACTATAAAATGATTATAAAACATCCAAGAATGATAATATAACAGCATGGAACAATAAAAAAATTATAGATACGTTGGAGACGTATCATGCGTTGATGTAGTCGATGATTTTCTCGATCTACACTTCATTTGCAACACGAGGATGAGTGGGTTGACAACGTTGAGTGGGTCAGCATTTTCTTCAGAGCCATTGTCCTCAGGTGCACCAGCATGATGTTCTTCATGTTCTGGAATGACTTCTTCAGCAGATTCCTCAGTGGGTATGACATCCTCAGTAGCCTTGAACTTGATGGATTCCTCATGTGACATTTCATCTAGCACATGAGGTAGGTGCTCTCTTTGCGATCCATTAGTTTCATTGAACCACACATCTATAGTTTCAACAACCTTGTGATGAAAGGTGTTGAAGACTCTGTAGGTGTGTGAGTCCTTTCCATAACAAGCATAAAACCTTCATGTGCTTTCGGTTGCAAATTTAGAATTGTGATGATGATCTATAATCCAGCATTTAGCACCGAAAACTTTGAAATAACTTATATTGGATTTCTTGTCAGTGAGGAGTTCATATGAGGTCTTTTTGAAGAATTTGTGAAGATATACCCTATTGATGATGTGGCACGCAGTATCAATTTCCTCAGGGCAGAAGTGAGGAGGCGTCTTGTATTCATCAAGCATAGTGCGAGCCATCTCAACCAGAGTCCTGTTCTTGCGCTCCACGATGCCCTTTTGCTGAGGAGTATAGGGGCAGATAACTCGTGAGTAATACCAAGTTCATCAAGATAGTCATCAATACCAGTATTCTTGAACTCAGTCCCATTGTCACTCCTAATGTGCTTGATCTTCACACCGAAATTCTTCGAGGCCCTTGAAAAATCGTTTGAAGACTTCCTGCACTTCAGTTTTGTAAGTGATGATATGCACCCATGTATAACCAGAATAGTCATCAACAATAACAAAGCCATATAGAGATGCTGCATTTGTGAATTTGCCATAGTGAGTAGGGCCAAAGAGATCCATGTGAAGCAATTCAAATGGACGAGTGCTAGTCATGATAGTCTTCGAGGGATGCTTGGACTTGGTCATCTTTCCAGCTTCACAAGCTCCACACAGATGGTCCTTGAGGAATTTGACACCCTCGATGCCAATGACGTGCTTCTTCTTCGCGAGTGTGTAAGTTCCTCATGCCAGCATGACCTTGTCGTCGATGCCATAACCAGCCTTCTGAAGCTTTTGCAAGCAGACATGTGGTAGGCCGTGGTCCTACAGAGAAATCAATAATATACAAGTCTCCTCTCCTAAAGCCCTCGAAGACTTTGGAATTGTTAGATTCCATGATCACACCGCAACGATATTTGCGAAAGGCAACAATCATATCAAGATCATAAAGCATTGAGACAGACATGAGGTTGTATCCTAAGGACTCGATGAGGGAGTCATTGATGTTGGGGTCCTCGGGTGTCCGGGCTGTGTAGCATGGGCCGGACTAATGGGCCATGAAGATACAAGATAGAAGGCCTTCCTCCGTGTCCGGATGGGACTCTCCTTTGCGTGAATGGCAAGCTCGACGTCCGGATGTGTAGTTTTCTTTCTCTATAAACCGACTTTGTACAACCCTCTAGGCCCCTCCGGTGTCTATATAAACTGGAGGGTTTAGTCCATAGAGGCTATCAGAATTTACATAAACTAGACAGCTAGGGTTTAGCCATTACGATCTCGAGGTGGATCAACTCTTGTAACCCCTATACTCATCAAAGTCAATCAAGCAAGAAGAAGGGTATTGCCTCCATTAAGAGGGCCCAAACATAGGTAAACATCGTGTCCCCTTGTCTCATGTTACCTTTAATCCTGTTACCTTCAATCCTCAAACACGCAGTTCGGGACCCCCTATCCGAGATCGACCGGTTTTGACACCGACATTGGTGCTTTCATTGAGAGTTCCACTGTGTTGTCGACGGTGGGATCGATGGATCGCCTTGTCATTAAGGACAACATTACCTTTGGAAGGGCCCTAGCTCTGGGACAGGTCCTCCAGCTTGGCGGTTTCGCCATGGGCGCCCGTGCGGCCCTTAAGCCGAAGGCAGCCCTCGAAATCGCCAAACATCGTCTTCCCTAAATGAGCTACTAGATTGCATCGCCGCCCTAGAACTTGCAACATACTATGATCAGATTGGGCTTAAACCCGATCAGAGGGAAATCAAGTCCCCGCCGATCACCCATCTTATAGCGGTCGTGGAGGAACAAGCCGAGAACACTTCTCCCCCCTAAGTTAAGAACAAGCTATGTTTGGATTTCTGAGCCCTGCAAGCCGGATACCCATCTTCGGGAAGAGACCTCAGGTCCTCCGAACATAGAACCGGACGTTGAGCCCAAAAGCCGCCAGGACACTCCGGATCATGGGTCTGTGACCATGCAAATTCTTCAAACTCCGGATGCAATAGTGGGTCAGGGTTCGGATTTCAACCACCCACCCACCACAATCAATATTCCCCAAGCAATTTAGGCCCTCCAGACGTATGAGACCTAATGTATGTGCGGCAGCAGCCTAAGGAAATAGTCCATCACTTCTGGGCTCGATTCCTCCTTGTTAAAAACAAGATAAAAGATTGATGTGACACTGACGCGGTTTCAGTATTTTTTCGCAACTGCACGGACGAGGGAATCCTCAACGCCCTCAACCACCGCCGCATGCTGCAGTTTGCAGATTTGGCACATATCATACAGAAGTACTGTGCAATGGAAAGCGCCTGGAAAGCCCAGACAGCACGGTGGGAACCACGTGCCTTTAAGCAGCCCATCGGACGGACAAAAAGGATGCACCCTTACGGGGCACCCGATCATCATCTCATGGATAAAAAGATCAAGCCCTTCACGGGACACGAACTGTCTTTGACGATCTGCTCGACAAACCCTGTCAGATCCAATGACACCGAATACCGAACCAACACACAGCCTTCGGGCATGTTGGGTACTCCGGCAGGTGGCTAAGAGCGGCGAGGCCATCCTCACCAAAATCATTCCATAGAGGCAATCTTCGGAGGATGCCGATCTCAATGTTTTTACGGTCTTCGAGACCTTTTATTCCAATAATCGGCACAAAATGGCATTATGAGACCTTGCCGAAGTCAACTAGGTAGCCGCAATAAATCCTTGGAACGACATGGCGATAACTTTCACCGCCGATGACAAGCCAAGGGCCAGACCAGTCTGAGCACCAGCCGCCTTGGTCTTAAACCCAATAGTGGATGGCTTTCGGCTCACCAAAGTGCCCATGGACGGCGGTGGCGGACTGAACCTAATCAATGAAGATACGCTCCAAAAAATGCAGATGGACAAAAGTCGCATTGAGCAAAGCGGCACCACTTTCCGAGGAATCATCCCCAGTCGAGAAGCACGAAGCTCGGGGAATATCACACTCGACGTCATATTCGGCACACCGGGGAACTACAGGTCCAAAGAGTTGCTCTTCCACGTGGCACCTTTCAACAGTGGATATCACACCCTGTTAGGGCGAGACGCATTCACATGCTTTCAAGCCATACCCCATTATGGGTACATGAAGCTCAAAATGTCAGGGGCCAACAGAGTTATCACTATCACTAGTGATCCGAATATAGCACTCCGTGGCGAAAACAAAACTGCATCCCTGGCCCTCGAGGCACTATCCGAGGCCCTTGCGGCCGAGGAACTAACCACTCTGCGCTCTACAGTGGACAAGGACGATGTAATCCTCGACAAGAGGCCCAAATCCACTTCCTTCAAGCCAGCAGACGAAATAGTCAAATTTCAAGTACACCCAATGGATCCTAATAAAACAGCGGCCATTGGAGCACAACTGGATCCCACGGTCGACGCCGCTCTAAGAGCGTTCTTGCGTGAGAATTGGGACATCTTTGCCTGGCATCCTTCGGATATGCCAGGAATCCCACGCAGACTGGCCGAACATAGCCTCAATATAATAAAGGGGTTCAAACCAGTCAAGCAAACGCTGCGGCGATTTTCCGAACCCAAGCGACAAGCTATGAGGGAGGAGCTAGCCAAACTACTTGAAGCCGGGTTCATCAGAGAGATCAAACACCCAGACTAGCTAGCAAACCTGGTCATGGTGCCAAAGAAGGACAAATCCTGACGCCTTTGTGTCGATTTCAAAGTCCTCAACAATGTGTGCCCTAAGGAACCCTTCCTGCTGCCCCGCATTGACCAAATCATTAACACGACTGCAGGACACGATTCACTATGTGTCCTCGATGCATACTCCCGATACCATCAAATTAAGATGAAGGAATTCGATCAGGCTGCAACGGCATTCATTACTCCGTATGGGCCTTTCTGCTTCAACACCATGCCTTTCGGACTCAAAAACGCCGGCGCCACTTACCAACGCATGATTCAAACATGCTTAGAAAAACAAATTGGCAAGACGGTGGAGGCATACATAGATGATGTAGTCATCAAAACTAAACACGTCAAATCATTGGTGGACGACTTGCGCCTTACATTTGACAACCTCCGAACATATGACATGGCTCAATCCGAAAAATGCGCTTTTGGCATTCCGGCCGGAAAGCTTCTCGGGTTCATTGTTTCCAATAGAGGAATCGAAGCAAATCTAGCCAAAATCCGAGCCCTATCACAATTGGCAACGCCAACAGACCTAAAACAGGTCCAAAAACTAGCTGGGTGCATGGCAGCCTTGAGCCGCTCTATCTCCAGATTGGGAGAAAAGGCACTGCCGCTTTGTCGCCTGCTCCGGCGTACCGAGGGGACGGATGCAGCAACAGCCAAATTAGAAGAAATAAAAACTTTGTTAGGAAATAACCCAATCCTTGCCGCACCAAACGTTGGCGAACCTGTGCTGCTCTACAAATCTGCAACTCACCAGGTGGTGAGCGCTGTGCTCGTCGTCGAACGAGAGGAAGAGGGACATAAATTCCCACTACAAAAACCAGTATACTATGTATCGGCGGTCTTTACACCATGCAAATCCCAATACCCGCACTATCAAAAGATAGCATATGCGGTCTTCATGGCATATCGGAAGCTGCGACACTACTTTCAAGAATGCTCGATCACGGTGGCTTCCGAAGTGCCACTCAATGACATCATAAACAATCGAGATGCCACCGGCCGCATTGCCAAATGGGCTATCGAGCTCTTACCATTTGAAATAACATACAAGCCATGCCGAGCTATTAAATCTCAGGTGTTAGCCGACTTTGTCACCGAATGGACAGAAGCCAAACTCCCTAAAGAGTACAACACATACTCCAATTGGGTGATTTACTCCGACGGCTCTAAAATGCTAGCCGGATTGGGGGCTGGTGTCATCCTAACATCCCCTACAGGGGACACAGTCCGTTATGTATTACAAATCATGTATACGGACTCCAATAACGCGGCCGAATATGAGGCACTACTGCATGGTCTTCGGATGGCCGTTTCTATGGGCATACAACGCCTCGAGGTGCGGGGGGATTCGAACCTTGGGATATCTCAAATAAATGGAGAATTCGATGCAAAAGATCCAAAGATGGCGGCCTACCGCAACGCCGTACTCAAAATATCAGCTCGGTTTGAGGGGCTCGAGTTTCATCATGTGGCTCGGGACAGTAATCAAGCAGCGGACATCATTGCTCGAATGGGCGCTAAAAGAGACCCCGTCCTGCCTAACACCTTTGTGGAAAGGCTTTTCAAGCCATCCGTGGTATGACATGACGAGAGTGGAAATACCAGTCCAGCACCGATCACACCCCCGGATACCGAACATGATTCGGATATCATCGGGGGTTCGGGCACCGAACCAACACCTTCCGCCCATGTAATCATGGCGGTAATCGCTCCATGGACCGAACCCTTCTTAGCCTACCTTAATAGGCAGGAGCTCCCTGATGACTAGAACGAGGCTCGTCGCATAGTTCGACGTTCTAAAGCCTACAAAGTTCACGAAGGAGAACTCTACAAGAAAATCACTACTGGAGTTCTTCAGAGATGTATCTCCGAAGAGGAGGGGCGGCAGCTCTTGGCCAAAATACATGCTGGCCTCGGCGGCCACCACGCCGCAGCTCGGGCCCTCGTAAGCAAGGCCTTTGGTACAGGTTTCTTCTGGCCCACGGCCCGAGCAGATGCACAGGCCCTTGTACAGCGCTGTATCGGATGCCAGCTCTTTGCCAATCAAAGCCATATGCCGCCCACCTCCCTTAGAACAATCCCCATTACTTGGCCTTTCGCGGTCTGGGGGCTAGACATGGTCGGACCCCTTAAAGGGGGAAGACACAAGAAAAAATATTTACTGGTTATGGTGGATAAATTCACTAAGTGGATCGAGGCCAAACCAGTAAAAATGGCTGAAGCCGGACCGGTGATAGATTTTATATCCGGTGTCGTACACCGTTATGGTGTCCCGCACAACATTATTACTGACAACGACTCTAACTTCACAGCCGATGTGGTGAAAAATTGGTGTGCTAACCTAGGCATCAAGCTCGATTACACCTCCGTATATCACCCTCAAACAAACAGTCAGGTCGAACGGGCTAATGGCCTGATAATGAGCGACATCAAACCCAGACTAGTGCGATCCCTAAAGGAGTCGGATAAACACTGGGTCGAGGAACTCGATTCCGTACTCTGGGGGCTGCGGACCACGCCCAACCGTACGACCGGATACACACCGTTCTTCATGGTGTACGGCGCAGAGGTTGTCTTTCCCTGCGATATTATTCATGACTCACCTCGTTTGGGCATGTATGAAGAGAGAGAGGTCGAGCTCGATCATCAGGATGACTTAGATGGCCTGGAGGAGGAGCGCGATGTCGCAAAAGCCCATTCCGCATTCTATCAACAACAAGCTCGGAGATACCAAAGTAGAGAAGTGCGGGCAAAGAATTATAACGTCAGTGAGCTCATTTTATGCCTCCTAGAGAATAAAAAGGACAAAGTCAAACCAAAATGGGAGGGTCCCTTCATTATAGATGAAGTTCTCACTAGAGGAGCCTTTCGCCTTCGCAATGCATCGGATAATCGCTTAGAGCCGAATCCTTGGAATGTTGCCCGGCTCCGAAGATTCTACGAATAAGTCCGTCCATGCTTGTTATTCGTTCCTTTATCTCCTTTTCAATTTTTTCCTTTTTTTATCTTTATACGTTCCCCATGGTGTGTTCGGATAAGCCGAACACTTGAGTGGTACACATCCTTAAATGTACACACCCCACCATGACTGTGGGCTTCTGTAAGTAGAAGCTCACTATTCTACCAAGCCTAGACATCACAATATATGTGTCGTTTGCGGATATACATCCTTTTTGCCATTATATGCACCTCTATGACTTAAGTTTTTGCCAAGCTGGGTTGCCTTGCTCCTGTGCTTATGCCCTACGTTCCCGATTGTTCGGCTAGGCCATAAAGGGAGCACCTCTGCGATTGTTACAACCGGGTCATCCGGACATGTACCTCAGACGGGTGAAGCCGAAAGCTAGCATTCTTAAGGGAATATTGGTCAGCAGTAAAACGACAGATTGTTGCCGCATTGCAACTATTTCAAGCACTATGAGACAGTTTTTCCGTATTATGGACCACACACCCCGGCACGTGTAATCATAATATGCCGACCCAAGGAAAGGAACCCTTAGCGGAACTATTTTCCTTGGAAGATGTTTCTTACATACGTAATATAACATATATCCCGAGCTCGAATTTTTTGGAGTGTATCTGTTCGAGCGCAATGACTGGGTTGCCTGGTTTCCGGATAAGTACTTTCTTTTGTCTTAAGTATCCGGAAACACTCCACCATTTTGGTCAGGAGGTTAAAGGCAAAAGCCTGCGATGACAAAATCATTTCAAATGTTCGGTTCAAACCAAAGGTAGATCATAAATGTACATTGATACATTAAGTCAACAACTTATTCTTTCTCTATTCCGTCTATAAGGCTGTCTAATCTACAACTTCCTGCGAATATTTTGCAGCGATCATTACTTGATCATAGACCAAATTTAAAGGGATTTCCTTCCCATCTGGTCCCTGCGGTCCTACTCGGGCCATATGATCCGGGTCCAGTTTAGTGAAGCGTGTCTTCACCATGGCCCAGGCTTCACATGCGCCTTCACGGCAGGCAGATGTCTTCCATAGCTCAAACCGGTGCTGGGCACCTTTGAACAGGTTTACCAGGCACTCCATACTTTCTCGAGGGGTATTAGATGGCCATAATGCCTTCACCATACTCCTCATGGCTTTCCGGGCCCGAGCATGCACGGCGGACAACTCCTTTAGCACGTCGCCTTGAAATCCAGATACTTCCTCTTCTGGCCGACCAGTAAGCAGACCTGCAGCAATAAAGTCATGATATTCTGCATAGCGAACCAAACATGAGCACCTATGCTGGTTCTAAATATGAGTGGAAGACATATCGAACATGCCACCCTTCAGTTTTTCATTTTCCTTCTGAAAGGCCGACAACTGAGCCTTCAAGCTCTCTATCTCTTCATACTGTTTGTCCTTTTCCTCTTCAAGTTTTTTTCTCCCTAGATGCGCCTGTCGCGCTCTCTTTCAATTCCACTAGTTTGGCGGTGACTGCATTTAGTTGTGTCTGGTTTGTGTCCAGCTCCTGGGCTAGCATAGTGTTCTTTTCTTTCAGAACCTGCAAAAGGTATCGATCCTTAAATCGGTTTGCTTCACCGTTTCAAGTCTCGGGGGCTACCGGCATATGACGATACAAAATTGCATCAAATTTTACCTATATATCTTTTGAGAACAGCCGAATGACTCCGGCAAGTCCCTCTCGAGCGGCTCGGATATATGCGTCCATCGAACTCAATGCGACAAACTCTTGTTCGGAAAAAGCTGGAGCACGCATAGCCTCCTTTAATCGATGGTGATTCATCATGCTCTCCACTTCGGAATTCGTAAATGATACGACATCCGAATCTTCTTGAGGAGGCTGAATGGACATTACATCAGCTCGCGTCCTAGTTGACGAGTCCGGCACCGGATTAGTGGACATTTGGCTAATCGGGCGTTTTCCCACCATCTGCCGCATACTCCTCCTGATGTCAAGGATAAAAAGGGAGATTCTTAACAACCCAGATTCATGCCTAGGCATATATTAAAACACACATACCTCTTGGAAGACTGTGAGGTCTCCGTAGTACTCCCGGTTACTTTTCGTTTTGAACGACGGCCTTGTGTAGGGGCCGCACTTGAGGAGATACGGGCCCTAGAGTGCGGATCCTGCTAAAATCCGTATCAGTACAACGGGTAAGGATGCAGATGAGGATCTCCTTTTAGGAAGCCTCCGGATACTCAAGATGCATAATGGGTAAAGGCGAGGGTAGTCGGCGGTGATGGCCACTTCTGAATGGTCAAGGATCGCTTGATAAAATACCCCATCATCGAATTCTATACATATGTCCGGATCCTCGCAAAAGCTAGGATCTTTATCACGATTATGATCCTCTGGCTGGGGAGCAGGACAGTGGACGTCTTCGGTCATCCTCCTCCATGACTGTTGGTGGCGACAAAGCGTGAATTTGATTAGAGTCTACAACGCAATAAAATAAGCACAGACGATCGAGATCTTACCCATTCAATAGGGGTGTACATAGAATAAGCCTCCCGGTAGTTTAACCGGAGAAAATCTTCTATTTCGCCCTTATACAGATCAGCTAAAATTGAGGCCAGTTTGGCTGGAGTATCCGGACCCTTCCGTCTGTAGCGGGACGCGTCGTCTTCTCCGTTGTAGCACCATAAGGGAGTTACTCTGGATTGAAGAGGCTGGACACACCTCTTTATTGCAATGGCCATGACTTCAACTATAGAGAGCTCGGTATGGGCTAGCAACCTGACCTTGCTAACCAACCTCTTTATCTCTGTACTATTGATACGTCCATTTTGCATCATGCTTTTATATCGATATTTATTGCAATATGGGCTGTTATTACACATTCTGTCACAATACTTATGCCTATTCTCTCTTATTTTACTAGGTTTACATAAAGAGGGAGAATGCCGGCAGTTGGAATTCTGGGCTGGAGAAGGAGCAAATATTAGAGACCTATTCTGCGCCACTCCAAAAGTCCTGAAACTCCACTGAAGTTATTTTTGGAAATAATAAAAAATACTGAGCGAAGAAAATACCAGAGGGGGCCCACACCCTGGCCACGAGGGTGGGGGCGCGCCCTACCCCCCTGGGCGCGCCCCCTGCCTCATGGGCCCCCTGGTGGCCCTCCGGTGCCCATCTTCTGCTATATGAAGTCTTTCGTCCAAGAAAAAATCATAAGCAAGCTTTCGGGACGAGACTCCGCCACCACGAGGCGGAACCAATCTAGGGCTCCGGCAGAGCTGTTCTGCTGGGGACACTTCCCTCCGGGAGGGGGAAATCAACACCATCGTCATCACCAATGCTCCTCTCATCGGGAGGGGGCCAATCTCCATCAACATCTTCGCCAGCACCATCTCCTCTCAAACCCTAGTTCATCTCTTGTATCCAATTCTTGTCTCTAAGTCTGAGATTGGTACTTGTAGGTTGCTAGTAGTGTTGATTACTCCTTGTAGTTGATGCTAGTTGGTTTATTTGGTGGAAGATCATATTTTCAGATCCATTATGCATATTAATACCCTTCTGATTATGAACATGAATATGCTTTGTGAGTAGTTACGTTTGTTCCTGAGGACAGGCGAGAAGTCTTGCTATTAGTAGTCATGTGAATTTGGTATTCATTCGATATTTTGATGAGATGTATGTTGTCTCTCCTCTAGTGGTGTTATGTGAACGTCGGCTACATGACACTTCACCATTGTTTGGGCCTAGAGGAAGGCATTGGGAAGTAATAAGTAGATGATGGGTTGCTAGAGTGACAGAAGCTTAAACCCTAGTTTATGCGTTGCTTCATAAGGGGCTGATTTGGATCCATATGTTTCATGCTATGGTTAGGTTTACCTTAATACTTCTTTTGTAGTTGCGGATGCTTGCAATAGGAGTTAATCATAAGTGGGATGCTTGTCCAAGTAAGGACAGCACCCAAGCACCGGTCCACCCACATATCAAATTATCAAAGTACCGAACGCGAATCATGTGAACGTGATGAAAACTAGCTTGACGATAATTCCCATGTGTCCTCGTGTGGGGACCCCGACTCGTAAGTCGTGACCACCGAATGCATGTGTACAGTGATCCCAGAGATCAATGCTCACTGAAAACACAGAAGCTGAATAACAAGAGTCTTACATCCATACATACCGTCTTACACAAATTATGACCATTATGGTCGAGTCTTACATAGGTAAAGCCACAAGGGCTGAATACCAAATAAACTAAAGCATCGGAAATCTTTGTCGATAAGTAGAACCCATGCCATCTGCCTTAACCCTACAGGCATTCTGACTGGGAAGCGTCCTAGCTCGCGTGTTCATCACCGAAGTATTCTTCTTCATATCCTGTTATTTCATGCCTGGCCAATAAAATAACTAGTGGCAAGCCAATGAGTACTTTGAATGTACTCGCAAGCAACCCATGTTTTGGTTCAAGATACAACAATGCATGATATAGGTAAATTTTTGCAGAAAGCTAGTTTTGAGTGCAATGACATGTTCAACAACTTGTAAGACATGCATCAGAAGAATTCAAGTAACCATGAGGACAGGTTACAGATATCAACATAAATAGAGTGGGCATCAACCCAACTCAATCATGTCAAGTCCTTTAACTTGACCCAAGTAGTTCTTCCCACTTATCCAAACACACAACCTGGTTTACAAACATGTGGACGTAGCCCAAGAGCGGTTACCCAACTGTCCTTGACCGTGAACACGGCTATTCGAATAGTTTTACACTCTGCAGAGGTTGCACACTTTACCCACAAGATCCGGGGAACTTCCGTGTCATCCACGACCCGCGGTACCTCAAGTACCCGGGGTAAGCACCCGATCACTATCTTTCCCTAGACGACACTAACATAGAGTCCACTCGGTTGGTAGTCACCCCCGTGCCCAACATTTCACAACTTAAAATTGTGGAGCCTCGCTCCCATATTCATCACATACCACTGGCACGGGGTACCAACGGTGTGTCCAGTGCCCCATAAAAATGTTCTTGGCCGCCCTACCTTGCATGACCCCGTCCCGAGAGAGAGCACCGACTCTCCCCCGTCACTAGTAATGCGGGCTCCAAGCTAGTATCGGCCTAGGTAATCAATAATGCCCTTTCCCATATAAGGGTAGAGTGGTTGCGCATGTAAGGTTGGAATAACGGTCACAACTTAAACCAATCCGTTTTGAAAACACCACACACACTTGCCTCGGTACACCACTTCGTCATCAAGTGGTTACCCAACTCATTATCTCCTTCGGGCATAAGTGGCACCCGACAGGGTTTTCGAAAAGTCTTTTGAAAACAATCTTGCTCCCATCACCATGCATATTCCCGTCCCTTTTTGCGTAGCAACTACTTTAGCATCCTATCTACTCCCACCAGCATAACCCTCATAAGGAGGTAGGGTCATGCACAATGCAAGTATCAACGAGGAAGTAACGGAGGCCAACCATCAAAGTGGTTCCACCTCATCATGATTCCGTTGCAACAATAATATGGTGCTATATGTCATGCATAAAAAGGGTTTCATAGACATGGTCAAAGGGCTGCTTGCCTGTTTTAACAAAGTCTTCGAGGTCTTCAAATATCTCTGGTCCAACTCCGAGCATTTTGTCTACTTTCTTCAACTATCGTCGAAAGCAACCATAATAAGCAACACAACAAGGCAGAAAATAAAAGTGCTCTAAAAATATTAATTTGACTTTTCTAGGACATCTCTAGTTATATGAAAAATAACCAGAGTGGTTTCATTGGAATTGGGTCAGTGGATATTTCTAAACATTTTGATATGATGGAATCAAGGGGTTTATGGATTTGCAAGAAGTGTACAGAAACATATTTTTGAAAATGAGCAAAGATACTCATTTAACAAGGCATGATTTTAGAAGCATTTAGGAGTTGGTTTCACTGGATTTGGAGTTCAAATGATTTTCCTATGAATTTGCAAAGTTGACAAATATGAAGAAATGGCTCATTATTTTGTGTGGTACAGAAAGTATTAATAAAAATGTTCATAAACCAAGTTATGAAATTAGAAGCATCTAGGAATTTGAATCATGGCATTTGGATCAAATTTGAGCCCTCAATGATTTTCTAAAATTATCACAGAAATTACAAACAAGGGATTTGATAAATGTTTGTGAAGGAAATGATTCTGGAAAAATGTGCAAATAGCACCATGTGATAGGGAATGATTTTAGGAACTACTAGAAATTTGAATCATCAAATTTGGATCTTATTTTAATATTTGGGAGATTTTACAAGTTTTACAGAAAAGAAAAAGGAGAAGGGCTCTGTGCCTGCTGGGCCAGAACAGCCGCAGCGCAGCAGGCCCAACCAGAGAGGCGGCCCAGCGCACTGGTGCACGCGCGCGCGCCAGGTTTAAACCTGACGGGCGGGGCCAAGGCATCATCATCATCGAGAGAGAGGGGCGATGGAGAGGAGAGGCTGACAGGCGGGGCCCGCCTGTCATCCCTAACCCCGCGACAGAGGGTCGGCGAGCTCACCGGCGTCGATGCAGGGCACGGCGAGGTCGGGCGAGGGTACGGCTAGACTCAACGTCGAGTCGCCGTTCGGGTGGAGGTGGTTGCGGTCGCCGGGGTGGCCTGGTTCGCCGGCGACGAGGTCACGCGGTGGAGGAGCTTCGGGCGTCGACGGTTACGGCCGTTTCTGGCTGTAAAAGAAGCGGGGAAGAAAGGGGAAATGATCAGGGGTGCTCGGGGGTTCCAGATCTGGAGAGAACGGGGGCGGAGGAGGCCTGTACCGCGCGAACGCCGACGAGCCGAGGCGGCGGAGCTCGAGCTCGATCTCGAGCTCGAGCGACTCTGGAGACAAATGGGTGGTGCGGGAGGTGGATTAGGAGTGTGGGGGAGCGACAGGGAGTGAGAGAGAGGCTCGGGGTCGCCTTATATAGGCTGGCCGAGGTCCACCGTAGGCGCGGCCTACGGGTGCCCGCGGGATCGGCTCGGGTGGCCGTTAGAGAGGGAATGGAGGGCTCGGGGGTGTTCGTGGGAGTGGTATAGGGTGCCAGGGAGAGAGAGGAGGAGCGGGACGAGCTGCGGGTGGAGCCACGAGCTCGCACGCGCATTGGCGGGCTCGGGCGGCTTTGGGCACGCGCGGCATGGGCAGGACAGAGAGGGGAAGGAGGGGGCCAGCGCGGTGGCGTGTTGTGGACGTCGAGGCACCTCAACTGGCGCAAGGGGGAGGCTCGAGGCGGTCGGGGACGCGGTGTCAATGCTCGGGTGCTCTGCCACGCGCTCCAGAGCATGCAAATGGCCGGCATCCGCGGCTTTTTGCGCGCACCCGCGCGCCCACTTGTGTCTGGCAGCTGCAAGGGGGAGTAAACAATGTGGCAATGGCATCGGATGCCCTGGGAATCCACTGGAGGGGAGAGGGAGTTGAGAGAGAGTGGAAATGCTGCTGCCCAGAGAAGTAAAGTGGATCCCTACCCCCCTTCATCATTGCCTCTCGGGAAGGGAAGCACACCAGAGGTAGAGGGGAACTAGTAGGGGTGGTGGTAAAAAGTAGAACTCATGGAGATTAGTGGAAGTGGTCAAATTGGTGTTTTTAGAAAAATGGCAGAAGGTGTTTGTTATTGACTTGGAAAAGAAGATGAACTCCTCTTGTCATAAGGCTTGACAGGGCCAAATGGCATGAGAAAACAAGTGGTTCCACCAAGATTGAGTCCATTTGGGCAAAGTTGCCAATGCAACTTTTGTAAACCCTAGAAATCAACAGAAATGGACTCTTCAAGATTTAGTCATGCAAAGCTAATCTCCTTGATGCACCACTTAGTGTAGTGTCATCATTTGAGGTTCTGAACATGTCCAAAAAAGTTGAGATCAAAAGGAGAAAGTTGCCAATGTAAAGTTGTTCAAATTTGGTTCTGGACAGAGAGGGTTTTGGGGCACTTTGATCAAGATAACATTCTCTCCAACTTGTGCCGTTTGGTTTAGATGCATTATTACACCATTTGAGCATGTGCACCCAGTTTGAGAGCATTTGGACATGTTTGACAGTGCAAGGTTGTTCAAACTTGAAAAAGGACAGAAGTGGTTTTGAGAGGATTTCATGGGGTTATACTATTCTCCATAACATGAGACTTGGCAAGATCATGAAACATGTCATATGTGACATGCTAGAATTTTCTTGGAATTTTTGGGGAATATTTCCTTTGTAAATATTTCAAATGCTTGAAATATCCAGAAAGGGCTTTTGAGGGGTCTGACCAATATTTTGAACATGACCATGTGTTGAAACTCTTATATATGGACAATATATGTCCACTGAGTTTCCCTAGGTTTTTCCCAAATATTTTTAAAGCATTAAAAATATTTTAACCTATTAAAGAATATTTCTGGACTTAAGAAAAAGCCTTTAAATAAAATAGGAAAATAACTTTTAAAATTATATTTTTGTGGTTTCTGGGTGTCCTATATCTAATAGGAGTCAAATATATTTTTGGAAGGATTTTTACTGCCCTTAATTAAGTACTTGCAGTGCAAATCTCAATTCAGGGTTTTTTTGGAAAACTATTTTTTGAAAATACTATTTGGCCAAATTATTTTTGCAAGAAATCATTTTTATGTCCTACACACATGGCATGATCATTGGGCAAGGTTTT
This sequence comes from Aegilops tauschii subsp. strangulata, assembly GCF_002575655.3. Lineage (NCBI taxonomy): Eukaryota > Viridiplantae > Streptophyta > Magnoliopsida > Poales > Poaceae > Aegilops > Aegilops tauschii. Next base: position 389,829,237 of record NC_053036.3, on the reverse strand, counting down.
TGGATCAAGGAGAAGGAGTATAAGAGTTGGAGAATTTATTTGATTTTTAGAGCACTTGCAAACAAGAGACAAAATCCAATCAAGGCAAGGTCCAAAACACTCAAAAGTTTTTGTTAAACCACAATTTATCATGATTTATTAGCTTAAGTGTTGTGGCATGAAAATCAGGGTGTGACACCTCGGGAGCGCTTTTCTCTATATAAGAGTTTGTCCAGGCTTGTCCTTTGCTATAAAAAGGATTGGGCCATCTTGCTGCACTTTATTTACTTTTGTCACTTGTTGCTCGTTACAAATTACCTTATCACAAAACTATCTGTTACCTATAATTTCAGTGCTTGCAGAGAATACCTTGCTGAAAACCGCTTATCATTTCCTACTGCTCCTCGTTGGGTTCGATACTCTTACTTATCGAAAGGACTATGATAGATCCCCTATACTTGTGGGTCATCAAGACTCTTTTCTGGCGCCGTTGTCGGGGAGTGAAGCGCCTTTGGTAGGTGGAATTTGGTAAGGAAAAATTTATATAGTGTGCTGAAATTTACTGTCACTTGTTACTATGGAAAGTAATCCTTTGAGGGGCTTGTTCGAGGTATCTTCACCCTGACCGGTAGAGCAAATAGTTGCTCCTCAACCTACTGAACCTATTGAAAATGTCTACTTTGTAATTCCTTCGGGTATGATAGAAAAACTGCTAGCTAATCCTTTTGCAGGAGACGGAACATTACATCCTGACGAGGACCTAATCTATGTGGATGAAGTTTGTGGATTATTTAAGCTTGCAGGTATGCCCGATGATGTTATCAAGAAGAAGGTCTTCCCTTTATCTTTGAAGGGAGATGCATTGACATGGTATAGGCTATGTGATGATATGGGATCATGGAACTACAAACAATTGAAATTGGAATTTCATCAGAAGTTTTATCCTATGTATCTTGTTCTTCGTGATCGTAATTATATATATAATTTTTGGCCTCGCGAAGGAGAAATCATCGCTCAAGCTTGGGGGAGGCTTAAGTCAATGTTATATTCATGCCCCAATCATGAGCTCTCAAGAGAGATGATTATTCAAAATGTATATGCTCGGCTTTCTGACAACAATCGCACCATGCTCGATACTTCTTGTACTGGTTCTTTTATGATGAAGACTATTGAATTCAAATGGGATTTATTGGAAAGAATTAAACTCAACTCCGAAGATTGGGATCTCGACAAAGGTAAGGAGTCAGGTATAACACCTAAGTTTGATTGTGTTAAATCTTTTATGGATACCGATGTTTTTCGTAAATTTAGCACCAAATATGGACTTGACTCTGAAATAGTAGCTTCTTTTTGTGAATCTTTTGCTGCTCATGTTGATCTCCCTAAGGATAAGTGGTTTAAATATTGTCATGGAATTGTCACGGCAGATGTCCTCAATCTAGGACTTAGTCGTGGAGCCATCGCAACTAGGAAGCTTGAAGGGGTTATGCGGGACAAGGAACACGAGGGTTTATACTGGTTCGGCCCCTTACGGTGAAGGTAAAAGCCTACGTCCAGTTGAGGTGATATTGATTAGGGTTACGCTCGCCAGGGAGCTAAACAGCTATGCCTGGCTCTCGATGAGGTTGATCTCGCCCTCGAACCGCTGCCGGGTCGTCCCTTTATATAGGGAGGCTGACGCCCAGCAACTCTTAGAGTCCCGGCCGGCTCATAAGAACGTCCGGCTCGGACTCTAAACCATACTTGCCTTATACTACAAGTCTACCATAATAATGATTGTAACTACAAGCCCTAAGCCATATCCGGGTCTCAGCCCATCTCTGCCCATCGTCTTGAAACTTGGCTCCGGGCTTCTGGCAATGACCATCCAAAGAGTAACCCGGCCCCTCCTGGCGAGTGACTCCAAGGTCTACATCCTCAACATTAGGCCCCAGATTGACTTGAGCCGGCTCGCGTCAATCTTCAACTCTGCCGAAAGAAAAAATCTCCGGCTTACCATTCATATGAAAGCCATAACCCGGAGTGACGTCATCCTCTGGACTCCGGATAATCCGCCGTGATGTCATCCTCCATTAAGTCCGTTTTTTACTCCGCCAGATCCGCAACGGATCTTTGCTTTTACTGTCATTCCAAAAATCGAGGCGCCGTGAGGGGGAGATAACCACGCCAGGGTCTCCTTGAATCTCGCGCCCACTTATGACTCTGCCTTATAAATTGGCCGGCCCAACGCTTTCTTCTCACGCTCTCCTTCTTCCTCCTCGCGCCGTCGCTCCTCTGCCCGAGCTCCGCTACTGCCGCCGCCGTCGCGCCCCTGGTTTTCATCAACCCGGCCGCTGCATCACCCTGATTCGGACCAGATTCACAGCAGCGACCTCCGCTCTTTCCAACTCCGGTGAGTCTCCTTTGCCCTGTCAGATAGATCTACGGTAGGGTTCATCTTGTGTTCTTCGCGTTCATCACCATTGCCGCAAACCTCAGTAGCTCTTGTAGTCACTGCACTCGATTGATCTTTAACCTCACATAGAGTCAGTGCGGTAGATGTTTGAGATCCATTTCACCTACAAAAAACCCTCCTTTTACTGCATAAGAACCATGTTCCACCTCAAAACTTCTCCTGCCTCTGTTTTTTAGGTCTAGAAAATTTTCATTTCACCCGACCATTTTGATCCGAAAAAGTTACTGCAATATGTGAAATCTGTTTTACCACACTTAGTAAAAACTGCAGCCCTTGAATCTTGGCGGCTTATATTTCCGACTTAAAGAAAACACGCGCCGTAGAACCTTCCGGTTTAAAGAGCACCATGCTCTGTAGAATCCTCCGGCTTAACTGCGGTAAGCCGTAGATGACCAACTTATTCTGAATGCCCCTACGGCTTAGATAACCCACCGTATCTGAATATATATTATTAGTCCCCTTCATAAGCCGCCATTGTAGTTTGAATGATAATCTCCGGCTTACAATTAACCCGGACACTTTTCTCTTTACCATAGACCACCAACCTTCACCATGCCTCCCAAGGCTCCCATCACTTGCAACTGGATGAGATCCAACGTTACCGACGACACCCTGGCCAACTTCGTTAAGTCCGGATATCTGCCCAAGAAGGAAGTGATGTCCTACCGTGCCCCTGATCCGTCTGAAGAAAGACCACAGCCGAGGGACGGGGAGGTAGTGATCTTTGCGGACCATATGAGCCGGGGTTTCGCACCGCCCGGCTCAAAATTCTTCCGGGACGTGCTCAACTTCTTTGACCTTCGGCCTCAGGATATAGGACCCAACTCCGTATCCAACATCTGCAACTTCCAAGTCTTTTGCGAAGTGTACCTTGGGGAGGAGCCCAGTTTGCTGCTTTTCAGAGAACTGTTCTACTTAAACCGCCAAAACGAGTGTGCGAACGGGCCAAGTCTGGAATTAGGCGGCATCTCCATCCAACGGCGCAGGGACTGTCTATTCCCTTACGCAGAGCCGCCAAGCCACCCCAAGGACTGGAATATGACTTGGTTCTACTGCCAAGATACATCCCCGGCTGACGAGAACCCGCTGTCCGGCTTTCGCCCAACACGCCTAGAGCCGACTCATCCGCTATCCGATAAACTGACTGCCGCGGAACGCCAGCCTCTGCTTCCAACGATCAATAAGATCAAGGCCCTGCTAGGCAACGGTCTGAACAGAATAGACCTGGTCCGGGTCTGGATCTCATGGCGGGTGATCCCATTGAGCCGCCGCCCCGGCTTAATGTGTGAGTACACCGGGCGAAAGGATGACCCGCAGAGGCACAGTCGCAATGATCTTCCAGAAGACGTTGCCGAAGAAGAGACCAAGGCTCTGTTAAACGAGAGCCTGGCAGACTGTGGAAAAACCGGGCTAGCCCCGTTCTGCAAGACCAATCCAGCCCCAGCGGTAAGCCGCTGACTTTAACCTTTCAACTTCTTTTGCATGTCACCTTGCTCTGAACCATTTTAAGAATTCATTACTGTATTTCTCAGGCTGATGATAAATTCTGGCGGGTCAAGTATGACCATGAGGCGGCCAAGAAGGCCAGGAAGGCGAAGAAAGCCGCCCCTCGCAAAAAGGGAAGCAGACCCACTGCTTCGGAGCTACTGCAATTAAGCGACAGCTCCGAGTCAGAGGTAACCCTTAAACCTTTAAACTCTTGCCATATTTGTTGTTTGTTGCCGTCCGCCTTATCAACATTTTGCTTATTGACAGGATGACACCGGCGCCAGTAACCCGGTGGTTGAAGAGGTAATGTCACTTTCCTCCGACTCGGAGCCTTTGCCACAGCTGAAAGTCCGAAGAGTAACCCGGAACGTAAGCTTTTCACATCCATTAGCTCATCAAGACCCTCAATTTCTTTTGAAGCAGCAGGTTCACGAAAGCCGGCGTCACACCCGGGCCCGCAAGGACACCGACCTCTCCGCCGGGTTACCCGACGCAACAAGGAAGCGTCGCACTGAGGTTTTTTCTCACCTGTACCCTTTTCATCCGTTGGCGGGTGTCATCCGTCAGCTACTCAACTCTTCTGACTCCAATTATCAGGAGACCTCCCCCTCTTCGGGTGACTCCATGCAGTCAAGTCTGCCGGCCTTCAAGACTGCACCCGGGTAATAAAAATCTCCTTACATTATCTGTCTGTACTTACTCCTTGTGTGCCTAACACTTCTGCCTTTTCAGTGCCCAGGCAAAGCTCACCAAAAGAGCAAAGAAGACCAGGTGAGCCGGAGTGCCGGACTTGCCTGAGCCGGAGGCGACGGCTCAAGAGCCGCCAGCTGCCTCCGCCCCCGAAGCCACCATTCCCATGGACGCGGCGCCTGAAGCCCCTCCCCCGACTACCAAGACAACGACCGAAGCGTCGGTTAACCCGGAGGCCTCCGGCTCAGCCCCACCAGCTGACGACCCGGACGTGGTAATTACCTGGACGGAGTATGTTAAGCCGGGGCGGCCGACCGTGCTGGCCAAATGCTCCGCGAAGGGGGAGTTGCTGCAGCCCCACCGGGTGAATCTGGACCTCTCCAGCTACACCGACTTGAGCATTGGAGAGCTCGTCTCTGGCTACATCAACCAAGTTCACAAGAGCCGGGACGCCGAGATCGCCATGGTCAACCAGATCCAACAAAAATCTGAGGTATCCTTCTGCTGTCTTCTTACTTTCTGCATAGTGACCCTTGTCATGCTAGCCCCCAAGTCGACAACTTATACTTGAATATGTTGTAGACTTAGGCCCCGGCTTACTCAACTAAGCCAGCAGTACGTAGATAGATACGTTCAATATGCATTAGCCCCCAAGTGCCAAGTGTCTTTGCTTGGAAAGCGGTTGGGACTTATAGAATGACTGTTAATAACCCGGAAACATATGCAGGCTGTTGGCAAGAAATTAGAGTCGGACCTTGCAGATCTCAAGAGCCGGCTAAAGACACAAGAGATGGAGACCCGGAAGGCAAACGCCAAGTTTGTCTCCAGCATCGCCGCTCAAGAGAAGCTAAAGACCGAATTTGATGCTTAGCGGAAGGCCTGGGCTGAGGAGAAAGCCGCACTGGTGACCCGGGCAGAACAGGGGGAGAAGGCCCTCACTTAGAAGACCGCTGAGCTCTCCGGCCTAAAGCGCCAGGTTTCCCAAATGGTGGCTGCTATCTTCGGTAAGTCGCCTCGCCGGCTTTCATCAAGTCTGTATATGTTATGATTCATCCTTGTCACCGGCTTATCTGATCTTTATTAAACAGGTCCCAGGAGTGCCAACCTTAACCAGAGCGTGGTCACCAAGTTAAAGGCCGTGTACACCCTGGTGGAACAACTCTACACCGGGTCACAGCGCGCCTTAGCTGTGGTGGCCCTATCCAACGAGGTGCCAACCCATCTGGCCGAAGTCCTGCGCCGGCTCGCTGTTCTGCCACAGCGGATCCAGGAGCTACGCCGAGCCTCCGCAAGAGCCGGAGCAATTGCCGCGCTGAGCCGGGCCAAAGCATTCCTGCCAGAGCTAGACCCGGCAGACATCGCCCTGGGTTACCCAAGCCTGAAGGAAGACGGCTCAGCCTTCGACCAGAAGGACTTCGCGGCATGTGTGAAGGCTGTACGCCCGGTGGCCACCATCATCGGGAATGACACCGACTTAACCAAGTATCAGCCGGGGTACAACGCGGAGAATCAGAGGATTCCAACCCCTCGCTATGAAGCTCTCAATCTGATTCCTCCGGCTCGCCAGCACACCTTCGCCCCGGAGATTGACCCGGCCGGGTTAATTGACGAAGAAGCCCAGTTCGAAGCTCTCAGCGGTATCAACTGGAAGTCGTCAACCTTCGAGGTCTTGGAATCAGCCGGAGCAGAAGACAGGAACGAGCCGGGGACTTCAACTCAACAGGCATCATAAAGCGGCTGGCGGTTCACCGAACAACGCTCCATCCTTGAGACTTGACAAATTTTGTAATAGAATAGGTGCAACAATTTATCTCTGCCGTGCCATCGTGCATGTAATGAATGCTGAAATCCCTTGAAGTTATCCTTTTGGTGTTCCTCTGGGTCATAATTATCCCTTTGTCCTTCTCAACCTTAAAGGTGCCTTTAAGTATATGCATAAAAAGGCAAATCACAAGTCTGAAGGCGGCTTACCACCCTGAGAAGCAGGTGTTTGAGATCGATAACCCAGAATATGAATCAAAAAGGACTGGTCCTTAGTTACACTCTGAACATAGCCGTGATAACACACTTAACGGCCTGTAAGCATACTTCTGGATTAAATAACCCGGGTAGCACGGTTGGTATCTTAACTCTAATTGACTTGCCTTGATGACATCCATGATCTTCAATTAACAAGATAAACCCAAAATTAAGCCGGCAGGTGAAACCCGGCCATGCACACTTTGTCATAATCAGAGTAAACTTGTGATAAATCAGAACTTAGGGGCTTCCAGTTCGAATACGACCAGAGACCCGGCCCAAAAGGGGTTAAGCCAAGATTCGGATACGATCATATAGCCCCCAGCGGGTGTGGCGATGCCAATCAAGAGGGTACCGACAGCTATGTTCTCTTTGGTTCGAATACGACCCATGTTTGAACAGGAAGCCCCCAAGTGATTCTTAAAATTGTTTAACGACGCTGATTCGAATACGATCCGCGTCGGTTCTCAGAGGGGTTAAACTGCGATTCAAATATGATCAAAGTTAACTTCCCAACGAGCTCGGCACTTTGCCAATCAAGTGGGTATCGACAGCTATGTTCTCTTTGGTTCGAATACGACCCATGTTTGAACAGGAAGCCCCCAAGTGACCTTACTGCTTATGGCTAGACTTAAATACGATCATAAGCCGGATCCTTCTTTAAATCAGCATGTAAAAAAGAACACACGCATAATTGGGGGAGAAAAAAGGACAGAGGCCCTGCTTTATGGCTTATCATAATATATACATGTCTGAGATAAATATGTACACCACGAGAGCTGGCAGCTCAAGTATAGTAAGGCCGAAGCTGAGCTATATTCCACGGCCGACGGGTCTCCTCCTTAGATTTACGCGAATCTTTATGTTCCCGAATATCAATGAGGTAATATGACCCGTTGTGCAAGTTCTTACTGACCACAAAGGGCCCTTCCCAAGGTGGGGATAACTTGTGTGCATCTGTTTGATCCTGGATGAGCCGGAGCACAAGGTCGCCTTCCTGGAAGACCCGGGATTTGACCCGGCGGCTATGATAACGGCGCAGGTCTTGTTGGTAAATCGCTGAACGGGCTGCGGCCACATCACGCTGTTCGTCCAACAAGTCCAGAGCATCTTGGCGCGCCTGTTCATTATCCGTCTCAACATAAGCCGCCACGCGAGGTGAGTCGTGACGGATGTCGCTGCGGAGGACTGCTTCTGCTCCATAAACCATGAAGAAAGGCGTGAAGCCTGTAGACCTGTTAGGAGTAGTGTTGATGCTCCATAAGACGGAGGGCAACTCCTCCACCCAACAACCCGGCGTCCGTTGCAAAGGGACCAAAAGCTGGGGCTTGATGCCCTTCAGAATCTCCTGGTTAGCTCTCTCAGCTTGACCATTGGATTGGGGATGAGCCACTGAGGAAACATCAAGTCGGATATGCTCTCGTTGACAAAACTCTTCCATAGCGCCTTTGGATAGATTGGTGCCATTGTCAGTTATGATGCTATGCGGAAAGCCGAAGCGGAAAATCACCTTTTTCATAAATTGAACCGCCGTGGCTGCATCGCACTTGCTAACTGGCTCAGCCTCCACCCACTTCGTGAATTTGTCAACTGCCACCAAGAGGTGGGTCTTCTTATCCTTGGACCGTTTAAAAGGCCCAACCATATCAAGCCCCCAGACCGCAAAGGGCCAAGTGATTGGGATCATCCTCAACTCCTGAGCTGGCACATGAGCCCGTCGTGAGAACCTTTGGCAACCATCACATTTACTGACCAAGTCCTCTGCATCAGCGTGAGCCGTCAGCCAATAAAAACCATGACGGAAAGCCTTGGCCACAAGAGATTTTGAACCGGCATGATGGCCACAATCCCCTTCATGGATCTCGCGCAAGATCTCTTGACCTTCCTCAGGGGAGATACAACGCTGAAATGCCCCTGAAACACTGCGATGATGCAACTCGCCATCAATGACGATCATTGATTTAGCCCGCCGGGTGATTTGTCTGGCCAAAGTTTCATCCTCAGGCAACTCTCCCCAGGTTATATAAGCCAGATATGGCATTGTCCAGTCTGGTATGACGTGAAGAGCCGCCACCAGTCGTGCGTCCGGGTCAGGAATAGCCAAGTCCTCCTCTATAGGCAACCGAACCGACGGGTTATACAGGACATCCAAGAAAGTGTTAGGCGGCACCGGTTTTCGCTGGTAGCCTAGCCGGCTTAAAGCATCAGCCGCCTCGTTCTTCCTGCGATCAATGTGCTCCACTTGGTATCCCTGAAAGTGCCCAGCAATGGCCTCAACCTCGCGGCGATAAGCCGCCATGAGAGGATCCTTAGAATCCCAGGTGCCCGATACTTGTTGAGCCACCAAGTCTGAGTCACCAAAGCACCTTACCCGGCTTAAGCTCATCTCCTTAGCCACCCGAAGACCGTGGAGCAAAGCCTCATATTCAGCCGCATTGTTAGTGCAAGGAAACATCAACCGTAGCATGTAATGGAATTTGTCACCTTTAGGGGAAGCCAATACAACACCAGCCCCCGAGCCCTCCAACTGTCTGGACCCATCAAAGTGGATAGTCCAATAAGTGTTATCCGGCTTTTGCTCAGGCACTTGTGACTCTGTCCAATCGTTGATGAAATCCACCAAAGCCTGAGATTTAACAGCAATGCGTGGCACATATTTGAGACCATGAGGTCCAAGTTCTATAGCCCACTTAGCAATTCTCCCTGTGGCCTCTCTGTTCTGTATGATATCACCAAGAGGGGCAGAACTGACCACAGTGATGGGATGACCCTGAAAATAATGCTTAAGCTTCCGGCTCGCCATGAACACACCATACACAAGCTTCTGCCAATGCGAGTACCGCTGCTTGGACTCAATGAGCACTTCGCTGACATAATAAACTGGCCGCTGAACCGGATGCTCCTTACCCGCCTCCTTGCGCTCCACCACAATAGCCACGCTGACGGCCCATGCGTTTGCCACCACATACAGTAGCAAGGGCTCCTTATCAACCGGAGCGGCAAGGACGGGGGGCTCTGCCAGTTGCTTTTTCAAATCCTCAAAAGCGGTATTAGCTGCATCATTCCAGACAAAGGTATCAGTTTTCTTCATCAACTGATATAAAGGCATAGCCTTCTCACCCAAACGGCTTATGAACTGGCTTAAAGCAGCGATGCGACCCGCCAAACGCTGAACGTCATTTATACACGCCGGCTTAGCCAGGGAAGTGATGGCCTTGATCTTCTCCGGGTTAGCCTCAATGCCTCTGTCAGAAACCAAGAAGCCCAATAGTTTGCCTGCAGGAACACCAAAAACACACTTGGCCGGGTTAAGCATCATCTTGTAGACCCGGAGATTATCGAAGGTTTCCCTTAAGTCATCTATTAGGGTTTCCTCCTTGATGGATTTAACCACAATATCGTCCACGTAAGCGTGAACATTGCGCCCGATCTGTTTATGAAGACAATTCTGTACACAACGCTGGTAAGTCGCCTGTGCACACTTGAGTCCAAAAGGCATAGACACATAGCAGAAGGCTCCGAAGGGAGTGATGAACGCCGTCTTCTCCTGGTCCTTAACTGCCATCTTAATCTGATGATACCCGGAATAAGCATCCAAGAAACTTAAGCGTGCGCAACCTGCCGTAGCATCAATGATTTGATCAATACGGGGGAGGGCAAAAGGATCAGCCGGACACGCCTTGTTCAAATCCGTGTAGTCCACACACATCCGCCAGGTGCCGTTCTTCTTGAGCACGAGCACCGGGTTAGCCAACCCCTCTGGGTGAAAGACTTCAACGATAAACCCGGCCGCCAAGAGCCGGGCTACTTCTTCACCAATAGCTTTTCGCCTCTCTTCATTAAACCGCCGAAGGAACTGTCTGACCGGCTTAAATTTCGGATCAATATTGAGAGTGTGCTCAGCGAGTTCTCTAGGTACACCTGGCATGTCAGAAGGTTTCCATGCGAAGATGTCCCTATTCTCACGGATGAACTCGATGAGCGCGCTTTCCTATTTCGGGTCCAGATTTGCACTGATGCTAAACTGCTGAGACGAGTCACCTGGAACAAAATCAACAAGTTTAGTCTCGTCAGCTGACTTAAATTTCATTGCTGGTTCATTCTCCGTGGTTGGCTTTTTCAGAGAGGTCATATCTGTTGGGTCAACATTGTCTTTATAAAACTTCAACTCCTCTGTGGCGCAAACAGACTCTGCATAAGCTGCATCACCTTCCTCACACTCCAGAGCCACTTTCCGGCTGCCGTGAACCGTAATGGTCCCATTGTGACCCGGCATCTTGAGCTGTAAGTACACATAACACGGCCGTGCCATGAACTTGGCATAAGCCGGCCGTCCAAATATAGCATGGTACGGACTTCTTATCTTGACCACCTCAAAGGTCAACTTCTCCACCCTGTAGTTGTTCTCATCACCAAAAGCCACTTCCAATTCGATCTTGCCGACTGGAAAAGCCGACTTACCGGGTACCACACCATGGAAGATAGTGTTTGACTGGCTGAGGTTCTTATCAACCAATCCCGTACGGCGAAAAGTCTCATAATAGAGGATATTGATGCTGCTGCCTCCATCCATGAGTACCTTTGTGAACTTATAGCCTCCCACCTGAGGAGCCACCACTAAGGCCAAGTGGCCCGGGTTATCCACCCGGGGAGGGTGATCCTCCCTACTCCACACTATAGGCTGCTCAGACCACCGTAAGTAGCGTGGAACTTCCGGCTCAACAGCATGAACAGCTCTCTTGTGAAGCTTCTGATCCCATTTGCACAAACTGGTGGTGAACACATGATACTGTCCACCGCTAAGCTGCTTTGGGTTGGTCTGATAACCCCCCTGCTGCTGTTGATGACCCTGACCAGACTGTTGATTAAAGCCCCCTTGACCGTTCTGAGGACCGGAATTTGATCCGCTGCCCGGGCCATGAAAGCCGCCGGCGCCTGAGCCGCCGCCCGGGCCATTGTAGCTCTTAAAGGCCTTCATGATCGCGCAATCCTTCCACAGGTGAGTCGCCGACTTCTCTCTAGAGCCGTGCCTTGGACACGGTTCATTCAACAGCTGCTCCAGCGTTGGACCTGACCCGCCGCCTCGGGGAGGGGGCCTCCCCTTGCGTCGCTGGTTATTACCTTGGGAGTTGGCGTTGGCTACAAACTCTAGGCTGCCATCGGCCTTACGCTTGCCTCCTCCTTGGTTCCCCGGGTTTAACTGAGGACCCTTGCCATTGCCATTCTTCTTTCCCTTCCCTGCCCTTTCATCGTCTGAAGGGGGATCCTTGGTACCATCGGAATCGGCGTACTTGACAAGAGCCGCCATTAGGGTACCCATATCGGTGCAGTCGCGCTTGAGTCGCCCGAGCTTCATCTTAAGGGGCACAAAGCGACAGTTCTGTTCCAACATTAAGACTGCAGAGCCGGCATCCATCTTATCTGATGAATGTATGATCTCCTTGACCCGGCGAACCCAATGGGTCGTGGACTCACCCTCCTGCTGCTTACAGTTAGTCAAATCCACAATTGACACAGATTGCCTGCAGGTATCTTTGAAGTTTTGAATGAACCGGGCTTTCAGCTCAGCCCAAGACCCAATGGAGTTCGGCGGTAACCCTTTCAACCACGTGCGGGCAGTTCCATCTAACATCATGGTGAAATATTTGGCCATGGCCGCCTCACTAACCTCCAGCAATTCCATAGCCATCTCATAACTCTCAATCCAGGCTGCAGGCTGTAAGTCCGCTGTATAGTTAGGCACCTTCCTAGGGCCCTTGAAGTCCTTAGGTAGACGTTCATTACGGATGGCTGGTACCAAACAAGGGACACCCCCGGTCCTGGTAGAAATTCCCACATCAACGGACGTCGTCGGATAAGCCGGGGGGGTCTGATAAGCCGTCAATTGAGGCGCCTGCTCCGCCTCTTGCCGCGCTTGGTCTGTTGCGTAGAAGGCTCCATTATGAGCCGGGCCATGGCCAGGGGGCGGGTCATGGCGTCGTACATTACTTGAACCAGTTGCTGAGACCATGTGCCGGCTGTAACTCGGGCTCTGGCCTGGACGAGGGGTCGAGTGGATCCTGTCGCGGCTATAGGAGTACGCCTCTTGCTGCGCTAGTGCCGTCTGCAGGAGTTCCCTGACCCGGCGGGTTTCGATGGCCGCCGGAGAATCGCCGTCAACGGGGAGAGCCGCCAGCCGTGCTGCCGCAGCTACCATGTTCTCTAGCGGGTTATCATAATGACCCGGGGGTATTGGCACATACTGAGGCGGGGCAGGGTGCGCCTGGGGAGGCCCCATCACTCATGGCTGAATAAGGGGCCCAGACCCGGGCGCAATGACCCCTGGCGGGTTACTAGACCCTGCACCCGGCGTGTTGAAGAGATTGCGTGGATCATAAACCGGCGGAAGTCGGGACTGGGCCTTCTGATGCCTCCTTCTCATGACCTCGTTGGCCGCGTTCTGATCCATCGTGAGTTGGAAGGACTGCGCCTGAATCAGCTGAGTCCGGGCGTCGAGAGCCGCCCGCTCCGCAGCCAGCCTGATCCCTTCCGCTGCGAGATCCTCTTTAGCTTTTAACAGATCCAATTTTAGCTGTGCCACCTCCGCATCATGCTGAGCTTGATCCGCCGGGTCAACCGTGGCGGTTAACAGGGCCGTCATCTTATCCGTGAGATCCATTAGCACCTGAGCCGGAGAAGGCACCGGGTTTCCCGCTCCAGCAGCAGGGTTCTGAACAGGCTGCGCACCAGCCATAAAAACTCCAACCTGACTTGGTGGCTCAAAAAGGTCCGGAATACTGTCACCGTCGGAACAACCCATGAGCCTGCCATCCTGAAGTTGGTACAACGAGTTTGACTCATCAGTGGCCGACTCGCCGTCAGAGCCAGCGGCCGCCTCATCACCGGACCCGGATGGATCAGAGGGCCCTCCATGGATGCATCCCACAAAAGCGCGCCTTAAGGCACGCCGGGCCCGGGCGGGTTGTGCGCGCTGAGCCGTTTCAATGAGGTCGGCGCAGAGATCCGGCCCGGGGCCCGGCTCACCAATCTTGCCAATGAAAACATGAATTGCGCCAAAGGGGACCCGGTACCCGTACTCAATTGAGCCGGCGTCGGGGCCCCAGTCCGCATCGTCGATGTAGAGCTTGCCGCGACGACTCTTGGTCATCCGGCCCACATCATATCCCTTGAGCCCTTCGAAGCTGCCCTTCAAGAACTCAAATCCACCGTGCGCGAGCCCCACGGTGGGCGCCAACTGTCGTGGAATTGTCACGGCAGATGTCCTCAATCTAGGACTTAGTCGTGGAGCCATCGCAACTAGGAAGCTTGAAGGGGTTATGCGGGACAAGGAACACGAGGGCTTTTACTGGATCGGCCCCTTACGGTGAAGGTAAAAGCCTACGTCCAGTTGAGGTGATATTGATTAGGGTTACGATCACCTGGGAGCTAAACAGCTATGCCCGGCTCTCGATGAGGTTGATCTCGCCCTCGAACCGCTGCCGGGTCGTCCCTTTATATAGGGAGGCTGACGCCCAGCAGCTCTTAGAGTCCCGGCCGGCTCGTAAGAACGTCCGGCTCGGACTCTAAACCATACTTGCCTTATACTACAAGTCTACCATAATAATGATTGTAACTACAGGCCCTAAGCCATATCCGGGTCTCAGCCCATCTCTGGCCCATCGTCTTGAAACTTGGCTCCAGGCTTCTGGCAATGACCATCCAAAGAGTAACCCGGCCCCTCCTGGCGGGTGACTCCAAGGTCTACATCCTCAACAAATATCATCCTCCCATAGAAGTAAAAGTAGTTGAACCTATTGAAGTTGAAGAAAAGACTATCACTTATAATGATCCTATTGTTCCTACTTCTTATGTTGAGAAACCACCTTTCCCTGTTAGAATAAAGGATCATGCTAAAGCTTCAACTGTAGTCAAAAAAAGTAATATTAGGACACATAAACCCCCTGAGCAAGTTAAAGTTGAACCTAATATTGCTATGGTTAAAGATCTCTTGGCTGATAATATCGATGGGCATGTTATTCACTTCTGTGATGAAACTGCTAGGATTGCTAAACCTAGTGCTAAAGATAAACATAGACCTGTGGTAGGCATGCCTGTTATTTCTGGTAAAATAGGAGATCATTGTTATCATGGCTTATGTGATATGGGTCCTAGTGCTAGTGCAATACCTATTGACTTATACAAAGAAATTATGCATGATATTGCACCCGCTGAGTTAGAAGAAATCGATGTTACCATTAAGCTTGCCAACAGAGATACTATATCACCAATTGGGATTGTTAAAGATGTTGAAGTCTTGTGTGCGAAAACTAAATATCCTGCTGATTTTCTCGTTCTTGGTTCCCCACAAGATAGCTTTTGTCCCATTATATTTGGTAGACCCTTCTTGAAGACTGTTAATGCTAAGATAGACTGTGAAAAGGATGTTGTTACTATTGGTTTGGGTGATATGTCTCATGAGTTTAATTTCTCTAAATTTCGTAGACAACACCGTGAAGAGGAATTGCCTAGTAAAGATGAAATTATTGGGCTTGCTTCTATTGCCGTGCCTCTTAGTGATCCTTTAGAACAATATTTGCTAGACCATGAAAATGATATGTTTATGAATGAAAGAAGGGAAATAGATGAAGTATTCTTTAAACAGGGACCTATTCTGAAACACAACTTGCCTGTTGAAATCCTAGGGGATCCTCCTCCACCAAAGGGTGACCCCGTGTTTGAGCTTAAACCATTGCCTGATACTCTTAAATATGCTTATATTGATGAAAAGAAGATATATCCTATTATTATCAGTGCTGACCTTTCAGAGAAGGAGGAAGAAAAATTATTGAAAACTCTGAAGAAGCACCGTCCTGCTATTGGATATACTCTTGATGATCTTAAGGGAATTAGTCCCACTCTATGTCAACACAAAATAAATTTGGAGAAAGACGCCAAACCAGTTATTGATCATCAACGACGGCTGAATCCTAAGATGAAAGAAGTGGTAAGAAAGGAAATACTAAAGCTCCTTGAGGCAGGTATAATCTATCCCATTGTTGATAGTCAGTGGGTAAGTCCTGTCCATTGTGTCCCTAAGAAGGGAGGTATTACTGTCATTCCTAATGATAAAGATGAATTAATTCCGCAAAGAATTATTACAGGTTATAGGCTGGTAATTGATTTCCGAAAATTAAATAAGGCTACTAAAAAAGATCATTACCCCTTGCCATTCATTGATCAAATGCTAGAAAGATTATCCAAACACACACATTTTTGCTTTCTAGATGGTTATTCTGGTTTCTCTCAAATACCTGTGTCAGCTGATGATCAAGCAAAGACCACATTTACTTGCCCTTTCAGTACTTTTGCTTATAGACATATGCCTTTTGGTTTATGTAATGCACCTGCTACCTTTCAAAGATGCATGATGGCTATATTTTCTGATTTTTGTGAAAAGATTTGT
Source organism: Aegilops tauschii subsp. strangulata (assembly GCF_002575655.3). Lineage (NCBI taxonomy): Eukaryota > Viridiplantae > Streptophyta > Magnoliopsida > Poales > Poaceae > Aegilops > Aegilops tauschii. The sequence goes on along the minus strand of NC_053036.3, from coordinate 389,813,164 downwards.
GAGGTTTTCATGGACGATTTCTCCTTCTATGGATCCTCTTTTGATGATTGCTTGAGCAACCTTGATCGAGTTTTGCAGAGATGTGAAGAAACTAACCTTGTCTTGAATTGGCAGAAGTGCCACTTTATGGTTAATGAAGGTATTGTCTTGGGGCATAAAATTTCTGAAAGAGGTATTGAAGTGGATAAAGCTAAAGTTGATGCTATTGAAAACATGCCGTGTCCCAAGGACATCAAAGGTATAAGAAGTTTCCATGGTCATGCCGGTTTTTATAGGAGGTTCATTAAGGACTTCTCAAAAATTTCTCGGCCTCTGACTAATCTCTTACAACAAGATATACCTTTCGTTTTTGATGATGATTGTGTAGAAGCATTTGAAATACTTAAGAAAGCATTGATCTCTGCACCTATTGTTCAGCCACCTGATTGGAATTTACCTTTTGAAATTATGTGTGATGCTAGCGATTATGCCGTAGGTGCTATTCTAGGGCAAAGAGTTGATAAGAAATTAAATGTTATTCAATATGCTAGTAAAACGCTAGACAATGCCCAGAGAAATTATGCCACTACTGAAAAGAATTTTTAGCAGTTGTATTTGCTTGTGATAAGTTCACATCTCATATTGTTGATTCTAAAGTAACTATTCACACCGATCATGCTGCTATTAAATATCTTATGGAAAAGAAAGATGCTAAACCTAGACTTATTAGATGGGTTCTCTTGCTACAAGAATTTGATTTACATATTATTGATAGAAAGGGAGCTGAGAACCCCGTTGTAGACAAATTTTCTAGGTTAGAGAATGTTCTTGGTGACCCACTACCTATTGATGGTAGCTTTCCTGATGAACAATTAAATGTCATAAATGCTTCTCATACTGCTCCATGGTATGCTGATTATGCTAATTACATTGTTGCTAAATTTATACCACCTAGTTTCACATACCAACAAAAGAAAAAGTTTTCTATGATTTGAGACATTACTTCTGGGATGACCCACATATTTATAAAGAAGGAGTAGATGGTGTTATTACACGTTGTGTACCTGAGCATGAATAGGAATAGATCCTCGGACGAGGAGATGGAGTAATCTGCAAAGGCCTTCACTGAAATGTTGGAGGCCTCAAAACGTCCTCTTCACGAGCACACTAAGCTTTGTCAGCTGGATGCCATCTCACAAATAACGGCTTTGAAGGCTCAATTCAACTTGGGCAGAGAATGCTATGACGCGATGATGACAGTTTGCGGACGATTTCTACCCAAAGGCCATGTGCTACCTCCAAACCTCTACCAGTCAGACAAAATCCTCCGTGCTCTTAAGATGCCCTATGAGAAGATACATGCCTGTGAGAAAGGATGTGTCTTATTTAGGCTTCAGTATAAGGACTTGAACTATTGTCCCATTTGCAATTCTTCCAGGTATGTTGTGGTAGACAACGGTATGGGTGAGAAGACACAGACCAAAATACCCGTTAATGTTCTTTGGTATATGCCAATCGTACCAAGACTTCAACGTCTTTTCATGGTCGAAGAGACGGCCAGACAGATGACATGGCACAAAACGGGCAAGAGAACCGAACTAGGTGGAGATGGGAATGTGATGATGGTGCACACATCGGATGGTGAAGCGTGGAAGCGCTTCGATGCATTACATAAGGGAAAAACGGCATATCCAAGGCATCCTCAAGTCGCCGTCAGCACAGATGGGTTCAGTGTGTTTGGTCAGATGGCAGCCCCATACAACTGTTGGCCCGTGTTTGTCATTCCACTCAATCTCCCCCCCGGGCATATTATGCAACGAAAGAATTTTTTCCTGACGTTGATAATTCTAGGGCCCAACTATCCGGGGAAGAATATGAATGTGTACATGCAGCCGCTTAAGGACGAATTGCAAGAAGCTTGGGATAATGGGTTCAAGACATACGACGCCTTTAGCAAACAGAACTTCATAATGCGTGCCTGGTACATGTACTCGACGCATGACTTGCCGGCGTATGCGCTCACTACAAAAAAATACACTTCCGTGATGATACGTGTTTGTCACAGTAGGTCGCGTTTTTTGTCATGCATGTACATCCATGACGATTTTATGACAGAGTCAAGATAGTCATACCTGTGCTGTCGTAGAAGTGTTCCATGACATTACCAAAATTATCATCACGGAAGTGTGCACTTCCATGACGATAAATCGCGCGTCACAGAAGTGCTTTCGTCAAGGGTGACCGACACGTGGCATCCACCGTAACGGAATGCCGTTAAGCTATCGGGTCGGGTTTTGGATCCGATAACCCGTTAACAGCCCCGACCAATGGGGATTTTCCACGTGTAAAATCATCATTGGCTGGAGGAAACACGTGTCGGCTCATCGTTGGGACAGATGTCATCCACTCATTGGACAGAAGGCGCCTATGATACATCGACACGTGGCACGGCCCAACAGAGGCCCATTCCTATGAAAAGGCTGGCCCATTTGACTTGGTTAAAAGGTGGCGGGCCGGCCCATGGAAAGCCTGTTAAGGGCATGTTCGCATATAGCCCATTTACAGCCCGCTAACCCAAGGCTCGTTACGCCCTATCCGAATTAGGCCCAGTAGCGTCATCTAGGCCATCCAATATGATTCCAGCCGTTTTCACTTCTGGCCCATGTATGGCCCATGACGTCTTTCGGCCCATATGAGGCCCTATGTAACTCTTGGCCTATTAACGGCCCGTGGTGAAACTGACCCGTAATGAACAGTGTATCACTTTACACCCATTAACGGCCCGTGGTGAAACTGGCCCATAATGAACAGTGTATCACTTTATACCCATTAACGGCCCGTTATTCCGTTGGGCCGTTTCCAGCCCATGTTATCTTTCGGCCTTCTCAGAGCCCATTTATTCTTGGGCTCATTTCCAGCATTCGTTTACTTACGGCCCATTACTGTCATTTTCTGCTTGTGGGCCAAATTCAGCCCGTGGTTACAGTCGGCCCGTTTGTGGTCCGTTAATACGTTGGGCCATTTTCATAGCGTCATCAAATACGGCCTATTAACGATGGCCCGTTATGGTCGGCCCATGAACGGACGTTTCCAACTCTAGCCCGTTTACAGCCATAATGTGGCCTGTTATTGGCCCATGTTTGGCCAATCGATCATACGGCCCGTATAAGGCCTATTGATTATACGACCCGTAGAAGGCCCATTGTTTCTACGGCCCGTAGAAGGCCTACTGTTTCTATGGCCCGTAGAAGGCCCACTGTTTCTACGGCCCGTAGGAGGCCCAGTGTCACTACAGTAAATATTAGCCCATGGTTATTGTGGCCTAGTTTTAAAAAATAGGTTATTGCAGCCACTAGCAAACCGCAGAAAAAGAACTGCACTGACTACAAGCAAACAAATAAACAAGACAACAAGGAAATAAATAAGCAAGCAACTTATGCTAGGCTATCACGGCTATTACACATATTACATCCACTGGGCATCAAAGTTCGCCACCAGTGCAAATATAGGGAACAAAGCAGCATATAAACGTCACAACAAAACAAGTCCAGAACTGAAACCACTTCAGAAGAGTTCAAGAAACAATATCCTGGGTACCCATAATGCTGGTAAGATGCTTAGCAAGCTTATTAACTTTTCTTGTTTGGCGCTTAAATCCTCCAGCTCTTGCTGTTGCACAAGAAAGTACGCATCTGAATTCTGCAGGGACTTCCTCAGTCCTTCGGCTTCTTGCCGCAGCACAGCTGACTGATGCCTTTCAGCTTGTAGCTGAGACTGAAGAAGCCGAAGTGATTCAGGCAGCGAGTTCGAAGAGCTTGTGCCTGCGGTACTGGCCAGTAACTCGATCACTACATCAATGCAGGACTGTGGGGTTTTCTCACTGTCTACAAGATCGTTTTTATCACCTTTCGTGGAGACCAACAGGGTTGTCTCACTATCTTGAACCTTATCTGCATTACTTTCTCTACCATTGCATAGTGGGGTGCTCTTCTCCAATATTCTGTTTGCATACTACAAGAGAAACAAGCAGACACATCACAGGTTTAGCTTGTAGTATACGAAACTCATTTTTGTAAACCGGTTCAGTAGTAAGGTGGACAGGATAACAGCATGAAACAAACATATATCTATGTACTATGGTCACTGTATTGTCCATATCATTCTAGTTTATGTTCCCTAATCAAGATAGAGACACAGTTCAACTCATATATTTTTAAGACACAGCAGCATAGACAGAATATAAGTGTGAGAAACTACACAGCATTGGCAGCACTTGTAATGTGCATCACATGAGAACATAACTGTTTATACAACTTAAACTGAAATCAACATAGAGCAAGAAGTTAGAACAACAATCCAGTTAAAGAAATAGGTTTAAAACATACCTGTTGCGCCATTGGAGTTTCAATTGGATCCTTCAAATTCGAAAGTAGTTGGTATGAGTAAATACAGTGATGCAACAGCAAAGGAGTATGGACCATAGCTATGGAATCTGACCTGAGAACAGTTGCTCTTCTACTTTAAACGTGGACTTTGGGTTAGCTGTGGTGATCTTCGTGCTTTGGGCACTGCAGTAACTTTACAAACTGCTCGTGTGGGGGTACTTTGTGGTGGACATGGTGCTTTGTCAACTATAAGTGGGTTACTATCCGCTGGGGTTGCGGTTAGATGGGTTGTAGCTGGTTCTCTGCCCAACGGTGTAAGTGTGCAATCTGGAAGAGTCTCGATTATGTGTGGTGGGGCTAGTTTGTGGGCCAGTACAACCATGGTTCTATCTGCATCGACGGGTAGCACTGTCTTTTGTGAAGAACGGGTTTTTGCTCCCTTAGATACTACCATCACCCCCTCCAATTCAAATGGCTGATAAACAAGAAAAGAAATTGAACGTACAAACATTGTATGATAGACAGATGTGGTAATTCACATATATGTTGTCTAACCAAACAGGACGGCATGACACAATTTCACATTATGATGCGTAAATAAACAGGATAGCATGACACAGTTTCAGATATATGATGGATAACTTAACAGGATATAATGGCATAATTCAACATATGATGAGTACCTAAACAGTATGATATGACAAAACTATATGATGTCTTTCTAAAATAGGTTGGGATGTAATAATTCGCATACATGTTGTCTAAGTATACATGATGGCATGATATAATTGACATAATTGATTCATATACTAAGCAGCTGGCAGTCGCATGTATGATCTCTAAACTAAGCAGATAGAATTCAATATTGTGCATATGATGTCTAAACTAAGCAATGCAAGACACCATATGCATCATATGAGAAATATAAACATTGCAACTTAGAGCATACACCTCAGGTGGGATATAGGACTGGTCATCTGTCTCTGAATCCTCCTCTGAGGAGCTCCCTGTAACCATCGAGATATATGCTTCAACAGGTACCATTGCCTGCTCTGAAGACCTTGTTTTCACTCCAGATTTTTCCATAACCGGCTCAAATGGCTGATACACATGAAGAGTAGTTCAATATACACAGATTGTCGACAAATGGAATACGTAATGAAAAAAAAAGATGGCATGAGATAATTCACATATATGATGCCTGGCTCCATGGCGGTGCATAATTCACATATATGATAACTGGCTGAAAAACATGGCATTGCATAATTCACATATCTGATATAGAAAGCAAACAGGAGGCATTCACACAAAGCATGTCTAATCTAAGCAGATGGCATGGCAATGCAAGACACCATATGCACGATATGAGCAATATAACCTAGCCAAGTTAGAGCATGCACCTCGGGGGGGAATACGACTGGTCATCTCTCTCTGAATGCTCCTCTGAGGAGCTATCTGTAACCAGCAAGAAATCTGCATCGACAGGTAGCACTGACTGCTCAGAAGACCTTGTTTTCACTCCAGATTTTCCCATGACCGACTCAAATGGCTGATGCACAGGAAGAGTAGATGAATGTATAAACATTGTTGACAAATGGAATACATTATGGAAAAAAATATGGCACAATACAATTCACATATACGATGACTGGCTAAACAGGATGGCATTGCATGATTCACGTATATGATGCCTGGCTAAAGAAGATGGCATTGCATAATTCCCATATACTCCCTCCATTCCTAAATATTTGTCTTTTTAGAGATTTCAAATGGACTACCACATACGGATGTATATAGACATATTTTAGAGTGTAGATTCACTCATTTTGTTCCGTATGTAGTCACTTGTTGAAATCTCTAAAAAGACAAATATTTAGGAATGGTGGGAGTATGATATAGAAACCAAACAGGTGGCATTCACACAAAGCAAATCTAAACTAAGCTGATGACATATAAGATGTATAATGTAAGCAATGCAAGGCGCCATATGCATGATATGACCAACATCAGCATGCCAGGTTAGAGCAAACACCTCAGGTGGTAAACAGGCGTGGTCGGCTCCTTCTGAATCTCCATCTGAACAGTTATCTTCCTCTGGAATACAATCTGGAAATGCAGGAGGGGGGGCACTTCGCCCACCATGGAGCGGCGTCTGCATGACATTATATTCGCACGCAACGGTCTTCTCTTTTTCTTTACATGTTCAGTACGATTGTGTACAATATCTGACATGCATAATAAAAAAATAGATAGATTTTGTAAGGCCTAAGGGGTGCATGCAAAAATCAAGACCGATGGTAGCAAACGAGTGGATGGATCCAAAACTAATGATAGCAGGTAGATTATAGCTTCAGTTTAAAAAGATAGGCAATGGATCAACTATTGTTTATTGCCCACCCAACATGAACCACATAGAAGACCCCAGATGAACCAGATAGTAGACAGATACTATTCGTTGCTGGCTCGATATGAGACCCATGGGCAATTCAAAACTCAAGATTGAACGATAAAGTAGCAGGTAATAATAACCAATGTATAACGTAAGCGAACACGAAAGACTGCGACCTCTCTTCCGGAACTGTGTAGTCCTCAGGTTCATCTGCTCAGTCGATGATGGTAATGCAGTTGGCGTGGCTGCCGGCAACAGGGAAGATGATCTGAGGCAGCGAAAGGAAGTCTGCAGGGGGGATCTCTGCTGCAGTGAACGCTTCTGTCGATGGTGCACCTCAGGTGGGGTGGATGACGGCACGGCAGGAGCAGGACATAACACACAGAGTTTTCTTTGATGCCTATCTGAAAACGAAGTAAATCTGTAAGGGCTCCTTAGAATTGGAGGATTCTATATCTGAAAATGAAGTAAATCTGTAAGGGCTCCTTAGAATTGGAGGATTCTATAAACGCAGGGACAGGAAAAACACAGGAATATGATAGGAATGCATGTGCAAAACAGAGCATTTGGAAACATAGGATTTCAGTCAACCTGGGTGTTTGGCTCACATGAATTGGAAGAACAGAGGAATGGAGAAACAGAGTGATGCGACGAGTGTACAACCTCTTTGACATAGCCTTGTGGACCTCAACATCATTGGGTTGGATGTGGAGGATGGTGATGATGCTGGTGTGACTGTCAGAGGCGGGGAAGAAGATCCGAGGCCTCTGGAAACGGCGCCGAGGGTACTGCTCCACTGTGATGGACGGTTCTGTCATTGGAGCAGCTCCACTAAGGTGTACGGCGACGAGGCTGAAGCATGACAAGACAGACAACGTTAATCTGAAGTGGGACCCTAATATCATCTGCAATAGATGATGTAAAATACATCACCAAAAAGTGCTAGATGTAAAACGCATCAGCCGCGCCACGGCCGCTCCGACAGATTCTGTAAGTACTGTTCACTCTGAACTTAACTGAAGAAAATGAACTTCACAGTCGAAACTGAATTTTACTGTCGAAACTGATTGAACTAGTAACAGAGCATTGCAATAGATGTTTAGGGCGTTCGAGCACTAGTAGCAGAGAAGCAGTGATCTAAATCAGCAGTCGCTCGAGCAGGGAACGCACTAGCAGAGAGCAAGTCGTGCAGTAGCACCGTGAGCGAGTGCTAAAGCAGCAACTCCTGTAGCTGCCGGAGGTCGTGCAGCAGCAGCGCAAGTGAGAGCAAGACAAGAGCAGCAGCACGAACGAAAGCAGGAGCAGTGCAGCAGCGCGACCGACAGCAAGAACAGTGCCGCAGCGCGAGCGAGAGCCGGAGCAGCTGCAGCTAGTGCCGTTGTGGAAGTCGCCGCCCAGGAAGCAACGACATGGGGGAGAGACGCCGTGGATGATGTGGCCGGCGACGGCACCGTCGATGGAGACACGCCATGTCTGCACGGTATCTAGCACCGGCAGCCCCGTGAGATCGAATAAAAGATAAAATGCAACAGTGAGTGCAGAACCTCCTTGGTGGCGCCGAGTTGGCCTCGGCTTCATCGGAGGAATTGGTGAGGGTGCTGCGGTTCCAGTGGGGCAGGTCAAGATGGCGCCGTGGGAATTGAGGTGGCGCGATAGACGAGGCGAACATCGGGGCAGCTCCTTGGAGGTGGAGGACGGGGCGGCTGATCCGGCGGGACGACGAGATCGATAACGGATCCTCATCCGGTGCGGTGGATGAGGGACGGCGAGCTGTTGCGGTGGACGACGTAGTCGGGGAAGAGTCTCCGGCTGGGCGGCGGTCGGGAGGCCGACGGAGGAGCGTGGGGTTTCGCGGGGTTTGGCGGCCTCGGTGTACGAATGGGGGGGTGAAGGGGGAGGGGGGAGCCAAGCTTAGGGACGCGCTTGTCTGAAATGTAGGGTAAGTTACCAGCGTACCCCCACCGGTTTTGACACCGCGACGTGGAGCTTCATTTCCGGCTGAGGGGTAGAAGGGGGATTTCGCGTGTCTGGGCTGCGGGAGCGATTTCGGATGAGGAGGGAGTTCTCTCGCGCGTCCAAATTTCGGGATAACAAGGCGCGGCGCGGGTTGAAGAAGCGGGAGTTTCAAAGCAGGTGAGACAAAAGATACTCGATCTTGAAAATTTCGGGATAACAAGGTGCGGATTCCTTGTTCGGCAGAACAAACTTAACGTGTAAAAAAACAATTCATACAAGACACAAGAGAGTCATGTCCCCTTTTACTATATTGCTATAGATGCCATTGAAAAAACTACAAGAAAAATGTAAAAAAAATCGAGAGAACAAGATTACCCTGCACAATACCAAATCGATTCGCACTTCCCTCAACAACAAAAAAAAATCAATTCCCACCAAAGAAAGAGTAATGTGCCTTTTTATATGATTACACATGCCATGATCTCGAATTTCAATTTTTGAATCCACGTTATGTTGAATTCGAATATATCGTTAGGTGACCTTGCGGTTTATAATTGATGTAGTCGTACATTTTGATCTTCCATCATATATGAACATTTTACTCCACCATGTGAACATATATATTGTCGTCTACCATATGGACTAAATTTGAATCTCCTTATTTGATTACGATTGTTGTCAAGTTATACAATAATTTAAATATTATCTTGATAACAAAAAACATACATATCGCAATAATCATATTTCACTATGAACTACATGTACCATACGCTCTCCAATTCAAATATTTGTATCCATTTTATGTTGAATTCAAATCATAGTACATTATTGGTCTAGGTAGCGAGATGTTTGGGATAATCTAAACCCTGTTTTCATACGTATAATTTTTGGCTGAATTGGGACAAGTTTTGGTATAAGCCTCTTGCAAAACCGGAGATTCTCTCAACAAGCCTCGTGGTTCCGAGAGGGAATGTGTCACCTTTGTGTGCGAAACGATATACGCTGCCTCCCCCCTGATTTTATTTACAGAGGCAACATAGAACTATATGAGTGCCCTGTTAAATTTTGGAATTATTTCGGGTTCATTAGGCCTTTTTATACATTAATCAAGTTTCTGGACTTTTAATGTGCATAATGTAATATGAATTGCATGCACATGCTCTGGTGCAGCAAAGTGGGTTGAAAAATCACATGTGTGTCCTTGGTTGAATTTCTAGGTCCCATGGAAGAAATGAGAATGAAATTCAAACATCTGGGCATCATGACTCGGCCGAGAACATCGAGAAACTTTGATTTTAAATTCATGTAAATCCAAAACTCGCCTGGAAATCATGAAACTTGGCATGGTGTCATGTCATGGCACTAACATGTTGTGGTAAAAAATTGGGCCAACTTGGAAGCTCGTGGTTCTAAGAGGGAACGTGCCACCTTTGAGTGTGAAACGATATACGCTGCCCCCCCTTGAGTTTCTTAACAAAGGCAACATAGAACTACATTAGTGCCCTGTTAAATTTTGGAATTATTCCGGGTTCGTTTGTCGTTTTTTATACATTAATTGAGTTTCTGGTCATTTAATGTGCATAAGTCAAATTTTAACTACAAGCACATGCTCTCGTGCACCAAAGTTGGTTGAAAAATCACATTTGTGTCCTCGGGTGAATTTCTAGGTCCCATGAAAGAAATGAGAATAAAATTAAAACATCTGGGCATCGTGGCTCGGCCGAGAACATTGAGAAACTTGGTTTTAAAATTCTTGTAAATCCAAAACACGTCTGAAAATCATGAAACTTGGCATGGATGTCATGTCATGGTACTAGCAAGTTGTGGTAAAAAAATTGGCCGAATAGGAACAAATTTTGGTATAAGCTTCTTGCAAACCGAAGCTTCTCTCAAGAGGGCTCGTGGTTTTGAGAGGGAATGTGCCACCTTTGAGTGCGAAACGATATACGTTGTCCCCCTTGAGTTTATTTACAAAGGCAACATAGAACTACATGAGTGCCCTGTTAAATTTTGGAATTATTCCGGCTTCGTTTGGCCTTATTTACACTTTAATTGAGTTTTTGGTCATTTAATGTGCATAATACAAATTTGAACTACAAGCACATGCTCCCGTGCACCAAAGTTGGTTGAAAAATCACATTTGTGTCCTCGGGTGAATTTCTACTCCCTCCTTCCATCTATATAGGTCCTAATGCGTTTTTCGAGGCTAACTTTGACCAAACGTTAGAGCAATAATATATGACATGCAACTTACACAAAGCATACCTTCAAATTTGTATGTCAAAGGAGCTTCCAATAATATAATTTTCATAGTATACATCTCATGTGCTATTAATCTTGTCAATAGTCAAAGGTTGTCTTGAAAAACACATTAGGCCCTATATAGATGGAAGGAGGGTGCAAAAAATGAGAATAAAATTCAAACATCTGGGCATCATGGCTCGGTCGAGAACATTGAGAAACTTGGTTTTAAAATCATGAAACTTGGCATGGTGTCATGTCATGGTAGTACCATGCCGTGGTAAAAAAATTGGCCGAATAGGAACAAATTTTGGTATAAGCTTCTTGCAAATTGGAGCTTCTCTCAAGAAGGCTCGTGGTTCTGGGAGGGAACGTGTCACCTTTGTGTGCATAATTCAAATTTGAAATACAAGCACCTGTTCCAGTGCACCAAAGTTGGTTCAAAAATCACATGTGTGTCCTCGGGTAAATTTCTAGGTTCCATGCAAGAAATGGGAATGAAATTCAAAATTCTGGGCGTCGTGGCTGGGTTGGAAACATTGAGAAACTTAGTTTTTTAATTCCTGTAAATCCAAAACACACATGAAAATAATGAAACTTGGCTTGGTGCCATGACATCACACCAACATGCTGTGGTAAATTTGCAGTCCGATTTGTGAAGGCGCACACATTAACAATCAACAAAGTCATTTTGGAACAAGTGTTGTCGCGTTACAATCGGAAACACAAGTATTATTGAAACGTGGGCGTTCTACTTACTAGTACCATTTACGTGCCGCCACGCATCCCCATTTTTTATTAGCTAGGAGGCGCCGTGCAGGGTAGCTATTTGAGTACGAGAGGAGTGCGATCAGACCCCTGCGCGTGCTTATCGGGAGGAGAGCCCTTTCACCTCCATCTGCCGTCCACCTCTCTCCCACGGTCTCCATTAATGGTGCCCGAGCCTCTGTTTAATGGCGTGGCTATGTCTCACTCGACTGAGATTTAAGAGAGAAAAAAGAAAATCTGAAAGCACGGATCTTGATGTAAGATCCGACGGACCTATATGGCATCTACTGCAACTTATAGCAAGACTGATGAATATATAAGGACGATTAAATTTTTTTGATCAAAGAAGGGCTTGCCCCTTCTGATTTTCATTACTGAAAACCACCACAATTCACAAGAAGTTCAGCACAACTCCAGCCTAACACGAAGGACTAAAAGCTACCAGATTGAAATCGCAACATCCCAAGAGGCCAACAAAGGCCAAACATCCGCGCTAGAACCCAACATTTCACAACCGACGACACAATCCACATCCTAAACCGATTATTACATCAAAAGAAACCAGGAAACTGAAGGAAGCCCAGCAGCAACTAGAAGAACAGCAACGCCAGGGTCGCCACAGCAAGAGTTATCTTCATTCCAGCCTCGCAACATTGATCTTCCACAGAAAGATAAGGACGATTAATTGTCTTACATAATTAGAAAGATAATTAAAAAAGCCACATGCGGCTACGGACGGAATACACAAGGGCAAAAGAAGAAGGAAGACAAGGATCTGGCTCGCTGGTCTCTACTTTCTTGACGTGTTGCTGCAGGCCGCGGGAACTAGTCTCCGTGGCGAGCGGCGATGAGCTCTTTCGTGTCCTCAAGACGCTGCTTGATAACATCCACGGATTCCTCCACCAGTCTTTGGTGCTCGTTGCGGAGCATGACATTCTCATCCATAAGTTTCTTGACGATGACGCCGGTCCTCTTCAACAAGGCACTGGTCTCCTCCTGCTGGTCTGCACTTCGGACGATCTTCTCCCTCAGCAGGTCGCGCTCGGCCCGGAGCCTCTCATTGCCCTCCCTTAGTTGCCGGATGACGCCGGTAGCCTGTTCAAATGAGGCTTTCATGTCGTCCTGCAACCTTGCCCAGCCGGAGATCTGATCCATCTGGCTATGGACGATCGCATGCATGCGCCTGTAACAATCGTCGCCTGCCCGTGAGAAATTTTCCCAGGCCGCCGCGGCGCGGCGGGACATGTCTGCTGCATTCGTGGCGCGGCGGGACATCACTGCTGCTTCCGCGGTGCGGGCGGACCAATCTGCTGCATCAACGGCGCGGCGGGACCTCCGTGCTGCTTCAGCAGCGCGGCGGGACCTCTGTGCTGCTACTTCCGCGCGGCGGGACATGTCGGCTGCTCTCGCAGCGAGGCGGGACATCTCTCGTGCTTCCGCTTCCATGCTCGCCTCTCCCTGGTGGCAATCTCTCGACCCAGAACTCACGCTGGCCATGGCAGACGCAAGGGAAGGATGCTGAATGACTTGTTTGTTTTTGTGGATGAGGAGTTGAGGAGGAATGTGCAGTCATCTTGGCATACTAGTATTTATAATCGATTACTAATACGCTCCTAAGTGGGAAACCGTTTAGGTTGTGATCGGTGTGAACATGTTTGCAATTCAATATAGCGTGGTACTAATACGCTCCTAAGTGGAAAACCGTTTAGGTTGTGATCGGTGTGAACAGGTTTGCAATTCAATATAGCGTGGAGTAATTTGGAATGTGACAAGACGCAAGCTCAAGATTTATTGACGGTTCTAGTTTCGAAGTGCGGCACTATTCCCGGATGGAGTACTTCTTTTTCTACTCCCTCCTTTCCGGTTTTATAGGGCTTATCTCAAAATTTTAGTTTTTCCATTTTATAAGGCTCAATTTGGTTGTTCCCCAACACATGTTCAGATTCCAAGGTGCATTAAATCATTGCATGCAAGTATTAAGAGAAAATTGACCAATGCATGTACTTTCTGCATGCATGCATTGCAATTAATGCATTGATAAACATAATTTTTGGAGAAAAACAAGAGCATTAATTAGGTGCTTTTGCAAACTACAAAAAATATTCCACCACTCACCATCTTGGTTGGTGAGATTTTTGAATTAAGCCCTATAAACCGGAAAGGAGGGAGTACTGCTGTGTACGTGCAATAACTGGCACCGTCGTATACATATCTTACGGTTAATGGGGCGTTCGACAGGAATAGCCGCGTGGCGAGCTCTAGGCTAGTCTTTTTTTCAGACGCATTAAACCTATCTATCGGGACTTCTCGCACGCACCATCGTGCCACCCACAAAAACTTGTACTCTGAGTTTAGTACTCCCTCCGTCCCAAAATTCTTGTCTTAGATTTTTCTAAATACGTATGTATCTAGTTATGTTTTAGTGTTAGATACATCCGTATCTAAACAAATCTAAGACAAGAATTTTGGGACGGAGGGAGTAGTACGTTATACAGGAAGAGAAGAGGTGCACGCACGCACTCGTCCTCTCACACACGCGTCTGTTTTTTCTCGAAAAGGAGGATGATGACCCCCGGCCTCTGCATCTGGGAGTCACACACGCATATGTAGCTACGAATTGCAGTGTTCTCAACCATCTGATTGGCTCTATCATGGATGTACCTATATACTAAAACATGTCTAGATGCATCTATATTTTGACAAATGGAAGGCATGTATTGTGGAATGGAGGGAGTGCTTATCATCAAAATGGATAAAAAGGGACGTATCCAGAACTAAAATATGTCTACATACATCTCCTTTTATCCATTTTGATGACAAGTAGTACTTCTTACCCAAAGGAACTTTATATCCAACAGACACAAAATATCCGTTCGACTGTTGGAAATTACTGATCTGATGTCGAAGTAATTGCTGCATCGCCACCAAAACCCACCATTTCTTAAGCTAAAGTAGACCAAGGTAATCCCTATATTAGCATATTACTAAGATAAACAGAAGGCACGGTAGAAACATTTAGGACGTGAGCTTGTCAATCTGAATGTGGAGGGACACAAGCTTAGCCCTGGCCAGCAGCTTGGGTGGAACTGTCAAGAAGGTCAGCTCCTGCACGTCGACGTCGCCGGGATCCTTGCTGCTTGTCACCTCCATTTCCACCTTGACGGCGTCGGTCGTGCCTTTGGGCTCCCCCAGCGAGCCATTCGCCCACAGCTTGGCCACGTAGTGCGGCAGTGGGGACGCCCCTGCTCTGATGCAGATGACCGACACGGCGATAGGCGCGCCGATGTCGAGCACGCCGCCGACCAAGAAAAACGTGCGGCGGTCCTCCTCCGCGAACAGCAAGAGCCGTGGCTCCGACAGTGGCACTTGCAGCCGGAGCACCTTGCCGTACTGGATCCTGTGCACGGGCATGGGATGCGCGATGCTGATGTGGTGGTAGAGCGCCGGCGGCGGGCCTTCGTAGCCGCAGACGGGCACGGGGCATTTGCAGGGCGCGAGCGGACACACGCTCTGGTGATTGGCGAGCTTGTGGTAAGTGACGTAGAGCCCACAGCCTTCGTGCGGGCACTCCACCCTCACCGATGAAAGGACCGAGTCCACCGCCGTGTTCCGCACGTCGAAGCCACCGCCGCGCTTGCACTTCTGGCACTGCCGCTGGTTCCCGGGGCGTTCGACGCGGCAGTCCACGCAGGCCAGGTGCCCTCCCTTGCACTGCAGAAATCAATCGAATAGCACACCAATCAAGAAACCTGCACCTTGCTCAATCAGCCAAACGGACGAGGTGTATTAGAACCTCATACACTGGAGGCGTCAAGGGGCGGAGGCACAAGGGGCAGTTGAGCACGGTGAGGTCCATCAAGACCTTAGAGAGCTCCATCGTCGGGTCCTGTTCGGTCTGCATGATCTCGCCCTCCTCGTGCACAACCATCTCTCGACTTGGGCTGGGGTATTACAAAGCTTTACCGTCACATATTTTATACTACTTCAAGGTGCATTAAATCAACACATGCAAGTATTAAAAGGAGAGTCGCGGCATGCATGCATGCGTTGTAATTAATGCATCGGTAAACACAAATTATTGAAATATATCAAGTGCAGTGCTTTGATGTGTCGCGTCAACTCGTACATCAATGAGAAGTTTGATTATCCTCTCCCTCGTGGACTTAACTGCACCTGCCTTTGGCTGTATGACAGGTTGGCCACACACCTATCGGGCCCACCTGTCATACACGCAAAGGCAGGAGCGTCCCTCCCTCGCCCATGAGCGTGGTGGCTGGTAAGACTAGGAGAAGCTTTCACTACACGCTCTCCCTCCTGCACGCGGTGGACATGAAGCAGTTCAATCGGTGTCAGCTGGCCAGAAGCGTACTGTAGTACTCCTCCAGTGCAGTAGTACTCCATCATTGTTCGACTTCCCGAAGAGGCAAAGAGCCAAGCGCAGCCCGGACGCTCGTGTGGCAGTTTCATGTGTAGAGTAGTCTAGGATAGCGTGTATCGTGCCTGTAAGCTTAAAATCGTTGGGGTCGGCTCCATGCTATGTGGCCGTCTCGAAGTTTTTTTAAAAAAAATAGTCTTCTGGCCCTACCTGACACCCTGGTGATTGTAGTTTGCACGCTCATCTGGTCAAGACAGGAATATATATTTTAATTTGTTTTTTTTCGAAAAGGGGGGACTCCCCGGCCTCTGCATCAGAACGATGCATACGGCCACATATATTTTAATTTGTGGTGGGTAAATGTTAGAGGTTGCAGCAAATATATTGTACACTGCGGGTCTTTCAGCCAAGTTTAGAGGCAAGCATGTGGGGCTAGTGCATTGATGTGTCGCGTCAACTCGTACAACGAGGAGAAGCTTGATTTTACTACAAGCCTTCTCCCTCACCCATGCGCGCGGTTGCTCGCAATCGAGGACAGGCTTTTGCTTAGTAGTACTTCTACAACAAGCTATCCGTCCCGCTCGCGATGGACGGACATGCAGCAGTGGATTCGACACTGTAGAAGTAGTAGTAGTAGTAAAATCATTGTTCGTCTTCTCGAAGAGGCGAAGAGCCAAGCGCAAACCGAACGTTGCAGTTGCGAACATTGGAGCATGCATATAGCCAGGCTCTTGCATCAGACAAAATTGCTATGTGAGCCCACTATTGTACTAGTACAGACAACTACTTGCTAGTATAGCCCTGTAAACCAGAAAGGAGTATTTGCCCTTCTAGAGGCGCAACGTTTCCAGACGGTGCTGGCGACCGCAGGCATCGTAGCCCTCGCCGACGCCGGCTTCGCCTCTCGCATGGACGACATGATGGTCAACTCCATCCGCAAGTTCACCGCCGTCAAGAAGCGCGCGGACGACCTTGCCGTACTGCTCCAGCCCGCGCGCCCAGGTTCCTCATTGCCTGCCACCCTCATCGGCCTCCATGGTGACGAACTCTTTCAAGCCCTGGTGGCCCTGCAGGTGCCGGAGGTCGCGACGAAGAATGTGCACCTCGAGGCCGCGCTCGCCGCGCAGCGCCTCACCATGCAAGAAACCGTCGACCTGCACATCCACGTCTACGAGGAAATCGTCTACATAGGCCACTACAAGGCAAGCGAGGACAGAAAGACGTTGGCCTTCTTCCAGCGGCTGGAATCTTTGGACGCCATTGTTCAGAAGCACGTCGACCTGGCCACGAAAGCCGCTGCTACTTAGGCGCCGTTCGGTGGGCCGGCGCCCTGAGTCGAGGAGGTGGACGTCGTCGATGGATGCATCTCTTCTTGCCTCCTGTAACCAACACTACATCGCCTCATGGCATTAATGTTTTATTAGTATAGTACTCCCTCCGTTCCCAAATATAAGTCTTTCTAAAGATTCCAGCAAGTGACTACTACATACGGAGCAAAATGAGTGAATCTACACTCTAAACTATGTCTACATACATCTGTATGTTGTATTCCATTTGAAATAGTATCTAAAAAGGCTTATATTTATGAACGGAGGGAGTATATGGCATTTTTATTCCAGTCATAACGTTTTCACTGTGAGGTGGGGCCGCAGTTGAGCAAACCCACCCCGCCCACCGGGCGTCGGCCGAGTTTAGAATTACTAGAAGAGAGAAACGAGGGAGGGGAGCTAGCTGTAGCACGGACGCTGTTGTCAGATGGGACTCGTGTTTATAGAATAGGAGTACTGAGCACTCGTGCCTCTTTTTTTTTGAGGGAAAATTAGTCGTATGTCTAGTACCACTAGTTGGGTGCATGCGACCTATAGCTGTCATCACTTTAGGTCTCCTTTTCGAACCGCGGCTACGCTTCACAGTATATATTATTTCACGCATTTATCCTCCTATATGTACTCCTAGGCTATTTCCACGTGCTCCCATTCGCCGACATGTGGGACATAGAGCATCTGGGTCGTAGTGCATGCACGACTCGGAGCATATGTCGGGGTACTTTACATTTCAGACCTCACGAATTACATGCAAACCCCCCGCAGAAGAATAAATAAATGAATGAATTACTACATGAAACCGGATTATTTTTGTGGAAACGGGAGCATGTTCATTAAATTTTGGACATAACACGTTTATAAAAAATGACCGGACCGAAACCAGTCTAAGGGCCTCTTTGATTTTTCCCGCAAAAAAAAGGGCCTCTTTGATTCGCAGGATACTGAAAACACAGGAATGGGGAAAGTATGATGGCGATGAACCGAGACGAGGAGAACTCTAACTCAGTTAGAGGTTAGAGTTAGATTCTAACCCTGAACTAACTCTAAACGAAAGAGGTGTATGGATGGCAGGGTTAGATTGACAATAAATGCTCTATCTCAATCATTTGACTACTTTGGACCCTATTTCCTGCCGGATTTGGAGGGTGCTTGGATACGTTTTAGTTCCATGACTAAAGTAGTGGGACTAAAACTTGCTAGCCTCACCCATGCTTGGATCCAAATACTAAAGAGACTAAAATCAAGTTAATGAGCATTTATTATAATCCAAACCCTCCAATCCAGAACTCGCCTGTGTTAAAGGAGAGGAGTTAAATGAGGAGAGAGAGGACTAATCCACATTTTAGTAGGGGTACCCCTGACTAAAAATTTTTAGTCTCAAGACTAGTTTTAGCCCCTCTTTAGTCAGGGGTGCTTGGAACTTTAGCCTCTTAAAGAGACTATTTTTAGTCAGACTAAAATAAGTCCCTTGGATCCAAGCACCCTCTTGGTGTGGCCGGCTCTTCTTTGGCCTCCTCCCGCTCACAATTGACATAAACGAACCATCTATACAAATCAAGCATGCAAAAGATGACAATTTTTACTTTGTCCATACAAATGAGATATCCCACTTAAATATACAAGTCGTCAATCAAGCTTCACAAAATAAAAAAAAAACACTTCATGAAACAAAGAATGAGCTAACTCATCATGGAAGTCGTTCACGATAGGGAGGGAGCCCGGAGCCGCTCACGCACCGAGGGAGGAGCTCGCCATCGTCGCTCTGGAGGAAGGCTCTGTAGAGCCCAAGTCCCGGGAACCCCTCCGACGTCGGCCCTTGCGAGTTGCGGTCGACACCGGCATGGGTAGCAGGGCCGCTTGCCGCCGACTGGGAACTTAATCTTTGGGCCTCTAGAAATAATGCAAGCCTGTAACTAAAATACCTAGAAAGGTGAACTGAATCTTTGGGCCTGTAGAAATAATGCAAGCCTGAAACTGAAATACCTAGAAAGGTGAACTGAATCTTTGAGCCTCTAGAAATAATGCAAGCCTGAAAGTGAAATACCTAGAAAGGTGAACTGAATCTTTGGGCCTCTAGAAATAATGCAAGCCTGAAATTGAAATACCTAGAAAGGTGAACTGAATCTTTGGGCCTCTAGAAATAATGCAAGCTTGAAATTGAAATACCTAGAAAGGTGACCTGAATCTTTGGGCCTCTAGAAAGATTTATTACCTCCTCAAGCAGCATCAAACAATTCCATGCGTTCACCACAAATCTATACCAAGTTTGATCAGGATCTACTTTTCCAAATCAGAATTAGCGCTAGAGCAAGCAAGATCAATGATATGGCCGTGAGACAGAGAAGGAACGAACAAACTCACCCCTCTCGCGACCTCCCTGGTAGATGCGCCGCCGTCGCGCATGACAGAGGAAGAAAAACGACTGGTGAAGGGGGAGCGGGGCGACCTTCGAAGGCCGGAGGGAGAGGGCGGCCGGAGTAGGGCGGCGGAGGCCGGAAGGAGAGGGCGGCCGGAGGAGAGAGAGGGCGAGCGGCCCTATGGGGAACAGAGAGGAGTCGTGCGAGAGGGGGGAGCGATTTGGTGCAGGCAGGGGAGATTTTTTTTAGTTCTCTTTTAGTGGGCCCGAGGATAACTAACCCAATTAGAACCTCTCCACCAGGCTAGTTTTTTTAGCTGGGTTGGAGCAAACTAGCTCAAACTAACCCCTCCTATTTCGATAATTTGAGGCTATTTCAACCCAAACTAGCTCTAACTCAGGGATCCAAACAAAGAGGAGTGTTACTGTACATGCTACAGTGTGGACCATAGCACATTGTTTTTTATGGCCATATCACCACATTGTTTTCTACTGCTGGTTCACTGGGCTACCGTGGTTCGCACTGCTGGTTCATTGGGCTGCCGTGGTTCGCACTCCACCGACCTGAGTAGTACTGTAGTATAGTACTTAATATACCGCATCATTCTTTGCTCCTTCTTACTACTCCGACATGTGGGAGAGCCAGCATCTGGGTCGACGTGTCATGCACCAGATTAGAGCGCGAAACGGAAGGGGGGCATCACCCCGGTCGGAGCGCCAGTAATTCATGACTATAGTGAGTGGTCATATCATAAGTCTTTCCAGCAGTAACGCGCCGTCAAATCGCACAACCCCACTCGCTCACCCTGCTCACCTCTCTGTCAAACCGCCTACCCGAAAACTGCCGCGCGTACTGCCCGGGAAAAGCCCCGCCCTCAACTTTTAACTACGCGAAAATAGTTCGAGCTTGTTCGTTCTATATAAATACAGTACTTACTGTATGTTTATTCACCCGTGGGGTTGTTCAATGAATGGAGGGGCGGGGAGCACAAGTGAACAATACTGTAGTACTACTAGTAGTAAGTAGGAGTCGTACAGTAGTCACCTTAAATAGAGAGTTTCTTTTCTTTAATGACACGTACACAAATTGAAACGCTTGTTGTGGAGAGAAAAAAGATAATCACTCCACTATATATGGACGCAGGGGCCTGAGCGCTTGCTTTACTAGGGTTGCTCTCTTCATTCTCTCATCCTCTCCAGATATAAACAAGACAGCGGTAGCGACATTTTCTCTCTACTCACCGCTGGTCACAGATCCGGCCGGATCCCTTCGGCCGGTGTGTGTAGAGGACTAAAAGGTGCATCGTTCACGCGGTCATCGCCGCCGAGGGAGGAAACCCATAGCTGCCGGAGGGGCCGATCCTCTGCCCGTGCCGTTCTCTCCGACACAGCGCCGGCTCGGGAGGTCCTCCGACCCTTCTTCCTCCCTGCCGTATTGTCCGCAGATCCGACCTGCCGCCGCCGACATCCCGGCGACCCTCAGGTATAAGTTCTTTGAAAGCGGCCTTGCTCTACTGCCCCAGCTCGCCACGTGTCTGCATGTGCATCTTTTTCTACTCCCATCAACTCTTCCAAAGCCACCTAAATTTTTAGTATTATTAGAAGTAAAGCTACTTCATGCGTTCGAATCTAGGGCTTTGTTCAAACAACGAAGAAAGGGGGGGAAGTTGTAGCATGAATCTAGGACTTGATTCAAAGAGGAAATAATATGGTGAAAGTAGTAGAGACCGGATACCCAACCGGTCTCTTGGTTGAAAAGGGAAATAATGGGAAAACGCACTACAAACTGGATAAGGAACAGATCTATTATTGGTTGAAAAAAGGATAGAAAGTGGCGGCTGGTGGACAAGTTAACAGAGTATATCCAGGATTAGATTTGCTGCCGTCACATAGTAAAAGGCCTCCAGGATTAGATTTGCTGCCCTCACATAGTAAAAGGTCTCAGGATTAGATTTGCTGCCCTCACATAGTAAAAGGTCTCAGGATTAGATTTGCTGCCCTCACATAGTAAAAGGTCTCCAGGATTAGATTTGCTGCCCTCACATAGTAAAAGGTCTGCAGGATTAGATTTGCTGCCCTCACATAGTAAAAGGTCTCCAGGATTAGATTTGCTGCCCTCACATAGTACAAGGTCTCCAGGATTAGGTTTGCTACCCTCACATAGCATGAACAAACTCGGCATCACCACTTTATGCCTCCTTGTAGGTACATTGTGCTGATGCGTCCATTGTCGCATGTCCTTATACCAACCTTTTGTTGTTGTTAATGTAAGGGCGCATGTAAAATGAAGCGATCACACTGTTACCTTAGGGACATGTCTAACCAGTGTTATTGTTAATCTAATGTCTCCAGTGATAAGATGCAATTAAACTGTGTTACAAATGGCACTCCTGCTATTTTCCCCAGTATGATAAGTAAGTTGCTCCTTTACGCCGCTGAGGGTCCTGGTGTCCCCACGGTCCCATGCCCTTAAACCAACTCTTTAGCTGCTGTGGATTTACTATGTCTGGTAAACAAGCAATGCCACCATTAAAGTAATCCCATATTTGAGGAATCTCATTGTTGATCGTAATGCTTCTGGTAACATGAAGCATTGCTGACGTTTTAAAATTTCTACTGTCCTTGCGTGATTGCCATGAACATAATTAAGATGCTTCTTTTCATTTTGTATATGTTTCGTATATTCTTATTGACCAGCAACTGTTTACTTTCTATCTTTTTGTGCAGATAGGGATATCCATTTCACCTTGTAGCTATTGTGACCTTTTGGTGAACTGCACAAAACACTTTTTTTGGAATGAGTGTCTTGTGCAGTTCAACTAAAATGTCACGTGGGCAACATCTCTCAATTTTGGTGGAACTGCACAAAATGGTGATTGGAGTTTCCAAAATCTCCGTCAAGTTCTGCTGGTAATCTCGTGCAACATTTTATTAGCCTTTGCGAGATGGAGCCGTCACTGTCACCACAATGGCACTTTATTTTAGTGGAACTGCACAAAAGGATAAGAAAATTATAGTTGCACCTTACATGAGCCGGACAGCCAACCTTAATGTTCCTCAATTTTAGTGCAACTACTAAAGCAGAACCTGCCAGCTCACAAGAGCAAGTACTTCTTGCTAGCTGAATGATGCAATCTTTGCTTCATTTCAGGTGAACTGCAGAAAAAGGCGCATGAATTGAATCATGGAACTCCAGGCAGACCTCATCCAAGTAGAGCTGGAGGTTGAGTTCAAGGAGGCCGCTATTAAAGCGAAATCTTGCTCTCCTGTCTCCTTGTTTGTGCTGTGCAAACATGCTGTGCAAACAGGAATACTCAACTACAGATGTTGTGATGGTCAAGAGTATTCGCCAAGTTCTTCGATTGTATGACATGGCTAGCCAAGATGGATTTAATCCCGATATTCACTTTATCAAAAGGCTCTAATGGGTTGGTTCTAAATCTTGCAAGCTGGGAATCAGTGAGATGTGTAAGCATCTTTGTTGTACTTATTATTTGAATCTTATTTGTTGTTTCCGAATCTTGCAAGCTGGGAATCAATGAGATGTGTAGGTATCTTTGTTGTACTTATTATTTGGATCTTATTTGTTGGTTCTGAATCTTGCAAGCTGGGAATCAATGAGATGTGTTGGCATCTTTGTTGTACTTATTATTTGGATCTTATTTGTCGGTTCTGAATCTTGCAAGCTGGGTAACACGGCATGATGATGCAGAGGACAACAACCATAACAAACAGTTCAAACTTGGTAGTATTATCTTTGTGAAAGTGCGACAAATGTGCTGGTCGTGTGCGTCCTGAGAATAATAATTCTAATTGTTGTGCATGTTGATCCTGTGGCACTGATAGAACGAGCGAATGCATTGCTTGTTTTAAGTATAAATTTCTATTAAAGCTAATTAAATTTAAGTAAAGTGACCACTAACTCCTGTTATTACAGTACCAATGCAGACCCGCTCGTGATTTGACGTGTGGCCGAGGATGCATCTTCTGTCGGGCGTGCAACGGACGAGGGAGGGGTAGTAACTGTTGTCGCCTGTACACACTCAGCTTACTGTTGAATCCAGTTCCCCAAGAGCTGAAAAACGAACTGCTGCCGCCGCCTACACACTTGTTCACTCGAAGAGACTCCAATGGCGATCCGAGGGGTGAGCCTGCTGGATATGGACTTCAGCAAGGAGTTCCCCTTTGAGTTCGCCGTTCAGTCCTATGGTTGCACCAAGTTGAATGTGATGTACACCAACGATACGGACTCGGTGAAGCTCTGCCTCGCCTCAGTCCTATGGCTGCACCAGGTTCTGGAGCATTCACCCATTTCATCGGCAGCGCCGACTGCACCTTCGCTATGGTGGAGAGAAGGAAGAACGCGACGATTCGGCCATCTGGTGCAACAAGCTTGTCGACATCCAGAAGCAATACAAGATCATCAGCAACAGGCAGGAGAAGGACTCCGTGGTTGACCTCGCTGAGACCATCATCGACCCCTGATACGCCAACATGAAAGAAGACGACCAGAACACGTGGGAGGTACATCTGAATCTAGCCTACATAACCTACGCAGCCAAGGACGCATACGCATGCTACGACATGTACAGGAAGATCTTGGACATGAGGGCGTGTCTGCTTCCCGTAACCGACGAGTACACGGACAGCCGCAGCGTCATGATCAAGCGTGCCAGGAAGGTCTAGATGTTGTACTTTATCTGTTTATAAGCACCTTTATCATCTGAGTGTTTCATGCATCAGCCTATGTGTCGTAATTATCTGTTTTGTCCGAAATATTTCTTTTAAGAACCCATTAACCTGATTGCTTTTTTAGTGGCTATTTGCTTATGTATGTAAACTAGTTCACTTGTCCGTAAAAAAAACTAGTTGACTCGGCTGTCGTGCTTTGAATCTCCTTCCTCCCAACATATTCCCCTCCTCAGGTGGACCCAGCAGGTCTCTGAATTTTCTCCCACTTTGTTTTTCGATGTAAACTAAGTTTTCTCCCAGTACTTTCCCCTAGAACCAACTCAACTGTCCCACGTCTAGCCTAAACAATAATAATACCCCACGTACTATTAACTCATCAAATTAAAATGATATTTTATTTCGTAAGTTGAAAGTTCTTTCAAAATAATAATAATAATTGTTTATATATAACTTGGCAAGTTAACTACTAGTGATTGCGTACATAAGCTTGCAAAGATTTTACTGACATGCAATCATGTGTTTATGTTTTTATAACATTTCTCCGTCTAGCCCAACATGATATTTTCACCCAGCCCAGCAAGTCCGCGGATTTTGAGAAAAATGCAAATGGGATTTAAATGGGCTGCATAGATGCTACATCATTGTTTCACCCAGCCCACCAAATGGACTAAAAAACAAATGGACTGGCTGACATGTGGGCCAGTAGGTCGAAGCCTAAGAAGGCGTTGGATTTACATCCAACGGCCGGCATTCTTGTTCAATCTCTCGTCTTCTGCCCCCAGCGCTGCCGGAACCGCCTGCTCTAGCCTTCGGCGTCCAGCGCTGTTGTTTTGCGCTCCTCAGCGAAACGCTACCCCCCGACAGCCAGGCCATCCCTCCACTCCGCACCTCCTGTTATTCTCTGCCGAGTGTAGGCCCACCCCGCACCCGAACCAGTCAAGTTTCCCACTCCTCTCCGTCTGCGACTCCACTGCCACGTCTTCCCCATCTCCGGGTCGTTCCAGTCTGGGGCCTCGCCGTCGTCCACCGCCTCGGTGCGCTCGTCGCGGCGTGGTCAACATACGAGAGTCATCGGAAGAGGAATGTACGTGGAGAGCCTGACGGCTGGGACCCACGAGGTCCATGGTCGCACGCAAGGAAAGTTCCTCCTTATTACGCACTATACGTGCACTGTACATGGGAAGGGCTTCTGTATTTCGCAAAAAAAAACATTCCCCCCGCTGACAGGTCGGACCCACCAGCTATATCTTCGCACGCAAGGAAGTGCCTCCTTATTACGCACCAAAAATTGAATACCCCTACTAGCTGGGACCCACCATAGTGGGTGGCTGACTTGTGGGCCTACTAAGTTGATGAGGACGGAGGGCTTTGTCAACTTAGTCAATATGAACGATTCTAGCTCTAGTGACCGTACGATGTCCATCCAACGACCATAGTGCTTCTTCAACCTCTGGTCTTCTTGCTCCAGCCGCCCAAAGCAGCGCCGGTCGTGCCGCGTGCTCCTGCCTCTCGTGGCCGGCTGTGATGCCGATGAGGCCTCACCGCCCCCTACTACTCCCACCGCTGGCCCAGGGTATCCCTCTACTCACCCACATCCCCTGTTATTCTGCGGCGACGACAGCCTCACGCCGCAGCCGAACCAGTGAACCCTCGTACTCCTCTCCGCGTGGGCATCCACTGCCGCGTCTTCCCCGGCTCCATGTCGTCCCCTTCCTAGGCCTCGCCGTCGTCCACCGCGTTGGTGCTCTCGGCGCGGCGTGGTCAATGTGGTCAACGACCGACTTCCATCGGAAGAGTACTGTACGTGGAGAGGCTGACAGCTGGGTCCACGGTCACAACCCAGTTTTTTTGTGATTTGCCAAGTAAGTCGCTTTGTCAAGCTTGTTGGGCTGCAAATCTTTCAAGACGAGGAGAGCTTCATTCGGCTGGCCGAGAAAATGGCCTATCAGTAATGAGAAATGGGCTGTACATTTTTAAAACACATCAAACCGACAATTAGTTTCAAATATCTTTTTTTCATTTCGAGATTTTAAATTACATTAATTTTTATGCGTGGAGAATTTGTTGGATTTTATATTGATATACATTTATTTTTAAAATCAGTTTGAATGTGAGTCGAAATTTCGGGATTAAAAACAGTTCGTATAATTTTTTAACCGTGGCCACAATATGGGCTCTAATGCTAACAAAAAGAATATGGGCTCCAAAAAAACCTTAAGAATTAGCAAATGGGCTGTAAATTATTAGAAATAATGGCAGATGGGTTGTATGCTGTTTTCCACAGATTTGAGGCTTTCCTAAAAAAAAGGTTGACGCGCAAGCAGTGACTGTTGGATGTCCATCGAACGGCCGTCGTGCTTCTTCAATCTCTGCTCTTCCTGCTCCAGCCGCTCAAACAAGCACCGGCGGGACTGCCTGCTCCCTCCTCCCCACGGCTGGCTGTGCTGCCGCGGAGGCCTCACCGCCCCACCGTACTCCCATCGCTGGCCTAGCCATCCCTCTACTCACCCACACCTGCTGTTATTCTCCGGCGACGGCAGACGAACCAGTAAACCCTCGTACAGTCGTACTCCCCTCCGCGTGGGAAACAACTGCCGAGTCTTCTCTGCCTCCATGTCGTTCCCTTCCTAGGCCTCGCCGTCGTCCACCGCCCCGGTGCTCTCGGCGCGGCCTGGTCAACGTGGTCAACGACCGACATGCATCTGAAGTGGACTGTACGTGGAGAGGCCGACAGCTGGGTCCACGGCCGCACGCAAGGAAATGCCTCCTTATTAAGCGCAAAATAATGATTCCTCCACCTGACATCAGGGACCCACCGAAAGGGCCTCTGTATTTCGCGAAAAAAATGTTACCGCCACTGACAGCTCGGACCCACCAGCTATATCTTCGCACGCAAGGAAGTGCCTCCTTATTACGCACAAAAAAAATGAATACTCCCCCTGTTAGCTGGGACCCAGTATAGTGGCAGGCTGACTTGTGGGCCTACTAAGTTGACGGGGACGGAGGGCTTTGTCAACTTAGTCAATATGCACGATTCTAGCTCCAGTGACCGTACGATGTCCATCCAACGGCCATAGTGCTTCTTCAACCTCTGGTCTTCTTGCTCCAGCCACCCAAACCAGCGCCGGTCGTGCCTCGTGCTCCTGCCTCCCGTGGCCGGCTGCGATGCGGCGGAGGCCTCACCGCACCCTAATACTCCCACCGCTGGCCAGGCCATCCCTCTACTCACCCACACCCCTTGTTATTCAGCGGCGACGGCAGCCTCACACCGCAGCGAACCAGTGAACCCTCGTACTCCTCTACGCGTGGGCATCCACTGCCGCGTCTTCCCCGGCTCCGCGTCGTCCCCTTCCTAGGCCTCGCCGTCGTCCACCGCCCTGGTGCTCTCGGCGCGGCGTGGTCAACGTGGTCAAGGAACGGCTTCCATCGGACGTGGACTATACGTGGAGAGGCTGACAGCTGGGTCCACGGCCGCAGCAAGGAAGTGCCTCCTTATTACGTGCAAAATAATTATTCCTTCACCTGACAGCGGGGACCCACCGGACGGGCCACCGTATTTCGCGAAAAAAACGTTTGGCCCTGACTGCTGGGACCCACCAGCTACATCTTCGCACACAAGGAAGTGCGTCCGAAAAAAAACGATTCGCCCCCCTGACTGCTGGGACCCACCAGCTACATCTTCGCAGGCAAGGAAGTGCCTGACAGTCGGGACCCACCTGGTCGAAGCGTACGTAGCGTTGTCATTCTGGTCGCGAACATGTACGTACATATATACTGGTGGATGTAGAGGCGCGCACTTGTCGTAGTAGAGGCGCGTACGTGTCGTAGTAGAGGCGCGCACGTAGCATGTACACGTACGTACATTGGCCAGGGTGCAAGAAAGAAAATACGGCCACATATGTGTACATATGGGCGGGGTCTCGAACGCCTACTCGCGCATACGTACGGCCAGGGCTCGTGTACATGGCTGGGTCGGAACGGAGAAACAGCGTCGTCGTCGTGTTCATGGGGAGGCAACGGAATGCGTCGTGTTCATGGGGAGGGGTGTGGCGTACCGCAAAACGGAGGAAACGGACCTCATATGGTCGAAACGGGGGTCCTGTTGATCGGGAGGAGTGTGGCATACCGCAAAACGGAGGAAACGGACCTCCTACGGTCGAAACGGGGGTCCTGTTGATCGGGAGGGGTGTGGCGTACCGCAAAATGGAGGAAACGGACCTCCTACGGTCGAAACGGGGGTCCTGTTGATCGGGAGGGGTGTGGCGTACCGCAAAACGGACGAAACGGACCTCCTGCGGTCGAAACGGGGGTCCTGTTGATCGGGAGGGGTGTGGCGTACCGCAAAACGGACGAAACGGACCTCCCACGGTCGAAACGGGGGTCTTGTTCATCGGGAGGGGTGTGGCGTACCGCAAAACGGGACTCCACGGGATACTGTTCATCTCCACCGTCGACCTCCTCCAGCCTCCACGGGCTACCGTCGACCTCCTCCAGCCTCCACGGGCTCCTGTTCATCCAGCCTCCACCGCGCGCTACTCCACCGGCTACTGTTCAACCACCCCTCCACGGGCACCCCTCCATCGTCTACTGTTCATCCATCACTCCACACCACGGGGTCCGGTTCAACCACCCCTCCACGGGCACCCCTCCACCGTCTACTGTTCATCCAGCCCTCCACCACACCACGGGGTCCTGTTCATCCAAAGGCACCGCCACCGCTCACTGTTCATCCAACCCCCCCCCCCCCCCCCCGCAACGCTCACTGTTCATCCCAGAGGCAGCAACGATCGGCTTCAGTTAGCAGCAGTAGCGAAGGAATCGCTCGATCGGGTTCAATTAACAGCCATCGATCGATCGCTCGGGTTCAGTAACGCGTAGCCTGCAGTGCAATCGCTCGGGTTCAGTTAGAGCCCAACGCCTCGCTCGGGTTAAGTTAGAGCCAATGCCTCGCACACACACGCGTACGTTACGAGAGAAACGCGCATCGCTCGGCCCCCGACCTCCCACCGTAACCGGGAACTCGCCGAAATTTTCCTCGCCCTCGCTTCTAACACGGTTTTTTCCGTCATGGACGGCCCAAAGAATGTAATGCAGCTGCGTCTCCGGCCCACCCAGGACGAAAAGCCCATTTTCTGTCATGATTTTTGTCATAGAAGTAGGAGCCCACCACATCTATGATGATACCGGGTTTTGTCACAATTATCGTCATAGAAGTGTCATATGTATGACATAAAAAAAATTCGTTCGACCCAAAATGTCACGGATGTGTCTTTTTTTGTAGTGGCTATTCGTTGGCTGGTGTGTGCATGGAAGGTTCCCGTGCCCCACATGCAAGGGAGCTCTTGAGTTTCGTTGGCTGATGGCAGGGCGCAAGTATAGTTGCTTCGACTTGCATAGACCGTTTCTACATCCTGGCCATAAGTTCAGGAAAGACAAGAAGAACTTCATCAAAAGTAGAGTTGTCAAACACTCTACACCACCTGCGTTGACAGGCCAACAGACCCTAGATCAGTTAAACGCTCTCGAGCCAGATCCAGAGCGTCTAGGGTATTTCAAGGGGTATAATAAGGAACACGCCTGGACTCACAAGACATGCTTCTGGGATCTGCCTTACTTCAAAGACCTCGTTTGCCCACACAACATCGATGTGATGCACACTGAAAAGAATATTGCCGAAGCCATTTTTGGTACATTGTTCAGCATAGAGGGGAAATCAAAGGATAATACTAAGGCTAGAGTCGATCAAGAGGAGCTATGTGATAGACCATTACAAAACATGAAAGAACCGAAAGGAAAGGGGATCAACTGGACGAAGCGAAAGGCATGGTTCAAGCTTGGAAGGCCAGCTATGAAGAAAATTATTTTGTGGGTCAAAATGCATTTGATGTTCCCCGATGGGTATGCAGCAAATCTAAAGAGGGGAGCGAG
The DNA here is from genome assembly GCF_002575655.3 of Aegilops tauschii subsp. strangulata. Taxonomy (NCBI): domain Eukaryota; kingdom Viridiplantae; phylum Streptophyta; class Magnoliopsida; order Poales; family Poaceae; genus Aegilops; species Aegilops tauschii. Next base: position 389,782,770 of record NC_053036.3, on the reverse strand, counting down.
TGTTCTAAAATTGAAAATATTTGGTCTAAAAAGTCATGATTGGCACATATGGATTGAGCGGATAATGCCGGTGTTGTTGCGTGGCTTCATCCCTGAGGATGAATGGCTAGTACTGGCAGAGCTAAGCTATTTCTTCCGTGTTCTTTGTGTGAAAGAACTATCGCCCGGCCTCCTAGAAGAAATGGAACAGTTGGCGCCGGAGTTGATCTGCAAGTTAGAGAAGATCTTTCCGCCAAGCTTCTTTAATCCAATGCAACACTTGATTTTGCATCTCCCGACCGAGGCACGATTGGGGGGGCCCATGCAAAATCGTTGGTGCTACTCAACTGTGAGGATGCAGAAGACGCTTCGAGCAAAATGTAAAAATAAACGTAGAATAGAAGCATCGATGGCGGAGGCATTCATCACTAAGGAGGCGGCAAACTTCGTGACCGCACACTACGAAGCCAAAAATCGTCATTTGCATAATCCGAAGCCTCGGTACAATGCTGACGAACCTCAAAAGGGTCAATCCAACCTCAGCCTATTCAAAGGGAATCTCGCACCAGCCGGTGGTTGGAAACCAGTAAGGTTGGATGTTGAAGAATGGCGGACCATTTCGCTGTATCTCTTCAACAACCTAACAGAAGTGCGGCCGTACATCGAGTAAGATCTTGGTACATTATTTCACAACTTCTAATTCCTTTGAACTTCTCTTATTCCTGGATTTTTGATGCAGTCGATACGTCGCCATATTCTCGTATGGAGCGGTGGATCCAAAAGGATTCCGTCGAAGAGTATGAGCTTCTGGCAAAACAAGGAGCCGAATTTCCCGGTGTCATCTCTTGGTTCAAAAAAAGGTAATTTCCATTACACCGTTTTTTTTCTTTGGCTAATTTGCGACTAATGCAACAATCCTTTCATATTAAACTTGTAGGCTAATTCAGAGATTATGGATGCCGAATTGAGACAAGTAGCTAATGGTTTTGACTATAAGGTCCGTTCATTTGACAAATACGACATCAACGGGTATCGCTTTCGTATCTATGGCAAAGAGCTTTCTATGGCCGACCGAAAGTCTACAAATTGTTGTGTCTCTGCTATCGGCGAAGGAGGTATCGAGTATTATGGAAGAGTTGAAGCAATTTATGAACTTGAATTCTATGGTGAAAACCCACCAAAGGTCGCAGTCTTCAGATGTTATTGGTTCTAGCCGAGGGAGACTAGAAGGACTCATGAACATATAGGGCTAGTCGAAATCAAACAAAGCACCCATTTGGATGTTCCCGATGTCTATATTACGGCTCAACAGCCAACCCAAGTTTTCTATCTACCGTGGGCCTGTCAAAGTGATCCAAATCTCAGTGGTTGGGACGTCGTTTATGAAGTGTCGCCACGTGTTAGCCCACCTCCCCCCAATGAAAAGGATTATGAACCTCACATTAACCAAGACACATATGACGAAGGAGAATTCTTCCAAGAAACACGTCTTTCCAAAAAACGTTTCAAGAACCGCTCTACTCCACCCCAGAATATTGAAGTAGACAACGATAGTGAATCCGACTTCACCCCTGAGCTGAAACAAGAAGAGCCGGAAGAAGAAGAAATTACTTCTGCAGATGACCTGTCAATGCCTGAACGATTACGTAAAGGTGGCCTTCCACATGATGATGCATTTATTAATGATGATGATGAGCACGTCATTACCGATAGTGATGATGATGATGCTTTTATTAATGATGATGACGAGCACGTCATTACCGATAATGATTATTAGGTATTCAAATTTTTATGTTGTACTTGATTTATATAGTTATTTGTATGATTGTATGATTTATATAGTTGGTATTTATAATTTTCTTACTTTGTATGATTGTTTCTTATACATAGTGCCATGGTCTTAATTTTCGTCCCGGTCGGCCCTCGCCCGCTTTATGATTCGGATGTGGTAAATTCTCTTTCATAACTATTTGTTGCATTTCGCATTTATGGAAATTATGGCCATCAAGTTGACATAGAGATATTTTAATCTAGGAGGTATGTGAACCGGAATTTGAAACGGACCCTCTTGTCGAGAAGTTAAATTTAGTTGAAAAAGAAAATGAGTATTTGAAAGAAAAAATTAAAAGAATTGAAGAAGAGAAGATGACATTGGAGTTGTATGTTGCCGATGCCATCGATGATCACAAGATGAAGATGAATGCAATGCGCTTGAAGATGGATGCAATGCGCGTGAAGCTTAAGAAGATTAGAAAATATGCCATTGGTAATGAGGCTTGGTATGATTATGCCGTTGGATCAATTGTTACCTTAGTTGCGATCTTCATCACATTTGTTGTGATGAGGGTAAGTTTTCTCTAGTGTTTTTCTTTACAAATGGATACTTAGCTTATTTTCCTCCTAAATGGCATAATTACCTAAGTTAGATAAAAAATAAGCTATACTTAGCTTATTCAGTTCATTTATGACATACTTAGCATACGTAGGTAAAAAATGGCATGATAATCTTTGTTAGCTCCAAAATGATATAGACTTAACTTATTTTCCTCGAAAATGACATAATAACCTTACTAAGCTCCAAAATGACCTATTTACCTACCTTAGCTCTAAAATGACCTACACTTAGCATTTTTACCTAGCTTAGCAATAAAATGACATTTTTACCTACCTTAGTTAGAAGAAGAAGAAGATAAAGAAGAGGAGAGGAGAAAAAGAAAGAGAAGAAAAAAAATCTTCTTCTCCTTCTTCTTCTTCTTATTCTAACTAGTCTTCTTCTTCTTCTTCTAACTTTCATCTTTCCCAATTTGCAGATTTGCTTTACATGAGGAAGATTGGATTCATGGAGTGTACTACTCTTGTGGTGCTTCCTTATTGTTTATGAAAACTTGTTTGGATATGTATGTCTATATGGATATGTTGTTGGAAACTTGTTTCTGGTTATGTATATATGGATATGTTGGACTTTGTTGAAGTATGTTGTTGGATTGGATGAAATATGTTGTTGGACATGCTGTTGGATATGTTGGATATGTATGCATGTATATCTGTGTTTGAAACCATGTCTAATTAATGGGATTTAAATAAAACAGGGGATATATAGCCTCTTTGCCGTCCGCTAGCAGACGGCAAAGAGTTCACGTGGTAGTCACCTGTGCAAACTGGGAACACTGGCTGCCTATTTGGTCATTTTGCCGTCTGCTGGCTGACGGCAAAGTGACCAGCTATGCCGTCTGCCAGCAGACGACAACGATTTAAACCTCTTTGCCGTCTGCTGGCGGACGCCATATCTGGACACGTGGCAGCTTCCCAGTGTTGCCTAGCTGGGCTCTTTGCCGTCTGCTAGTGGACGACAAAGATCTTTGACTCTTTGCCGTCCGCTGGCAGACGGCAAAGAGCGCCGTTAACCCCCTAACGGCTCTCACGCCACCGCATTGCCGTCAGCTGTCTTTGCCGTCTGCTGGCCTCGGATGGCGGACGGCGTAATCCTTTGCCGTCCGTTTCTAAGAAGCGGATGGCAAAGAAGGCCTTTGCTGGCAGGCGTTCATCCGGACAGTTTGCCGTCCACTAGCAGACGGCAAAGTAGTTTGCCGTCTGTGATCCATGCCTTTGCTGTCCGCCATGGCGGACGGCAAAGAAGCTGATTCCAGTAGTGCATTAATATTAAGACACGAGTGATTCAAAGCAATAGTCTATCATTTGACATAAAAACAATAATAATTCAAGCCTACTAATAAAGCAATCATGTCTTTTCAAAATAACATGGCCAAAGAAAGTTATCCCTACAAAATCATATAGTCTGGCTATGCTCCATCTTCACCACACAAAATATTCACATCATGCACAACCCCGATGACAAGCCGAGCAATTGGTTCATACTTTTTAACGCGCTTCAGCTTTTTCAACCCTCACGCAATACATGAGCGCAAGCCATGGACATAGCACTATAGGTGGAATAGAATATGATGATGGGGGTTATGTGGAGAAGACAAAAAAGGAGAAAGTCTCACATCGACGTGGCTAATCAACGGGCTATGGAGATGCCCATCAATTGATGTCAATGCGAGGAGTAGGGATTGCCATGCAACGGATGCACTAAGAGCTATAAGTGTATGAAAGCTCAAACTGGAAACTAAGTGGGTGTGCATCCAACTTGCTTGCTCATGAAGACCTCGGGCATTTGAGGCAGCCCATCATCGGAATATACAAGCCAAGTTCTATAATGAAAATCCCCACTAGTATATGAAAGTGATAACTCAAGAGACTCTCTATATGAAGAACATGGTGCTACTCTGAAGCACAAGTGTGGTAAAAGGATAGTAACATTGCCTCTTCTCTCTTTTCTCTCATTTTTTTGTTTTTTTGTTTTGGTGGGCTTCTTTGGCCCCTTTTTTTAAAGTCCGGAGTCTCATCCCGACTTGTGGGGGAATCATAGTCTCCATCATCCTTTCCTCACTGGGGCAATGCTCTAATAATGATGATCATCACACTTTTATTTACTTACAACTCATTATTACAACTCGATACTAGAACAAAAATATGACTCTATATGAATGCCTCTGGCGGTGTACCAGGATGTGCAATGATCTAGCGTAGCAATGACATCAAAAAACAGACAAGCCATGAAAACATCATGCTAGCTATCTTACGATCATGCAAAGCAATATGACAATGAATGCTCAAGTCATGTATATGATGATGATGGAAGTTGCATGGCAATATATCTCGGAATGGCTATGGAAATGCCATGATAGGTAGGTATGGTGGCTGTTTTGAGGAAGATATAAGGAGGCTTATGTGTGATAGAGCGTATCGTATCACGGGGTTTGGATGCACCGGCGAAGTTTGCACCAACTCTCGAGGTGAGAAAGGGCAATGCACGGTACCGAAGAGGCTAGCAGTGATGGAAGGGTGAGAGTGCGTATAATCCATGGACTCAACATTAGTCATAAAGAACTCACATACTTATTGCAAAAATCTATTAGTCATCGAAACAAAGTACTACGCGCATGCTAAAGCTAATCACTACTCTAAGTACTGTTGCAAACCAATTCATATTTTATTTTTTCATTGTAGCTACTGTAATATAACTTTTCCATGGCTTAATCCACTGATATAAATCGACAGTTTCATCAAAACAAGCAAACTATGCATCAAAAACAGAATCTGTCTTAAACAGGACAGTCTGTAGTAATCTTAACATTCAAAAGTCTGGTACTCCAAAAATTCTGCAAAAATTAGGAAAAATAAAAACTTTGTATAGAAAGACAGTGCAAAAAGTTTCAGAACCATTTGACGTTCCAGTAAAAAATGTAAAATCGCGCACTACAACCAAAGTTTCTGTCCTGCACCGCACAAACCAACAAGCAATGTAAACATCCTAAAGGAAAATCTTGGCACATTATTTTTATTATACAATGGAATTGTACAAGGGGATAATTATTTTTGTTGAAAAGTTTCTGTAATCAAGATTCACAAAGTTTCTGTGAGCATGAATAAAGTTCATGGCTAGCTCCCACTTTAACAATGCTCGTCTTTCTCACTTTCGCTTTCCTTTTCTGAAAAAGTTTTGGGTTCCCCTCTTTATTTTTTTTGTTTTTAAACTTTATAAAAGCACACAACAGAAATAAATGACTCTCTAAAACTTTCGGGTTGTCTCCATGGCAGCGCTTTCTTTAAAGCCATTAAGCTAGGCATATAGTGCTCAAATAATGGATCCAACCGGATCCCAAGGTATATCAAAGCCAATTTTAATTAACAATGATTTAACATTTAGTAGTAAGCACAAAGCAACATATATCAAGCAATGATGAAGCTAACTCTCTTCCTACGCATCGGCATGTCATAAAAGAACAATTCATGCACACATAGTAAAGGCCAATGCATAGTATAAGCAGTTTCTTGCAATTTTATCATATTGGATACATGGAGAGGCGGAGATGTAGTTCCTCTCTCATAATAATTGCAAGTAGGAGCAGCAAGCACATGCATATTATATTCATCAAAATCATCATGTGTAGTAGTAAAAGGCAACCCATCAATATAATCCTTAACAAGTGCAAACTTCTCCGATATAGTGTAGTCGGGAGAATTCAAAAAGATAATAGGACTATCATGCGTGGGTGCAATAGCAACAATTTCATGTTTAACATAAGGAACTATAGCAAGTTCATCTCCATAAGCATAATTCATATTGGCATCCTGGCCACAAGCATAGCAAGCATCATCAAAAAGGGATATTTCAAAAGAATCAACAGGATCATAACAATCATCATAGCATTCATCCTTCGGTAAGCATGAAGGGAAATTAAACAATGTATGAGTTGAAGAGCTACTCTCATTAGAAGGTGGGCACGGGTGATCAATCCGCTCTTCCTCCTTTTGTTTTTCTCTCTCCTCCTCATCTTTTTCATCCAATGAGCTCACAATGTCATTAATTTCTTCTTCCATAGACTCCTGCAAAATATTAGTCTCTTCATGGACAGCGGAGGAGTCCTCAATATATGGTTTAATATAAGGATTAGAAGCATAATTATAATAGAAAAATTTAAGTATGGCCCATTTTCAGATTTGTAGAGAGTAGTATCACACTCTTCAATAAAAGAAGCAATTTCACAAGTACCCCTAAAAGCAACAAATTCTTCAATTTGTTGAACATCATAGTAATTATAAACACCCTTAGTATACGAAGATACGATTCCATTGTCACTAAAATCACATTGGTAAGGAAGGTGTTTCTTGGGGTTTTTAGAACAACAAGTACAATCATATATTTCACATAAATTCCAAGCATAGCACTGCAAACGATGAATTTGATCAAGTAAAAGTTTCCCTTTTCAGATATGCGGTGTCGCACATAACAAGCATGCTCATCTAAAGATTTGTCCTCAACTAAGCTAGTTGGGGTTTCAGCCCGAGCACATAGGGATCGAAGATGATCCAAGTAAAAAGCTTCAGGAGTGCGATAGATTTTGAGTGGTTCTTCAACCATTGGTTCAGTAGGTACCACTAATTTTTTTGGTATTTTGCGTTTCCTACCCATAACTAATATAGAAAACAAGAGCACAAAATAAAAACTACTTAGTGATAAAGCAAACAAGCACACACAAGAATATTCACCCCACGCTATAACTCCCCAGCAACGGCGCCAGAAAAAGGTCTTGATAACCCACAAGTATAGGGGATCAATTGTAGCCTCTTTCGATAAGTAAGAGTGTCGAACCCAACGAGGAGCTAAAGGTAGAACAAATATTCCCTCAAGTTCTATCGACCACCGATACAACTCTATGCACGCTTAACGTTCGCCTTACCTAGAACAAGTATGAAACTAGAAGTACTTTGTAGGTGTTGTTGGATAGGTTTGCAAGATAATAAAGAGCACGTAAATAAAAACTAGGGGCTGTTTAGATAAAAACACAATAAAGTAAGTATAGCGAGTGTGGAAAAGTGAAGGTAGGACTTGTGAAATTGTCCCTAAGCAATTGACTACTTTACTAGACCGATAGCAAGTTTTATGTGGGAGAGGCCACTGCTAGCATGTCATCCCTGACTTGGAATTCGATGCACTTATGATTGGAACTATTAGCAAGCATCCGCAACTACTAACGTTCATTAAGGTAAAACCCAACCATAGCATTAAGTTATATTGGTCCCCCATCAATACCGTATGCATCAATTTCTATGCTAGGTTGAAGCTTCTGTCACTCTTGCCCTCCAATACATAGTCCTATCAACATACAACTAACCCTATGGTGTGATCCACGCGCACGCTCATATGATGGGCACCAAAGGACAGCAACATAACCACAAGCATATTAAATCAGTCATAGCAATTCATCAACCACCGATATGACAACGAAAATCTACTCAGACATCATAGGATGGCAACACATCATTGGATAATAATATGAAGCATAAAGCACCATGTTCAAGTAGAGGGTACAGCGGGTTGCGGGATAGTGGACCGCTGTAGATAGAAGGGGGAAGGTGATGGAGATGTTGGTGAAGATGGCGGAGGTGTTGGTGAAGATCGCGGTGATGATGATGGCCCCCGGCGGCGTTCCGGCGCCACCGGAAGCGAGGGGGAGAGAGCCCGCCTCCTTCTTATTCTTCCTTGACCTTCTCCCTAGATGGGAGAAGGGTTTCCCCTCTAGTCCATGGTCTCCATGGCGTGGGAGGGGCGAGAGCCCCTCCGAGATTGGATCTGTCTCTCTATCTCTCTCTGTTTCTCCGCTCTAGATTTTGCCCTTTCACCATTTCTTTTATAACGATTGGGCTGAAGTTTGGACACGATCTCTATCCGGATATTAGCTTTCTTGCGGCGAAAGAAGGGCTCCAACCGCCTTACGGGGTGGCCACGAGGGTCCAGGGCGCGCCTGACACCCTGGGGCACGCCCCCTGCCTCGTGGCCCCCTCGGGCATCGTATCGCGTTGATTCTTCTTCCCAAAAATCACAAATATTCCAAAAAAACCTCCGTCAGTTTTTATCCCGTTTGGACTCCGTTTGATATGGATTTTCTGCGAAACAAAAAGCAGGCAACAAACAGGAACTGGCACTGGGCACTGGATCAATATGTTAGTCCCAAAAATAGTATAAAAAGTTGCCAAAAGTATATGAAAGTTGTAGAATATTGGCATGGAACAATAAAAAATTATAGATACGACGGAGACGTATCACCTACCTAGACCCAATACCTTGCTTTTGCCTTTGTTAGCGTAGGTGATATGCTTCAAATGCGATGGAGATAAGGCAATGTCCATCAATAAGTTCTTGTCACCGGCCATGTGATTTGTACATCCACTGTCGAGCACCCACTCAGTAGCTTTGGGTTGATCATCCTGCAGATGAATTAGTTCATCTTACGAACTCATATACTTCATCAATGAAGAATCTGACATCAAATTCATGAGATTGAATTTCATCAAGCAGTACAACAGATATAGCAGTATAAGGACGTGAGAAATGAGTATTCATTTCCTCATGATTAGCTTGCGTCCTTTCAAGCAAATTTAGGTCTCCAGCAAATTCATCAAACGTTTAAGTTGTTCTGGAGACCTGACCCTGCATAAGAGATTAGTTCTTTTTCTTCACCACTCACATCTGGAGGGGTGGCAATGAGTTCATCATTCTGCGAGCTACATAAGATAAAGGTGGCATAGAAGCCAGTCCAGTTCGTTTCATAGTAGAAGGGTTAGAGTAAGCATATGAATAAGCATAGAAATTCATCAAGGACTTATGAACATAATGATTTGAAGAATAATGCGCATATTCATAGCCCTTAGATTTTCCCTGCGAAACAGAAGTGTTAGCACGATGATGTTCATATGACGATTTGGATCCATATGAGGAATTTGATCCATGTGAGGAATTTGGTCCATATGAGGACTTGGATCCATATGAAGACTTTGGCCCATATGAAGAATTTGATCTCGGGTTTCTATTCTTCACAGGTGGTGTCATGATGACATTCACTTGAAGACTTTCAAGGCACCTTTTGGGAACCCAGATTTTATTCATAGGGGGACCATTCCTGTAGTTAGTTCCAACATATCTAGCAAATACTTCCCCATTCTAATTTTTGAACAGTTTGTAGTTGGAGTCAAATGACTCATCAGAAAAATATGAAGATTCACATGTAAAGCCAGATAAAGTGGATGGATCTACGGGAGGTCCATTCGCATCATGTTTTGGGATACTTGATACGTCCATTTTGCATCATGTTTTCCTACTGTTATTTATGATGTTTTTATCCATAATAATGCTATTTGGATTAGTTCTAATGCCTTTTCTCTCATAATATGCAAGGTATACACAAAGAGGGAGAATTCCGGCAGCTGGAAATCTGGACCTGGAAAGGCTACGTCAGGCCACCTATTCTGCACAACTCCAAACAAGCTGAAACTTCATGGAGATTTTTTTATCAAATACATGATGAATATTGGAGCAAATAACTACCAGAGGGGGCCCACCAGGTGGGCACAACCCACCTGGGTGCGCCAGGGAGCCCAGGCGCGCCCTGGTGGGTTGTGCTCACCCAGGCCCACCTCCGGTGCCCATCTTCTGGTATATAAGTCATTTGACCTAGAAAAAATAAGGAGAAGACTTTCGGGATGGAGCGCCGCCGTCTCGAGGTGGAACTTGGGCAGGATCACTTTTGCATCATGTTTTCCTACTGTTATTTATGATTCCGCCGGGGGAACCTCCCTCCCGGAGGGGGAAATCATCGTCATCATCATCACCAACAACTCTCCCATCTTGGGGAGGGATATCTCCATCAACACCATCTCATCTCAAAACCTAGTTCATCTCTTATGTTCAATCTAGTTACGGGAACTATAGATTGGTGCTTGTGGGTGACTAGTAGTGTTGATTACATCTTGTAGTTGATTACTATATGGTTTATGTGGTGGAAGATTATATGTTCAGATCCAATATGCTATTTAATACCCTCCTAATCTTGAGCATGATTATCATTTGTGAGTAGTTACTTTTGTTCTTGAGGTCACGGGAGAAATCATGTTGCAAGTAATCACGTGAACTTGATATGTGTTAGATATTTTGATAGTATGTATGTTGTGATTCCCTTAGTGGTGTCATGTGAACGTCGACTACATGACACTTCACCATATTTGGGCCTAAGGGAATGCATTGTGGAGTCGCAATTAGATGATGGGTTGCGAGAGTGACAGAAGCTTAAACCCCAGTTTATGCGCTATTCCATAAGGGACCGATTGGATCCAAAAGTTTAATGGTATGGTAGAATTTGTTCTGAATACTTTTATCGTAATTGCGGATGCTTGCGGGAGGGTTAATCATAAGTAGGAGGTTGTTCAAGTAAGAACAACATCTAAGCACTGGTCCACCCACATATCAAATTATCAAAGTTGCGAACACAAATCAAACCAACATGGTGAAAGTGACTAGATGAAATTCCCGTGTACCCTCAAGAACGCTTTGCTTATCATAAGAGACCGTTTTGGCCTGTCCTTTGCCACAAAAGGATTGGGCTACCTTGCTGCACTTTTGCTACTACTATCGTTACTTGCTCGTTATAAATTATCTTGCTATCAAACTACTCTGCTACTTACATTTCAGCACTTGCACACATTACCTTGCTGAAAACCACTTGTCATTTCCTTCTGCTCCTCGTTGGGTTTGACACTCTTAGTTATAAAAGGAGCTACAATTGATCCCTTATACTTGTGGGTCATCAATACTGCTCAGGTTTCTAGTAGGACCCATCAGTATTGAGTTTCCTCTCAAAGGCAATACCCTCTTTCCTAGGGTTCCTGTTGAGGATCTGCTTTTTAAGCACATCACAAAGAGCCTGATGCCTTTTGAGGATTTTGTACATGCCTGTCACATACAATTCCTTCAACCCTGCATTGTCAGTAATACTTGTGGTTGTTGGGGAACGTAGCATGCAATTTCAAAAATTTCCCTACGCTCACGCAAGATCTATCTTGGAGATGCATAGCAAGGAGAGGGGGAGAGTGTGTCCACGTACCCTCGTAGACCAAAAGCGGAAGCGTTCGACAACGCGGTTGATTTAGTCGAACTTCTTCTCGTTCTAACCGATCAAGCACCAGACGTTTGGCACCTCCGAGTTCTGCACACGTTCAGCTCGATGATGTCCCTCGAACTCTTGATCCAGCAAAGTGTCAAGGGAGAGTTTTGTCAGCACGACCGCGTGGTGACGGTGATGGTGAAGTCACTACTGCAGGATACTGCTAATGCAACACTACGATCATAGACCCTTTGACAAAACTGTGTGCGATGCAATAATCACAAACGGTGGTGTTAAAAAACCGTCAAAAAAGGTGCAAAACATTTGCGATGGTGGAGCCATCAAACACGGTTCAGATTTTAGTTGCGTGTGCGATGCAGGGCACACGATTAATCCATTTGAACTGTTTGCAATAGGTAGAACAACAGAAACGGGCAGCCATATCAATGTGTGTGCAATATACGGCATACGGTTCACTCGGACGAACTGTTTTCGATTAGGGAACACAACAGAAACGGTTCGACTTAACAAGATGTGTGTGATATGTGGCAGACAGTTCACATGGATGAACTAGTTGCGATGAGCCAAAAGAACACAAATGAGTCATGTAAACAAGATGTGTGTGTTAGGTGGCAAACAGCTGACTCGGATGAACTGTTTGCGATGAGAAATTACAACACAGACGGTTAATACAGTTAGTTTGTGTGCGATTCTGTGTGTACACAAAACTTTGAAAAATGCAAACTAGTTGCTTGCGGTTGCTAGTAGTATCGCACACGATGCATCTGCGAGTACTCTTGTGTGATGATTAGTAAGTTACACATATGTTTCCTTATGTTAACATGTGTGTGAATTTACAATATGGACAGTTAATATGCAAATGCCTTCTGGACATCGGGCACACGCTTAAACTCGATGAACTGTGTACGATGCTAATACTTTCCATGAAAATTTAAGAACTTGGGTAACATCATTTGAGTAACATATATAGTGGTTACACTATTCAACAAAAGGAGGATCTTCGTAACACGGTTTTGACAACCATATGGTCCATATCTACATACTTAACATAGTAACAACTATCACATTTTAAGAGGCTAAGGGCCAACAACCATATGGTCCATATCTACATACTTAACATAGTAACAGCTACTACATTTTAAGAGGCTGAGGGCCAACAACCACAACTAGCCGGTGGAAGCAGCTTGATCACGGCGACTCGGCATCTCGTCAATGAAAACAAAGAGCCATCCTATGCCTTGGTAGAGCATGAGTAGAACAGTGTCTCCAATTTTCCAATATGGATGCATCGCCACGACAAGCGAGAACTTGTTAATTTGAATGGTTCCATTTCTACAGTAAATGCAGTACCTTGCAATCACTTTGGCGTTGTTAGCAGGCACAAGTGTAATTCGACCACGCCGGGAAATCGATCCAGGAACTGCTACAGCGGGCAATTTCTATTGACATGTAGAATAAAAACCAATTGTAACATATCATTGAAGATATATATAGTTTATGAGCATCAACATTAAAATAAGACTTTTTACCAGCGTTTTGTGCACACAATTGGTCTTGTTCAATGTGTGCACCATAGGTCTAATTAATCCTATCAAAAATCGAGCGTTCATACGTTGTGCTATCTCTGTCAGATTATCAACAAAGTTTATGACATGCTTCAAGTCCTTCGAGTGAAATTTGGTACGGTTAGTAACATACAGATTGTTCACTATGCATCCAACATATCCTGCTTAAAAGGTGGAAAGGTATTATTTATTCAGAACATGGCAGAAGAATATATAGTGCGCATAAATTGGTAAATAGAATTTGTTACTGCCTAGGAACGGAGTCAGAATATGAAATCACAATTGGTTGCTTAAATAGTGATCAATTAGTCACAACAAACACCCCGATTTTGCTAAGTAATATGACAACATGGAGAAAGTTGAAAGGACACTAACCTCGATCAGACTTTGATCGGCTGATGACGTTGGGGAAGTAAACATCCATGTTAATTAGACAAGGCTATGGTGCACGCACTAGAATTTTATTTCCATCTTTCAGTTCATAACACTTAGACATTTTTCTCCAAAGGTCCGCATTAAAATAGGAGTGGCCATCCTTATCAAGCTTTACGCTAACCGTCATTGTAAATCCATGCTGCATTGTCAATATGACATCCTGGGAGTCATCAACAAAGTAAAGCCCAAGATTTTCTTCTGCTCCTGTTCTTGCAAAGCAAGGGATGTACTGCTTGAAATGAAAATTAAGATCATAAATTATATATATTGAAATAACAGAGAAAGATGCAAACATGGGAGTAACTGATAGAACAGATCAATATATAGATGAAAGCAAAGTACAAAAATATAGAATTAAAAATAGATAATGTAACAAAGATTTGATGTGAATATATAGATAATGTAGCAACAGACGGTATATGTTCACAAATTTAGGCCATGCCGGCCATGGTAGGTTGAGATTGAACATATCGAGCGCTCCCTGAAGTCATCCGGAATGGTGAGATAGAACTTCGTTTCCGACTGGCCATGACCACACTTGCCCGATTTGTGCTTGCACTGTGGACACATGAATGAACACCCATGAATCAGCTAAAACAAAAATGATTCCACGGCGATTTCCGTTGGTTGATTAACAGCGACGGACGGACTACGATAAGAGATGAGTGAATATTTTGCTAAGTTGATTACCTTCTCCATGACAAAAATCCCTGGCCCAATCCCGCAGAAAACCCCAGTCGACCAGAGTCTAGAATGTCGGTGCAGATAGACGGCGGAAAGCGGTAGGGGCGAAATCCCATGCTGTTTCGAGCGCAACCTACGCCCGCCGACAACAGCCATCGAGCTTAGGGTGGTTAACGCGATAGAAGTTGATGAGGTGCAGAGTTGCGGAGGAGTAGGCGGCGAGTGGGTGGGGACGAAGTGGGCGAGGGTTTTCTTTTTTCTTTTTGCATGTGTGAGTGAACACACACGGTTCGCAGAGGCGACGGAGATGAATCGTGTGCAATAGTAAATCACCAAGATTGAATGGGAATCCAAATTTCCTTTGTCCTTCATCCATGAGTTTTTTTCTATGATGAACATAAACCTTGCTAATAACCGTGTTCAAATTTGACACTTTTCCGGGTTCATTTACAATATTTAGGGGATTCTGTGCATTTTGTAGGCATTAATGCATATAATTCAAATTCAAACATTGTTGCTTGATAAGGTGCACAAGAACGGTCTGGAAAAAGCATACTCATGGTATTTAGTAAATTCTCAAGCCTTTTACAAGGAATGGGCAGAGATTTCAAGGGAATGTGTGGCAATAGTCAACCAAAAAACGATTCATTTACTGGGTTATCAACTATAGAACAATGAAATACGTGCTTGAAAAACATGACGCCTGGCATGGTGCCATGGCATGGCCTCACCGTGCCCTGGTTAAAAGCTGAGAAGGTTTGATTTATGTCGTCATGCACGCCCTTCATAAATCGAACCATCACCGAGGAAGTTCAATGCTTTCGAGAGGGAAATCACCAAGATTGAAGGGGAATCCAAATTTCCATCCTAGTTTGTCATTCAAATTTTTTCCAACGATCAACATACCGCCTCAAATGCAACGTGTTCAAATTTGACATTTTTTTGGGCTCATTTACCATATTTATGGGATTATGTGCATTTTCTAGGCATTAATTATGCACATAATTCAAATTCAAACAATCGGTGCATGAAAAGGTGCACAAGAACAGTTTGGAAAACCATGCTCGCGCTATTTAGTACATTCTCATGCCTTTTATAAGGAATGGGCAGATATTTCAAGGAAATGTGTGGCAATAGTCAACCATAAACGCGTCGTTTACTGGGTTAACAACTATAAAAAAAGAAATGCATGCTGGAAAAGATGACGCCTGGTGTGGTTCCATGGTATGGCCTCACCGTGCCTTGGTAAAAATTTGAGAATGTTTTCCTTATGTCGCCATGAACGCCTTTCATAAATCGAATCATCACCGAGGAAGTTTCATGGTTCCGAGGGGGAAATCACCAAGATTGAAGGGGGGTCCAAATTTCCTTTGTCCTTTGTCCATGAGTTTTTTCTATGATGAACATACACCCTGCAAATCACCGTGTTCAAATTTGTCACTTTTCCGGGTTCATTTGCCATATTTAGGGGATTATGTGCATTTCCTAGGCATTCATGCACATAATTCAAGTTCAAACAATCGGTGCATGAAAGTGTGCACAAGAACAGCCTGGAAAACCATGCTCGTGCCATTTAGTAAATCCTCATGCGTTTTACAAGGAATGGACATATATTTCGATGAAATGTGTGGCAATAGTCAACCACAAATGTTTGTTTGTTCGCTTTTCAACTATAGAAAAAATGAAATAAATGCTTAAAAACATGACGCCTGGCATGGTGCCATGGCATGACCTCACCATGCCCTGGTAAAAATTTGAGAAGGTTAGGCTTATGTCATCTGATAACCCAGAAGTATAGGGGATCGCAACAGTTTTCGAGGGTAGAGTATTCAACCAAATTTATAGATTCGACACAAGGGGAGCCAAAGAATATTTTAAGGTATTAGCAGCTGAGTTGTCAATTCAACCACACCTGGAGATTAATTATCTGCAGCAAGTAATCAGTAGAAAAGTAATATGATAGTTTTGATAATAGTGACGACAACAACAGTAACAGTGACAGTAGTATTTTTGTAGCAAGTGTAACAGTGATGATAGTAGTAGTAACTTAGCACGAACAATATAAGATAAATTCGTAGGCGTTGGATCGGTGACTTGTTGGATGATATTCATCATGAGACAGTTATAACCTAGGGCGATACGGCACTACCTCCAGTTCGTCAATATAATGTAGCCATGTATTTCGTAAATAGGCATACATGCTTATGGAAAGAACTTGCATGTCATCTTTTGTCCTACCCTCCTGTGGCAGCGGGGTCCATATTGGAAACTAAGGGATATTAAGGCCTCCTTTTAATAGAGAACCGGAACAAAGCGGTAACACATAGTGAATACATGAACTCCTCAAACTACGGTGATCACCAGGAGTGGTCCCGACTATTGTCACTCCGGGGTTGCCGGATGATAACACGTAGTAGGTGACTATAACATGCAAGATCGGATCTAGAAAATGGATATAATGATGATAACATAAACGGTTCAGATCTGAATTCATGGCACCCGGGCCCAAAGTGACAAGCATTAAGCATGGAAAAGTCATAGCAACATCAATCTAAGAACATAGTGGATACTAGGGATCAAGCCCTAACAAAACTAACTCGATTACATGATGAATCTCATCCAACTCCTCACTGACCAGCGAGCTTACAATGGAATTACTCACTCCCGGTGGAGAGCATCATGGAATTAGCGATGGAGAAGGGTTGGTGATGACGAAGAACGAAGATCCCCCTCTCCGAAGCCCCAAACGGACTCCAGATCTGGACTCCTGATGAAGAACAGGAGGTGACGGCGGCTCCGTCTCGTGGATCATGATAATTCTTTCTCCCTGATTTTTTCTGGAAAAATAGGAATTTATAGTGTCGGTTTCAGGGTCTGCGGGGCCACCAGGTGGGGACAACCCATCTGGGCGCGCCAGGAGAGGGGGCACTCCCTGGTGGGTTGTGCCCACCCAGGGGCCCCTCTCTGGTAGGTCTTGGCTCCAGAAATTTTCATACATTACATAAAAATTCCTGGCAAAGTTCCGTTCCATTCCGAGAACTTTTATTTCTGCACAAAAACAACACCATGGTAGTTCTGCTGAAAACAGCGTCAGTCCGGGGTTAGTTTCATTCAAATCATGCAAATTAGAGTCCAAAACAAGAGGAAAAGTGTTAGGAAAAGTAGATACGTTGGAGACGTATCAACTTCCCCAAGCTTAAACCTTTGCTTGTTCTCAAGCAATTCAGTTGATAAAATGAAAGTGAAAAAGAAAAACTTTTACGAACTCTTTTGCTCTTGTTTGCATAAATAAGCTTAAACATCACCCAGGTTTCAAGCCAACATTATAACTAACCATGCCGACAATAACTCTTAAAGATTATATTGACTCGTATCAATGACATAATCAGCTAGCGAGCAATAATAAGATATCTCAAACAGCAACACATTGTCAAAACAACCATGATATAATATGACAATAGTGGTATCTCGCTGGCCCTTTCTAAGACCGCAAAACATAAATGCGGAGCACCTCCAAAGTTCAAGCAGCGACTAAACATTGTAATTCATGGTAGAAAAGATCCAGTCATGATGCACCCAACATTATCTACACACAATGCATAAGTCATGACAGCTGTGTTCTCAGGTTCTAGCGCTTGTTTTAGAAGGTGATGACACAACATAAAATTAAATAGATAGTCCCTTTGTAGAGGGAAGCAGTGATTTGCAGAGGTGCCAGAGCTCAAGTATTAAAATTGAGATAAATGATATTTTGAGACATGCACCCTTCTCATTTTCTTCACGACCATCACTTATAAATATCTTCCATGCTAAGCACGCTAGTGGCGGTTCCCATGCGACAAAAGTAATGGTTTTGACTCCATTGGGAGTTTTTGTTTGATTATTTGAGAGACTAACTCTTTTTCAGTTTGTAGTTTGGGACTGGGCATCCCTATTACCGCCCTTTTCTCGTGCGATGGCGAGTGAATAAACACTCGACCTGAGAATAACCCGCTGAGCACGGAAGATATCGACCACCTCCTGTCGTTCCATGAACGATCCAAGCACACAAAAAGGATAATTTTTAGAAGCTTTTGGAGGTTGCACATGCAAATTTACTTAGGATGGCAGGGTAATACTGTATATAGGTAGGTATGGCGGACTCATCTGGAATAACTTTGTGTTCAAGGTTTTTGATGTACAAGCAGAATTCCCACTTAGTACAGGCAAAGGCTAGCAATTAAGATTGAGAAGCGGCCAGCTAGAGAGCAACAATGATCATAACCAGGCATTATGCATAAGTAACATTGGACACTAGCATGAGTAGTATATGAACACCATGAACATAAATATCATAGAGGCTATGTTGGTTTTGATTCAACTAGATGCATGAACATGTGCCAAGTCAAGCCGCTCGAACATTCAGAGGAGGATACCATATCATCATACTACATCACAATCATTTTAACGCAATGTTGATATCCAAGATAAATCATTATCCACTCCCACCTACTTATGCATGGCATGAGAAACTATAATCTCTAATTGTCATTGCAAACATGTTTAATCATAATGTGCTGAATCATGGATACTAGGTCAGAACAAGTCGAGTTCATACCAGTTTCTCTGTGCCACGGCCAGTTCATCGGATATCGTCATTATTGCCTTTCACTTGCACGACCGAACTATATGAAATAATAATAGTGCAAGAGTGTCGTGGACTAAGCTGGAATCTACAAACATTTTATTCAACAAGAGTAGACAAGGTAAAATGTGCTCTTTATTAGTTCTACAATTATTCATATGAGAGCCACTCAACATTTTCATCGTGGTCTTCTCCTCGGTAAGACTCGAATAAAAAGAAAACAAATTTAGAGAAACACACTGAAATATTTTTGGAGTTTTTGGTTTTCTTTAACAAGAAAATAAAAGGGGAAAGCAAAAATGAGAAAAACTATTTACACAGGAAAGCTCCCAACAAGCAAAAGAAGAACAAGGGAATATTTTTGGGTTTTCTTTTTAGTGCTACTACTAAGCATGCATAGAAAGTAAACCGCTACAACTAATTTTTTCTGCTTTTCTAAAGATTTTCAAACACACAAGAAGAAAGCAAGAAAATAAATCTAAGCATGGATGATACAATGAAAAAGTGTGAACACCGACAAATGGAATGATATGCGTGAACATGAATATAATGTTGGTGAGAAGCACGTACTCCCCAAGCTTAGGCTTTTGGCCTAACTTGGTAATCAATCAGTAGCCTGGAGGGTAGTAGTCGGTGTGGTAGCTCACGGAGGCTCTCGGTGCGGATGCCTCGGCCTGCCGTGCTGCCTCCACTGCTGCGTTGTGAGCTCGGGCCTCGCTCCCAAGAACAAAATATCTTCCCGTGCTGTGATAGTCAAAAAGAGAAGGCGCATGCAAGTATGTGTGCACAACAGATGTTTGGTTAAACAATAAATTGTAAGTGAAATCATGAATTTTTCCTTTGAGGATCTTATGGTATTTTAAGGTGTTAAAATCAAAATACTGCATGGGTAGGATAGGATCAAAGGGCAAAGGCGAAACACCCAACCCTCGTGCTAAACGTGTGGCATAAATTCCACCATGGAAATAGCCAATGTTAGCGTTGTGCTGAAGTCTGCGTGCGACAATTGCTCCAAGGTTATAATTCCTTTCACCGGTGAAAGCAGTGCGTATGAGGCTCAAGTCTGGAGCACAAAGCGTACTACAGTCTTGCTTGCCTACTATGCATTTCCCATTAAATAATGCAAAGTACTGAATTGCGGGAAAATGAATGCTCTTTATTCTACCTTGTGTCACCCCCCTCCTTTCACCGTAACAAAGACTAGTCAAGAATGTTTCGAACTCAGCCTTTGGTGGTTCGTCAAGCGAACCACAAAATGGAAGTTTGCAATGGTAAGCAAAATTCTCTAGTGAGATGGTAAATGGATTATCATAAAGCATAAAAGAAACCCTAGACTCATGAGGGAAGAATTTAAATCCTTTAACAAACGATTCAGTCAGAAGGTGGCGTTGTTCGCACTTATCTGAAATGTAGGGACCGAGACCGGCATTGTGAACATATTGCTCAAATTCCTCCCTAATGCCCACACGCACCATATACTCATCCCAAGGCCATAAGCATGTTTTGGTGGCGGCATCTCGTGTGGAAGTTTCACTTGGTTCAACAGAAGACCGGGGAGCGGAACTGTCACTAGAAGATGCCCCCGAGGATCTTCTCCTCGAAGAACTAATTCCAAATAGGTTCATCATGTCCGCGTACAATTTTCTGGAAAATTCCTGGGTGACAAAAATTTGTCAACAAAACTTTATTAAATTGATAGCAACTACTCATAGGGATACATAGAAGCCATAGCAAGCATTCAAACTGCTTAGAACTCTAGGAATTTAACATGCAAGCTCATCTACAACAGCACCAAGAGTAGCTAATTATTCAAAATATAAACCACAAAAACAAAAACTAATTGGACAAACGGTGGAGTCACATACCGCAACAATCCCCCGAAACTGTTTCAGAAACGGAGCTTCAAGCAAAGAGATCGAAATCCACGGGTTTGAGAGCAAGAACACGGGAGAGAGAGCAATGGAGATTTTTTCCTCGAGGTAAGTGATGATGTGGGATGAAGAGGTAAGTGAGGGGGGCCACGTGGGGACCACAACCCACCAGGGCGCGCCTGGGGGTCCTGGCACGCCCAGGTGGTTGTGCCCACCTGGTGCACCTTCCTTTGATATTATTTGCACCAGAAATTCACAAATATTCAGAAAAAAATCATATTAAATTTTCAGAGCATTCTGAGAAATTTTATTTTTGGGTCATTTTTTTATTGCAGACAACGGACAAAATATGGCATTTTATTTTATTTAACTAATAAA
The DNA here is from genome assembly GCF_002575655.3 of Aegilops tauschii subsp. strangulata. Lineage (NCBI taxonomy): Eukaryota > Viridiplantae > Streptophyta > Magnoliopsida > Poales > Poaceae > Aegilops > Aegilops tauschii. The sequence continues at coordinate 389,761,709 of NC_053036.3, read as the reverse complement.
AATAGAAAACAAAAGATAGGGACAGAAGGTAGTGCTTACTAAATTCATCAACTTCATACCGTTAAAAAATGATTCATTAATAAGGTTGATCAGGTCTTATTAACAACCGCTTTCGATTAGCATGAAACCGAAGAACTTTCGTAAATCACTAAGTTACCTCAATGGGGATATGAATGTCCCCAACAATAAGCATTTCATATTTCTTTTTGACAGTAGGTAGAGGTATTTGAAAACTTCCAATAGTGACCGTCGGAGATTTTTCAATAACATTAATACCATTCACTTGGAATTGTTTCTTCGGAAAGTGCACCGTATGCTCATTACCATTAATATGAAAAGTGACCTTACTTTTATTGCAATCAATAACAGCCCCTGCAGTATTCAAGATGGGTCTACCAAGGATATCGATATGTTGTCATCCTCGGGCATCTCAAGTATAACAAAGTTAGTCAAAATAGTAACATTAGCAACAACAACGGGCACATCCTCACAGATACCGATAGGTATGGCAGTTGATTTGTCAGCCATTTGCAAAGATATTTTAGTAGGTGTGAGCTTATTCAAATCAAGTCTTTTATCTAAAGGGAAAGGCATAACACTAACACCAGCTCCTAAATCACACAAAGCAGTTTTCACAAAATTCTTTTTGATAGAGCAAGGTATAGTTGGTATTCCCGGATCTCCAAGTTTTTTAGTTACTCCATCCTTAAAAGCATAATTAGCAAGCATAGTGGAGATTTCAGCTTCCGGTATTTTTCTCTTATTAGTGATGATGTCTTCCATATACTTTGCATAAGGAGGCATTTTAAGGATATCAGTCATGCGAGTACGCAAAAAGACTGGCCTCAGCATTTCAGCAAAGCGTTCAAATTCTTCATCATCTTTCTTTTTAGTTGACTTGGGTGGAAAAGGCATAGGTTTTTGAACCCACAGTTCTCTTTCTTTACCGTGTTTTCTAGCAACAAAGTCTCTTTTATCATATCTTTTATTCTTAGGTTGTGGGTTATCAATATCAACAGGTGGTTCTATTTCAACAAAATTATCTGGTTCTTTTTCATTGTTTGGTCGAGTGCCTTCATGAACCTCATCATTATCTTTTTCATTATCACTAGGTGGATGTTCATTACCAGAATGAGTTTTAGCATCAGAGATAGAAGTTTCATTTTCATTAACAGGAGGTTTCTCTATTTTAGGTTCACTAGAAGCATGCAAAGTCCTATCATTTTTCTTCTTCTTTTTCCTTTTAGAAGGACTAGGTGCACTAGTGTTGTTTCTTTGTGAGTCTTGTTCAATTCTTTTTGGGTGTCCCTCGGGATAAAGTGGTTCCTGAGTCATTTTACCTCCTGTAGTTGCGACTCTAATAGCAAAGTCATGTATATTATTATTCATTTCATCAAGTAATTCTCTTTGATATTTAGCAACTTGTTCTAACTAGGTTTGAACCATAGAAGCATGTTTTCCAACACCTCTAACATCATTTGAAATTCTAAATAACAAGTCACTCTAGCGAGCAATCATATCAGAATTATATTTCAATTGTTTCATAACATTTGCATTGAAGTGATCTTGTTTTCTTATGTAGTTTTCAAACTCATAAAGGCATTGACTAGGATGCATATTGTGAGGATTGCCATTATCATTGAGTTTCATTAGAGAATTTACCTCTACCACCTTAGGCAGTGGTGGTGTATTAATCCCATGTATTTCTTCAATAGGAGGTAAATTTTTAACATCCTCAGCTTTAATACCTTTTTCCTTCATAGATTTCTTTGCCTCTTGAATATCTTCAGGACTGAGATATAATATACCCCTCTTCTTCGGAGTGGGTTTAGGCGGTGGTTCAGGAAGAGTCCAATCATCATAATTTTTCAATATATTATTCAATAATTCTTCAACTTGTCCAATAGTTCGTTCCCTGAAAACACAACCAGCACAACTATCTAGGAAGTCCCTAGAAGCATCGGTTAGTCCATTATAGAAGATATCATGTATTTCATTTTTCTTAAGAGGATGATTAGGCAAAGCATTAAGTAACTGGCAAAGCCTCCCCCAAGCTTGTGGGAGACTCTCTTATTTAGTTTGCACAATGTTAAATATTTCCTGTAAGGCAGCTTGTTTCTTATGAGCAGGAAAATATTTTCAGAGAAGTAATAAATCAAATCCTGGGGACTACGCACACAACCAGGAGCAAGAGTATTGTACAAAGCTTTAGCATCACCCTTTAATGAGAAAGGAAATAATTGGAGAATAAAGTAATAGCGAGTTTTCTTATCATGAGTAAAAAGGGTGGCTATGTCATTCAATTTAGTAAGACGTGCCACAACAGTTTCAGTTTCATAACCATGGAAAGGATCAGATTCAACCAAAGTAATTAACTCTGGGTCGACAAAGAATTCATATGTCACATCCCTAGCCTTGCTATGCACTTGGACTAGCATGGTTGTTGCATCATGTCTAAATTTACTTGAAAGTTGAAATGGGGATTGCTCAAACCCTAGCACCAGATCAAATCAACTAGGTTCAAATAAAAATATTTTCAATGAACCCAAAATGCCTTCACAAAATGTTCATCATCTTTGGATTGGTCTCGAACCTCTGCCAAAAATATTGCACATTTTTCTAGGTCAATTGGGGGTCACTGAATTAAATCATATAGTATTTGCATTTGCGTATTTAAATCCTATAAAATATATTAAATGCCCAAATAATCACAAACTGAAATATTTACTGTTGGAAATATTCCAAACAGTGGCCACTGTCAGTTGCATGATTTTTGGAAATGCTCTGGCATTTTTAATAAAGCCAAACACAATTACAGAAAATAGAAAACAGGAAATGGAAAAGAGAGAGAGAGATATAGGCCTCAGGCTACTTACCTGGACTGGGCCGGCCCACCTGGCCCATGCCAGTCACCACCTACCTTTGCCAGTAGGCAGAGGAGGGGGACAGCGCACCGCCGCCGAGCACGCGCAGGCCACCTCCACCCTGCCTGCTTCACTCCCCCGACGCCCTGAGCACGGCACACACACCCCCCTGACCCCCTCTCACTCCCTCCCTGTTGGCTCCTCTCTCCCTTGCCGCTCTCTCTCTCGCAGCCCGAGAGCGCCTCTCACCACCGTCAGCCGTATCTATAGCCACCGCGCACGCCTCGCCCCCACCCCGAGTCGTCGATCGCCTCTGCTACCTTGAGCGGCTCCTCTCTGACGAATCTCGCGATCACGGAGGTGCTGAAGCAACGCAGTCGCCATCTTCTTCACCGCCGGTCGCCGGACCTCCCCGTCGTTGATTCGCTGCAGCCTGGCCGTCCCCGAGCCTCCCATGCTGATCTTCAGGACCGCCGTGAGCTCTTCCCCATTTTCCCTCCTTGTTCGTGTTCTATCCCGCTCCATAGCCGCCGCCCGCAAGTGCCCGTGAGCTCCGGCCGCCGCGTTTGTCGCCGTCGTCGCTGCGATGGGCCAACGTCGCGGCTGAGTACCTGGTCAAGCTCCTGCTGCCAGTAGCTACCGCCTGTGCGCTCCATTTGCTCGGAAGCGAGCCGCAGCCCGCGCCCGCATCTAGTCGAACTCCGCCACCGCCGCAAGCTCCGCTCCGGTGAGCTCTGACCACCCCGCATCCTCCCGTCGCCTCCTACGGATGCGCACGAGTGCCAGGAACCCACAGAGCCTATCCGCGCGGCGTTTGGTCGCCGGTGGGCGAAACCCGAGCCGTTCCGTCGTCGATGACCTCGCCGGTGGCTTAACTCCGGTCGTGCCGACGTGGCAGCGTCATCAGCGGCTAATGGCACCACTAATTGAACCCACACTCACTGACATGTGGGCCCAGGCGCTAATTAACCTAGATTAGTGCTAACGTAACACTAACTAACTTTGTTAGTTTGTTGTTACACTGACATGTGGGTCCCAGCTGTCAGGTTTGACCTGGATGGCGCCTGTTGACCTGCTAAGGTCAGCATGACGCAACGCTGACGCAGTAATAGATTTTCTGGACTTATTCTTATACAGGAAATTCCAGAAAATGCCCAAAACTTCTAAAATTCATAGAAAATTATCTGTAACTCCAAATAAGATAAATTATATATGAAAAATGATCAGAAAAATCCAATCTATCCATCTGTACCTTTTCCATGCATGTTAGAGCAACTTATAGCTACTGCTTAGGACAAATCATGTAAATGGCATTTGAATTCCCACATACGGAGTTTGAATTTGAATCTTGGATTCAAACCAACTTCATTTAACCTGTTGCTAGTTGCATTAGCCCAAATCACAGCATATTGACATGTCATGATCATGCATCATATTGTGCATTGCATTGATCGTGTTTCTTCTCTGTTTGCCGGTGTTGTTCCCCCTCGGTAGACGTGGTTTCGACGATGAGTCCGATGACACCGATGAAGAGTTATGTCATCTTCAGAAGTGCCAGGCAAGCAAAACCCCCTTGTTCATTCCGATACACTCCCACTCTCTCGCTCCTGCTCTCTTTTACTGCATTAGGACAACAACATTTCATCTGTTACTTGCTGCGGTAGTTGAACCCCTTTCCTCTGCATGACCTGTCATTGTCAAAGTAAATAGATGAAACCCACTAGCATGAGTAGGAGTTGTTTGAGCCCTGATGTGCCTACTCATTCATGCTTTTTTGTCATGCCTGCTATTGCTTAGAGTTGTGTCCGGTCTGATTCATCGAGGATGAATTGAATTGGTGATGAATATGTCCTACTGTGTGTGAGCTAAGTGTGTGAACACGATTTGGTAAAGATAGCGGTGAGAGGCCATGTAGGAGTACATGGTGGGTTGTCTCATTGAAACCGTCCTCAGGAACTGAGTTCTGTGTTTGTGATCCATGAACAGTTACTACCACACATTGGAATGCTTAAGTGCCCCTCTCGACTTATTAATCAACTTGATCTCTGTCCAGGAGTTGCAACTAGTTTCTGGTGTTTGTAGGTAGTGTTAGTAGTCTACCAAGTGGCACCCGGTATAGGTGGGCTTGGGACAGACTAGGCACACGTGGCCTGGTGTACCGAGTGGCACCCGGATGGTGGGCTCGGGAACCCTACACACATCGTTTGGGGTCGTGAGCGACACCCCGGCCGGATCTCCTTGCGGATGGAACCCGAATAGGCGATAAACCTGTACTAGAGACTTGTGTGGTTAGTCAGGTCGTGGCCGACTCCCTCGCCAGGCTTCCGCTTGAAGGTTGCCGAGGTACACGACGTGTACATGGTGGTAAGTGGCGAGAGCGTGTGTGAAGAAGTACACCCCTACAGGGTTAACATCATCTATTCGAATAGCCGTGTCCGCGGTAAAGGACTTCTGGGTTGCCTCTAACAGTTCATAGACAAGTGAAAGTGGATACTCTAAAATGCGCAATATAAGCGTGAGTGCTATGGATGGTGTTCTCGTAGGGAGACGGGAGCGGATCCATAGTGGTGTATTGGTATGGTGAATTTGTGGACTCGTATGCGCCACCTCAAAAGAGTTACTTGCAGTCGTAGTTCAGGATAGCCACCGAGTCAAAGCTGGCTTGCTGTAGTTAAACTCCACCACCCCCCTTTGTTGATACCGATGCATATGTAGCTAGTTCTGATGTAAGTCTTCCTGGGTACATTTGTACTCACGTTTGCCTATTTTATGTTTTGCAGAGAGACGTCAGTCTTGCTAGTAGTTCCGTGTGGACTTCGACGTTTAGCTTGATACCTCAGCTACGATCTTGTGCCCTCGGCGGGATCTAGTAGATAGTCAGGCTTCTCAGCCTTTTTCATTTATAGTTGTCTGTACTCAGACATGTTAAGCTTCCGCATGTGTTTGACTTGTATGCTCTGAATGTTGGGTCATGAGACCCATGTTTGTACTATCTGGCTCTTCGGAGCCTAATGAATAAATACTCTGAGTCCTAGAGTCTTGTTGTGATGTCATGTTGTATTTGCACATATCGAGCATATTGTGTGTATGATTGAAATGCTTGGTATGTGTGGGATCTGACAACCTAGTTGTTTATCCTTGGTAGCCTCTCTTATGGGGAAATGTAGTCTTGTGCTTCCATGAGCCATAGTAGTCCGCTACAGCCCGGTTCACCGGAGTCCTGCTAGCCTAGCACTACTGCTCCGGAACACTTGACTAGCCGGCATGTGATTCACTTCGCTCCTGTGTCTTGCCCTTCGGGGAAATGTCACGCGGTGACATCCGGAGTCCTGCCTAGCCTGCTACAGCCCGGTTCACCAGAGTCCTGTTAGCCCAGTGCTACAGCCCGGATTCGCACGCTGCTGACCAACATGCTCGATGTTGATTCATGTATGCCTGTCCCCGTAAGTTAGTGCCACTTTGGGTTCATGACTAGTCATGTCGGCCCGGGTTCTCTGTCATATGGATGCTAGTGACACTATCATATACGTGAGCCAAAAGACGCAAACGGTCCCGGGCCATGGTAAGGCGACACCCGTGGGAATACCGTGCGTGAGGCCGCAAAGTGATATGAGGTGTTACCGGCTAGATCGATGTGACCCCAATCGGGGTCCTGACAGCTTTGGTATCAGAGCCTGACTGCCTGTAGGATTACCAAGCCAAACTGGTCAAAGTCTAGAAATGCTTTAGTTATATAAGGGAATTGATTGTGGAAGGGAACGTAAGGCTCTTTTTACTCCTTTACCTTATGCCCTTCTGATCTGAGTCATTCTCTTCTCATTCTACGTGGGTTAAGGACTAGGCTCTCTTCTCTCTTTCAGGTTCACGTGTTACCAATCTGTAGTAACTTATAGGATTGTTGGTTACAAGCTTCAGCTCAGTTTCTACTATTTTTAGTATGTTGACAATTGATCTCAGAACCTTGATATTGTGATGTTAAGTGGTTATGCCACCATTTTTGCTGGATGTCTCAAATCTTTTGAGCATTTACAGCCGTTATGCTGTCCGAGTCATCCCAGGTTTCTAAAGAATCTGATGCATTTGCAAATCCTTCCTCCCAGTTTCCGATGTTCTTTTGGGCCAGATTAAGCGGACTAAACGGTCTGTTGAGGTACTCCATTGCCTTGACATATATGTTGGAATTATTATTATGACCCTAGGTGCCTTAGAGGACCATTTAGTAATCTAGCAATGCTTGCATCCCCAGTGTGATGATTCTGGCCATTATTCTCGAAAGCATCCCGTGATTCCATTTAGTAGTAGGTATCCTACTCTTGGGTTCTTGACCCAAGATTCACTCTACTTACCTCGTGTTGATAGTGTTGCTCGTACCTTTAGGATATTAGTAACCTTTGCGATAGTCCTCGAGGTCCGTGGTATACCATTCTTCCAAATACCATGAACTATCCTTGGCAGAAGTTCCTCGTTGAACCAAAAGATCACAACAAGAGTGCTCTCGATGAGTTCTCCATTCTACATTGTGAATCTGCCAGTTCTACCTCTCTGCATGGGTTATCCGGAAGAAATGTTGAGCTTTGCTCGACATACTAATCTATGCATCCACAACTCAGAAAGATATATGTCCCTTTGAGTTGTCCCTCTTTAGTTGTATTCCAACCTTCATCTATCAATTGATAGCCAAGAGTATGTGTGCGATCATGTTCATCGATGCCTATTATTCTTGTGGTCCGTCAAGCCATTCTATTCCGGAATGACTAGGAGAAACAAACTCCAGTACCTCATCCATATCTAGGATTGGGTCAAAGCAGTTGTATTCCGCAGATCAAAATGCCAATCCAGCTTTTGATTCTGTTCTACCCTGAAGTATTGCCCTCTTTATGTCAGGAATATCATAGGAATTGCACAACCTCCTATGAACTCTTGATACAGTGATACTTCTCGCCATCATCGTTCATTCCTCGGTCCCCGTGTTATTGTAACCGGAATACCGACAAGTGATTTGTGATGTGTGAAATCAATACCCCTAGCAACCTTGTTGCTTGGTAGTTAATGGACAATACTCTCATCCTTAGTATGCCGGTTATTGAATCGTCATCCTAAGATTTATCGTGCGACCTAGTCCATTTTCCCTGGTGCACTCCTCGATTAATGAGATAGGATTGTGTCAATCCATCACTCTCTTGGTCATATCGTCTTGCCCTGAAAAGCAAGATTGTTCTCGAGCTTAGCAACATATCGGTGGTACGTGATTTTCCGAATATCTTCTCGGAAGTATCACCAGGTCGTCACCTGACCGCTATGTTGAGTTCGTGATCAAGTTGGTTTTCTTATAAACCACCCCTTCTCCAAGCATCTGTGTGGGGTACCCCTGAGCTAGTTGGTTAAGCTGAACAACAACTTGGAGAGTTGGAAGATAAAGGCTTGCCTAACTTAGTTCTTTCCAAAGGGATATCTTGTGTTTGTGTGTTTGTTGTAGAAAGATGATTTCTTCATCGATTGGTCCTTGTGATCAGTTGTTGAACCTATCGTCTTGCCCAAACCTTGATTTGAGTGTGGGCCATCGTCAAATCAAGTTAGAACCAACGATATTCGTAATGTTGTCTTACTGATGGTTGATTCCTCGAGCATACACCATTACATCCTTTGGTCTGACCAATGCTATCACCATGTTCACTTAATTGTGGAATTTCATCTATATGGAAGCTTGGATGGATTGTTGTTGAGCCCATCGGCAACATTCTTATCTTCTCCATGACTCGTGTTGAACATTAAGTTAGTGTTGGAAACTTGTGCTAGCATTTTCTTCGTGCTATCTCACGAAGGATATGTTTGGATGGAAGAAGTGACTTTCTTTAATTCACATGCACGTGATGTAAGTTGTCGCCGTGGATCCGAGAAAGATTGTTTTTGTTTTCTCTGGAACCATCCCAAGTCAGTCATGTATGTGCGAAGTATGCTATGGTTTGGTAGGCTTGCTACCTCCATTCCATATGTGTCCCTAGCACACCAAGCCACTGACTGATTCGTTCAAGGAGAAGAAGTTCCTTCCTAAGAGCAAGACTTATGTTAGGAATTCGATATCCTCGATGATGGTTCCTTACCAGAACTCGGTAGTGTTTTATTATAAGACTACTACGTGGTCATGCTTGTCTGGGACAGTGTGTTCACATGTATGTAGCAAACCAGCTCATGTTTTGGAGCTTGCTACCGTAGCTCATTTCCCGAGAATCTCGCAACATCATCTCATCGGTTTGTGTTGCAAAATTTCTTTTTCCAGACATGTTGTCTGAATTGTTCCGTTACCAACCAGATCTGAATCTCAGGCAGATATGATGGTTGGAGCTATTCCAAGATCTATGATGTAGGTCCCGACAAGGTTGATGTTCTGGCCGACACACCTAGCCGGAAGATCTATCATTGTAGTATCTTGATTGAGCTATTTGACCATCTTCTCCATGAGGATTTCGTGTGACTTATTCTAGAAGTTGTTCCTTATGGATCCCTTGTGCTCCCGAAGTCAGACCTTTACTTGATGGCCTTGTTGATGCTTTTAAGCATGATCGTGGTACCTAGAACGTCAAGGAGAACATTAGAAGCGGAGTGCTAAATGTCTCTCGGTCGATCATCCAGATCTCGTTTCCTTGGCCTCGCTAAGGTGAAATCTGAGAAAGCATTGTCTTTCTTTGCATCTGCATTGTCCATCACTATTCATCATGGTAGTAAGGTATGTTGCGAGGATCCTTGGCATGGATGTTGGTAAAACCTTGATGAATATGGAAATGCTCAAGTTCTTGAAAGCACGCTCAGTCACTAGGTTATATCACTGATATCAACTGGAATGTGCCTTCCATTTGCCGAGTTGTTCTATAACCATAGTTTCCTTTCCAAATTGAGTGTGCCATTCTTTTGAATTCTATCAAACGATCATTTGTAAATTGCCTTACGCTGGTATGAAGAGTTTCAATGATCTCTGAATCAAAAGTAATTCTTTTTGCCACTTAAGGGAATATTTCCATGAGCCACCCTCCCTAAGGTGCCCCATTATGGAATGATGGCAGATAACTCCTCGTTAACTTGAAACCGTGCACCGTCTTATTCAGCGTGTAATTGTGCTTATCAACTTGAATCTTCATTCTCTGTTTCACTTCTTCCCTCTGGATGTATGTTCCGTGTCTTGGCTCGAGAGATGTTCAACATCTCATTCCGTGAATTGATCTTGTGATCTTTAAGATGATCCTAAGTTGCTCGAATCTCAGGAAGATCGATTCTTCTTAAATTCTCCCTTTCTACTCATTGTCATGTTGGATGTAGTTCTCAAAGCAAGACGTTGAGATGAAGATGATGATCGAATCAATGTTCTTATGAAGTGCAACCTGGACCGTGAAGATTGTGTTAGCTTGTGTCCCTCTGTCTTCTTACCTCACGTCTTGAATCTCGGGACGAGGTTCCTGTTTAGTGGGGGTGAGTTGTCACATCCCTAGCCTTGCTATGCACTTGGACTAGCTTGGTTGTTGCATCATGTCTAAATTTACTTGAAAGTTGAAATGGGGATTGCTCAAACCCTAGCACCAGATCAAATCAACTAGGTTCAAATAAAAATATTTTCAATGAACCCAAAATGCCTTCACAAAATGTTCATCATCTTTGGATTGGTCTCGAACCTCTGCCAAAAATATTGCACATTTTTCTAGGTCAATTAGGGGTCACTGAATTAAATCATATAGTATTTGCATTTGGGCATTTAAATCCTATAAAATATATTAAATGCCCAAATAATCACAAACTGAAATGTTTACTGTTGGAAATATTCCAAACAGTGGGCACAGTCAGTTGCATGATTTTTGGAAATGCTCTGGCATTTTTAATAAAGCCAAACACAATTACAGAAAATAGAAAACAGGAAATGGAAAAGAGAGAGAGAGATATAGGCCTCAGGCCACTTACCTGGACTGGGCTAGCCCACCTGGCCCATGCCAGTCACCACCTACCTTTGCCAGTAGGCAGAGGAGGGCGACAGCGCACCGCCGCCGAGCACGCGCAGGCCACCTCCACTATGCCTGCTTCACTCCCCCGACGCCCTGAGCATGCCACGCACACACCCCTGACCCCCTCTCACTCCCTCCCAATCGGCTCCTCTCTCCCTTGCCGCTCTCTCTCTCTCGCAGCCCGAGAGCGCCTCTCGCCGCCGCCAGCCGTATCTGTAGCCACCGCGCACGCCTCGCCCCCCCCCCCGAGTCGTCGATTGCCTCTGCTACCTCCAGCGGCTCCTCTCCGACGAATCTCGCGATCACGGAGGTGCTGAAGCAACGCAGTCGCCATCTTCTTCACCGCCGGTCGCCGGACCTCCCCGTCGTCGATTCGCTGCAGCCTGGCCGTCCCCGAGCCTCACGTGCTGATCTTCAGGACCGCCGTGAGCTCTTCCCCATTTTCCCTCCTCGTTCGTGTTCTATCCCGCTCCATAGCCGCCGCCCGCAAGTGCCCGTGAGCTCCGGCCACCGCGTTTGCCGCCGTCGTCGCTGCGATGGGCCAACGTCGCGGCTGAGTACCCGGTCAAGCTCCTGCTGCCAGTAGCTACCGCCTGTGCGCTCCGTTTGCTCGGAAGCGAGCCGCAGCCCGCGCCCGCATCTAGTCGAACTCCGGTCGCCGCCGCAAGCTCCGCTCCGGCGAGCTCTGACCACCCCGCATCCTCCTGTCGCCTCCTACGGATGCGCACGAGTGCCAGGAACCCACAGAGCCTATCCGCGCGGCGTTTGGTCGCCGGAGGGCGAAACCCGAGCCGTTCCGTCATCGCTGACCTCGCCGGTGGCTTAACTCCGGTCATGCCGATGTGGCAGCGTCATCAGCGGATAATGGCGCCACTAATTGAACCCACACTCACTGACATGTGGGCCCAGGCGCTAATTAACCTAGATTAGTGCTAACGTAACAATAACTAACTTTGTTAGTTAGTTGTTACACTGACATGTGGGTCCCAGCTGTCAGGTTTGACCTGGACGGCGCCTGTTGACCTGCTGAGGTCAGCATGACGCAACGCTGACGCAGTAATAGATTTTCTGGACTTATTCTTATACAGGAAATTCCAGAAAATGCCCGAAACTTCTAAAATTCATAGAAAATTATCTGTCACTCCAAATAAGATAAATTATATATGAAAAATGATCAGAAAAATCCAATCTATCCATCTGTACCTTATCCATGCATGTTAGAGCAACTTATAGCTACTGTTTAGGACAAATCATGTAAATGGCATTTGAATTCCCACATATGGAGTTTAAATTTGAATCTTGGATTCAAACCAACTTCATTTAACCTGTTGCTAGTTGCATTAGCCCAAATCACAGCATATTGAGATGTCATGATCATGCATCATATTGTGCATTGCATTGATCGTGTTTCTTCTCTGTTTGCCGGTGTTGTTCCCCCTCGGTAGACGTGGTTTCGACGATGAGTCCGATGACACCGATGAAGAGTTATCTCATCTTCAGAAGTGCCAGGCAAGCAAAACCCCCTTGTTCATTCCGATACAATCCCACTCTCACGCTCCTGCCCTCTTTTACTACATTAGGACAACAACGTTTCATCTGTTACTTGCTGCGGTAGTTGAACCCCTTTCCTCTGCATGACCTGTCATTGTCACAGTAAATAGATGAAACCCACTAGCATGAGTAGGAGTTGTTTGAGCCCTGATGTGCCTACTCATTCATGCTTTTTTGTCATGCCTGCTATTGCTTAGAGTTGTGTCTGGTCTGATTCATCGGGGATGAATTGAAATGGTGATGAACATGTCCTACTGTGTGTGAGCTACGTGTGTGAACACAATTTGGTAAAGGTAGCGGTGAGAGGCCATGTAGGAGTACATGGTGGGTTGTCTCATTGAAACCGTCCTCGGGAACTGAGTTCTGTGTTTATGATCCACGAACAGTTACTACCACACATTGGAATGCTTAAGTGCCCCTCTCGACTTATTAATCAACTTGATCTCTGTCCAGGAGTTGCAACTAGTTTCTGGTGTTTGTAGGTAGTGTTAGTAGTCTACCAAGTGGCACCCGGTACAGGTGGGCTTGGGACAGACTAGGCACACGTGTCCTGGTGTACCGAGTGGCACCCGGATGGTGGGCTTGGGAACCCTGCACACATCGTTTGGGGCCGTGAGCGACACCCCGGCCGGATCTCCTTGCGGATGGAACCCGAATAGGTGATAAACCTGGACTAGAGACTTGTGTGGTTAGTCAGGTCGTGGCCGACTCCCTCGCCAGGCTTCCGCTTGAAGGTTGCCGAGGTACACGACATGTACATGGTGGTAAGTGGCGAGAGCGTGTGTGAAGAAGTACACCCCTGCAGGGTTAACATCATCTATTCGAATAGCCGTGTCCGCGGTAAAGGACTTCTGGGTTGCCTATAATAGTTCATAGACAAGTGAAAGTGGATACTCTAAAATGCGCAAGATAAGCATGAGTGCTATGGATGGTGTTCTCGTAGGGAGACGGGAGCGGATCCATAGTGGTGTATTGGTATGGTGAATTTGTGGACTCGTGTGCGCCACCTCAAAAGAGTTACTTGCAGTCGTAGTTCAGGATAGCCACCGAGTCAAAGCTGGCTTGCTGCAGTTACACTCCACCACCCCCCTTTGTTGATACCGATGCATATGTAGCTAGTTCTGATGTAAGTCTTGCTGGGTACATTTGTACTCACGTTTGCCTATTTTATGTTTTGCAGAGAGACGGCAGTCTCGCTAGTAGTTCCATGTGGACTTCGACGTTTAGCTTGATACCTCAGCTACGATCTTGGGCCCTCGGCGGGATCTAGTAGATAGTCAGGCTTATCAGCCTTTTTCATTTATAGTTGTCTGTACTCAGACATGTTAAGCTTCCGCATGTGTTAGACTTGTATGCTCTGAATGTTGGGTCATGAGACCCATGTTTGTAATGTCTGGCTCTTCAGAGCCTAATGAATAAATACTCTGAGTCGTAAAGTCTTGTTGTGATGCCATGTTGTATTTGCACATATCGAGCATATTGTGTGTATGATTGAAATGCGTGGTATGTATGGGATCCGACAACCTAGTTGTTTATCCTTGGTAGCCTCTCTTATGGGGAAATGTAGTCTTGTGCTTCCATGAGCCATAGTAGTCCGCTACAGCCCGGTTCACCGGAGTCCTCCTAGCCCAGCACTACTGCTCCGGAACACTTGACTGGCCGGTATGTGATTCACTTCGTTCCTGTGTCTGTCCCTTCGGGGAAATGTCACGCGGTGACATCCGGAGTCCTGCCTAGCCTGCTACAGCCCGGTTCACCGGAGTCCTGTTAGCCCAGTGCTAAAGCCCGGATTCGCACACTGCTGACCGACATGCTCGATGTTGATTCATGTATGCCTGTCCCCGTAAGTTAGTGCCACTTTGGGTTCATGACTAGTCATGTCGGCCCGGGTTCTCTGTCATATGGATGCTAGCGACACTATCATATACGTGAGCCAAAAGACGCAAACGGTCCCGGGCCATGGTAAGGCGACACCCGTGGGAATACCGTGCGTGAGGCCGCAAAGTGATATGAGGTGTTACCGGCTAGATCGATGTGACTTGGAATCGGGGTCCTGACATCATAACCCTTATCATTAATAAAGATAGGTGAAGTAGCAAACTTAGGATCACATTTCATTCTAGCATTCAGAGATTTTTCTTTATACTTGCATAATAATTTCTCTAGATCATCTCTATCCCTACAAGCAAGAATATCTCTAGTTGTCTCCTCATTCATAACATAACCTTCCGGTACCTTACGCAATTCACATCTAGGAAGGCTAGTTCTAGCAGGTGTTTCAGGAGTTTCAGTTTCAAGCTCATCATCAGATTCAGTAATATCATAACCACCATTCATAGTAGAAGTTGCATCATCTATAACTTGCGACATATTAGAATTGCTAGCATGTGGTGGTGTTGCAAGTTTAATCATAACAGAAAGTGAATCTAAAGCAGAACTGGATGGCAGTTCCTTACCTCTCCTCGTCTTTGAGGGAAGTATCTTAGTCTTAGCATCCTTCAGATTCTTCATAGTGATAATTTGATAATAATCCCAAGTGACTCAACCAATATAGCTATGCTCCCCGGCAACGGCGCCAGAAAAAGGTCTTGATAACCCACAAGTATAGGGGATCGCAACAGTTTTCGAGGGTAGAGTATTCAACCCAAATTTATAGATTCGACACAAGGGGAGGCAAAGAATATTTGAAGGTATTAGCAGCTGAGTTGTCAATTCAACCACACCTGGAGATTAATTATCTGCAGCAAGTAATCAGTGTCAAAGTAATATGATAGTTTTGATAATAGTGACAGCAGCAACGGTAACAGTAACAGTGATAGTAGTATTTTTGTAGCAAGTGTAACAGTGATGATAGCAGTAGTAACTTAGCAAGAACAATATAAGATAAATTCGTAGGCATTGGATCGGTGACTTGTTGGATGATATTCATCATGAGACAGTTATAACCTAGGCGATACGGCACTAGCTCCAGTTTGTCAATATAATGTAGGCATGTATTCCATAAATAGTCATACATGCTTATGGAAAGAACTTGCATGACATCTTTTGTCCTACCTCCCGTGGCAGCGGGGTCCATATTGGAAACTAAGGGATACTAAGGCCTCCTTTTAATAGAGAACCGGAACAAAGCATTAACACATAGTGAATACATGAACTCCTCAAACTACGGTCATCACCGGGAGTGATCCCGACTATTGTCACTCCGGGGATGCCGGATCATAACACGTAGTAGGTGACTATAACTTGCAAGATCGGATCTAGAACATGGATATAATGATGATAACATAAATGGTTCAGATCTGAGTTCATGGCACCCGGGACCAAAGTGACAAGCATTAAGCATGGCAAAGTCATAGCAACGTCAATCTAAGAACATAGTGGATACTAGGGATCAAGCCCTAACAAAACTAACCCGATTACATGATGAATCTCATCCAACTCCTCACCAACCAGCGAGCCTACGAAGGAATTACTCACTCCTGGTGGGGATCATCATGGAATTGGGATGGAGAAGGGTTGGTGATGACGAAGAACGAAGATCCCCCTCTTCGGAGCCCCAAACAGACTCCAGATCTGGCCTCCCGATGAAGAACAGGAGGTGACGGCGGCTCCGTCTCGTGGATCGTGATAATTCTTTCTCCCTGATTTTTTCTGGAAAAATAGGAATTTATAGCGTCGGTTTCAGGGTCTGCGGGGCCACCAGGTGGGGACAACCCACCTGGGCACGCCAGGAGAGGGGGCGCACCCTGGTGGGTTGTGCCCACCCAGGGGCCCCTCTCTGGTAGGTCTTGGCTCCAGAAATTCTTATATATTTTATAAAAATTCCTCGCAAAGTTTCATTCCATTCCAAGAACTTTTATTTCTGCACAAAAACGACACCATGGTAGTTCTGCTGAAAACAGCGTCAGCCCGGGATTAGTTTCATTCAAATCATGCAAATTAGAGTCCAAAACAAGAGGAAAAGTGTTAGGAAAAGTATATATGTTAGAGACGTATCATCGTCATGCACGCCCTTCATAAATCAAACCATCACCATGGAAGTTCCATGCTTTCGAGAGGGAAATCACCAAGATTGAAGGGGAATCCAAATTTCCGTCCTAGTTTGTCATTCAGTTTTTTTCCAACGATCAACATACCGCCTCAAATGCAACGTGTTCAAATTTGACATTTTTCCGGACTCATTTACCATATTTATGGGATTATGTGCATTTTCTAGGCATTAATGCACATAATTCAAATTCGAACAATCGGTGCATGAAAAGGTGCACAAGAACGGTCTGGAAAACCATTCTCGTGCTATTTAGTACATTCTCATGCCTTTTACAAGGAATGGGCAGATATTTCAAGGAAATGTGTGGCAATAGTCAACCATAAACGCATCGTTTACTTGGTTAACAACTATACAAAAAATGAAATACATGGTTGGAAAACATGACGCCTGGCGTGGTACCATGGTATGGCCTCACTATGCCCTGGTATAAATTGGAGAATGTTTTCCTTATGTCGTGATGCACGCCTTTCATAAACCGAACCATCACCGAGGAAATTTCATGGTTTCGAGGTGGAAATCACCAAGATTGAAGGGGGGTCCAAATTTCCTTTGTCCTTTGTCCACGAGTTCTTTTCTATGTTGAACATACACCCTACAAATCATCATGTTCAAATTTGGCACTTTTCCGGGTTCATTTACCATATTTAGGGGATTATGTGCATTTCCTAGGCATTAATGCACATAATTCAAGTTCAAACAATCGGTGCATGAAAGGGTGCACAAGAATGGCCTGGAAAACCATGCTCATGCCATTTAGTAAATTCTCATGCCTTTTACAAGGAATGGACAGATATTTCGATGAAATGTGTGGCAATAGTCAACCACAAACGTTTGTTTATTGGGTTTTCAACTATAGAAAAAATGAAATTAATGTTTGAAAAACATGACGCCTGGCATGGTGTGCCATGGTATGACCTCACCATGCCATGGTAAAAATTTGAGAAGGTTTGGCTTATATCGTCATCCACGCCCTTCATAAATCGAACCATCACCAAAGAAGTTCCATGCTTTCGAGAGGGAAATCACCAAGATTGAAGGGGGATCCAAATTTTCTTCGTTCTTTGCCCTGGAGTTTTTTTCTACGACAAACATACACCCTGCAAATCACCGTGTTCAAAATTGGCATTTTTTTCGGGCTCATTTACCATATTTAGGGGATCATGTGCATTTTCTAGGCATTTAGCGCATATAAATCCAATCCAGCTACAGCTACACGGGTGTGATGTGAGGGACGTGGATTGTCGTTCGATCATGGCGCATCCTACGGCGCACATACGCAATCTACGTGGCTGGGGTTCCGGCCAATCATAACGCAACACACAATAGGCTCAGCACACACTGTTTCCGGAAGCGACGGAGATGAACCGTGTGCGATAATGAACGAGAAAAAATGTAAGGGAAGCCAAATTTCTGTTGTCGTTTGTCGTTGAGCTCTTGAATACCACCGCACAGTGCGGCTGCCTGGCCGCTCCATCCCAGAGTTCTCTCCAGGCGTCGTCCATGGCACCGCGGCGCACAGTAACTGGTAAGGAAGTGATGGCATCCCGCCGCGCCGCGTTCCTCGCCGCCCGCGACCGCACACATGGTAAGGAAGCGATGGCATCTCTCCGCGCCGAGTTCATTGCCGGCGGTGGCCACACAGTTACATGGGCGGACTTTGAGGCTGCCATGGCCGAATGGGTGGTGGATCTAGAGGCCGCCAAAGCCGCACAGAAGTTGCGGAAAATGCAGAAAGCAGGCAAGAAAAGAGAGTCCCGCCGCCGCAAGAAAGAAGAGGCCACACACCATGGTGAGGAGAGCTTGACGGAGATCGAAGCACGGTGGGATGCTGCCTACAAGGCCTGGAAGGAGAACGCCGATGTCGGTGTTCTAGGAATGGGGGTCCCCAGACTTGCCTGCCTGCGGCCCACAGCGTGGCTCTGCGAGCGGGCCCGTACGACACATCTTCACCAACAAGCATTCAAGACCCTCGCGAGGGGCCAAGCCTCGTGAGGCAGACGACACGAGACCTCCTCGGGAGCGGCCTCACTAGGCTGGCTCGCGAGGGGTGGAGAGATCAAGGCAAGGCAAACCTCGCGAGGTTTGCCTGACGTGAGCCATGACGACCAAGGCCAAGCGGGCGCCAGCGCGCACAGTGTCCTTTCTTCCTCTTTGGTGCTAAGGGCGCAAGAGCAGGCGAGGAGTACCGAGGCATCAAGCAAAGGTTTCCATATCGGTGCAACGAGACCAAGACCAGCAGGACGGCAAGACGGAGGTCACCGTGGAGCCCAACGCGGCGTCACCACCAGAGCCTTTGGCAGGCAAAGACCACCTTTAGTCAGGATAGCTTGTACTAGTTGTCCCCTTTCAAATTGGCCGTTGTGGCATCCCTTCCCGCTCAATATTTGGGAAGAGGACCAGGGCCTCTATAAATAGGACTATCCACCACAGTAGGAGGGGACGAGTCTCGAACTCATTCAGTTCATCCTCACACGCACCAAGCACAAGAACACCTCACCTCAGGAGGCTGTTCTTCCCCTTGTACTGTTCATCCTCAGCCCGAGAGGCAATCCACCACACCACACTCGAGTAGGGTATTACACCACAACGATGGCCCAAACCAGTATAAATCTTGTGTCCCTTGTGTTGGGAGTTCGTCGAGCTAAGCCTAAAGATCGCGGTGAGGTTGAGGGCGTGATTCGGTAGGGGGAAATCTTCGTGCGCACCCTAGTGTTTGAACCTCAAAGGTTTTGCCGGAACCCGAAATCCGACATTTGGCGCGCCAGGTAGGGGTGCGCCAAAGCTTTCCTTCCGTTGATCTGCGTCCTGTCGCCTCGTCATCTCCATGGCGGACGCTCGCCGAGCTCGCGCTAAGCGCAGGGCCGCCCTCGCCGCCCACGTCGCTCAGACGGCTCGTGTCGGCATGCCTCCCCATCGTCCTCCGTTGCCCACCACCAACGCCGCCACTGGCCTGGCAGGGAACGAGCAGCAAGCATCCTCGCTGCACTCCTCAGTGCGGCGGGACGGCCGCACCGCCACTCCATCGCTGACCCCGGCCGGTTCATCGACCCACGCTCGTCGCGCTCCCACGGACGCGCAGGCCGTGCTGCTCATGGCACGCGAGCTCCTGCGCTACTGCCCCGTCGACGACCTCTACGAGGACTGGCTCGACCGCATTGCCGAGCTTGTCAGCGCCGCAGGAGGCTCCCCTCTGCCGTCTCTCTCGCTGCCTCGCCCTCCGCCAGCTACAGGTGACGTGGCTCATGGGGCGCCTTCACCACCTCTGCCCCAAGACGGCATCCTGGCGCCAAGGCGCGCGGCCCCCCGGCACGACCCACCGCGTCTGGCGCCCGCGCGAGAAGAAAGAAGCTGGCAAGAAGTCCCACGGCCGCGGGAGAACGCTCCCGTGCCCCCCGCGCCACCACGAAAAGACCGTGCGCCACCGGCGGTGGCGGTGCGCGGGCATCAAGGCCAGGCTCCACATCAGCAAAGGGCCCCGGTGGCCACAGCGGGCTGCCGAGCCTTCACTCATGAGCTGCGTAGCGTCGCATGGCCGGGCAAGTTCAAGCCAAACCTGCCTCCTCGCTACGACGGCACCCCCGACCCCATGGAGTTCTTGCAGCTCTACGAGCTGAGCATCGAGGCGGCCAACAATGACGAGAAAGTCATGGCGAACTGGTTCCCCATGGATCTCAAGGATGGCGCACGCTCGTGGCTCCTGGAATGAGATGTGTGACCGCTTCGTCGCCAACTTCCAGGGCACTCGCGACCGCCCACCAGCCGCAGGTGACCTGCGCCGCGTCAAGCAACAGCCAAGGGAGACCCTCCAGAAGTACATCCAGCGCTTCAACAACGTTCGCCTCAAGATCACCAAGGTGACGGACGAGGCCATCATCTCGGCGTTTTTCGATGGCGTCCGCGACATCAAGATGAAGGAGGAACTCGCCATCCATGAGGAGTTGTGCACGTCTCTAGAGCTGTTCAACCTGGCGACCAAGTGCGCGAGAGCTGAGGAGGGACGCCTTTCCCTCCTCGAGCTCCCAACTGCTGACCTGGAGGAGAAGAAAGCCAAGGCCAAGGACGTGAAGCGCAAGGGAGTCGTTGTGCTCGCGGCGGAGCCGGACACGAAGTGCGGTAGGGACCAGCCTGAGTCATCGAAGAGCAACCGACCGTTCTGCGCCTTCCACAACGTGCACAACCACAACACCAACGATTGTCAAGAGCTCTGGGCCATTCGCGACGGACGCTTCGGTCGACTCCCCGAGTGCAACAACCGAGGCTACGGCCGAGCAGGAGGACGGGGCGGAGGACGCTGGGATGACCGTGGCCCATGCCAGGAGTGGTGCGACCGGCCTCGTGAGGACCGCTGGCAAGATCAGCCTCACGAGGGCGCCTGGAGGGATCAGCCTCGTGAGGATCATCCTCAGACCATCTCCGTTTAGCTGTAAAACGACTCCAGTAACCTCCATTGTTGCTGCCTGGCCGCTCAAACCCCCTGCCAATCCACTGCTCCGCCGTAATCGCTCGCCGGAGATTCTCCGTTCACGGCCACCCCGTCGATCCGCCTATAAATAGTGGCCCCGAGCTTCAACTCGAGCACCCACCAGCCCTGCACTCCCCCTAGAGCACGCCTAGCCACTGGAAGAGCCCCGAGGAGGTCTCCTTCCTCGACTCCGGCCGCCGCGACCCGCCACGGGATCCAGCCCGATTCGCCCCCGTGTGTGCTTCTCCGCCTCCATTCTCTTACCAGTAGCTTCACCATGCATCCCTCTTTCTGACCCGCACTTCAATTTGAAGCTTGCAGCCCTCCACCGGAGTTCCCCATCCTCACCCGAGCCGCCGTCCGCCGGAGAAAGTGTCGCCGTCGACGTGGTGCTCCCCGTTGGACGAGTCCACCACCCACCGACGCGGAAGAAGACGCTGAAGCTCTTGGTACCCTCCGTTTCTCCTAACTCGCCGTGGTTCGACGCCGGCGTCCACCGTAGTCTTCGGGGGCCGGCGAGCTTTTCAAACCTGACATGTGGACCCCGCGTGTCAGCCTCTGTTTTATTCCACCTCGAACCGTTTTTTGTTGACGCCTTCGGGCAAATACATCTTCTCCTTTGCGCTTGCGCATTCCCAATCGAACCGTTTTCTGTTTTCTCAGTTAAAACCCTGGAACTTTTCTGTTTCATTACAGATAAGTCCCTGGACAGAAACCTTTATAACTTTTTAATAAAAAGGAATTTTTGAGTGATTCTTTTTCTGACAATCTTCAAATTTTGTCTAGTTTTTTATGGGATTTATTTGAAAAATATTTGGAAAAGTTTCTGTGCACCCATTGGTTTTCACGTTAGTACCCGTTTCGTGACTGCCGTAGGTTCCGAAAGAGGTGACGGAGCCGCGAACTTCGCCGACCTAGACTCCGACTTCTCCGAACCAGGCAAGCATGTTTTGAACATTTGATATGGCAGGTGTTTTGCATGTTTGCGTGAAAGCTTGTGCGTGGCATATGAGTGTCGGTAAATACCTCGTTGCTTGTAAGGCAACGACCCGGTTGTTCCAAAGTTGCGATGACCTCTGATGAGAGGTGGCCTAATCATGTGGTGACATGAAGGGCAGCAAGGTGGTACTGTTGTAGCATACCAGCCTTGCGTCATCCGACTTTCCCCGATGTTAACGTGGTTAGAGCCACGTTATCGTTCTCTCCCCCTTCCGTGCTACCACATGTCTCATTGCCAAGATGCGGTTTAGTAAGTTGGTAACCTCTTTCCGTGTACACACCAAACAGAGAGGCCGGGATGATGGTACCTTGGCCCAGGATTAAAGCCAGTCATCCGGTCAGGGGGCATGGGTGTTTTCGGTTGGGACCGAGAGGGGGGGCACCCCCTTAGAGCGCGCGTATAGAAATTTGATCCCATGCTACGCGAGGTTGTAGCCTCCCCGTCTCAAGGTTTTTCTTGAACGTTGCCGAGGGTGATCCCTGGCTTCGGATGGTTGAATTGGGTGTGTACTGGTTAGACGTGTTTCTTCCAAAACACCGTAGACGGAACTAGTCCCCGTGACTACTGAAATCCGTTGGCTGTGGTTAAGTACAAACTCTGCAGAGTCAATTCTTTCCAAATCATCGTATCCATGACCAAGTAATGAAAACATTATATCCATATCTATCCGCGTGGAAAAAAAACTTGTCCCCGGTGAACAATCTCAGGTGGTAAATCCAGATTTATTGTTATTCCTGTGGATGGACTAACTTTATTTTTGTCTCATGCTTGTGATAATTTATGTTCCCAGACTGTTGTATTATTGAGTTATGATATAAGCCCTTTATGTGACGTCGCGCAGACGTCCGACTGTGGCGTGTTCTTGTTCCTTACTTTAAATATAAGCCCTTTTTGTGATGTCGCTCAGACGTCCGACTGTGGCATGCACTGTATTTATTTTCTGTTATAAGCCCTTTATGTGGTGTCGCCCCGACGCCCGACTGTGGCATCATTATTCCACATTTTCCGCTCGAGGAGTCTTTCAGACACTCGTTTGGCACCAGTATTACTATTCTGCAGTTTCCGCTCGAGTCGTCATTCAGACCCTCGCTTGGCACCCAGTATTTATTACCTCTATGTCTAATCGCACCGGTTAACTTGTTCATATGCTTCATGTTTACATTTGTTATATCTTATGTCCGAACTGTCTTGCGAGTACTTTCATAGTACTCACCTGGCTTGTTGATTTGGCCAGATGTTGACGAAGGCGATCTCTTGGATGAAGAGTTTGATAGCGCGTCCGATGCCTAGAGGAGTCCCAGTCAGTCCTGCGCGATCCCGGATATTGGTCACTTGTATTGTATACGCTTCCGCCACCCGCAATAAGTCTCCTCGAGCCTCACTCCGACGCTCGAAGAGCTGTAGTCTTCTGGAATCATATCACTCGCTTCGCGGTGATATTTCCACCACCGTTATTATCGTGAGTTAGTAGTTGCCACCCTATCCGCCGTATTGTTTTAGCGGCGTGCATGTAATAAATTGTTGGGCAGTCTCTGCTCAACCTTGTATTATATTTAGTACTCCTGGTATTTTTCTTCTGTGACCAAGATACTGTCTACCAGTGAGAAGGAATTCTTCCTCTCTGGTCCGTAAAAGGGATTGGTCTCTCAATAATTATTTTATTGAAAAACCGGTCGTGACAAGCTTGGTATCAGAGCCAGGCTGACTGTAGGAAGCCACTTGGTGCGAGCGCTAATCGGTTATTAGCGTTTTTGTGCTTTTTCAGCATTTTTTGCAATTGTAGCTATTTTCTGTTGGTCATCATAAATTTATGACATGACTACTCAGAATTTTTGCCTACTTTTGTAGATGGCTGGTAGCAGCTGTGAGAATCGAGTGTTCACCAACGTGCCCGAGGGGTTTGTCAAGCTCCTCGTCTCCATCACCAAGCTCGCGATCGGGCCAGCAACTCGCCCGGAGTTCACACTCTATCAGCACAAGCTCAGTGACGACGTGTCTATGCACCAAGTTGTGGTGCAGTTCAAGGGAGGACGTTCTGCTGCACGCCACTTCCGTTTTGTGGGAAGGGCCATGCCTACGGAGAGGCATGCCATGCAGATGGCTGCCCGTGAGGCGATAGCTCGCCTTCGGGACATCCTTCCTACGATGAAGACTCGTCGCTACTGCTACCTCCCATGCCATGTGCCATACACCAGCCACTATGCGTTCGCCTGCCATCAGGGAGAACGAGATGAAGCCATCGAGATGGTTGTGGAGTATCTCAAGGCTCTGGAGGAGTCTTTCGACAACCTCGTAGATGATCTTGTGGCTACCCGCATGGACTTAGTCCGGGGCGGTCCTGCCAGCAGGAAGGAGCTTCTCCACACGGCGCCGCCTCTGACATTCGTCTCGTCTGCAGCCTCGTATGCACCGGCCGTTTTGGCCACTGCTCGCCGTCTGCCTACCACTGAGGAGTTCGACCGTGTCATCGCTCCTACTCCAGTCAGAGTCGCACCGCCGGCCGCACACGCTCTACCACCAGTCGCCCCCGCACCATCACCGCAGCGCAGCGTCGCGCGCCAGGAGCCAGCTAGAGAGGAGGTGGAAGTTGATTCTTCGGGACCGCTGAGCCTTGCCATCGGCAAGGGGAAGGAGATCTTCACCATCTCCGACTGAGAGCACCGAGTAGCCGCGTGTTATGCCTGCTTGCATGATGTGTTGTTTTATCTGTACGCTAGTTTGTATTTGTGTGTTTGCTGCCTTCCGGAGTAGTACGCTAGTTTTATAATAACATGTCAGGATGTGTACACGCATCCTGAGTGATGTATCATGCGTTTGCTTTTCGCATGTAAGATTTATGTTAAGCATTCTTCTCCGTGAAAAATCATTTGTGTTTCTTTGAAAACCTTGAAGCCTCTTTAATTGTTGCCTTTGCAAGATTTTTCTTGTGCTACACAGTTTTCTCATGGGTTTTGCAAATAATACCCCAGACTGGAAAAATGTCTCGCCCATGGACTCGCTCTATGCCCAATCAGCCAGAAGAGATTTACGGGACACAGACCAGCAACAATTTCACTCAGGGTCAGTCCAGCCAACAAGACAGCGAAGCAGCACTGTCTCAAGTATGCCGTCTCTTCGAGCAAAGCCAGCAACAGCACCAAGAGATGATGAATCATGTCATCAATATGGGAAACCACCGTGAACCCTATCAACCACATTCCAAGTTATCTGAGTTACAGAAGACTCGCCCCTCAACTTTTGCTCACACCGATAGACCGCTGGAAGCCGATGATTGGCTTCGTGAGATTGAAAGGAAACTGATTATTGCTCAGTGCTCAGATCATGAGAAGGTGCTTTATGCACCACACTACCTTACTGGAGCAGCCGCAGCATGGTGGGAAAACTTCCTACACATGCATCCCAGGGAACACAACATCACCTGGGAAGAATTCAAGGAAGGCTTCCATGGGGCACACATCCCCAGGAGCATCCTAAAGATCAAGAAGAGAGAGTTTGATGACCTGAAGCAAAGAGGCATGTCCGTCACAGAATACAACGGCCAGTTTACCCAACTGTCTCGTTATGCCTACGACGAGCACATGACAGAAAGCAAGAAGATGGAAAAATTCCTGGACGGCCTGGCACCAGCGTTAAGATGCCAAGCGAAAGAGGGACAAGACGCTGGTGGACAAGGCCATCACCCTGGAGAATGAGCGCCGTAGTCTGGAAGATATCCGCAAGCGAAAGAGGGACAAGACGACTCTTGCTCGCAGCAACCGAGGCAAGATTGAGGTCCCGAGGACAGACGCAAGGAGATCCACGACTACTGAACCAAGGCCCGTCGGACAATTTCATGCCAGGGATAAGGAGTACACATACCGTCCAGGGGTCACCTGCTATGCTTGTGGTCAACAAGGGCATTATGCTAAACAGTGCCCGAAGCCAAGAGACTCGGCCCCCAAGCCGAACAATGGTGGAAACAATCCAGCCCCCAAGCGCAACAACTTCAACCCCAGCAACAACCACAGGAAGGGTCACCTGAACCATGTGACCAGGGAAGAAGCGCAGAATGCCCCAGACATCGTGCTCGGTACGTTCCCTGTCAACACCGTACCTGCCACGGTTTTCTTTGATTCTGGAGCTTCCCATGCGTTCGTTTCGAAGAGTTTTGTTTCGCAACATGGTTTTCCGATACTTCCCTTGGAAAAATCTATGATCATCAAGTCCCCCGGAAATAAGCAAATCGCTCAGGGTTACTGCCAAGGAGTGGTCATTGAGTTCGAAGGACTACAATTCCACGCGAATCTCATCGTGTTGGAAAGTAAAGGACTGGATGTCATTTTAGGGATGGACTTGTTGACCACCAACAAAGGATTCATCGACTGTTTCAATCGGACAGTGATTGTCACCCACCATCACGGCAAGACGATAAGGGTTTCCGCCCAAGAAAGGCCACGATCACAGCAACCAAAACTGAACAAAATGGACATTGCAGAACTGAGAAAAGTTCCAGTGGTATGCGAGTTTCCCGATGTGTTCCCTGAAGAACTACCAGGCATGCCACCAGACCGAGAGATAGAATTCAGCATTGAACTAGCACCTGGCACCACTCCCATCTATAAGAAGCCGTATAGAATGACACCCTTGGAATTGGTGGAGTTGAAGAAGCAGATAAAGGAGTTGTTGGACAAAGGATTTATTCGAGCCAGCTCCTCACCATGGGGTTCGCCAGTGTTGTTCGCCAAGAAGAAGGATGGGACACTGAGACTGTGTATAGACTATCGAGCCCTCAATATGGTCACCATCAAAAACAAATATCCGATGCCACGGATAAATGATTTGTTTGACCAGCTCGCACAAGCCAAGGTATTTTCAAAGATTGATTTGAGATCGGGATACCATCAACTGAAGGTACGGACATAAGATATCCCCAAGACAGCATTCACTTCCAGATATGGGTTATACGAGTTTACAGTGATGCCTTTTGGACTAACGAACGCCCCCGCATATTTCGTCCACCTCATGAACAAAGTGTTCATGAAATACATGGACAAATTTGTGGTGGTATTCATTGACGATATTCTGGTTTACTCAAGGACACCAGAAGAGCATGCTGAGCACCTCAGGATTGTTTTGGGAGAATTGAGGAAACATCAGTTGTACGCCAAATTTAGCAAATGCGAATTTTGGCTAAGACAAGTTGGTTTCTTGGGCCATATATTGAACCAAGAAGGCGTGGCCGTAGACCCAGAAAAAGTCAAGGCCATACTAGACTGGAAGCCACCCGCCAATGTTACAGATGTGCGGAGTTTCCTAGGAATGGCCGGATATTACGGGAGATTTATTGAAGGATTCTCCACTGTGGCAAAACCTATGACACAGTTACTCAAGAAGGACAAGAAATTCGTATGGACGGAAGCATGTGAGCAGAGCTTCCAAGAACTCAAGAAGAAGCTGACAACCGCACCGGTCTTAACTGTGCCAGACATACACAAGAGCTTTGAAGTGTATTGTGACGCGTCCCGAAAAGGTCTCGGATGTGTGCTAATGCAGGATGGCAAAGTTGTCGCATATGCCTCCAGGCAGCTGCGAAAACATGAGGAAAATTACCCAACACATGACTTGGAGCTAGCAGCAGTTATACATGCACTCAAGGAATGGAGGCACTTTCTGTTGGGAAATCGCTGTGAAATATATACGGACCATAAGAGCCTCAAATATATTTTCACACAGCCAGAGCTGAATTTACGCCAACGACGCTGGTTGGAACTAGTCAAGGACTATGACGTCGGTATTCACTACCACCTAGGGAAAGCAAATGTAGTGGTCGATGCCCTTAGTCGAAACCCCAGCCCGGACAGTGACGGTCAGCAAAATTTGAGGCCTGAGTTTCAGCGAGAGTTCACTAGGCTCAACATGATGTTAGTCTCTGAGGGCACCGTATCGATCCTGGAGATACAACCCACCCTGGTGGAACAAATTAAGAAGGCTCAACAGGGACATCCCAGCATCGAAGGCATAAAGAAGAAAATGAATCTTAGTAAGACTTCAGAGTTCGTCACAGACAGTGAAGGAACATTATGGTACCGAGACAGACTTTGCGTACCTAACATTGAGGAACTCAAGCAACAGATCTTGACGGAAAGCCACACCGCCCCATACTCGATCCATCCTGGAGGAACCAAAATGTACAAGGACATCCAGGAAAGATTTTGGTGGCACGGTATGAAAAGAGATATAGCCACATTCACTGCTTGTTGCGATTCATGTCAGCGCATCAAGGCCGAGCACCAAAAGCCAGCAGGGCTACTCCAGCCTAACAGGATACCGGAGTGGAAATGGGATGAAATAGGAATGGACTTCATTGTCGGATTACCCCGATCACAACGCGGAAATGACGCCATATGGGTCATCACAGACCGACTAACCAAGGTTGCTCATTTCATTCCCGTGAAGACTACCTACTCCACACAAAGACTGGCAAAACTTTATCTCTCCCGTATAGTTTGCTTGCACGGAGTCCCAAAGACTATAATATCAGACCGAGGCACCCAATTCGTCTCCAAATTTTGGGATCACCTACAACAAGCTCTGGGCACGCAACTAGCTTTCAGTACAACATATCACCCTCAGACTGATGGAGAAAAAGAACGTGTAAACCAAATCCTAGAGGATATGCTAAGAGCCTGTGTGCTCACCTATGGATCCAGTTGGGAAGAGAGTTTGCCGTATGTCGAATTTGCTTACAACAACAGTTACCAAGCCAGCTTGCAAATGGCACCCTTTGAAGCGTTGTACGGACGAAGGTGTCGTACCCCTCTGAATTGGTCAGAAACAGGTGACAGCCGTATCTTCGGCCCAGACATGCTTAAAGAGGCCGAGGAGAAAGTTAAACAAATTAGGGACAGACTCAAGACAGCACAAAGCCGACAAAAGAGCTACTATGATCAGAAGCATCGTGAGGTCAGCTTTGAACCTGGTGATTCCGTATACCTCCGAGTATCTGCTATGAGGGGTCTGCACCGGTTCAAAATTAAGGGGAAGCTAGCCCCAAGATTTATTGGACCATTTTGTGTAAAGGCACGAAGAGGCACGGTGGCCTACCAACTAGACCTACCCAAGGAGCTGTCAGACGTCCATGACGTATTCCACGTCTCGCAGTTGAGGAAATGCGTGAGTAACCCGGAGAAACATGTACCTCATGAGGACATTGATATGCAACCAGATCTCACCTACAGAGAAAGGCCAGTAAAGATTTTAGAAGAGTCTGAACGGAGGACCCGTCAGAAAACGACAAGATTTTTCAGGGTTCAGTGGAGCAACCACACTGAGGATGAAGCCACATGGGAAAGGGAAGATTTCCTCCGAGCAGAGTATCCATATCTATTTGAGGAGCAGCAGAAATCTCGAGGACGAGATTTTTCCTAAGGGGGTAGGTGTTGTGACACCCAAGTTTTTATTTGGATTTTTCAAAAGATTTTTATTTGACTTGAGGGGAGTGATTTAAATTTTTCCTTTAAGAGAACTCTCCCTCTCAAAAATTTTTTTATGGCAAAAGTTTTATTTGGATTCACCCAAGATCTATCTTTGGTCTTGGAGGTTCTTGCTTTTCATTTGGACTCAAGACCAAATGTTTTTCTTTTGGGGAAAACAACTTTTAAAAAAAATCTTTTTGTAAATGCACTATGGCTTTTGGAAAACTCCTTTGCCACTTTCAACAATTCCTTCTTGCCATGGCCTTAGTGCAAATCCTCTCTCCTAACCCTTCCCTCACCTTTGGATCATGATCTGCATCAAATCCAGCAAGTTGGACCTCCCCATGTGATCATTTCCATTTGAATCTTATTCAAACAAATTTCTGTCTTCTATCCTACTACTTGGAGATTTACAAAGGAACTCCATTTTCTGTTTTGATTTTTGCCCCCAAACCAACTCTCCTCCCTAGTCCTTTGAACCCTCAACCAAGATCCATGAAGATCCACTGGTCTTCAGTTCAAAATTTTCAAACTACACTTGCTGCAAGTTTGGACCAGATTTGTCAAATTTGGTGAAATTCATTCAAAACCTTCTCCAAAAATTCCAAGTAAAATCAGGCAGCCTCTGGGTGCATTGAGTGGTCATCTCACCAAGTTACAGCTCCAGAGAAATTCATCTCATTGCAAAATCCCTCTGTCGAACACATGCAGTGCATGGTCATGTCAAGTTCAGAAAGTTCAGAGATTCAGTCAGTGGCTTGCTGTCGTTTTCTTCAGAGAAGGACGTCGATCTCGCCAGTGCCTCTGCGTCGCCTTGCTCATCGTCCCCTCCCCCTTGTTCCTGCACCGCACGAACGCCTGGCGCCTTGCGAACGTCGGTGATGAGCAGCAGAAGGTGCGCCGCCCCGTGACCGACGCCGGCGGCGGCTTTGCGGACGCCAGCGGGAGACACGGCACCAACGACGCCACCCAGCGCCGCCCAAACCACCGGAGCTCGCCGCGTGGCCTTCCACTCCCCCGAACGCGCTGACCACCCATGTCGTGAACCGCAGGGTGCGGAGCGCGCTCTCTGCCGCCGTCGAGCCCGTGCGGTCACCACACCGTGGACCGACGCCATTACGCCAAGACCATCTCCGTTTAGCTGTAACACGACTCCAGTAACCTCCACTGTTGCTGCCTGGCCGCTCAAACCCCCTGCCAATCCACTGCTCCGCCGTAATCGCTCGCCGGAGATTCTCCGTTCACGGCCACCCCATCGATCCGCCTATAAATAGAGGCCCCGAGCTTCAACTCGAGCACCCACCAGCCCTGCACTCCCCCTAGAGCACGCCTAGCCACTGGAAGAGCCCCGAGGAGGTCTCCTTCCTCGACTCCGGCCGCCGCGACCCGCCACGAGATCCAGCCCGATTCGCCCCCGTGTGTGCTCCTCCGCCTCCATTCTCTTACCAGTAGCTTCGCCATGCATCCCTCTTTCTGACCCGCACTTCAATTTGAAGCTTGCAGCCCTCCACCGGAGTTCCCCATCCTCACCCGAGCCGCCGTCCGCCGGAGAAAGTGTCGCCGTCGACATGGTGCTCCCCATTGGACGAGTCCACCACCCACCGACGCGGAAGAAGACGCTGAAGCTCTTGGTACCCTCCGTTTCTCCTAACTCGCCGTGGTTCGACGCCGGCGTCCACCGCAGTCTTCGGGCGCCGGTGAGCTTTTCAAACCTGACATGTGGACCCCGCGTGTCAGCCTCTGTTTTATTCCACCTCGAACCGTTTTCTGTTGACGCCTTCGGGCAAATACGTCTTCTCCTTTGCGCTTGCGCATTCCCAATCGAACCGTTTTCTGTTTTCTCAGTTAAAACCATGGAACTTTTCTGTTTCATTACAGATAAGTCCCTGGACAGAAACCTTTATAACTTTTTAATAAAAAGGAATTTTTGAGTGATTCTTTTTCGATCTTCAAATTTTGTCTAGTTTTTATGGGATTTATTTGAAAAATATTTGGAAAAGTTTCTGTGCACCCATTGGTTTTCACGTTAGTACCCGTTTCGTGACTGCCGTAGGTTCCGAAAGAGGTGACGGAGCCGCGAACTTCGCCGAGCTAGACTCCGACTTCTCCGAACCAGGCAAGCATGTTTTGAACATTTGATATGACAGGTGTTTTGCATGTTTGCGTGAAAGTTTGTGCGTGGCATATGAGTGTCGGTAAATACCTCGTTGCTTGTAAGGCAACGACCCGGTTGTTCCAAAGTTGCGATGACCTCTGATGAGAGGTGGCCTAATCATGTGGTGACATGAAGGGCAGCAAGGTGGTACTGTTGTAGCATACCAGCCTTGCGTCATCCGACTTTCCCCGACGCTAACGTGGTTAGAGCCACGTTATCGTTCTCTCCCCCTTCCGTGCTACCACATGTCTCATTGCCAAGATGCGGTTTAGTAAGTTGGTAACCTCTTTCCGTGTACACACCAAACAGAGAGGCCGGGATGATGGTACCTTGGCCCAGGATTAAAGCCAGTCATCCGGTCAGGGGGCATGGGTGTTTCCGGTTGGGACCGAGAGGGGGGGCACCCCCTTAGAGCGCGCGTATAGAAATTTGATCCCATGCTACGCGAGGTTGTAGCCTCCCTGTCTCAAGGTTTTTCTTGAACATTGCCGAGGGTGATCCCTGGCTTCAGATGGTTGAATTGGGTGTGTACTGGTTAGACGTGTTTCTTCCAAAACACCGTAGACGGAACTAGTCCCCGTGACTACTGAAATCCGTTGGCTGTGGTTAAGTACAAACTCTGCAGAGTCAATTCTTTCCAAATCATCGTATCCATGACCAAGTAATGAAAACATTATATCCATATCTATCCGCGTGGAAGAAAAAACTTGTCCCCGGTGAACAATCTCAGGTGGTAAATCCAGATTTATTGTTATTCCTGTGGATGGACTAACTTTATTTTTGTCTCATGCTTGTGATAATTTATGTTCCCGGACTGTAGTATTATTGAGTTATGATATAAGCCCTTTATGTGACGTCGCGCAGACGTTCGACTGTGGCGTGTTCTTGTTCCTTACTTTAAATATAAGCCCTTTTTGTGATGTCGCTCAGACGTCCGACTGTGGCATGCACTGTATTTATTTTCTGTTATAAGCCCTTTATGTGGTGTCGCCCCGACGCCCGATTGTGGCATCATTATTCCACATTTTCCGCTCGAGGAGTCTTTCAGACACTCGTTTGGCACCAGTATTACTATTCTGCAGTTTCCGCTCGAGGCGTCATTCAGACCCTCGCTTGGCACCCAGTATTTATTACCTCTATGTCTAATCTCACCGGTTAACTTGTTCATATGCTTCATGTTTACATTTGTTATATCTTATGTCCGAAGTGTCTTGCGAGTACTTTCATAGTACTCACCTGGCTTGTTGATTTGGCCAGATGTTGACGAAGGCGATCTCTTGGATGAAGAGTTTGATAGCGCGTCCGATGCCTAGAGGAGTCCCAGTCAGTCCTGCGCGATCCCGGATATTGGTCACTTGTATTGTATACGCTTCCGCCACCCGCAATAAGTCTCCTCGAGCCTCACTCCGACGCTCGAAGAGCTGTAGTCTTCTGGAATCATATCACTCGCTTCGCGGTGATATTTCCACCACCGTTATTATCGTGAGTTAGTAGTTGCCACCCTATCCGCCGTATTGTTTTAGCGGCGTGCATGTAATAAATTGTTGGGCAGTCTCTGCTCAACCTTGTATTATATTTAGTACTCCTGGTATTTTTCTTCTGTGACCAAGATACTGTCTACCAGTGAGAAGGAATTCTTCCTTGCTGGTCCGTAAAAGGGATTGGTCTCTCAATAATTATTTTCTTGAAAAACCGGTCGTGACACCGTCGTGAGGTTGGAAAGGGGAAACCAAGCCGGAACGGGACACATGCAGGCACAATTTCATAATAAGGATAATATCAACAAAAGACATTGCTGACCCTTTACACGCCCCCGCGGGGTACTTCTCGATTCCTCGCAGGGAACAAAAGGAAAGAACTTCTAGGATCCCTATTTACACGTGCCCCAGTGTCCGACGTCATCATCAACAGTGGGCCATGGGAGGCTGGCGCCAACCCCATCCAGATCAGCAGCGGCAGCGACCGGACGCTGCAGCCTTGCTTCGGGCGCGGCAAGAGCTTGGGGGCACGTAGCTGTCGTTGCTCGTCTCTGGAGTCTCGTAGAGCTCGGGAGAATCACTAGACTCCCAAGCGTCGCTGCTGCTACCAGAGGAGCCGCTGGCGACGCAGACAGCAGGCCCTGCCCCTGCTGCAGCGCCGTCCTGACGGCCCCTTTCGGGGCAGCACTCCAGGCGGTGGCCTTCCGCGTCGAAGACCTTGAAGGACAGCGTGGAGGCGTCGTCGTACTCGAAATGGATCGCGTGGGCGCCTTCCGCACGGCACACTCGAGCGACCGGCCTCACCCCAACCTTGGGTCATGAAGATCTTGCCCGAGGAGATGGCTTCAACTTCTGCTACAGCCGCCGGTGCGTCGCAGTCGGCGTGCTGCAGCCAAAGCTCGAGGGGCCCCCTCGGCGGCATCTCGGCAGAGAAGAAGGAAGGGAAGCAGATCCAAGTGCGTGGAGGCATTGCCGCCCACAGCACAAGTTCACGCGAGGAGTCCGCGGCGTGGACTCCGGGGGCGACGGCGCAGGCCACTGCGGCGCGGCGGCCTCGGCTGCGACGCAGGCGGCGCCGTTCGTTGCCTCTTCCTCCTGAGCCCTCGGCTTGGGCGTATAGATGTAATGGATACCCAGGAGGAGCCCGCTCGCACCAAGGCCTTGTCACCTCCTGCATCGCCACCACATCACGGCAGTGGACCGGCCTCTTCTTCGGCGGAAGCGGCCCCAGCTCATCACGGGGAGCCTTTCCCTTCTCCGCAGCGGAAAAACTTCGGATGGGCGCCATTGGTGTCGCTGTGAGCAATGGAGGAAAGGAGGAGAAGCGAGCTGAATGGGAAGAGATGGGCAACGGGGGCTCTGCCCCCCTCCCCATTTATAGGAGGAGAAGGCCAACCAACGCCCCCCACGATCACAAGTAATGATGGTTATTCCTTGCATGCAGCAGGGACTCGTCAAGTCGGGCAGTTGCCGAGGCAGCATGGGGAAGCGGAGACGCCCACGTCCAATCAACCGCCACGCGTCGACCAAGGCCGCAGGCTGTTGGGGCCCGCGGTGCTCCGCACTTGCCCTTTGGCTTCGCCACGAAGCCAAGTCCGAGTGCACCTTGGGCCCGGGGGCTACTGTCGGCGTTCTGGGAACGGGGGTCCCTAGACTTGCCTGCCTGCGGCCCACGGCGTGGCTCTGCGAGCGGGCCCGTACGGCCCATCTTCACCAACAAGCATTCAAGACCCTCACGAGTCGGACAACACGAGACCTCCTCGGGAGCGGCCTCACCAGGCTGGCTCGCAAGGGGCGGGGAGATCAAGGCAAGGCAAACCTCGCGAGGTTTGCCTGACGTGAGCCATGATGACCAAGGCCAGGCGGGCGCCAGCGCGCACAGTGTCGTTGCTTCCTCTTTGGTGCTAAGGGGGCAAGCGTAGGCGAGGAGTACCGAGGCATCAAGCAAAGGTTGCCATATCGGTGCAACGAGACCAAGACCAGCAGGACGGCAAGACGGAGGTCACCGTGTAGCCCAAGGCGGCATCACCACCAGAGCCTTTGGCAGGCGAAGACCACCTTTAGTCAGGATAGCTTGTACTAGTTGTCCCCTTTCAAATTGGCCGTTGTGGCATCCCTTCCCGCTCAATATTTGGGAAGAGGACCAAGGCCTCTATAACTAGGACTAGCCACCACAGTAGGAGGGGACGAGTCTCGAACTCATTCAGTTCATCCTCGCACCCACCAAGCACAAGAACACCTCACCTCAGGAGGTTGTTCTTCCCCTTGTACTGTTCATCCTCAGCCCGAGAGGCAATCCACCACGACACACTGGAGTAGGGTATTACACCAAAACGGTGGCCCGAACCAGTATATATCTTGTGTCCCTTGTGTTGCGAGTTCGTCGAGCTAAGCCTAGAGATCGCGGTGAGGTTGAGGGCGTGATTCGGTAGGGGGAAATCTTCATGCGCACCCCAGTGTTCGAACCTCAAGGGTTTTGCCGGAACCCGAAATCTGACAGCCGGCATCTGGCCAGTATGCCCCGATGGCAGCATGTGAGAAGTAGTTTAAGTTGTAGTATTAGAGCAAATTACCAGTACTACTTTAAGTTTGTAGTATTAACGTACAATGTCGGTAAGAGCATCCTTTGAGGGCTTTGAGTGTTGATTAGCATGTGTGCCCGTGTGCATTTTTTTGCGTTAATCATTAGAAGATCACGAAACACGCGGTTTCTATGTCGTACTCGTCTGCGTTTTTTTATTAATGATCCATAAGTCAGTTACCTATGCGATGTTTCCTAATAAACCAGGCGTACCATTGACCGAAAAAAATCAACTACACGTGTACATTTTTTTGGAGATGGGATCTGCCAATTTTCTGTTTTCTCACACACGAGTATTTTACGCGTTTCGTCTATGTTGTGTGTTTTCCCCTGCCCAAGTTTCAAGTTTCGCAGCGAAATTTTCATTAGGCGCGCGATTTCTGAATATATTCCTCCAACCACATCCCCACCCATCAAATTTCCTCAGTATCTCCCCCACCCCCCACGCCTCCCCCTACCGGCATCTCAAACCGCCGCCGCCGCAACCACATCTCAAACTGCTTGGATCCAGTCAGGTAACCCACCGATCTCTATCACGACCCCGGCCTGATTGCTTAAATGGCGCCTGCGAAACATCCTCATGCCTCCAAATCCCCACCGCCAGGAGCTGATGGCCGTCCATGGCGTGATGGACGCTGTGCGTGTTGACCCGGAGGAACACCTCGCCTCCGCCGCCGTCGACGTGGTGCAGGCTCTGGACCAGATGAAGTGCCCCAACGACTACCCCGCAGGACTTAACAGGTAAGATCTGACCAGCTAAATCTTACCAATACCACTTGCAACGGCTATGATTTTGTCGGTGTCCTGGGAACGGGGGTGCCCAGACTTGCCTGCCTGCGGCCCATGGCGTGGCTCCACCAACGGCCCAGTATGGCCCAGCTTCGGCAGCAACAACTCAAGACCCTCACGAGGGCCCAAGCCTCGCGAGGCGGACGACACCAAGACCTCCCTGGGGGCGGCCTCGCTAGGCCGGCTCCCGAGGAGCGGAGATATCTATGCAGGGGGCACCTCACGAGGTTCACATGACGTGAGCCGTGACGACCAAGGCCAAGCGGGCGCCAGCGGGTGCAGTGCACCAGTTTACTCTTTGGTGCTAAAGAGGCAAGCACAGGCAAGGAGTCCCGAGGCATCAGGCAAAGGTTTCCATATAGGTGCAACAAGACCAAGACCAGAAGGACGGTAGGACAGAGGTCACCGCGGAGCCCACAACAGCGTCACTACAAGAGCCTTGGGTAGGTGAAGACTACTTTTATGAGGATAGCTTGTACTAGTTGTCTCCCTTCAAAATTGGCCGTTGTGGGATCCCTTCCCGCCTACATTTGGGAAGAGGACCACGGCCTCTATAAATAGGACTAGCCACCACCATCGGGGGAGAACGGAACTTGGATAGGATCCATTCCATCCTCACATCCACCAGCTCATCGAGCTCAAGAACACCTCTCCTCCTGAGGCTGTCCATCCACTATACTAGTTCATCCTCAGCCCTTGAGGCAATCCACCACCACACTGGAGTAGGGTATTACACCACGCGGTGGCCCGAACCAGTATAAACCTCTGTGTCTCGTGTTGTTTGGGTTCATCGAGCTAGGCCATGGAATCGTTGGGTAGGCAGGCTGGGGAGAAAGAGTCCTTCATGCGCACTCCAGAGTTCGAACCTCTCAAGGGTCTGTGGAGCCCTGAATCCGACATTTGGCGCGCCAGGTAGGGGGGCGCCAAAGTTTTTCCTCCGTCGATCCATGCTCCACCGCTCCACCAGTTCCACGGCTGATGCTCGTCGAGCCCGTGCTGAGCGCCGCGCCGCTCTCAACGCTCGTGTCACCCAGACGGCACCCATCGGTGGGCCTCCCCGCCGCTCTCCATCACTTGCTGCCAACACCGCCACCGGCCCGGCGGGGAACGAGCAGCAGGCTTCGTCGTTTCACCCCTCCGTGCGGCGGGACGGACGCACCGCCACCCCGTCGCTGACTCTGGCCGGTTCGTAGTCCCACGCTCGCCGCGGGCCCGCGGACGCGCAGGCTGTGCTGCTCATGGCACGCGAGCTCCTGCGCTACCGCCCAGTCGACGACCTCTACGAGGACTGGCTAGACCGCATCGCCGAGCTCGTCGGCACCGCTGGGGGCTCTCCTGCACCATCCCTCTCGCTGCCTCATCCTCCACCTACTATGGGCGACGTGGCCCACGGAGCACCATCACCTCCTCCGCGTCAAGACGTCGCCCTTGCACCAAGACGCGCGGCCCACCGCATAGGGTGCCCGCATGTGAGGAAGGAAGCTGCCAGGAGGTCCCTTGGCCGCAAGAAGACGCTCCTGCACTCCCAGCACCACCACGTCAAGGCCGTGCGCCGCCCATGGTGGCGGCGCATGGGTACGAAGACCAAGCTCCGCCCCATGACGGGCTCCAGTGACTACAGAAGGCTCCCGTGCCTTCACTCCCGAGCTGCACAACGTCGTGTGGCCCGGGAAGTTCAAGCCCGACCTGCCTCCACACTACGACGGCACCCCCAACCCCGCCGAGTTCCTGCAGCTCTACGAGCTGAACATCGAGGCAGCCAACGGCGATGAGAAAGTCATGGCGTACTGGTTTCCCATGGCCCTCAAAGATGGCGCGCGCTCGTGGCTTCTGAACTTGCCCATGGGATCGATCTCCTCCTGGGGCGAGATGCGCGAGTGTTTCGTCACCAACTTCCAGGGCACTCGCGACTGCCCGCCGGCCGCGGGTGACCTGCGGCGCATCAAGCAACAGCTGGGGGAAACCCTGCAGAAGTACATCCAGCGCTTCAACAGCGTTCGCCTCAAGTTCCCCAAGGTAATGGACAAGGCCATCATCTCAGCGTTCTCTGATGGCGTTTGTGACGTCAAGATGAAGGAGGAGCTCGCCATCCACGAGGACCTATGCACGACTCTGGAAATGTTCAACATGGCAACTAAGTGCGCGAGAGCTGGGGAGGGGCGCCTCTCCCTCCTCGAGCTTCCAGCTGCCGACCCAGAAGACAAGAAGGCCAAGACCAAGGATGTGAAACGCAAGGGAGCGGCCGTGCTCGCGGCTGAGCTAGAGATGAAGTGTGGCCGCGACCACCCGGAGTCGTCCAAGGGCAGCCGTCCGTTCTGCGCCTTCCACAACGTACACAGCCACAACACCAACGACTGTCAGGAGCTCAGGGCCATCTATGATGGGCGCTTCGGTCGACGCCCCGAGTGCAACGACCGGGGCTACGGCCGAGGAGGAGGACGAAGTGGAGGATGCTGGGACGACCGCGGCCCCCGCCAGGAGTGGCGCGACCAGCCTCGCGAGGACCACTAGCAGGACTAGACTCATGAGGGCGCCTGGAGGGAACAACCTCGTGAGGACAGTCCTCAAGGAAAGGCTGGCCTCCCGCCACTGCCACCACCGCCAAGGAGGAACGACGATCATCATCAGGATGAGGGGGCTGGGGGCTTCCAGGAGCCGC
This sequence comes from Aegilops tauschii subsp. strangulata, assembly GCF_002575655.3. NCBI lineage: Eukaryota > Viridiplantae > Streptophyta > Magnoliopsida > Poales > Poaceae > Aegilops > Aegilops tauschii. The sequence continues at coordinate 389,722,680 of NC_053036.3, read as the reverse complement.
GCACCATCGCCTGCATCTTGGGTGGCGCTCAGGCCCCAGCTTCCCAGCGCATCTTCAAGTAGTTTGTGCGTGAGGTAAACGCGGCTCTCCCCAGGCTTGAGGCCACGCGCCCGCTCCGGTGGTCCAAGTGCACCATCACCTTCAACTCGTCAGACCAGCTCAAGTGCGCGGCAACTGCCGGTGCCCTCCCAATGCTCTGCTCACCCATCATCAGCAATGTCCTTGTCACCAAGACCCTTATTGATGGCGTCGCAGGACTCAACGTTCTATCCATCGATACGTTTGACTGCCTCCAAGTGCCATATGATCAGCTGCAGCCAACCAAGCCCTTCTCAGGAGTGACCGACGGCTCCACCACCCCGATAGGGCAGATCCGCCTCCCTGTCACCTTCGGCAAGCGCGACAACTACCGCACTGAGCTCATTGACTTTGACGTCACCCACATTCGCCTTCCGTACAACGCCATCCTCGGGTACCCTGCCCTGGCCAAGTTCATCGCAGTGACTAATCATGGTTACAACGTCCTCAAGATACCAAGGAGCGGCGGCATCATCACGATCGCCTGCGAAGAGAAGGACACGGTGTGCTCTCTCGAGCACGCCTACCAGGCTGCGGCGGTCGAGGACCCAGACAACGAAGGCGTCATCTATCCTCCTGAGGCCGTCCCCAAGAAGACAAAGCAGCGACTCCACCAAGGGCCTCGGGAGAGTGGCGTCTCCAGCGGCACCACCTCAGGACCTACGCCCGTCGATGGGGCGCCTCCCTCCCTCGCATAGGAAGGCGCGCCCGGTGCCCTCCTCAGGCAGGGCTCCGGGGCTCTCTTCTATAGGGCCTCAGACCTAGCCAACGTCACGAGGGAGGCACTCGGGCACCACGTGGAGGCAAGCTTCACCGCACGCTTCCCTCATTAGGGCACAAGGCACGAGGTGCCTGGTGCTCAGGAGTTCATCACCAAGACCACCAAGGAGCTTCAAGAGGCAAGAGCCATGCGCGGCAACCGCCGCCCACCACCTGGCGCGGCTCCTTGTCCTCGCGCGGACGACGAGCTGCATGTCTGCGTCGACATTCCAGGGCTCAACAGGGCCGCATCTCAGGAGCGCTTCTTGCCATCGCGCGTCGGCCGTTGTGAAGGCCCACCACACAGCTATGTTCGCATGCCTTTCGGCTTGCCGAACGCGGCTGTCACCTTCCAGCGCCGCCTGCGGAGCATCCTGGCGGCCCAGGAAGCCAGCCACCAGGTGGTCCTGGCGGAGATGGCGATGGTCCTTCACGAGCCTCCCGGCCTCCCCGAGCCTCCTGAGGCTCAGGGCCCTGGCGGCTCATGAGGAGCAACTTCTTCAGCACGCGTCTTCAACTACTCCAACACCTCATCAACAACGGTGCTAGGTGACATTTTCGGGTTTATTCAGCTGGGGGCGCCCCTCGGGCTGCATCATCCCCAGGTCGCACAGGCCTGTCCCTGCGACGTGTATCCGTCTGCATCTTTAATTTACTCTGTTGGGGGCGCCCCTCGGGCTGCATCATCCCCAGGCCGCATGGGTCCGTCCCTGTGGCATGTATCGTTCTTGCATCTATCTAAACTAGCGTTACTTGCCCCTTTGAGGTAATTTATACCTGCTTGATTACCCTTCGCGGCATCCCGCGTTGCTGACCGACCTTTTCATCATCCCTCAACAGGGACTACGCATGCTGGCACGGCGCTTGTGCTCGTGTCCATCCCTGCAACGCTGATAAACCTGAGAGATCGAGCCCTGGCTTGCGGCCGGCCCCGCGCATGTCACCTCACTGGATCCTCAGTTCCTACATCTTCTTGCAGAACGATCAGCGGCAGGACAACTAACATGATGACGCGCTATATTCCCCTCTCGAACTGACCCGCAGGAATCTCTGGAGCCTAACTACGGGTGGCCCCACCAGCTCCTTCCTTTTCTCATGCAATTTGCTTGTGCGTTAAAGGGGGGGATCTTGAGCATCGCGCCTGAGGATCTCTTACTGACTCTCCAGCCTTCACCCCCTGGCCTTTACCACGGCATCGTGACCTGGCATACCAGCGGAAGCTGAGCTTCGCTCGAGGGTCGGGTCCCGAGGACGCAGAGCACTTAGAAGAGCATGAAAAGGGGGGAGATGGCGCGGACCTAACCTAGCCGTACCACCACCGCTGACGTGCAAATCGGGCGCTGCACATGGAATCGCCTCAGGCTCGCTAAGATAAGTCGCGCATTCAAGTTAGCCTAGCGCTGCGACTCAGGATTTTCAACTCTTGCAAACTTGCTCTGGCAATGCCGCCTTCCTTTTCTACCTTCAGGGAGCTGCTTGCACGCTAAAGGGGACCTCTTGAGCATCGCGCCTCACTCTTACCGGACCTTGGGTCGCTCACTTGCTGGCCTTGACCACGGCATCGCGACCTGGCATACCAGCGACGGCAGAAGCCTGCCTGGGAACTGGGACCTATCGGCGTAGAGCGCTAAGCTACAGCGAGGACGAAAAGGGGGGGACAATGGTGAAGCAAGACATGCAACCGCGAACATCATAATGGGAATAATATCGGCGCAAAAGCACAACAGATTCTTTACACACCCCCACGGGGTTCATCTCGATTCCGCACAGGGAACAAAAGAAGAAGGCTTCCAGGAGTTATATCTACAGACGTCGCCGCCGACGCCATCTTCAACAATGGGCCAGGAGGAGCAGACGCCAACCCCATCCAGATCATCCACGACGACGACCAGATGCCATCGCTGCGCTCCGAGCACGGCGAGAGCTCGGGAGCACGCAGCTATCGTCGCTCCTCTCTGTAGTCTTGTCAAGCTCAGGAGAGTCGCTGGACTCCCAAGAGCCGTCGCTGCTACTGGAGGAGCTGCCGGCAGGACCGAGGGCGGGCTCAGCGCCTACTGCCGCACCATCCTGACGGTCCCCTCCAGGGCAGCACTCCAGGTGGCGGCCCTCCTCGGCGAAGACCTTGAAGAACAGCGTGGAGGCGCCGTCGTACTCGAAGTGGATGGCGAGGGCCCCCTCCGTGCGGCAAGCGTGGGCGACCTCGCCCATCCACGTGTCATGAAGATCTTGCCCGGGGAGATGACCTCGACCTCCGCCCCCGATGCCGGAGTGCTGCACTAGGCGTGCTGCAGCCACAGCTCGAGCGGCCCTCTTGGTGGCATCTCTTCAGCAAAGAACCACGGAAGCTTCATCCACATGTGCGGTGGCATCGCCGCCCATACCACGAACTCGTGCGAGGAGCCCTCGGCATGAGTTCATGGGTCGGTGGCTCGTGCAACCTTGGCATGGCCGCCATGGCCTTGGCGCGAGCGGCGCTGCCTCCTCCACCAGAGCCTTGCACTTGGGCGTACAAGGGCAGCGGGTAGCCAGGAGGAGGCCGCTCGTACCAAGGCCTCATCACCTCTAGCCTCACGCCCGGCATCGCGGGAGCTGCGGAACCTCTTTTTCGGCGGAAGCGGCCCTTGCTCCTCGCGGGGAGCCTTGCCCTTCTCAGCAGCAAAGAATCTCCTTATCGGTGCCATGGGTGTCGCGGCAATACGACGAAGCAAGGAGGACGAAGAAGGAGCGGGCAGCGAGCAGAAGGAGATAAGCAACGGGGGCTCCGCCCCTCTCCTCATTTATAGCAAGAAGGAGGCCAACCGTCGACCTCCACGATTGCACGCAATGATTGTTTTCTTCTGCATGCAGCAGGGTCTCGTCAAGTCGAACGGTTGCTGAGGCAGCATGGGGAAGCGGAGGCGCCCACATCCCGTCAATCGCCACGCGTCAATCAAGGCCGTAGGCAGTTGGGGCCCGCGGCGCCCCGCACTTGTCCTTTGGCTTCGCTTGGAGCCAAGTTCGAGCGCGCCTTAGGCCCGGGGCCTACTGTCGGCGTCCTGGGAACGGGGGTGCCCAGACTTGCCTGCCTGCGGCCGACGGCGTGGCTCCACCAACAGCTCGGTACGGCCCAGCTTCGACAGCAACAACTCAGGACCCTCGCGAGGGGCCATGCCCCGCGAGGCGGATGACACCAAGACCTCCCTGGGGGCGGCCTCGCGAGGCCGGCTCCCGAGGAGCGGATATATCTATGCAGGGGCACCTCGCGAGGTGCACATGACGTGAGCCGTGACGACCAAGGCCAGACGGGTGCCAGCGGGCGCAGTGTACCAGTTTCCTCTTTGGTGCTAAAGAGGAAAGCGAAGGCGAGGAGTCCTGAGGCATCAAGCAAAGGTTTCCATATTGGTGCAACAAGACCAAGACCAGTAGGACGGAGGTCACCGCAGAGCCCACAGCAGTGTCACCACCAGAGCCTTTGGTAGGCGAAGACTACTTTTGTCAGGATAGCTTGTACTAGTTGTCTCCCTTCAAAATTGGCCGTTGTGGGATCCCTTCCCGCCTACATTTGGGAAGAGGACCAGGGCCTCTATAAATAGGACTAGCCACCACCATAGGGGGAGAATCGAACTTGGATAGAATCCATTCCATCCTCACATCCACCAGCTCATCAAGCTCGAGAACACCTCTACTCCTGAGGCTGTTCATTGATACGTCTCCGTCGTATCTACTTTTCCAAACACTTTTGCCCTTGTTTTGGACTCTAACTTGCATGATTTGAACGGAACTAACCCGGACTGACGCTGTTTTCAGCAGAATTGCCATGGTGTTATTTATGTGCAGAAACAAAAGTTCTTAGAATGACCTGAAACTTCACGGAGATTATTTTTGGAAATAATAAAAAATACTAGCGAAAGAATCAAGGCCAGGGGGCCCACACCCTTTCCACGAGGGTGGGGGCGCCCCCCTGCCTCGTGGGCCCCCTGGACCTCCACCGACCTCAACTCCAACTCCATATATTCGTGTTCAGGGAGAAAACAATCAGAGAGGGAAGATTCATCGCGTTTTACGATACGGAGCCACCGCCAAGCCCTAAACTCTCTCGGGAGGGCTGATCTGGAGTCCGTTCGAGGCTCCGAAGAGGGGAATCTGTCGCCGTCGTCATCATTAACCATCCTCCATCACCAATTTCATGATGCTCACCGCCGTGCGTGAGTAATTCATCGTAGGCTTGCTGGACGGTGATGGGTTGGATGAGATTTATCATGTAATCGAGTTAGTTTTGTTAGGGTTTGATCCCTATATCCACTATGTTCTGAGATTGATGTTGCTATGACTTTGCTATGCTTAATGCTTGTCACTAGGGCCCGAGTGCCATGAGTTCAGATCTGAACCTATTATGTTTTCATGAATATATGTGAGTTCTTGATCCTATCTTGCAAGCCTATAGTCACCTACTATGTGTTATGATCTGGAAACCCCGAAGTGACAATAATCGGGACCACTCCCGGTGATGACTGTAGTTTGAGGAGTTCATGTATTCTCTATGTGTTAATGCTTTGGTCCGGTACTCTATTAAAAGGAGGCCCTAATATCCCTTAGTTTCCGCTAGTACCCCGCTCCCACGGGAGGGTAGGACAAAAGATGTCATGCAAGTTCTTTTCCATAAGCACGTATGACTATATTCGGAATACATGCCTACATTACATTGATGAATTGGAGCTAGTTCTGTGTCACCCTATGTTATGACTGTTACAAGATGAACCGCATCCGACATAATTCTCCATCACCGATCCAATGCCTACGAGCTTTTCACATATTGTTCTCCGCTTATTTACTTTACCGTTGCTACTATTACAATCACTACAAAACCTAAAAATATTACTTTTGCTACCGTTACCGTTACTTCCATACTACTTTGCTACTAAATACTTTGCTGCAGATACTAAGTTATCCAGGTGTGGTTGAATTGATAACTCAACTGCTAATACTTGAGAATATTCTTTGGCTCCCCTTGTGTCGAATCAATAAATTTGGGTTGAATACTCTACCCTCGAAAACTGTTGCGATCCCCTATACTTGTGGGTTATCAAGACTATTTTCTGGCGCCGTTGCAGGGGAGCATAGCTCTATTCTTTGAGTCACTTGGGATTTATATCTGCTGGTCACTATGAAGAACATGAAAGACGAGAAAACAAAAATTTATCCCTCAACTACGAGGGTAGGTAAGGAACTGCCATCTAGCTCTGTACTTGATTCACCTTCTGTTTTGAGTAAGCTTGCGACACCTAAACCTGCTTCTGCTATTAATTTAGATATGTTGCATGTTATTGATGATGCCACTTCTGCTATGCATGATACTTATGATGAAACTACTTCTATGCTTGATACTACTGTGCCACTTGGTGAATTTCTTGATGAACAACTTGCTAGGGCTAGAGAGAATGAAATTATTGAAACTAATAATATTGATGAAAGTGATGATGAAGATTCTCCCCCTAAATATGAATTGCCTGTTGTGCCTGAGGGTTATGTTATGGATGATGAAACTGCTAGAGACTTTCTTGCTTGCAATGATAGAAGTGATCTTAAGAAATTATTAGCTAAGCTGAAACAAAAAACTCTGAATGCTAGAATGAAATATGATCCTGCTTATGCTACTTCACCTATCTTTGTTACTGATAAGGATTATGAATTCTCTGTCGACCCTGATATAATTACTTTGGTTGAATCTGATCCTTTCTATGGCTATGAATCTGAAACTGTTGTGGCACATCTTACTAAATTAAATGATATAGCCACCCTGTTCACTAATGATGAGAAAACTCGCTACTATTATATCCTTAAGATATTTCCGTTCTCATTAAAGGGTGATGCTAAGATATGGTTTAACTCTCTTGATCCTGGTGTGTGCGTAGTCCCCAGGATATGATTTATTACTTCTCTGCTAAATATTTCCCCGCTCATAAGAAACAAGCTGCTTTAAGGGAAATATATAATTTTGTGCAAATTGAAGAAGAGAGTCTCCCACAAGCTTGGGGGAGGCTTCTCCAATTACTTAATGGTTTACCTGATCATCCTCTCAAGAAAAATGAAATACTTGATATCTTTTATAATGGACTAACCGATGCTTCCAGAGATTACCTGGATAGTTGTGCTGGTTCTGTTTTCAGGGAAAGAACACCAGACGAAGCTAAAATTCTATTGAATAATATGTTGACCAATGAAAATAATTGGACACTTCCTGAGCCAACTCCTGAGCCTATTCCTAAACCAACTACGAAGAAGAGGGGTGTTCTATTTCTCAGTCCTGAAGATATGCAAGAGGCAAAGAAATCTATGAAAGAAAAGGGTATTAAAGCTGAAGATGTTAAGAATTTACCTCCTATTGAAGAAATACATGGTCTTAATTTACCGCCTGTGGAAGAAATACATGATCTTAATCCATTACCTATTGAAGAAGAAACACATGGTCTTGATAACCCGACACAGGTAGTGAAGGTAAATTCTCCCTATAGATACGATAAAGCTGAAATCCCTCCTTATAAGTCTGCTAGCCAATGCTTAGATGAGTTTGATGATTTTATGGCTAAGCAAGAAAACTTCAATGCTTATTTTGGTAGAGAATTAAAACGTAATTCTTATATGCTTGAACACTTGAGTGATTATATGTCTAGAGTTAAAGGTGAACTTAAACTCATTAGTAAACATGCTTCTATGGTTACCACTCAAGTAGAACAAGTACTTAAAGCTCAGAATGATTTGCTCAATGAATTGAATAGTAAGAATAATGATTTTGCTGTTAGAGTGGCTACTAGAACCTCTGTATCCTGAAGGCCATCCTAAGAGAATTGAGCAGGATTCTCAGAGAAATAATATAGATGCACCTAGTCCTTCTAAAAAGAAGAAAAAGAAAAATGATAGGACTTTGCATGCTTCTAGTGAACCTGTTGTAGACACACCTGAGAATCCCAATGATATTTCTATTTCTGATGCTGAAACACAATCCAGTAATGAACATGAACCTAGTGATAATATTAATAATGATGTTCATGTTGACGCTGAACCTAGCAATGATAATGATGTAGAAGCTAAACCTGCTGTTGATCTTGATAACCCACAATCAAAGAATCAACGCTATGATAAGAGAGACTTTGTTGCTAGGAAACACGGTAAAGAAAGAGAACCATGGGTTCAGAAACCCATGCCTTTTCCTCCTAAACCATCCAAGAAAAAGGATGATGAGGAGTTTGAGCGCTTTGCTGAAATGATTAGACCTATCTTCTTGCGTATGCGTTTGACTGATATGCTCAAAATGAATCCTTATGCTAAGTATATGAAAGAAATTTTTACTAATAAAAGAAAGATACCGGAAGCTGAAATTTCCACCATGCTTGCTAATTATAATTTTAAGGGTGGAATACCTAAGAAGTTAGGAGATCCAGGAGTACCCACTATACCATGCTCCATTAAAAGAAATTATGTTAGAACTGCTTTATGTGATCTTGGAGCCGGTGTTACTGTTATGCCTCTTTCTTTATATCGTAGACTTGATTTGAATAAGTTGACACCTACTGAAATATCTTTGCAAATGTCCGATAAATCAACTGCTATACCTGTCGGTATTTGTGAGGATGTGCCTGTTGTGGTTGCAAACGTTACTATTTTAACGGACTTTTTTATTCTTGATATTCCCGAGGATGATAGTATGTCTATTATTCTTGGAAGTCCCTTTTTGAATACTGCAGGGGCTGTTATTGATTGCAACAAAGGCAATGTCACTTTTCATGTTAATGGCAATGAGCATACGGTACACTTTCCGAGGAAACAACCTCAAGTTCATAGTATAAACTCTATTGGAAAAATTCCATTGATTATTTTTGGAGGTTTTGAATTTCCTTTACCTACTGTCAAGAAGAAATATGATATTCTTATTATTGGGGATGTGCATAGCCCCGTTGAGGTAACATAGTGTTATTCGAAATTTCTCCGGTTTCATGCGATTCGGAATGAGTTTGTTAACAAGACCTGATCAACCTTGTTAGTGGATTCCTTTTGATGAGCATGAGATGGATGAAGTTAGACGGCACAACCTTCTGTACCCTCCTTCTACTTTCTGTTATTTAGTTGAAATAAAGTAAAAATAGTATTTTCTGTCTGTTTTCTGAATTACCCGTGCAATATAAAAATACCCCGAAAATAAGAGTTCTCCAAATGCCCCGAAATTGAAATATGATTTTTTCTGGAATATTTGAGAATATCTAGTACTGAGAACACAGCAGGGGGAGCTGGCACCTGGCCACGAGGGTCCAGGGCGTGCCCACCCCCTGGGCGCGCCCCCTGCCTCGTGGGCCCACAGTGGCTCCCCTCCACTTATTCCTGCACCCACACACTTCTTCTTCCTCCCAAAAAAATCACCAACCAGCTCAAGCACGAGTTCTAGCTGATTTTGCTGCGATTTTCGATCTCCTAGCTCAAAGCACCTCTCACAAAACTGCTTTGGGGGATTGTTCCTTGGTATGTGACTCCTCCATTGGTCCAATTAGTTTTTGTTCTAGTGCTTTATTCATTGCAAATTTGTGCTGCCTAGGTGACCATGTTCTTGAGCTTGCATGTCAAATTTATATGGTTCCAAGTAGTTCTAATGCATGATATAGTCTCTAGGCACTTGTGGGAGTAGTTGCTATCAATTTTGTTGAGCTTGGTTCACTTTTATTTGAAGTTACTAAAAATTTCAGAAATTTTTAGAAAATGATGAAGAGATTTTTGAGGGGCTCTTCGAGCCGAAGCTCGAAGGATAAGCAAAGTGAAGAAGAAGAGAGGCCCAAATATAATCTGCCTCGCACCGCGGAGGTTCGGCCGTGTGAATGGCCTTGTGATGATTTCTTGAGAGCAGCCGGGATTTATGATGATTTTTATGAGTTGGTTGAGAATGCAGGCCTCACCGACTTCCTCCGCGACGAACGCGAACAGTATCTCTTACTCACTAGTACCTTTGTGCAAAATTTTCATTTCCATTCTAGGAGGTCACCACCTATGGTGGATTTTTATTTATATGATGAGTATAAGGAGATGACCCTTCGTGAATTCTGTGAGGTGTGCAAGTTACCTTTTCCGGGTTTCATAGAGGAACCACATCGTAACGATGTGGAGGGGTTTATTGATACAATTGTTGTAGGGGAAACAAGGAAGGTTTTCGACGCACGAATCACTAGCATACATTTTCCTGTTCTACGTTACTTTGCTATATTTGCTAGTAGGTGCTTAATTGGTCGCGGAAACTGTGGAAACCTAAGTGTCCCTGATATTATTATTTTTTGCCATGCCTTGTTTCGTGATGATACATTTAGTATGGGCGCTATTGTTGCAAAGCGGTTAAATCTTAACCGTACTAAGGGCCCCATCTTGGGAGGCATCTTCGCCTCGCACCTCGCTGCATACTATAACATACCTATTAGGAACTATGAGAAAGAAGAAAAACTGTTGCCTTCTGTTTATCTAGATTATAAGAGTTTGGTAGCACATGATTTTATTGTTAAGAATAGGGAAAGGGCGCTTAAATATAAACTGTTATTTGATAAAAATCACCCCGAGACTATTACCTTGCCTACTCCTTCCTTGTTTGATTTATCTGCAGGACAGTATCTCGTTCCGCTGGCGGCCATCCACGCTTACCGGAACCCTACAGAGCCAGAGCCAGAGCCAGAGCCGGAACCACAATTTGATCCTCCACGACAGTCTAATTACCAGTGGGATCCGGAGGCGATTGCCAACCAGTGGAAATCCGAGGCTTCTTCACAGTACGACCCCAATTATAACTATGGATATCCGCCAGGCCAGCCGTGGCCATAGACCAACTTTGGCCAAAAGCCTAAGCTTGGGGGAGTACGTATCTCTCACCGACATTACATTCATGTTTACACACTCGTTGCTAGTTGTCGGTGCTCATACTTTTTCATTGTACTATCCATGCTAGTTTATTTTTCTTTTTATGCTTTCTTCTTGTGTGTTTGAAAAACCTTAAGAAAAACAAAAAAAATAGTTGTAGCGTTTAGCTAGTTTACTTTCTTGCTTGTAGTAGTAATAATTAAAACAAAACCCAAAAATATTTCCTGCTCTTCTTTCGCTTGTTGGGAGCTTTCCCGTGTAAATAGTTTTATTTCTTTTCTTTTCTTTGCGGGTCGATAGGAGAAGACCATAATAAAAATGTTAAAGTAGCTCTTATGCGTTATTGTTGATTTAACCAAGAGCCCATATTGCCTTGTCTTCTCCTGTTTATTGAATGCTTGCAGATTCCAGCTTAGTCCAATGCACGTGCACTATTATTATTATTCACATCGTTCAGTCGTGCAAGTGAAAGGCAATTATGATGATCTATGATGGACTGATTGAGATGGGAGAAGTTGGTATGAACTCGACCTCTCTTGTTTTTGTAAATATGATTAGTTCATCGTTCCTGATTCAGCCTAATATGAATAAACATGTTTGCAATGACAATTAGAGATTATAGTTGCTTATGTCATGCTTAATTAGCTGGGAGTTTATACTGGTTTACCTTGCGTGCCAACATGCTATTAAAATAGTTGTGATGTGGTATGATGGGGTGGTATCCTCCTTTGAATGATTCAAGTGACTTGACTTGGCACACGTTCACACATGTAGTTGAAACAAATCAACATAGCCTTCACGATATTTATGTTCATGGTGGATTATATCCTACTCATGCTTGCACTCAATGTTCATTAATTTTAATGCATGTTCATGACTGTTGTTGCTCTCTAGTTGGTCGCTTCCAAGTCTTTTGCTAGCCTTCACTTGTACTAAGCGGGAATACTTCTTGTGCATCCAATTCCTTAAACCCCAAAGTTATGCCATATGAGTCCACTATACCTTCCTATATGCGGTATCTACCTACTGTTGCAAGTAAATTTGTATGTGCCAAACTCTAAACCTTCAAATGAAATTCTGTTTGTATGCTCGAATAGCTCATGTATCAACTAGGGCTGTCCGTATCTTCCATGATAGGTGGGTTATTCTCAAGAGGAGTGGACTCCGCTCCTCACTCACGAGAAAATGGCTGGTCACCGGGATGCCCAGTCCCGTGCTTTATGCAAATCAAATCAAAATAATTGCAAACAAAACTCCCCCGGGACTGTTGTTAGTTGGAGGCACTCATTGTTTCGAGCAAGCCATGGATTGATGCTTGTTGGTGGAGGGGGAGTATAAACTTTACCATTCTGTTTGGGAACCGCCTATAATGTGTGTAGCATGGAAGATATCGCCATCTCTTGGTTGTTATGTTGACAATGAAAGTATGCCGCTCAAAATATTATTTATCTCTATTTCAAAATCGAGCTCTGGCACCTCTACAAATCCCTGCTTCCCTCTGCGAAGGGCCTATCTATTTACTTCTATGTTGAGTCATCACCCTCTTATAAAAAAGCACCCGCTGGAGAGCACCGCTGTCATTTGCATCCATTACTAATAATTTAAATTGGGTATGACTATGACTGGATAACTTTTACCATGAATTACAATGTTTAGTCAGTCCTTGGTCTTTAAAGGTGCTCTGCATTTATGTTTTGCGGTCTCAGAAAGGGCTAGCGAGATACCATCTTGTTATATCATATCATGATTGTTTTGAGAAAGTGTTGTCATCCGAGATTTATTATTATTGCTCGCTAGTTGATTGTACCATTGATATGAGTAAACATGAGACGTAAATGTTTTTGTGAATATGGTTAGTCATAATCTTTGCTGAAAACTTGAATGCTGGCTTTACATATTTGCAACAACAAGAGCAAACAGAGTTTGTAAAAGTTTTTCTTTATCACTTTCAGTTTGTCAACTGAATTGCTTGAGGACAAGCAAAGGTTTAAGCTGGGGGGAGTTGATACGTCTCCGTCGTATCTACTTTTCCAAACACTTTTGCCCTTCTTTTGGACTCTAACTTGCATGATTTGAATGGAACTAACCCGGACTGACGCTATTTTCAGCAGAATTGCCATGGTGTTATTTATGTGCAGAAACAAAAGTTCTCGGAATGACCTGAACCTTCACGGAGATTATTTTTGGAAATAATAAAAAATACTGGCGAAAGAATCAAGGCCAGGGGGCCCACACCCTTTCCACGAGGGAGGGGGTGCGCCTGCCCCCTGGGCACGCCCCCTGCCTCGTGGGCCCCCTGTTGCTCCACCGACCTCAACTCCAACTCCATATATTCGTGTTCGGGGAGAAAAAAATCGGAGAGAAAAGATTCATCGCGTTTTAAGATACGGAGCCGCCGCCAAGCCCTAAACTCTCTTGGGAGGGAAGATATGGAGTCTGTTCGGGGCTCCGGAGAGGGGAATCCGTCCCCGTCGTCATCATCAACCATCCTCCATCACCAATTTCATGATGCTCACCGCTGTGCGTGAGTAATTCCATCGTAGGCTTGCTGGACGGTGATGGGTTGGATGAGATTTATCATGTAATCGAGTTAGTTTTGTTAGGGTTTGATGCCTATATCCACTATGTTCTGAGATTGATGTTGCTATGACTTTGCTACGCTTAATGCATGTCACTAGGGCCCGAGTGCCATGATTTCAGTTCTGAACCTATTATGTTTTCATGAATATATGTGAGTTCTTGATCCTATCTTGCAAGCCTATAGTCACCTACTATGTGTTATGATCTGGAAACCCCGAATTGACAATAATCGGAACCACTCCCGGTGATGACTGTAGTTTGAGGAGTTCATGTATTCACTATGTGTTAATGCTTTGGTCCGGTACTCTATTAAAAGGAGGCCCTAATATCCCTTAGTTTCCGCTAGGACCCCGCTGCCACGGGAGGGTAGGACAAAAGATGTCATGCAAGTTCTTTTCCATAAGCACGTATGACTATATTCGGAATACATGCCTACATTACATTGATGAATTGGAGCTAGTTCTGTGTCACCCTATGTTATGACTGTTACAAGATGAACCGCATCCGACATAATTCTCCATCACCGATCCAATGCCTACGAGCTTTTCACATATTGTTCTCCGCTTATTTACTTTACCGTTGCTACTGTTACAATCACTACAAAACCTAAAAATATTACTTTTGCTACCGTTACCGTTACTTCCATACTACTTTGCTACTAAATACTTTGCTGCAGATACTAAGTTATCCAGGTGTGGTAGAATTGACAACTCAACTGCTAATACTTGAGAATATTATTTGGCTCCCCTTGTGTCAAATCAATAAATTTGGGTTGAATACTCTACCCTCGAAAACTGTTGCGATCCCCTATACTTGTGGGTTATCATTCATCCACTATACTTGTTCATCCTCAGCCCTCGAGGCAATCCACCACCACACTTGAGTAGGGTATTACACCACGCGGTGGCCCGAACTAGTATAAACCTCTGTGTCTCATGTTCTTTGGGTTCATCAAGCTAGGCCGTGGAATCATTGGGTAGGCAGGCTGGGGAGAAAGAGTCCTTCGTGCGCACCCCAGAGTTTGAACCTCTCAAGGGTCTGCCGAGCCCTGAATCCGACAGATTTGTACGGTTGATGTATTAAGCATGTTCGTACCTTGTTTATTTTAGTACTGCACACTGTGTGATGTTCAAATATTACCGTATCCAGCTCAATTTCACCAATACCAGCAACAAACTTACAATACATGACTTAGGATATCACTAGAGATGTTGCCCATTTGCTATTTTTAGTGGATGCTAACCCTGTTGTACTTAATATGCCTGTCCATGTACTTATGCAGGGTCATAACGGCCGATGTTGTTGTGTGCCGTCGAGGTTAGTTGCATCCCATGTCTTACAGTATTTCACACCATTTGTGCAATTGCAGTTTAACTTCTACCATTTACTGGTTGCCTGTAGGTTCACATGTCAGTGGCACTGATCCACGCTTCGACCCGGAGGAACAGGTCGCCTCCGCCGTCGCTGACTTTGGGGCGGGCTCTGGCCAAGATGAAGTGCCCCAGCAACTACCTCTCAGGACTTACCAAGTATGTACTCACCATTTCAATCTTACCAATACAAGTTGCAATTAATTTCTATGTTCTGTATGGTCGATGTATTAAGCATGTTCTAGTAAACATGCCTAACATGTTTTAGCTACTTTCCCTACCTTTTTATAGACATCTGGGCCATTCTCTGCTCTGGCAGCACCTGCCTTGTGATGTTTAACTATGCCAATTGCATTTTTATCAGTACCGGTTTCAATGGCTATTAAGCCTGTTGCAATTAACAGTTGAATCCATTTTTAAACAGTTGTATTTCAATGGCTACAAACTTACAAAACATGACTGAGGATGCTGTTAAGCGTGTCGCAATTAACAATTGTATCCATTTTTTAATCTGTCCCTTTGCTACCATGCCACTCTATGCAATGAAGATATACTAGAGATGCTGCCCGTTCGCTATTTTTGGTGGATGCTAACCCTGTTGTACTTAACATGCCTTTCCATGTACTTACGCAGGGTCCTAACGGCCGATGCTGTTGTTTGCCGTCGAGGTTAGCTGTATCCCATGTCTTACAGTATTTCACATCATTTGTGCAATTGTAGTTTAACTTCTACCATTTACTGGTTGCATGTAGGTACACATATCAGTGGCACTGATCCACGCTTCGACCTGGAGGAATAGCTCACCTCCGCCGCCGCTGACTTTGGACGGGCTCTGGCCAAGATGAAGTGCCCCAGCAACTACCTCTCGGGACTTACCAAGTATGTACTCACCAGTTCAATCTTACCAATACAAGTTGCAATTAATGAAGGAAATATGCCCTAGAGGCAATAATAAAGTTGTTATTTATATTTCCTTATATCATGATAAATATTTAGTATTCATGCTAGAATTGTTTTAACCGGAAACTTATGACATGTGTGAATACATAGACAGACAGAGTGTCCCTAGTATGCCTCTACTTGACTAGCTCGTTAATCAAAGATGGTTAAGTTTCCTGACCATAGACATGTGTTGTCATTTGATCAAAGGGATCACATCATTAGAGAATGATGTGATAGCCAAGACCCATCCGTTAGCTTAGCATAATGATCGTTAAGTTTTATTGCTATTGCTTTCTTCATGACTTATACATGTTCCTCTCACTATGAGATTATGCAACTCCCGAATACCGGAGGAACATGTTGTGTGCTATCAAACGTCACAACGTAACTGGGTGATTATAAAGATGCTCTACAGGTGTCTCCGAAGGTGCTTGTTGGGTTGGCCTAGATCGAGATTAGGATTTGTCACTCCGAGTATCGGAGAGGTATCTCTGGGCCCTCTCGGTAATGCACATCACTATAAGCCTTGCAAGCAATGTGACTAATGAGTTAGTTGCGGGATGGTGCATGATACGTCTCCAACGTATCTATAATTTATGAAGTATTCATGCTGTTATTTTATCATTCTTGGATGTTTTACAATCATTTTATAGCAACTTCATATCATTTTTTGGGACTAACCTATTGACCCATTGTCCAGTGCTAGTTGATGTTTTTTGCTTATTTTTTGCATCGCAGGAAATCAATACGAAACGGAGTTCAAATGCAACGAAACTCCACAGAGATTTTTTATGGACCAGAAGACATCCATTGGGCCAGAGCAGCACCTAGGGGTGCCCCGAGGGGGCACAACCCACCAGGGCGCGCTTGGGGGCCCAGGCGCGTCCAGGTGGGCTGTGCCCACCTCGGTGGCCTCCCGCACCCCCTCTTTACCCTATAAATTCACAAATATTCCAAAACCCTTCGGGGTAGACCTAGATCAGAAGTTCCGCCGCTGCAAGGCTCTGTAGCCACCGAAAACCAATCTAGACCCCGTTCCGGCACCCTGCTCGAGGGGGGAATCATCTCCGGTGGCCATCTTCGTCGTCCCGGCGGCCACCATGATGAGGAGGGAGTAGTCTACCCTCGGGGCTGAGGGTTTGCACCAGTAGCTATGTCTTTAATCTCTCTTTCTCATGTTCTTGACATGTCACGATCTTGATGTATCGCGGGCTTTGTTAATATAGTCAGATCATATGGTGTTTTCCCCTCTCTATCTTGTTGTGATGAATTGACTTTTTCCCTTTGAGATTTCGTTGTTATCGGATTGAATACTTTTATGGATTTGAGAACACTTGATATATGTCTTGCAATTGAATACTCGTGGTGACAATGGGGTATCTTATTTCACTTGATATATGTTTGGGCACTCAACTCGCGGATTCCCGAGGTAACATTGGGGTACTCTATGCATAGGGGTTGATGCACGTTCTTGTCTTTGTTTCTCCGGTAGAAATTGTCACAGCCCTAGAATTTGATTACAATTAGTTTCATAAGCATCCATGCATCATGTCTATATTTGTTTGAAATTTGAAATGGGGATGACAAACCCTAGCAGCAAATGAAATGCAATTAGGATCAAAATAAAAATATTTTCAATGAACCCAAAATGCCTTCCCAAAAATGTTCATCATCTTTGGATTGGTCTTGAACCTCTGCCAAAAATATTGCACATTTTTCTAGGTTAATTGGGGGTCACTGAATTAAATCATATAGTATTTGCATTTGGGCATTTAAATCCTGTAAAATATATTAAATGCCCAAATAATCACAAACTGAAATGTTTACTGTTGGAAATATTCCAAACAGTGGCCACAGTCAGTTGCATTTGCATGATTTTTGGAAATGCTCTGGCATTTTTAATAAAGCCAAAACACAATTACAGAAAATAGAAAAAGAGAAATAAAAGAGAGAGAGAGAGAGAGAGAGTTACCTGGCGCTTACCTACAGCCCAGAGGCCCAGCACTGTGCAGCCCAGGAGCTGGCCCAGCCCACCACCGCTGCCAGTCATCCCCCTCCTCTTGCCAGAAGGCAGAGGAGAAGCGGAGCACGCCCCCGCGCGAGCGCGCCACGCCGACAGCAGCCTGCCTGCCTCCCCAGCTCTCTAGTCGTGTCGCGGAGCTGCCACGGACCCCTCTGCCTCTTCCCCTCTCTCCCTGGTTCCTCTCTCTCCCCCTAGTGTTCGCGCGCGCAGCCATCGCGTGCGCACCACCACGGCCACCGGCCTCCACACGCCTCCCCGACGCGCCAAGAAGCCCCGCCGTCGATCTCTACGCCATCTCCGCCAAGCCACGCGAGCGAAAGCGCCCTGCAGCATCGTCCCCGACCTCATCTTCAACCTCCGGCCGCCGGCAACCTCGCCGTGGATTCGCGAGCTCCAGACCCTCCCCGACCTCGTCGTCTGCACTGCTGCAATCTCCATGAGCCACTCACACGAACCCCCCTCTTCTGCACTCCGTTTACACGCTGTAGCCGTCGTTCCGCCGGAGACCGAACCGCGCCGCCGCCGAGCTTCTCGCCGCCGTGGCCACAGCCGCCGCAACCCCCAACCGAGCACACCCACGTGCACACCGCGCCGCGTAGGTGCCGTAGGAGCCAAGCACGCCACCCCATGGGCACCGCAGCCCCGCTCCCGAGTGCGCCCGTACTCCGGCCGCCGCCACCAGCTCGACTCCGGCGAGCTCGCTCCACCCCTGCTCCTCCCGCTTGCCCTACCAGATACACGCGAGCCCCAGCTACGCGTAGGACCAAACCGCGGTCAATTTGGTCGACCGTGGGCAAATCCCGAGCCCCTCCGCCGTCTCGGGCTTCACCGGTGACGAGCCATGGACCAAGCCCGGCGGGTTTGACCCCGCTGACCAGGGGGTTTGACCTCCCCTGTGTCACTGACTCGTGGGCCACCCCCCCCACTGACACTTTTAGTTAGTATTAGTTTAACACTAATTAACTTAGGTTAGTTAGTTAGTCACTAACGTGTGGACCCCACCCGTCAGGTTTGACCTGGACGGCGCCTGTTGACTTGCTGAGGTCAGCATGACGCAATGCTGACGCAATAATAGGTTTTCTGGACTTATTCTTATTCAGGAAATTCCAGAAAATAGTGCTAACTTCTAAAAATCATAGAAATTAATCTGTAACTCCAAATGCAAAGATTTATATATGAAAAATGATCAGAAAAATCCAATCTTTCCATCTGTACTGGTTTCATGCATGTTTAAACAACTTAACCTTGATGTTTAGATCAAAACATGATAATGCACTTTATAAGTTCTTAGTTTGAATTTGAATTTGAACCTTTGGTTCAAATCAACTCAAACCCTTCTGTTCTTAGCTGCATTAGCTCAAATTACAGCATATTGACATGTCATGATCATGCATCATATTTTGCATTGCATTGATTGTGTTCTTTCTGTGTTTGCTGGTGGTTGTTCCCCCTCGATAGACGTATGTTCCGACGATGAGTTCGATGACACCGATGAAGAGCTATATCATCTTCAGAAGTGCCAGGCAAGCAAAACCCCCTTGTACATTTCGATACAATCCCACTCTCTCGCTCCTGCTCTCTTTTACTTCATTAGGACAACAACGTTTCAACTGTTACATGCTGCAGTAGCTGAACCCCTTTCCTCTACATGACCTGTCATTGCCACAGTAAATAGATGAAACCCACTAGCATGAGTAGGAGTTGTTTGAGCCCTGATGTGCCTACTCATTCATGCTTGTTTGTCATGCCTGCTATTGCTTAGAGTTGAGTCAGGTCTGATTCATCGGGGATGAATTGGAATGTGGTGAACATGTCCTACTGTTAAGAGCTAAGTGTGTGAACACGCTTTGGTAAAGGTAGCGGTGAGAGGCCATGTAGGAGTACATGGTGGGTTGTCTCATTGCAGCCGTCCTCAGAACTGAGTTCTGTGTTTGTGATCCATGAACAGTTACTACCACACATTGGGCTCCGGGCGCTCCAAGCTCTCTCGACTTATTAATCAACCGGATCTCTATCCAGGAGTTGCAACTAGTTTATGGTGTTTGTAGGTAGTGTTAGTAGTCTACCAAGTGGTACCCGGTACAGGTGGGCTTGGGACAGAATAGGCACCGTGGCACAGTGTACCAAGCGTAGATCCATCCGTCGAGGTGGGCTTGGGAACCCTGCAGACATCGTTTGGGGCCGTGAGCGACACCCCGGCCGGATCTCCTTGCGGATGGAACCCGAATAGGCGATAAACCTTGACTAGAGACTTGTGTGGTTAGTCAGGTCGTGGCGGACTCCCTCGCCAGGCTTCCGCTTGAAGGTTGCCGAGATACACGATGTGTACATGGTGGTAAGTGGCGAGAGCGTGTGTGAAGAAGTACACCCCTGCAGGGTTAACATCATCTATTCGAATAGCCGTGTCCGCGGAAAAGGACTTCTGGGTTGCCTGTACAGTTCATAGACAAGTGAAAGTGGATACTCTAAAACTCGCAAGACGTGAGTGCTATGGATGGCCTTCCTGTAGGGAGACGGGAGCGGATCCATAGTGGTGTATTGATATGGTGAATATGTGGACTCGTGTGCGCCACCTCAAAAGAGTTACTTACAGTCGTAGTTCAGGTTAGCCACTGAGTCAAAGCTGGCTTGCTGCAGTTAAACCCCACCATCCCTTTGTTGATAATGATGCATATGTAGTTAGTTCTGATGTAAGCCTTGCTGGGTACATTTGTACTCACGTTTGCTTAATTTATGTTTTTGCAGAGAGACTTCAGTCTCGCTATTAGTTCTGCGTGGACTTCGACATTTAGCTTGTAACCTCAGCTACGATCTTGTGCCCTCAGCAGGATCTTGTAGATAGTCAGGCTTCTCAGCCTTTTTCATTTGTAGTTGTCTGTACTCAGACAAGTTAAGCTTCCGCATGTGCTTGTTGCTTGGATGCTCTATATGTTGGGTCATGAGACCCATGTTTGTAATGCTTGGCTCCTCAGAGCCTAATGAATAAATACTTGAGTCGTAGAGTTATGTTGTGATGCCATGTTGTATTTACACATATCGAGCATATTGTGTGTATGATTGAAATGCTTGGTATGTGTGGGATCCGACAACCTAGTTGTTTATCCTTGGTAGCCTCTCTTATGGGGAAATGTAGTCTTGTGCTTCCATGAGCCATCGTAGTCCGCTACAGCCCAGTTCACCGGAGTCCTGCTAGCCCAGCACTACTGCTCCGGAATACTTGACTGGCCGGCATGTGATTCACTTCGTTCCTATGTCTGTCCGTTTGGGGAAATGTCACGCGGTGACATCCGGAGTCCTGCCTAGCCTGCTACAGCCCGGTTCACCGGAGTCCTGTTAGCCCAGTGCTACAGCCCGGATTCGCACGCTGCTGACCGACATGCTCGATGTTGATTCATGTATGCCTGTGCCCGTAAGTTAGTACCACTTTGGGTTCACGACTAGTCATCTCGGCCCGAGTTCTCGATCATATGGATGCTAGCGACACAATCATATACGTGAGCCAAAAGGCGCAAACGGTCCCGGGCCATGGTAAGGCGACACCCGTGGGAATACCGTGCGTGAGGCCGCAAAGTGATATGAGGTGTTACTGGCTAGATCGATGTGACTTGGAATCGCGGTCCTGACAGCGTTGGTATTAGACCTGACTGCCTGTAGGATTACCAAGCCAAACTGGTCGAAGTCGAGTCTAGAAATGCTTTAGTTATATAAGGGAATTGATTGTGGAAGGGAACGTATGGCTCTTTTTACTCCTTTACCTTATGCCTTCTGATCTGAGTTAACCTCTTCTCTTCTACGGGGATTAAGAACTAGACTTCTCATCTTTCTATCAGGATCACGTGTTACTAATCCGTAGACTTATAGGAATGTTGGATTCAAGTCTCACTTCAGTTTCTACTACTTCCGTGTGTTCATAGCTGGCCTCAGAACCTTGATATTGTGATGCTGAGTGGTCATGCCACTATTTTGCAGGATGTCTCAAATCTTTTGAGCATTTACAGTCGTTATGCTATCCGAGTCATCCCAGGTTTCTACATAGTCTGATGCATTTGCAAATCCATTCTTCCCGTTCCCGCTGTTCCTTTGGGCCAGATTAAGCACACTAATCGGTGTGTTGAAGTACTTCATTGCCTCGACATATATGTTGGAGCTATTATTATGACCCTAGGTGCCTTAGAGAACCACCCATTAATCTAGCTCTGATTTGTATTCCCAGTGTGATGATTCTGGCCATCATTCTCGAAAGCATCCCGTGAGGCCACTTAGTAGGTATTCTATTTCCGGGTCCTTGGACCCAAGATTCACCCTACTTACTTCATGTTGATAGTGTTGCTAGTTCCTTTAGGATATTAGTAACCTTTGCGATAGTCCTCGAGGTCCGTGGTATTTCCTTCTTCCAAATACCATGAACTGCTTATGGCAGAAGTTCTTTTGAACCAAAAGATCACAACCAGAGTGCTCTTGATGAGTTCTCCATTTTACATTGTGAATCTGCCAGTTCTACCTCTCTGCATGGGTTATCCGGAAGAAATGTTGACCTTTGCTCGACATACTAATCTATGCATCCACAACTCAGAAAGATATATGTTCCTTTGAGTTTCCCCTCTCTCTAGTTGTATCCTGATCTCCGTCTATCATTTGATAGTAAAGAGCATGTCATGCACTCATCCTCATCGATATCTCATATTCTTGTGGTCTATCAAGCCATTCTATTCCGGAATGACTAGGAGAAACAAACTCCAGTACTTTATCCATCTCCAGGATTGGGTCAAAGCAGTTGTAATCTGCAAATCAAATGCCAACCCAGCCTTTGATTCTGTTCTACCCTGAAGTATTACCGTCTTATGTCAAGAATGTCATGAGAATTGCACCACCCCTTGTGAATTCTTGACGCAGTGATATTTCTTGCCATCATTGTTCATTCCTTGTTTTCCGTGTTATTGTAACCGGAATGCCGACAAGTGAATCATGATGTGCGAAATCAATACCCCTAGCAACTGTGTTGCTTGGCACTTAACGGGCGATAATTCCATTCTTAGCGTGTTGGTTACTAAACCATCATTCTAAGATTGATTGTGCTACCTAGCCCATTTTCCCCTGGTGCACTCTTCGATCAATGAGATAGGATTGTGGCAATCCATCACTCTCTTGGTCCCATTGTCTTGCCCTGAAAAGCAAGAATGTTCTCGAGTTTAGTAACATAACGGTGGTTCGTGATTTTCCGAATGTCTTCTCGGACAACCCTAGAATTTGCTTGTTAATAATTGCATCAGAGAGCATCCATGCATCATTTTAAATTCAAGGAAATTGAATTGAGGGAATTTTCAAAGCCTCAGAAACCTTTAAAAATGATCAACATTAAAATCTTTTCAAATGAGCCCAAGAAAATGTTCCTTCTAATATCTGAAAATATTGGCAAGAGCTAAAACTCAAACCATTATATTTGGAATCTCGGAAATGATTATTTTGGGACTTTGAATTAAATCAATAATTATTTGAACAGGATTTATATTTGCTATGTATACAATATAAATCCAATAACCCTGAGAACCTGTGAGTGGCTTTGAATAGTTAGTATCATGCCACATAAATCTTTTCAGAGGCTACTAAAATGATTTGATATTTTAAATCAAATCAAAATAAACTTCAGAAAATAGAAAACAAAAGGAAATAGAAAGACAGAAGAGAGGAAAAACCTACCTGGCCCCAAACCTACCTTGCGGCCCACTTACCTGGCCCAGCCCACCAGAGCCGCCACCGTCTCCCACCTCACGCCAGAAGGACGCGAGGCGTGTGGCCACCGCGCGCGGGCACGCGCCCGTGCCACCTCCTCTCTGCCTGCTCGCCCAGATGCCCTGGAAGACGCCACGACACCCCTGGACCGCTCGCTCTCTCCTCGCCCTCTCTCCCCTCCCCTGTCTCTCTCACGCGCGTCCACCGAGCGCGGTCGTCGACGCCGACCGCCGTACGTGCAGCCACAGCCATCCCAGAACCTCCCCGTGCTGTTCCCTACGTCCGCCTCGATGCCTTGAAGCTCCCCCTCAACGCGAGCATCGCCGGACGCCCCGTCGCCTCGCCACCGACCCGTCTTCTCTGCGCACGGCCGCCAGATCGCCATCGTCGTTACGTCGCCGTTCGTGCCTCGCCGAGCTCAACGACCACACCAAAAGACTCGCTGTGAGCCCCGCCATCTTCCCCCCTTCTCCCGCGTTCATTTGCGTGCTCTAGCCGTGCTAGCCGCCGGACCCGAGAGCTCATCGCCGCCGCGCTCGTCGTCGCCGGCGAATAGGCTAGCAACCGTGGCGTACGAGCACTGCTACGTGCTCAGCATGTCCCCAGAAAACCAACACCACCATCAGCTAGTCCTCCCATGCACGGCAGCGTCGTTACCAAGCTTGTCCGAGCTCCGGCCGCCGCGCTTGCCATCGCCGCCGTCATTACTGTCCACTCCGGCGTGAGCTGATGGCTCCGTTGGATGCGGATGAGCACCAGCTTCACGCTAAGCCAGACGGCCGCGCGTTTCGTCGCCGTTGCTGCGTTTCTGAACCGCGCTGCTGTCTCGCGCCTCGCCGGCGGCTTAACGCCGGTCAAACCGCCCCCATTAACACTAACCAAATGGCCCTCTGGGTCAATGACAGATGAGCCCCAGCGCCCTAATCTTTAAGTTAGGCTAATTTTAACCCCCTCCGTTTAACCCTGTGGCACTGACGTGTAGACCCCACACGTCAGGTTTGACTCAAGTCAACGCTGTTGACTTGCTGACGCAAGCATGATGCAGTGCTGACGCAATTAACAGTTTTCTGGGTTTATTTTAATTCAGGAAATTCCAGAAAATAGCCAAAACTTCTAAAAATCATAGAAAATCAATCGTAACTCCAAATGAAATAAATTATATATGAAAAATTATCAAAAAAATGCAATCTATCCATCTATACCATTTTCATGCATGACAAACTAACTTATACCAACTGTATAAGTGAAAACATGATAATTGCATTTTAAGTGCTTAATGTGGAGCTTGCATATGAACCTTTGGTTCATATGGACTTCATCTAAATCGTTGCTAGATGCATTAGGCCAGATCACATCATATTGCCATGTCATGATCGTGCATCATATTGTTGCATTGCATTGATTGTGTTCCTTCTTTGCTAGTCGGTGGTTGTTTCCCCCTCAGTAGACGTATGTTCCGACAATGAGTTCGATGACACCGATGAAGAGTTATACCATCTTCAGAAGTGCCAGGCAAGCAAAACCCCCTTGTTCATTCCGATACAATCCCGCTCTCTCGCTCCTGCTCTCTTTTACTGCATTAGGACAACAGCGATTCAACTGTTACATGTTGCGGTAGTTGAACCCCTTTCCTCTGCATGACCTGTCATTGCCACAGTAAATAGATGAAACCCACTAGCATGAGTAGGAGTTGTTTGAGCCCTGATGTGCCTACTCATTCATGTTTGTTTGTCATGCCTGCTATTGCTTAGAGTTCTGTCAGGTCTGATTCATCGGGGATGAATTGGAATGTGGTAAACATGTCCTACTGCTGAGAGCTAAGTGTGTGAACACGATTTGGTAAAGGTAGCGGTTAGAGGCCATGTAGGAATACATGGTGAGTTGTCTCATTGTAGCCGTCCTCAGGAACTGAGTTCTGTGTTTGTGATCCATGAACAGTTACTACCACACATTGGGCTCCGGGGGCTCCAAGCTCTCTCGACTTATTAATCAACCTGATCTCTGTCCAGGAGTTGCAACTAGTTTCTGGTGTTTGTAGGTAGTGTTAGTAGTCTACCAAGTGGCACCCGGTACAGGTGGGCTTGGGACAGACTAGGCACCGTGGCATGGTGTACCAAGCATAGATCCATCCGTCGAGGTGGGCTTGGGAACCCTGCACACATCGTTTGGGGCCGTGAGCGACACCCCGGCCGGATCTCCTTGCGGATGGAACCCGAATAGGCGATAAACCTGGAGTAGAGACTTGTGTGGTTAGTCAGGTCGTGGCTGACTCCCTTGCTAGGCTTCCGCTTGAAGGTTGCCGAGATACACGACGTGTACATGGTGGTAAGTGGCGAGAGCGTGTGTGAAGAAGTACACCCCTGCAGGGTTAACATCATCTATTCGAATAGCCGTGTCCGCGGAAAAGGACTTCTGGGTTGCCTGTACAGTTCATAGACAAGTGAAAGTGGATACTCTAAAATGCGCAAGATAAGCATGAGTGCTATGGATGGCGTTCTCGTAGGAAGACGGTAGCGGATCCATAGTGGTGTATTGATTGGTGAATATGTGGACTCGTGTGCGCCACCTCAAAAGAGTTACTTACAGTCGTAGTTCAGGTTAGCCACTGAGTCAAAGCTGGCTTGCTGCAGTTAAACCCCATCATCCCTTTATTGATAATGATGCATATGTAGTTAGTACTGATGTAAGCCTTGCTGAGTACATTTGTACTCACGTTTGCTTAATTTATGTTTTTGCAGAGAGACTTCAGTCTCGCTATTAGTTCTGCGTGGACTTCGACATTTAGCTTGTAACCTCAGCTATGATCTTGTGCCCTCAGCAGGATCTTGTAGGTAGTCAGGCTTCTCAGCCTTTTTCATTTGTAGTTGTCTGTACTCAGACAAGTTAAGCTTCCGCACGTGCTTGTTGCTTGTATGCTCTGTATGTTGGGTCATGAGACCCATGTTTGTAATGCTTGGCTCCTCAGAGCCTAATGAATAAATAATTGAGTCGTAGAGTTATGTTGTGATGCCATGTTGTATTTACACCTCTTCTCAACTTGTTTCACTATAAATAAGATAATACAATAATAGTAAGAATATTTTCAACACAAAAGCTCTCTCAAACAAGAGAAAGAAACATATCTTTTTCATAGATATTTAGAATGAATATGTTCCCTATGGTAACTGGGTTCATGAGTTATGGTCAACAAACAATACGTGCTACATGGTACATAGGTCAAAGTTTCATAACTACCTTATCCCACACAAATCTATCGAGCATATTGTGTGTATGACTGAAATGCTTGGTATGTGTGGGATCCGACAACCTAGTTGTTTATCCTTGGTGGCCTCTCTTATGGGGAAATGTAGTCTTGTGCTTCCATGAGCCATCGTAGTCCGCTACAGCCCGGTTCACCGGAGTCCTGCTAGCCCAGCCCTACTGCTCCGGAATACTTGACTGGCCGGCATGTGATTCACTTCATTCCTATGTCTGTCCCTTTGGGGAAATGTCACGCGGTGACATCCGGAGTCCTGCCTAGCCTGCAACAGCCTGGTTCACCGGAGTCAAGTTAGCCCAGTGCTACAGCCCGGATTCGCACGCTGCTGACCGACATGCTCGATGTTGATTCATGTATGCTTGTGCCCGTAAGTTAGTGCCACTTTGGGTTCACGACTAGTCATCTCGGCCCGAGTTCTCGATCATATGGATGCTAGCGACACTATCATATACGTGAGCCAAAACGCGCAAACGGTCCCGGGCCATGGTAAGGCGACACCCGTGGGAATACCGTGCGTGAGGCCGCGAAGTGATATGAGGTGTTACCGGCTAGATCGATGTGACTTGGAATCGGGGTCCTGACAGCTTTGGTATCAGAGCCTGACTGCATGTAGGATTACCAAGCCAAACTGGTCGAAGTTGAGTCTAGAAATGCTTTAGTTATATAGGGGAATTGATTGTGGAAGGGAACATAAGGCTCTTTTAACTCCTTTACCTTATACCCTTCTGATCTGAGTCAACCTCTTCTTTTCTACGGGGATTTAGAACTAGGCTTCTCATCTTTCTATCAAGATCACATGTTACTAATCCGTAGACTTATAGGATTGATGGTTTCAAGCCTCATCTCAGTTCTATTACTTCCGTGTGTTCATAGTTGGTCTCAGAACCTTGATATTGTAATGTTGAGTGGTTATGCCACCATTTTTGCAAGATGTCTCAAATCTTTTTGGGCATTTATAGCCGTTATGCTGTCCAAGTCCTCCCAGGTTTCTAAATAGTCTGATGCATTTGCAAATCCCTTCTTTCCGTTCTCGATGTTCCTTTGGGCCAGATTAACCACACTAATCATCGAGTTGAGGTACTCCGTTGCCTCGGCGTATATGTTGAAGCCATGATTATGACCCTAGGCATCCTAGAGAACCACCCACTAATCGAGCAATGCTTTATATTCCCAGTGTGATAATTCTGGCCATCATCCTCGAAAGCATCCCGTGATGTCATTTAGTTAGTAGGCTTTCTATTCCTGGGTTCTTGAACTCGAGATTCACTCTACTCATTCATGTTGATACTGTTTGCTAGTTCCTTTAAGATATTAGTAACCTTTGCGATAATCCTCGAGGTCCGTGGTATTTCCTTCTTCCAAATACCATGAACTGCTTATGGCAGAAGTTCTTGAACCTAAAGATCACAACAAGGGTGCTCTCGATGAGTCCCACATTCTATATTGTGACTCTGCCAGTTCTACCTTTCTGCATGGGTTATCCGGAAGAAATATGTTGAACTCGTTCGACATACTAATCTATGCATCCACAACTCAGAAAGTTATATGTTCCTTTGAGTTGTTCCCCTTCAGTTATATTCCGACCTTCACCTATCAATTGATAGTCAAGGGTATGTGTGCGATCGTGTTCATCGATGCCTACTATTCTTGTGGTCCGTCAAGCCGTTCTATTTCATAATGAATAGGAGAAACAAACTCCAGAACCTCATATATCTAGGATTGGGTCAAAGCAATTGTATTCCGCGGATCAAAATGCCAATCCAGCTTTTGCTCTGATGTACCTTGGAGTGTTACCATCTTTATGTCAAGAGTGTCATGAGAATTGCACCACCTCTTATGAATTCTTGACGCAGTAATACTTCTTGCCATCATTGTTCATTCCTCGGTTCCTGTGTTATTGTAACCGGAATGCCGACAAGTGTACCGTGATGTGCGAAATCAATACTCCTAGCAACTCTGTTGCTTGGTATTTAATGGACAATACTCTCATTCTTAGCGTGCTGGTTATTGAATTATCATTCTAAGACTGATTGTGCTACCTAGTCCATTTTTCCTGGTGCACCCTTCGATCAAGAGTTAGGATTGTATCAATCCCTTTCTTGTTTGGTCACATCGTCTTGCCCTGAAAAGCAAGATTGTTCTCGAGCTTAGTAAGATATCGGTGGTTCATGATTTTCCGAATATCTTCTCGGAAGTGTTACCAGGTTGTCACCTGACCGCTATGTTGAGTGCGTGATCAAGTTGGTTTCTTGTAGCCACCCATTTCTCCAAGAATCTGTGTTGGATACCCCTGAGCTAGTTGGTTGAGCTAAGCAACAACTTGGAGAGTTGGAAGATAAAAGCTTGCCTAACTTAGTTCGTTCCAAAGGGATATCCTTGTGTTTGTGTATTAATTGAAGAAAGATGATATCTTCATCGATTGGTCCCTGTGATCAGTTGTTGGACCTATTGTCTTATCAAAACTTTGATTTGAGTATGGGCTATCGTCAAATCAAGTTAGAACCAACGATATTCGTAATGTTGTCTTACTCGTGGTTGATTCCTCGAGCATACACTATTACATCTTATGGTCTGACCAATACTATCACATTGTTCACATAATGGTGGAAGTCCAGTGATATGGAAATTCCGATGAGTTGCTGTTGAGCCCATCAGCAGCATTTTGTCTCCTCCATGATTCATGTTGAACATCAAGCTAGTGTTGGAAACTTTTATAAGCATTATCTTCATGTCCCATTCGTGAAGAATATGTTGGATGAAAGAAGTGACTTTCTCTGATTCACGTGCATTTGGTGCAAGTTGCCGCCGTGAGTTCGAGAAAGATTGTTTTTGTTTCCTCTGGTACCATCCCAAGTCAGTCATGCATGTGCGAAGTATGCTATGGTTTGACAGGCTCGCAACCTTCATTCCATTTGTATCCCTAGCACACCAAGCCACTAACTGATTTGTTCAAGGAGAAGAAGTTCCTTCATAAGAGCTAATCATATGACTTATGCAAGGACCTCGTTATCCGTGATGATGGTTCCCAACCAAAACTCGGTAGTGTTTTATTATAAGACTACCATGTGGTCATGCTTGTCTAGGACAGTGTGTTCACGGGGGCGTAGCAGAACCAGCTCATGTTTTGGAGCTTGCTATCGTAGTTCATCTCCCGAGAATCTCGCAACGCCATTTCGTCGATTTGTGTTACAAACTTTCTTTTTTCTCTCTAGACTGGATGAGTCTGGAATATTCTGACACCAACCAGATTTGAATCTCAGGCAGATATCATGGTTGGAACGTTTCTCGAGAACTATAATATTGGTCTCTCTGTAACCTGGTAAAGTGGATGTCATGGTCAACGCACCAGCCGGAAGACCTATTATTGTAGTATCTTGATTGAGGAAGTTGGCCACCTCCCCATAAGGATCTCGTAGGATTTACTTCCGTAGTTATTCCTTATGGATTCCTGTGCTCCCGAAGTCCGAACTTTTACTTGATGTTCTAGATACCGAACCATATCTATAAATGGGTTACGCTAGCACATCAAGGGGAACATTAGAAGCGGAGTGCTAAATGTCTCTCGGTCGATCATCCAGATTTTGTTTCCTTGGCATCACTAAGGTGAAATCTGAGAAAGTGTTGTCTTCCTTTGCATCTGCATCGTCCATCACTATTCATCATGGTAGTATGATGTGTTGCCAGGATCCTCGGGACGGATGTTAGTAAGACCTTGATGAGTAAGGAAATGCTCAAGTTCTTGAGAGCACACTCAGTCTCTGGGTTATATCCTCGGCATCATCTGGAATTTACTTTCCGTTTGCCGAGTTGTCTTATAACTCTAGTTCTCTTTCCGATCTGAGTATGCCATTTCTTCGAACTCCTTCAAACGATCGTTTGTATTTTTTCCTTGGTCTGGTATAAAGTGTTTCAATGATCTTTGTATCAAAAGTAATTCTTTTTGCCACTTAAGGGAATATTTCTGCAAGTCACTTACCCTAAGGTGCCATTATGGAATCATGGCAGATAACTCCTCGTTATCTTGAAACCATGCACCATCTTTTTCAGCGTGGAATTGTACTTATCAACTTGAATCTTCGTTCTCTGTTTCACTCCATCCCTCTGGATGTATGTTTCGTGTCTTAGCTCGAGAGATGTTCAACATCTCATTCCGTGAGTTGATCGTGAGTTGCTCGATCTTTAAGAAGATCAATTCCTATAGAGTTTCTTCTGTCGTCATCGTGTTGGATGAAGATCCCGAAAGCAAGGATATCAAGATCAACATGAAGCAGGGAATCAACATTCCTATGAAGGGCAGTTGGGTCATGGAGATTGTGTTAGCTTTGTGTCCCCTCTGTCTTCTTACCTCACGTCTTGAATCTCGGGATGAGCTTCTTGTTTAGTGGGGGTGAGTTGTCACAACCCTAGAATTTGCTTGTTAATAGTAGCATCAGAGAGCATCCATGCATCATTTTAAATTCAAGGAAATTGAATTGAGGGAATTTTCAAAGCCTCAGAAACCTTTAAAAATGATCAACATTAAAATCTTTTCAAATGAGCTCAAGAAAATGTTCCTTCTAATCTCTGAAAATATTGGCAAGAGCTAAAACTCAAACCAATATTTTTGGAATCTCAGAAATGATTATTTTGGGACTTTTAATTAAATCAATAATTATTTGAACTGGATTTATATTTGCTATGTATACAGTATAAATCCAATAACCCTGAGAACGTGTGAGTGGCTTTGAATATTTAGTATCAAGCCACATAAATCTTTTCAGAGGCTACTAAAATGATTTGATATTTTAAATCAAATCAAAACAAACTTCAGAAAATAGAAAACAAAAGGAAATAGAAAGACAGAAGAGAGGAAAAACCTACCTGGCCCCAAACCTATCTGGGGGCCCACTTACCTGGCCCAGCCCACCAGAGCCGCCATCGTCTCCCACCTCGCGCCAGAACGACGCGAGGCGTGTGGCCACCGCGCGCGGGCACGCGCCCGTGCCACCTCCTCTCTGCCTGCTCGCCCAGATGCCCTGGACGACGCCACGACACCCCTGGACCGCTCGCTCCCTCCTCGCCCTCTCTCCCCTCCCCTGTCTCTCTCACGCGCGTCCACCGAGCGCGGTCGTCGACGCCAACCGCCGTACGCGCAGCCACAGCCATCCCAGTGCCTCCCCATGCTGTTCCCTACGTCCGCCTCGACGCCTTGAAGCTCCCCATCAACGCGAGCATCGCCGGATGCCCTGTCGCCTCGCCACCGACCCGTCTTCTCCGCGCACGGCCGCCAGATCGCCATCGTTGTTACGTCGCCGTTTGTGCCTCCCCGAGCTCAACGACCGCACCAGAAGACTCGCCATGAGCCCCGCCATCTTCCCACCCTTCTCCCGCGTTCATTTGCATGCTCTAGCCGTGCTAGCCACCGGACCCGAGAGCTCATCGCCGCCGCGCTCGTCGTCGCGGGCGAATAGGCTAGCAACCGTGGCGTACGAGCACTACTATGTGCTCAGCATGTCCCCAGAAAACCAACACCACCATCAGCTAGTCCTCCCGTGCACCGCAGTGTCGTTGCCGAGCTTGTCCGAGCTCCGGCCGCCGCGCTTGCCATCGCCGCCGTCGTTACTGTCCACTCCGGCGCGTGCTGATGGCTCCGTTGGATGCGGACGAGCACCAGCTTCACGCCAAGCCAGACGGCCGCGCGTTTCGTCGCCTGTGCTGCGTTTCCGAGCCGCGCCACCATCTTGGGCCTCGCCGGCGGCTTAACACCGGCAAACCCCCCATTAACACTAACCTAATGGCCCTCTGTGTCAATGACAGATGGGCCCCAGCGCCCTAATCTTTTAGTTAGGCTAATTTTAACCCCTCCGTTTAACCCTGTGGCACTGACGTGTGGACCCCACACGTCAGGTTTGACTCCATTCAGTGTTGCTGACTTGCTGACTCAAGCATGACGCAGTGTTGACGCAATTAATAGTTTTCTGAGTTTATTTTAATTCAGGAAATTCCAGAAAATAGCCAAAACTTCTAAAAATCATAGAAAATCAACCGTAACTCCAAATGAAATAAATTATATATGAAAAATTATCAGAAAAATGCAATCTATCCATCTGTACCATTTTCATGCATGACAAACCAACTTATACCTACTGTATAAGTGAAAACATGATAATTGCATTTTAAGTGCTTAATGTGGAGCTTGCATATGAACCTTTGGTTCATATGGACTTCATCTAAATCGTTGCTAGATGCATTAGGCCAGATCACATCATATTGCCATGTCATGATCATGCATCATACGATTGCATTGCATTGATTGTGTTCCTTCTTTGCTAGTCGGTGGTTGTTTCCCCCTCAGTAGACGTAGGTTCCGACAATGAGTTCGATGACACCGATGAAGAGTTATACCATCTTCAGAAGTGCCAGGCAAGCAAAACCCCCTTGTTCATTCCGATACAATCCCACTCTCTCGCTCCTGCTCTCTTTTACTGCATTAGGACAACAGCGATTCAACTGTTACATGTTGCGGTAGTTGAACCCCTTTCCTCTGCATGACCTGTCATTGCCACAGTAAATAGATGAAACCCACTAGCATGAGTAGGAGTTGTTTGAGCCCTGATGTGCCTACTCATTCATGTTTGTTTGTCATGCCTGCTATTGCTTAGAGTTCTGTCAGGTCTGATTCATCGGGGATGAATTGGAATGTGGTAAACATGTCCTACTGCTGAGAGCTAAGTGTGTGAACACGATTTGGTAAAGGTAGCGGTTAGAGGCCATGTAGGAATACATGGTGAGTTGTCTCATTGTAGCCGTCCTCAGGAACTGAGTTCTGTGTTTGTGATCCATGAACAGTTACTACCACACATTGGGCTCCGGGGGCTCCAAGCTCTCTCGACTTATTAATCAACCTGATCTCTGTCCAGGAGATGCAACTAGTTTCTGGTGTTTGTAGGTAGTGTTAGTAGTCTACCAAGTGGCACCCGGTACAGGTGGTCTTGGGACAGACTAGGCACCGTGGCACAGTGTACCAAGCGTAGATCCATCCGTCGAGGTGGGCTTGGGAACCCTGCACACATCATTTGGGGCCGTGAGCGACACCCCGGCCGGATCTCCTTGCGGATAGAACCCGAATAGGTGATAAACCTGGACTAGAGACTTGTGTGGTTAGTCAGGTCGTGGCCGACTCCCTCGCCAGGCTTCCGCTTGAAGGTTGCCGAGATACACGACGTGTACATGGTGCTAAGTGGCGAGAGCGTGTGTGAAGAAGTACACCCCTGCAGGGTTAACATCATCTATTCGAATAGTCGTGTCCGCGGAAAAGGACTTCTTGGTTGCCTGTACAGTTCATAGACAAGTGAAAGTGGATACTCTAAAATGCGCGAGATAAGCGTGAGTGCTATGGATGGCGTTCTCGTAGGAAGACGGGAGCAGATCCATAGTGGTGTATTGATTGGTGAATATGTGGACTCATGTGCGCCACCTCAAAAGAGTTACTTGCAGTAGTAGTTCAGGTTAGCCACTGAGTCAAAGATGGCTTGCTGCAGTTAAACCCCACCATCCCTTTGTTGATAATGATGCATATGTAGTTAGTTCTGATGTAAGTCTTGATGGGTACATTTGTACTCACGTTTGCTTAATTTATGTTTTTGCAGAGAGACTTCAGTCTCACTATTAGTTCTGCGTGGACTCCGACGTTTAGCTTGTTACCTCAGCTATGATCTTGTGCCCTCAACAAGATCTTGTAGATAGTCAGGCTTCTCAGCCTTTTTCATTTGTAGTTGTCTGTACTCAGACAAGTTAGGCTTCCGCATGTGCTTGTTGCTTGTATGCTCTGTATGTTGGGTCGTGAGACCCATGTTTGTAATGCTTGGCTCCTCGGAGCCTAATGAATAAATACTTGAGTCGTAGAGCTTTGTTGTGATGCCATGTTGTATTTACACATATCGAGCATATTGTGTGTATGATTGAAATGCTTGTTATGTGTGGGATCCGACAGCCTAGTTGTTTATCCTTGGTAGCCTCTCTTATGGGGAAATGTAGTCTTGTGCTTCCATGAGCCATAGTAGTCCGCTACAGCCCGGTTCACCGGAGTCCTGCTAGCCCAGCACTACTGCTCCGGAATACTTGACTGGCCGGCATGGGATTCACTTCGTTCCTGTGTCTGTACCTTCGGGGAAATGTCACGCGGTGACATCCGAAGTCCTGCCTAGCCTGCTACAGCCCGGTTCACCGGAGTCCTGTTAGCCCAGTGCTACAGCCCGAATTTGCACGCTGTTGACCGACATGCTCGATGTTGATTCATGTATGCCTGTCCCCGTAAGTTAGTGCCACTTTGGGTTCACGACTAGTCATGTCGGCCCGGGTTCTCTGTCATATGGATGCTAGCGACACTGTGATATACGTGAGCCAAAAGGCGCAAACGGTCCCGGGCCATGGTAAGGCGACACCCGTGGGTATACCGTGCGTGAGGCCGCAAAGTGATATGAGGTGTTACCGGCTAGATCGATGTGACTTGGAATCGGGGTCCTGACAGCTTTGGTATCAGAGCCTGACTGCCTATAGGATTACCAAGCCAAACTGGTTGAAGTTGAGTCTAGAAATGCTTTAGTTATATAGGGGAATTGATTGTGGAAGGGAACGTAAGGCTCTTTTTACTCCTTTACCTTATGCCCTTCTGATCTGAGTCAACCCCTTCTTTTCTACGGGGATTAAGAACTAGGCTTCTCATCTTTCTATCAGGTTCACGTGTTACTAATCCGTAGACTTATAGGATTGATGGTTTCAAGCCTCATCTCAGTTCTATTACTTTCGTGTGTTCATAGTTGGTCTCAGAACCTTGCTATTGTGATGTTGAGTGGTTATGCCACCATTTTTGCAGGATGTCTCAATTTTTTTTTGAGCATTTACAGCCGTTATGCTGTCCGAGTCATCCCAGGTTTCTAAATAGTCGGATGCATTTGCAAATCCCTTCTTTCCGTTCTCGATGTTCCTTTGGGCTAGATTAACCACACTAATCGTCGAGTTGAGGTACTCCGTTGCCTCAGCGTATATGTTGAAGCCATTATTATGACCCTAGGCATCCTAGAGAACCACCCACTATTCGAGCAATGCTTTATATCCCCAGTGTGATGATTCTGGCCATAATCCTCAAAAGCATCCTGTGATGTCATTTAGTTAGTAGGCATTCTATTCCTGGGTTCTTGAACCCGAGATTCACTCGACTCATTCATGTTGATAGTGTTTGCCAGTTCCTTTAAGATATTAGTAACCTTTGCGATAATCCTCGAGGTCCGTGGTATATCCTTCTTCCAAATACCATGAACTGCTTATGGAAGAAGTTCTTGAACCTAAAGATCACAACAAGAGTGCTCTCGATGAGTCCCGCATTCTATATTGTGACTCTGCCAGTTCTACCTTTCTGCATGGGTTATCCGGAAGAAATATGTTGAACTCGTTCGACATACTAATCTATGCATCCACAACTCAGAAAGTTATATGTTCCTTCGAGTTGTCCCCCTTCAGTTATATTCCGACCTTCTTCTAGCAATTGATAGTCAAGGGTATGTGTGCGATCGTGTTCATCGATGCCTACTATTCTTGTGGTCCGTCAAGCCATTCTATTCCGGAATGACTAGGAGAAACAAACTCGAGTACCTCGTCCATTTCCAAGATTGGGTCAAAGTAGTTGTGCTCTGTAGATCAAATGCCAATCCAGCTTTTGCTCTGTTCTACCCTGGAGTATTACCCTCTTTATGTCAAGAATGTCATGAGAATTGCACCACCTCTTATGAACTCTTGACGCAGTGATACTTCTCTCCATCATTATTCATTCCTCGATCCCGTGTTGTTGTAATCGGAATGCCGACAAGTGAATCATGATGTGTGAAATCAATATTCCTAGGGACCATGTTGCTTGGCAGTTAATGGACAATACTCTCATTCTTAGCGTGCTGGTTATTGAGTCATCATCCTAAGAATGATCGTGCTACCTAGTCCTTATTTGTGGTGCACTCTATGATCAATGAGTTAGGATTGTGTCAATCCCTCGCCCTTTTGATCATATCATCTTGCCTCATAGCAAGATTGCTCCCGAACTTAATAACATTTCGGTGGTTCGTGATTTTCCGGATATCTTCACGGAAGTATCACCAGGTCGTCCCCTGACTGATATGTTGAGTTCGTGATCAAGTTGGTTTTCCAATAAACCACTTTTTCTCCAAGAATCCGTGTTGGATACCCCTGAGCTAGTTGGTTAAGCCAAACAACAACTTGGAGACTTGGAAGACAAAAGCTTGTCTGAATTAGTTCATGTTAAGGGATATCTTGTGTTTGTGTGTTTGTTGTAGAAAGATGATATCTTCATCAATTGGCCCTCGTATCAGTTGTTGGATCTATTGTCTTGTCAAAACTTTGATTTGAGTGTGGGTTATCGTCAAATCAAATCAGAACCAACGATAATTGTCGTGGA
Organism: Aegilops tauschii subsp. strangulata; assembly: GCF_002575655.3. Lineage (NCBI taxonomy): Eukaryota > Viridiplantae > Streptophyta > Magnoliopsida > Poales > Poaceae > Aegilops > Aegilops tauschii. The sequence continues at coordinate 389,685,634 of NC_053036.3, read as the reverse complement.
ATTGTCACGGCAGATGTCCTCGAGCTAGGACTTAGTCGTGGAGCCATCGCAGCTAGGAAGCTTAAAGGGGTTAAACGGGACAAGGAACACGGGGATTATACTGGTTCGGCCCCTTACGGTGAAGGTAAAAGCCTACGTCCAGTTGAGGTGGTATTGATTATGGTTTCGATGACCAGGGAGCTTGATTGCTATCCCTGGCTCTCGACGAGATCTTACTCGTCCCTAAACCGCCGCCGGGTCGTCCCCTTATATAGAGAGGTTGACGCCCAGCGGCTCTCAGAGTCCCGGCCGGCTCATAAGATCGTCCGGCTCGGACTCTCAGCTATTCTTGCCTTACACTACAAGTCTTGCCATACGGCGGTTTATCACTACGGGCCTTAAGCCTCCTCCGGGTCTTAAGCCCATTATCTAACCCGCCATCTTCAAGCTTGGTACCGGGCTTCGCGTGATGACCATTTCGACGTAACCCGACCCCTCCTGGGCGGGTGACTCTAATGGTTATATCCTCAACATTAGGCCCTAGATTGATTTGAACTGGTTCATGTCAATCTTCAATTCCTTTTGAGAGAAAAAATCTTCCGGCTTATGGTCGGGCGAAGGTTATAACCCGCCGTGACATCATCTTCCGGATTCCTGGTAACCTGCCATGACGTCATCTTCTATTAAGTCCATTTTTTTATTCTGTTATACTCCAACGGATCTTATCTTTAATGGCTATCCCGAAAATCGAGGCGTTTTCGTGGCGAGATAATCACGCCGTGGCCTCCTCGTTTCTCGCGCTCACTTATGAGCCTCACCTTATAAATAGCCCGGCCCATGAGCCTCCAGTTACTCGTCGCCTCCATCTTCTTCCTCCTCTCGCCACTGTGCTGCCGCCCGACCTCCGCCGCCGCCGCCGCGGGTTCCCTCGTCTTCACCAACTCAGGCCGCTGCATCAACCTGACATGACCAGAGAAACGCGACGAACCTCCGCAGTAACTCCGCATCTGTAAGTCCCTGCACCTCTCCACCGTAGATCCACATTAGGGCTCCACTGTTCTTCCTCTGTTCCTCGCTATTCTTCTCGGGTTTCCGGTAGTTCTTCCACTATAGTCATGTTTGATCCAAGAGTAGTACAGAGCTCCTACGGTAGTTGTTGCGCATCCATTTTTATGCTAGTAGATCCGCTTTGTCTGCAATAAGATCTCGTTCTGAATCCATGAACTTCTTCTGCGTCAGTTCTAGGTCTAGAAAATTTTCCTTTTAGCCAACCGTTTGATCCAAAATAATTACTGCGATCTGTGAAACTTGTTTTCACCACACTTAGTCAAAAATTGCATCTGTTTAACTATGGCGGCTCACATTTCCGGCTTAAAAGAAGCCACGCACTATAAAACTTCCGGCTCATTTATGATAAAGCTGTAGACAATTTGAATTACTCACGATGCCCTCAGCGGCTTAGATAACTCGATGCACTTAGCCATATGTCATTAGGCCCCTTCATAAGCCGCCATTTAAGTATTGAACTGTACACGTCTGCCGGCTTATAATTGAACCGGACATTTTCCCTTTGTCATAGGCTTCATCTTTCACAATGCCACCCAAAGCTCCCAAGGCACCCATCACGTGCAACTGGATGAGATCCAATGTCACCGACGACACTTTAGCTGATTTTGTGAAGACAGGTTACTTGCCCAAGAAGGAAATCATGTCTTATCGTGCCCCTGACCCGTCGGAGGAGAGACCTCAACCTAGAGTTGGTGAGGTGGTGATATTTGCTGATCACATGAGCCGGGGCTTCGCACCACCCGGCTCAAAATTCTTTAGAGAGGTTCTGAACTTCTTTGATCTGCGGCCGCAAGACATAGGACCCAATTCCGTGTCAAATATATGCAACTTCCAAGTATTCTGCGAAGTCTATCTTGGAGAAGAGCCCAGCCTACTGCTCTTTAGGGAGTTGTTCTATCTGAACCGCCAGAATAAGTGTGCCAACGGGCCTAGCTTGGAACTTGGCGGAATCTCCATTCAACGACGGAGAGACTGCCTTTTCCCTTATGCTGAACCGCCGAGCCATCCAAAGGACTGGAACCAGACGTGGTTCTACTACCAGGACACCTCTCCGGCTGACGAGAGCCCTCTACCCGGCTTTCGTGCCCTGCATCTGGAGCCAAATCACCCTCTGCCAGACAAACTATCTCAAGCGGAGCGTCAACCTCTGATCCCCACCATCAACAAGATCAAGGCTCTCCTGGGAAACGGCCTCAACGGCATTGATCTGGTCCGGGTCTGGATCTCTTGGCGGGTGATCCCCTTGAGCCGCCGCCCCGGCTTAATGTGCGATTACACGGGCCGGAAAGATGACCCTCTACGGCACAGCCCCAACGATCTCCCTGAGGACGTTGTGGACGACATGACCAAGTCTCTCCTAAATGAGAGCTTAGCCGACTGTGGGAGAACCGGCTTAAACCCCTTCTGCCAAGCTAACCCGGCTCCGGCGGTAAGCCACTGATCTGAACACCTTGGGTTTCCTTTTAATAGTTTCCATCTGAACTTTAAGAAATCTTTGTTGTATGTTTCAGGCTAATGACAAGTTCTGGAAGGTCAAATATGACCATGAGGCGGCCAAAAAAGCCAGGAAGGCTAAGAAAGCCACCAGGAGAGCCGCCCCCCGCAAGAAGGGAAGCAGGCCTACTGCCTCAGAGCTGGTTCAGCTAAGTGACAGCTCCGAGTCAGAGGTAACTCCTGAATCTGTAGGCTCTTGTTTTGTTTCTTGTTTATTCCTATCCACCTTATCGATACTGATCATCAGCAGGATGACACCGGAGCAAGTAACCCGGTGAATGAAGAGGTAACAACACTTTCCTCTGACTCGGAGCCCTTGCCAAGGCTGAAAGTCCAAAGAGTAACCCGGAAAGTAAGATTTTCACATCCTTTAGCTTATCAAGATCCTCAATTTCTTTTGAAGCAACAGATTCATGAGAGCCGGCGGCACACCCGGACCAACAAGGATGCAGACCTCTCCTCCGGCTTACCTGAAGTGTCAAGGAAGCGCCGGACCGAGGTTATCTCCAACTTATATCCTTTTCATCCTTTGGCGGGCGTTACACGTCAACCGCTCAATTCTTCTGATTCAAATTATCAGGAAACTTCACCTTCCTCTGGTGATTCTATGCAATCGAACCTGCCGGCTTTCAAGACCGCACCCGGGTAATGATGATCATCTCTTGTTGTGCCTATCTTTACTCATGCTTTTGTACTAACCTTTTGTCCTGTCAGTGCTCAAGCAAAGCTTAGTAAGAGGGCAAAGAAGAATAAACCGGTCGAAGAGCCGGTCCTGACTGAACCGGAGGCCTCTGCTCAAGAGCCGCCATCTGCCTCAGCCCCTGAAACAAACGCTCCAATTGACGAGCCAGTCATAGAGACTTCTACCAATCCGGACATCTCCAGCCCAGCTCAGCCGGCCGATGACCCGGACGTGGTAATCACCCGGACGGAGTTTGTCGAGCCGGGGAGACCCACTGCGCTGGCTAAGTGCTCTGCCAAGGAAGAGTTGCTAGAGCGCCGCAGGGCCAAGCTGGACATCACCAACTACGCTAACTTGAGCATTGGAGATATCATCTCCGGCTATGTCAATCAGGTGCACAACAGCCGGGATCTGGAGATTGACATGGTGAAGCAGATACAACAGAAATCTGAGGTACTACTCTCTTGCTTACTGCACAGTCATCTTTACCATACTAGCCCCCAAGTCTACTACTTATGATAGAATATGTTGTAGACTTAACTTCGGGCTTACTTTCATGAACCGGCAATTTGTAGATAGAACCTTTCAGCATGCATTATCCCCCAAGTGCCAAGTGTCTTTGCTTGGAAAGTGCTTGGGACTTTAAAGTTGTATAATAATTATTCATACTATAACCCGGAAATTGTACAGGCTGCTTGCAAGAAATTTGAAGCTGATATCTCTGAGCTGAAAAACCACCTGAAGACTCAGGAAACTGAGACCCGGAAGGCCAACGCTAAATTTGAGTCCAGTGTTGCTGCACAAGAGAAGCTGAAGAAGAAGTTTGAAACCGAAAGGAAGACTTGGGCCGAAGAGAAGGCTGCTCTGGTCAGCCGGGCCGAACAGGCGGAGGCGGCTCTGACGGAGAGAACCGCCGAACTCTCCGGCTTAAAACTCCATGTGTCACAGATGGTCGCCGCAATCTTCGGTAAGTCATTCTACGAGCTTTCAACAAGTGTACCTTCTTTACGTCTCATAAGTCCCATTATTGCTAGCGGCTTACCTGACGCTGTAAAACAGGTCCCAGAAGCGCCAACCTCAATCAAAATGTGCTGACCAAGCTGAAGGCCATGTACACTCTGGTGGAGCAACTCTACACCGGGTCACAGCGCGCCTTGGCCGTTGTGGCCCTGTCCAATGAGGTTCCGACTCACTTGGTGGACGTACTGCGGCGGCTTGCTGTTCTTCCTCAGCGTTTCCAAGAGCTGCGACGGGCCTCTGCAAGAGCCGGAGCCATAGCTGCTCTGAGCCGGGCCAAGGCTTTCCTCCCGGAGCTAGACCCGGCGGAGATCGCGCTTGGATACCCCAGTCTGAAGGAAGACGGCACTCCCTTCGATCAAAAAGACTTTGCTGCCTGCGTGAAGAGTGTGCGCCCGGTGGCTACCTCGATTGGGAATGACACCGACCTGACCAAGTATCAGCCGGGCTATGACTCGGACAATCAGAGGATCCCCACTCCACGCTACGAAGCAATCAGCTTGATCCCGCCGACTCGTAAGCATATCTTCGCCCCAGAAGTTGACCCGGCCGGGTTAATTGACGAGGAGGCTCAATTTGAAGCTTTGAGCGGCATTGACTGGAAATCGTCAACCTTCTAGGTCATGGGAACAGCCAGAGGAGCGGAGAGGGATGAGCCGGAAGCTTCGACCCAGCAAGCATCTTGACTCTTAGGCGGCCCATGGTTATACCTTTAAAACAATGCCTCATCTTTTGGACTCGGGGAGTCTTGTAATAGAGTAGGACAAACATGTTAATCTTGTTGTGCCATCGTGCACATGTTGAATGCTTAGCTCCGTTAAAGTTGCTTCCTTATATTCCTCCGGGTCATAATTGATCATTTGTTGTTCTTAACCATCCTGCATAGAAAAACAAGTCACAAGTCTCTAGGCGGCTTACCGCACTGAGAACCATAGACCTTATATATATAACCTAGAATATGAATTAAAAATCACCGAAGACTGGCCCTTAATTACATCTTTGATGTAACCATAATGGCATACTTATGAGCCTTCGAGTATAGTTCCGGCTTATGTAACCCGAATAATGAGGTGAAGATCTCAACTCCGGTTCACCAGCATCAAGAATACTTACCATATGTTATCAACATTGTGAATCAAAATTAAGTCGGCAAAGGAAAAGCCGCCCTTGCACACGGTTGATGTGACCAACAAAACTTGTTGTAAGTCAGAAGATCAAAAACTTTAGGGACTTCCGGTTCAAATACGACCAGAGAACCGTCCCAAAGGGGTTAAGCTAAGATTCGAATGCAATCATATAGCCCCCAGTGGCTTTGGCGATGCCAATCAAGAGGGTACCGACAGCTATGTTCTCTTTGGTTCGAATACGACCCATGTTTGAACAGGAAGCCCCCAAATGACCTTAAGAGTTGTTTAACGACGCTGATTCGAATACGATCCACGTCGGTTCCCAAAGGGGGTTGAGCTATGATTCAAATATGATCAAAGAAAACTCCCCAATGAGCTCGGCACTTTGCCAATCAAGTGGGTATCGACAGCTATGTTCTCTTTGGTTCGAATACGACCTATGTTTGAACAGGAAGCCCCCAGGTGATTATATTGCGTACGGCTAGATTCGAATACGATCATAAGCCGGATCCACCTCCAAGTGACCATGTGATGGTGTAATGGAAATAACACTTTTACCTTTGGAGGAGAAAAGGACAGAGGTCCTGCTTTATTATTTAACATAATATATACATGGCTATAGAAATATGTACATTATGAGAGCCGGTGGCTCAAGTGTAATAAGGCCGAAGCTGAGCTATGCTCCACGGCCGACGGGTCTCTTCCTCTGACTTGCGTGAATCTTTATGCTCCCGAACGTCAATAAGGTAGTATGACCCGTTGTGCAAGTTCTTGCTGACCACAAAGGGCCCTTCCCAAGGCGGGGATAGCTTGTGTGCATCTGTTTGATCTTGGATGAGCCGGAGCACCAGATCACCTTCCTGGAAGACCCGGGACTTAACCCGGCGACTGTGATAACGGCGCAGGTCTTGTTGGTAAATCGCTGAGCGAGCTGCTGCTACGTCACGCTGTTCGTCCAACAAGTCAAGAGCATCTTGGCGCGCCTGTTCATTATCCGCCTCAACATAAGCCGCCACTCGAGGCGAGTCATGACGGATGTCACTAGGGAGGACTGCTTCCGCTCCATAAACCATGAAGAAAGGCGTGTAACCCGTAGACCTGTTAGGAGTAGTACTGATGCTCCATAACACGGAGGGTAACTCCTCCACCCAACAACCCGGCGTCCGTTGCAAAGGGACCAAAAGCCGGGGCTTGATACCCTTCAAGATCTCCTGATTAGCCCTCTCAGCTTGACCATTAGATTGAGGGTGAGCCGCTGAGGAAACGTCAAGTTGAATATGCTCACGTTGACAAAACTCCTCCATGGCGCCTTTAGACAGATTAGTCCCATTGTCAGTTATAATGCTGTGCGGAAAACCAAAGCGAAAAATCACCCTTTTCATGAACTGAACCGTCGTGGCTGCGTCACACTTGCTAACGGGCTCTGCCTCAACCCACTTTGTGAACTTGTCAACTGCCACCAAAAGGTGAGTCTTCTTATCCTTGGACCTTTTAAAAGGCCCAACCATATCAAGCCCCCAGACCACAAATGGCCAAGTGATTGGTATCATCCTCAGCTCCTGAGCTGGCACATGAGCCCGTCGCGAGAACCTCTGGCAACCATCACATTTACTGACCAAGTCCTCCGCATCAGCATGAGCTGTCAGCCAATAAAAACCATGACGAAAAGCCTTGGCCACAAGGGATTTTGAGCCGGCATGATGGCCACAATCCCCTTCGTGAATCTCACGTAAGATTTCTTGACCCTCCTCAGGGGAAACACAACGCTGGAACGTTCCAGTAACACTGCGGCGATGCAGCTCACCATTGATGACGACCATTGACTTAGACCGCCGGGTTATTTGTCTGGCCAGAGTTTCGTCCTCAGGCAAATCTCCCCGGGTCATGTATGCCAAGTATGGTACTGTCCAGTCTGGGGTGATGTGGAGAGCCGCCACCAATTGTGCCTCTGGGTCAGGGACAGCCAAGTCTTCTTCTGTAGGTAACTTGACAGAAGGGTTATGCAGGATGTCCAAGAAAGTATTAGGCGGCACCGGCTTTCGCTGAGAGCCCAGCCGGCTTAATGCATCAGCCGCCTCGTTCTTCCTGCGATCGATGTGCTCTACTTGGTAACCCTGAAAGTGTCCAGCAATGGCATCAACTTCACGGCGATAAGCCGCCATGAGAGGGTCCTTGGAGTCCCACTTGCCTGATACTTGTTGAGCCACTAAGTCTGAGTCACCGAAGCATCTTACCCGGCTCAAGCTCATCTCCTTAGCCATCCGAAGACCATGGAGCAAGGCCTCGTACTCAGCCACATTGTTAGTACAAGGAAACATCAACCGTAGCACATAATGAAACTTGTCACCTTTAGGGGAAGCCAATACAACTCCAGCCCCCGAGCCCTCCAATTGCCTAGACTCATCAAAGTGGATAGTCCAATATGTATTATCCGGCTTTTCTTCAGGCACCTGTAGCTCTGTCCAATCGTTGATGAAATCCACCAAAGCTTGAGATTTAACAGCAGTGTGTGGCACGTATTTCAGACCATGAGGCCCAAGTTCTATAGCCCACTTAGCCACTCTCCCTGTGGCTTCTCTGTTTTGGATGATATCTCCAAGGGGAGCAGAACTAACCACAGTGATGGGGTGACCCTGAAAATAGTGCTTAAGCTTCCGGCTTGCCATGAATACACCATAAACAAGCTTCTGCCAATGTGGATACCGCTGTTTGGACTCGATGAGCACTTCACTGACGTAATAACCGGCCGCTGAACCGGATATTCCTTACCCTCTTCCTTGCGCTCCACCACCACAGCCACACTGACGGCTCGTGTGTTAGCAGCTACATACAGTAATAAGGGCTCCTTGTCAACCGGAGCAGCGAGGACTGGGGGCTCGGCCAGCTGTCTCTTTAAATCCTCAAAAGCAGCATTAGCAGCATCATTCCAGATAAAGTCATCAGTTTTCTTCATCAACTAGTACAGCGACATGGCCTTCTCACCCAAACGGCTTATGAACCGGCTTAAAGCAGCGATACGACCCGCCAGGCGCTGGACGTCGTTTATACACGCCGGCTTAGCCAGAGAGGTGATGGCCTTGATTTTTTCCGGGTTAGCTTCAATGCCTCTGTTAGAAACCAGGAAACCCAAGAGCTTGCCTGCAGGAACACCAAAAACACACTTGGCCGGGTTAAGCATCATCTTGTAAACCCGGAGATTATCAAAGGTTTCTCTAAGGTCATCTACCAGGGTCTCCTTCTCCCTGGACATAAGCACGATATCATCCACATAGGCGTGAACATTGCGCCCAATCTGGTTATGAAGACAATTCTGCACACAACGCTGGTAAGTCGCCTGTGCACTCTTGAGTCCAAAAGGCATAGACACATAACAGAAGGCTCCAAAGGGAGTGATGAACGCCGTCTTCTATTGGTCCTTAACTGCCATTTTAATATGATGGTATCCAGAATATGCATCCAAGAAACTTAAACGCTCACAACCCGCCGTGGCATCAATGATTTGATCAATACGGGGGAGGGCAAAAGGATCAGCCGGACATGCCTTGTTTAAGTCCGTGTAGTCCACACACATCCGCCAGGTGCCATTCTTCTTGAGCACGAGCACCAGGTGAGCTAACCATTCTGGATGAAAGACTTCGACAATAAACTCGGCCGCCAAGAGCCGGGCCACCTCCTCACCAATGGCTTTCCGCCTCTCTTCATTAAACCGCCGAAGGAATTGCCTGACCGGCTTAAATTTCGGATAATATTGAGAGTGTGCTCAGCGAGTTCTCTAGGTACACCTGGCATGTCAGAAGGTTTCCATGCAAAGATGTCCCTGTTCTCATGGATGAACTCGATGAGCGCGCTTTCCTATTTTGGATCCAAATTGGCACTGATGCTAAACTGCTGAGATGAGTCACCTGGAACGAAATCAACAAGTTTAGTCTCATCAGCTGACTTAAATTTCATTGCCAGCTCATGCTCCGTGGTTGGCTTTTTTAGAGATGTCATATCTGTTGGGTCAACATTATCTTTGTAAAACTTCGGCTCCTCTGTTGCACAAACAGATTCTGCATAAGCCGCGTCACCTTCCTCACATTCCAAGGCTACCTTTCGGCTACCATGAACCGTAATGGTCCCATTGTGACCCGGCATCTTGAGCTGTAGGTATATGTAACACGACCGTGCCATGAACTTGGCGTAAGCCGGCCGCCCAAATATGGCATGATACAGACTTCTTATCTTGACCACCTCAAAGGTCAATTTTTCCACCCTGTAGTTGTACTCATCTCCAAAGGCCACTTCCAATTCGATCTTACCAACTGGATAAGCCGACTTACCAGGCAGCACGCCATGGAAAACAGTATTGGACTGGCTGAGGTTCTTATCAATCAACCCCATACGACGGAAGGTCTCATAATAGAGGATGTTGATGCTGCTACCTCCATCCATGAGCACCTTAGTGAACTTATATCCTCCCACCTGAGGAGCCACCACCAGGGCCAAGTGACCCGGATTATCAACCCGGGGAGGGTGATCCTCCCTACTCCACACAATAGGCTGCTCAGACCATCTTAAATAGCGTGGAACCGCCGGCTCAACAGCATTCACAGCCCTCTTATGAAGCTTCTGATCTCGCTTACACAGACTGGTGGTAAACATGTGATACTGTCCACCGTTAAGCTGCTTTGGATTGGTCTGGTAACCCCCCTGCTGCTGTTGATGACCCTGGCCGGACTGCTGATTAAAGCCCCCTTGACCATTCTGAGGATTAAGATTTGAGCCGCCGCCCGGGCCATGAAAACCGCCAGCGCTTGAGCCGCCACCCGGGCCATTGTTGCCATTAAAGGCATTGGAATTCTTAAAGGCCTTCATGATTGCGCAATCTTTCCATAGATGAGTAGCTGGCTTCTCCCTAGAGCCATGCCTCGGACAAGGCTCGTTCAACAACTGCTCGAGCGTCGGGCCTGACCCGCCAGCTCGGGGAGGTGGCCTCCCTTTACGTCGCTGGTTGTTACCCTGTGAGTTGGCATTGGCCACAAACTCCATGCTGCCATCAGCCTTACGCTTGTTACCTCCTTGGTTTGCCGGGTTATGCTGAGGACCCTTGCCATTGCCGTTCTTCCTTCCCTTCCCTGTCCTTTCATCATCTGAAGCGGGGTCCTTGGTACTATCAGAGTCGGCGTACTTGACGAGAGCCGCCATCAGCGTACCCATATCATTGCAGTCGCGTTTGAGCCGCCCGAGTTTCATCTTCAGGGGCACGAAGCGACAATTCTGCTCCAACATTAAGACTGCAGAGCCGGCATTCATCTTATCAGATGAATGTATTATCTATTTGACCCGGCGAACCCAATGTGTCGTAGACTCACCCTCCTGCTGTTTACAGTTAGTCAAATCCACAATTGACATACACTGCCTACAGGTATCTTTGAAGTTTTGTATGAACCGGGCTTTTAGCTCAGCCCAAGACCCGACAGAATTCGGCGGCAGCCCTTTCAACCAAGTGTGGGCAGTCCCATCTAACATCATGGTGAAGTACGTGGCCATCGCCGCTTCGCTGACCTCCAGCAATTCCATGGCCATCTCGTAACTCTCGATCCAGGCTCCGGGTTGCAAATGAGCCGTGTAATTAGGCACCTTCTTAGGCCCTTTGAAGTCCTTGGGTAGACGTTCATTGCGGAGAGCCGGCACTAAACAAGGGACACCTCCAGTCCTCGTAGGGATACCCACGTCGACAGAGGCCGTCGGATAAGCCGGGAGTGTCTGGTAAGCCGTCAACTGAGGCACCTGCTCCGCCTCTTGCCGTGCTCTGTCTTGGTCTACTGCGTGAAAGGCTCCGTTATGAGCCGGGCCGTGGCCAGGTGGCAAGTCACAGCGTCGGACATTACTTGAGCCAGTCGCTGAGACCATGTGTCTGCTATAACTCGGGCTCCGGCCTGGACGAGGGGTTGAATGGATCCTGTCCCGGCTATAAGAGTACGCCTCTTGCTGCGCCAGAGCTGTCTGAAGGATCTCCCTGACCCGGCGGGTTTCGACCGCTGTCGGAGAGTCGCCATCAATTGGGAGAGCCGCCAGCCATGCCGCCGTGGCGACCATGTTTTCCAACGGGTTGGCATAATGACCCGGTGGTATTAGCACATACTGAGGCGGGGCAGGGTTCACCCGGGGCGGTCCCATTACTTGGGGCTGAATTGGTGTCCCAGCCCCGGGCACTATGATCTCCGGCGGGTTACTAGACTCTGCACCTGGCATGTTGAAGAGGTTTCGAGGATCGTAAAACTGAGGGAGTCGAGATTGGGCCTTTTGATGCCTCCTTCTCATGACCTCATTGGATGCGTTTTGATCCATCGTGAGCCGGAAGGACTGTGCCTGAATCAGCTGAGTCTGGGCATCGAGAGCCGCCCTCTCTGCAGCCATCCTGATCCCCTCCGCCGCCAGATCCTCCTTGGCCTTTGCTAGATCCAACTTTAACTATGCCACCTCCGCGTCATGTTGAACTTGATCCACTGGAGCTACCGTAGCGGTCAACAGGACCGTCATCTTATCTGTAAGATCCATCAGCACCTGAGCCAGCGAAGGCACCGGGCTTCCTGACCCGGAGGCGGGGTTTTGAACAGGTTGCGCGCCGGCCATGAAGATTCCAACCCGGCTCGGCGGTTCAAAGGGGTCCGGAATGCTGTCGCCATCGGAACAACCCCTGAGCCTGCCATCTTGAAGTTGATACAACGGGTTTGACTCATCCGTAGACGACTCGCCGTCAGAGCCGGCGGCCGTCTCATCACCAGATCCAGATCCATCAGAGAATCCTCCATGAACACATCCCACAAAAGCATGCTTCAAGGCAGGTAGGGCCCGGGCGGGGCGTGCGCGCTGAGCCGTCTCGATGAGATCGGCGCAGTGATCCGGCTCAGGGCCCGGCTCACCAATCTTGCCAATGAAGACATGAATTCTGCCAAAGGGGACCCGGTACCCGTACTCAATTGAGCCGGCGTCGGGGCCCCAGTTTGCATTGTTGATGTAGAGCTTGCCGCGACGACTCTTGGTCATCCGGCCCATAGCGTATCCCTTGAGCCCTTCGAAGCTTCCCTTCAAGAACTCAAATCCACCGTGCGCTGGCCCCACGGTGGGCGCCAACTGTCGTGGAATTGTCACGGCAGATGTCCTCGAGCTAGGACTTAGTCGTGGAGCCATCGCAGCTAGGAAGCTTAAAGGGGTTAAACGGGACAAGGAACACAGGGATTATACTGGTTCGGCCCCTTACGGTGAAGGTAAAAGCCAACGTCCAGTTGAGGTGGTATTGATTATGGTTTCGATGACCAGGGAGCTTGATTGCTATCCCTGGCTCTCAACGAGATCTTACTCGTCCCTAAACCGCCGCCGGGTCGTCCCCTTATATAGAGAGGTTGACGCCCAGCGGCTCTCAGAGTCCCGGCCGGCTCATAAGAGCGTCCGGCTCGGACTCTCAGCTATTCTTGCCTTACACTACAAGTCTTGCCATACGGTGGTTTATCACTACGGGCCTTAAGCCTCCTCCGGGTCTGAAGCCCATTATCTAACCCGCCGTCTTCAAGCTTGGTACTGGGCTTCGCGTGATGACCATTTCGACGTAACCCGGCCCCTCCTGGGCGGGTGACTCTAATGGTTATATCCTCAACAATAATCGTAATGTTGTCTTACTCGTGGTTGATCCCTCGAGCATACACCATTACATCTTTTGGTCTGACCAATACTATCACATTGTTGACATAATGGTGGAACTCCGGTCATATGGAAATTCCAGTGAGTTGCTGTTGAGCCCATCAGCAGCATCTTGTCTCCCCCATGATTCATGTTGAACATTGAGCTAGTGTTGGAAACTTTGTAAGCATTGCCTTCGTGTTCCGCTCATGAGGTATATGTTTTGGTGCAAGAAGTGACTTTCTCCAAGTTCACGTGCATTAGGTGTAAGTTGCCGCCATGAATTCGAGAAAGGTTTGTTTCGTTTCCCCTAGAATCATCCCAAATCAGTCATGCATACATGCGAAGTATTCTATTGTTTGGTAGATTAATTACCTCCACTCCATACATATTCCCTAGCACACCAAGCCACTGACTGATTTGTTCTAGGAAAAGGAGTTAAGTGCTAATCCATGGTAATGCACAAGACCTCGATATCCTCGATGATGGTTCCCCACCTGAACTCGGTAGTGTTTCATTGTAAGACTACTCTATGGTCATGCTTGTCTGGGACAGTGTTTTCACATTTTCGTAGCAAAACCAGCTCATGTTTTGGAGCTTACTACCATAGTTCATCTCACGAGAATCTCGCAATGTTATCTCGTCGATTTGTGTTGCAAACCTTCCTTTTCAGACACGCGGAGTCTGAAGTATTCTATCACCAATCGGATCTGAATCTCAAGCAGATATGATGGTTGGAACATTCCCAACATTTGCATTTTGTTCCCAGCTTGCACCCGCGTTTGTGCCATTTTACTATGGTGTGCCTTTTTCAGTAATTGTTATTCAGGATCATCTTCAAAATTGGGCCTACCATGGGTCCCATCCATTTCCGGTGACAAGCAAAAATCATCCATCGCGTTGTCTTCAACAACGTAGTCCACATCATCCATTCGAATCCGTATATGCCATTCCTTTGAACTCCACCAAACGATCGATTGTGATTGCCTTAGGCTGGTATAAAGAGTTTCAATGATCTAGATATCAAAAGTAATTCTTTTTGCCATTTAAGGGAATATTCTACGAGCCGTTATGGGATCATGGTAATTGCTTCCTCGCTACTTTGAAACCCTCGTCAAATTGTTTCTTCCGTCCCTCCTAATGCATGTTTTGCCTCTCAGCTCCAGAGATGTTTCTACGTCTCATTCCGTGAGTTGATCTTGTGATCCTTGTGATGATCCTAAGTTGCTCGAACCTCAAGAAGATCGATTCTTCTAAAATTCTCCCTTTCCTCTCGTTGTCATGTTGGATGAAGTTCTCAAAGCAAGACATCAAGATCAATATGACGGAACGAATCAACATCCTCGAGAAGGGCAATTGGATCATGAAGATCGTGTTAGCTTCGTGTCCCCTCTGTCTTCTTACCTCACGTCTTGAATCTCGGGACGAGATTCTTGTTTAGTGGGGGTGAGTTGTCACAGCCCTAGAATTTGATTGTAATTAGATGCATCAGCACCCATGCATCATGTCTAAAATTTATTTGAAAGTTGAAATGGGGACTGATAAACCCTAGCAGCAAATAAAATTCAACTAGGTTCAACTTAAATCTTTTCAATGAACCCAAAATGCCCTTTAGAAATGTTCATCATTTTTGAATTTGCCTAGCACCTCTGACAAAAATGGTGCACATGTTTCTAGATCAATTTGGATTTTTGAATGAACTCATTAAGTATTTGAATTTGGGCATTTAATTGCTATAAATAATTAAAATGACCAAATAATTCTGGAAGACCGGCAAGCCGCCTGACTTGTCCGTCTGGGTGCCTAAAGTCCCATCGCCGGGTTTTGGGAAGCGGGACCGAACAGAGGACTTCCTTTCTCCCCCCGTCTCTCTAGTTTCCCGAGACCAAACAACTCCGGAGAAAACCCCATCCTGTACTTCCCCCAGCTCTGGTCCGGCTCCTGCTCCGCAGCCTCCAATGGCGGTGTTTGAGATTGACCCGCATCGCTTCATCCCTGTGGGCTTCGACATTGAAGATGGCGGAGCAGATCGTCTACCCCGCACCTTCTACACGCCGGCCGTCCCGCCACCCTGAGCGCATGAGCAGTATATGGTGGCCATTGTGGAGCCGATCCCGCCTCCAGAGCTAGTTGGGGTCCGTCGTCAGCAGGTTCTTGATTTCCTAGTTCAAGTGATACATGTTCCAGTTATTTCTGCACAGACTTGGTTTCAATGAGTTGGTCTGTTCGAGATGGAAGATCCAGTTGTCCGGGGCTCTTTTACTCTGCATCCGCCGTTTCCCTTAGGGGTCGATGATGATGGCAATGAGTTTTTTGTCCGTTTTATCCCGCATAATCAGGGTGAAGGTTTTCGTGCTATTCATGGCCAGCGGACGGGGTGGTTGATGTTCATCGGCATCCCTTTAGACTACAGAAACACCCAGTGCATTGCTGATATGGTTGGCTCTTTTGGACAGTTCCACTACTGGAATAGCACTGACAGGCGTAAAGTTAGAGCTTTGGTCCATGCCTCGTTCCCTGACAATCCGCTAGTTCCTCGCTCGGTCACCTTTCGGGAATTTGCCAATTGGGGCGATGTCATGGTGTCTTGGTCTGCTGGTTGCTATATCTTATCAGGGGAATATGCTGGTGCCATGATCCCAGCGGATGAGGATCCAATGCCCCTCAATGGGAATCCCCACCCGTTGCCTGGAGTTCAGGTGCCGCAACCGTTTTGGGCAATGCCTCCATACCCTGCTCTGGGATGGAATGCCGTTCCTCCGGGCCCTCATCAAGGGCAGAATGAGGTGGCGGGATGGGCTGATAATGTGCAGCAGGCAGCAGGATGGGGCCCGTGGGAGGAGCAGATTCAGCCTGATCATCAGCAGCAGCATGAGGTGGTTCAACCTGTCCAGGACCAGAACTCTATGATTTTGAACCCATCTGCGGATTCTTCTGATGATGAGGATATGGCTGAGGTCCAGCAGCCTCTACAAGCCCCACCGATAGTGCAGCTGGAGCCGATTCATCTTGGTATGGTCCGGGTTTTTTATGGGCCAGTTCTGCCGCCGGCCATGATCTGGGAGAGATCATTCAAGTCTTTGTTGCCTGAATTCTTCATCAGGGATATACCAGCTTGTCCGCCTAGTTTTTCTGTGACATTGCTACAAGTCAAATTTGGGTCTGCCGATCTGCAAGAGAAGTATCAGCTCCTATCTGCCAAGCAAGGTGTCTCCGTTCCTGGACTCAGCTCTTCGGTGGTCATTGAGGAGTTGGCACCTGATGATCTCTCGTGCTCCAATTACCAAGTTCCACCTTCTCCCTCCCCGGTCTCTCAAGAGGATTTTCAATTTTCTTCGGTTACTCCATCTCCGCTGGGCAAGCGACCACGTCAGTCTGCACGCTCCAGGCGCTCTATCACGCTTGTGGAGCCAGTTCTGGACTTCTCCACTAGAAGGATGACGCGCAGTTCTGCCAAGAGGACGGGCATGAAGCCAGTCTCTGCCATCCCTCCGAGGTCTGCCCCCCAGCGTCGCCCGAAGGCCAAGAAGCTTCGTCTTGATGATGAGCCCAGCATGCTCCCTCTCCCACCTCCGACGCCTATTCCGACGCTGCAGGCCATTGGAGTGGCTTTGGGCATTGATCCGTCTGAGTTATCGGTTGAGAAGCTTATGGCTTCTCCCCGTCTTGCTGCAGAAGGCGATGGTTCACATGATGCTTGACGGCCCACGAAGCTTCATGTAGAGTTGGGCGCTTTTGCTTTTGTGCTTGTTTTTTGTTTTCAGTGATTGTCTGCAATACTTGGTTACTGTTACTGCCACTTATGTTCCGCTTATGTCCATGCTGTTAAGCAGCTGGATCTGCAACTATACCCCTGCGCTGTTTTTTTATGGATAATTGCTATTTTCGAAACTGGAATGTGCTCTGTTGGAATGTGCGTGGGCTCAATTGTGAGGCTCGGCAGCGTGATCTACG
Organism: Aegilops tauschii subsp. strangulata; assembly: GCF_002575655.3. Classification (NCBI taxonomy): domain Eukaryota; kingdom Viridiplantae; phylum Streptophyta; class Magnoliopsida; order Poales; family Poaceae; genus Aegilops; species Aegilops tauschii. Next base: position 389,668,651 of record NC_053036.3, on the reverse strand, counting down.
TGCCAAGATTGAGGAGAGCAGATGTTATGTTCTTTGTCTGCAAGAAACTAAATGTGAGAGCTTTGATATTCGTACGATTAGATCCTTCTGCCCTAGGCGGTTTGATCAATTCGCGTTCTCACCTTCTGTTGGAGCCTCTGGCGGGATTCTCGTCGTCTGGAATTCCTCGATCTTTCATGGCTAGCTTGTGGATATTCAGAGGTTTGGTGTTGTCATCTCCTTCCAATCGTTGCAGAATTCTGAAAAATGGACCCTAACCTCTGTCTATGGGCCATGTGAGGGTCAGCCTAGGGACAATTTCGTTAGTTGGCTTTATCACCTACAAATCCCTCCCGATGAAAATTGGCTCTTGTTGGGGGACTTTAATTTCATCAGATCTTTGGAGAACCGAAACCTCCCGGGTGGTGATACCAACGATATCTTCCTATTCAATCAAATTATTGGTCACCTTGGACTTTTGGAGTTGCCCTTGAAGGGCCGTAGCTTCACCTGGTCTAATATGCAGCAAAACCCCCTGCTTGAGCAACTTGATTGGTTCTTTACTACTGCTGATTGGATTTCACACTACCCAAACACTGTGGTTACACCACTAGCCAGAACTACCTCCGATCACGTGCCTTGTGTGGTGTCCATTGACACTACCATTCCTGCGGCCAAGATTTTTCGGTTTGAAAATTTCTGGTTGGATATGCCGGGGTTCATGGATTGTGTCTCCAAGTCCTGGAATGCACCTGTCTTCTCTGATCTTTTTGCTTCTGCGGTTATCACAAGGAAATTTAAGTGACTGCGGTATGACATGAAAATTTGGAGCAAAAAGCTATCGTACATCAAAAAGCTTACTGTTGATTGTTCAAAGGTGATCCTGCACTTTGATCAGTTGGAGGAAGTACGACCTTTTAACGGCCGGAATTCAACTTCCGGAAACTTGTGAAGTTTCACTATGAACATCTGTTAAAACTTCACTATATATATTGGAAACAGAGGTGCACTATTAGGTACATCAAGGTTGGCGAGGAGAATTCAAATTTTTTTCATGCCATGGCCTCTGAGCGTATGAGGAGAAACTCCATCTCCAGTTTGAAAACCAGCTCCATGCTTGATCCAGTGACTGATCACGCTCAGATGGCGGGAATCCTTTGGGCCTCGTTCAAATCTAGGATGGGCCAGGCCCAAGGGATCACTATGGGCTTTGATTTGGATCATTTAATCCAACCCATCCCGGGACTGGAGGAGCTATCCTTGCCATTTTCTGATGAGGAAATTAACAAAGTTTTGAAGGATTTGCCGGTGGATCGGGCACCTAGTCCAGATGGCTTTAATGGGATGTTCGTCAAGCGCTGTTGGCCTATAATTGAGGAGGACTTCCTGAGGATGATTCGGGATTCTTATGAGGGGAAGCTTTCGTTGGAAAATATCAATTCCTCCCTCATTACGCTCATACCCAAGATCATTTCACCAGAAGGGCCCGATGATTTCCGGCCAATCTCCCTCACCAACACTTGTCTTAAATTCCTAACAAAATTGTTGGCCAATAGATTGCAGAGGGTGATCCTTAAGTGCATCCACAAAAACCAGTATGGGTTCCTTAAGGGTAGGTAGATTCAGGATTGTCTGGCCTGGAGTTTTGAGTATATTCATCAATGTAAACAATCCAAGCGTCCAATTATAATCCTTAAGTTGGACTTTGCTAAGGCCTTTGACACCGTTGAACATGAGGTTATTCTTCAGATGTTGCAGCATAAAGGGTTTGATGCCAAATGGATTCTTTGGATTAAACAGCTGTTGTCTACAGGTTCTTCGTCTGTACTGTTAAATGGCATTCCTAGAAAGCAATTCTTGTGTAAGTGTGGCGTCAGGCAAGGTGATCCACTCTCACCTCTGCTGTTCGTCATCGCAACAGATCTGTTGCAATCTGTGGTCAATCAAATGCTGGTGTCTGGCACACTCTCTTTGCCTCTTCAGACCCATGACAGGGATTTTCCCATCATTCAATATGCGGATGACACGATCCTATTTCTTGCAGCTAAGGATGATGAGCTTGTTGCCCTCAAGAATATGCTGCTTACATTTCAACAATCCACTGGTTTAAAGGTCAACTTTGCTAAATCCTCAATGATCCCACTGAATATGCCTAATGAGGAGGCTGACAGACTTGCTGCTATTCTTGGTTGTAAAATTGGCCAGCTTCCATTTACTTATCTTGGATTGCCTTTGGGAACTACAAGCCCAAGGATCATTGACCTCATGTCCTTAGTTGACAGTCTTGAAAGGAGGTTAACTGCAAGCTCTTCTATGCTGAATCAAGGCTCTCATTTGCAGCTTCTCACCTCTGTCCTGACCTCTCTGCCAATATACTTTCTGTGTAGCCTCAATATCCCAGCTGGGATCATTAAGCAACTAGACAGAATCTTCAGGCACTGCCTTTGGAGGGGTAATAGTGATGTTCCAAAACAGTCGCTGGCTGCTTGGGAGCTAGTTTGCAGGCCAAGAGATAAGGGTGGTTTGGGTATTATTAATCTGAACATCCAGAACAAAGGACTGCTTCTCAAGCATCTTCACAAATTCTATAACAAGGTTGATGTTCCTTGGGTGACCCTGATATGGAATAGCTACTATGATCATGGGGTTCCACAGGCAACAGCTAATGCTAGATCTTTCTGGTGGAGAGATGTTCTGAAGCTGCATGAGGCTTACACTGCTATTGCCTCAGTACATATCAACATGGGTGATTCTGCTCTGTTCTGGACTAATTCTTGGCACATTGGGGGCTCTGCTAGACCCCTATGTTGGAGATTGCCAAGGTTGTTTTCTTTTGTCAATAATGACAGGATCTCTGTGCGGGAATTTCTTCAATCCCAGGATCTTTTCTCTATGTTTTATTTACCCCTTTCTCATGAGGCTGTTGCTGAGTTGCAAATACTGGAAAGTTGGATCATGCAGTTAGACAGAGACCCCACCTTACCTGATGTTTGGATATGGCCTGGTCAATCAGGAGGGTACACTGCGAAAAGTTTTTACATGATCATGCACTCACACTTACCTACAATACAACCTTGCAAATGGCTTTGGCAGAGTAAGTGCACCATGAAGATCAAGGTGTTCGGCTGGCTTTTATTCTTTAACCGACTTAACACCAAGGATATGCTAGTTAGGAGACACTGGCGCTCAAACCAGGATGACAATCTTTGCCTCACCTGCAGTGAGCTGGCATATGAGGATAGAATACATCTATTTTTTAACTGCACCTTCAGCTGTAGAGTCTGGAACTATTTGGGTATTGATTGGTCTGGAGGCTCAGATATTCTGCAATGTATCCTGCACGCCAGGTCCAGCTTCACACACCCTTTCTTCGTTGAAGTTATGCTAACAGCAGCATGGAATATTTGGATTTTGCGAAATGGCAGAATCTTCAGAGCTGAGAGAGCTACTTTCAGTGCTTGGAAGTGTAAATTCATCCATGATATTTCTTTGCTTGCTCACAGGGTGAAGGACTGTAACAAGCCAAAGCTTTTGGCTTGGATTGCTTCTTTGTTGTAAAGCAAGTACAGTTAGTTAGCAAATAGGTAGACTCTTTTCCCTTTTGTTTTCCTTCCTTGTATAGTTTGTATTTTACTTGTACAGTGGTACTTTATCTAATAAAGGGCTGTGGGGCTTTGCCTCACAGTAAATATTCAAAAAAAATTAATTCTGGAAGTGGTTGAGTGCTGTTGGAGATATTTCCAAATGTGCCCACAAGTCATTTCAGGAATTTTGGAAATGAATTAGTATTTTTATTAATTCAAAACAGAGGAATAAATAGAAAACCAGAAATAAAGGAGAGAGAGAAAGTACCTGTAGCTTACCTGGCGCCCAGTTGGCCCAGCACTGTTGCAGTCCTGTCCACCAGCTCCTCCCTGTCACCTTCCTCCTCGCGCTAGTAGGCGAGGGCGTGTGCCCGCCGCGCGTAGCCACATGTTGTGGCCACCTCCTCCCTCCCAACCTGCCTGGCTCCTTCTCGATGCACCAGGCGACGCCACGGAGCACCCTGGACCCCCTCGACCGCTCCCCTCCCCCTGCCTCGCCTCTCTCGCTCTCTCTCCCGAAGCCGAGCGGAGCCGTCACCGCCGTTCGCTGCCACCTTGCTCACCGGCCACCCCTCGCTCCACCGTCGACTCCGGGAGCTCCGCTACGACCTCCTCTTCGTCCCTAATGAGCCACGCACCCCCGGACGCCCTGTTGCCTCACCACCGACCCGTCTTCTCCGCGCATGGCCGCCGGATCGCCATCGCCGTTACGCCGCCGTCTGGTCCTCCCCAAGCTTGCTGAGCCTCCCTACCGACTCCATGTGAGCCCCTGCTTCGTTTACCCGTAACTCCATGCCCGTTTTCGAGCTCTAGCTGCCTCCTCCACCGGAGCCGAGACACACCGCCGCATGAGCTCGACGCCGGTGACACTCCGGTGACCATTTGGTCCCGGGCATGCGTCCAACGTATTCGCCGCACCGCGTAGAAGCCATAGGTGCCAACCCCGCATCGCCACAGCCGTTGTAGCCTCGACCCCGAGCTCACCCGAGCTCCGGGCGCCGCCAAGCTTGCTGCTGCCGCCACCACAGGCCACCGTAGCCCCCATGCCTGCTCCATTAGATGCGCGCGAGCTCCAGCTAGCCGTAGAGACCAATCGCGGCTCAAACCATAGCCTGTAGGTGAAACCCGAGCCACCCCAATGCATCTCCGCCGCGTTCTTGGTCGTCGTCGGTGGAACTTCGGCGAAGCTGATGTGGCACCGTCATTAGCACTAATGACGAGGCTAACTACCCTCCTCTGTCACTGACTACTGGGCCCCACGGCCTAATTAACCCTGCTTAGCTCCTGTTTAGACTAAACTAACCCCATGGGCCCTGGAGGTCAGTTTGACCTGGCCACGTCACCTGTTGACCGGCCCCACACGTCAGTGCTGACTTGCTGACATGGTTGTTGACCCGACCCCACCTGTCAGCGACACTAACCATCACTGGGTCACTGACTAGTGGACCCCACTGGTCAGTTTGACCTGGATCGTGCCCCGTTGACTCGCTTACGTCATGCTGACGTTATGCTGACGCGTTAAATCATTTACTAGATTTTGTTTAATTCTAAATAATCCAGGAAAATCCAGAAAATGATTTAAACTTCAAAAATTCATAGTAATTCAACCGTAACTCCAAATGAAAAGTTTTATATATGAAAAATTATCAGAAAAATCCAATCTATCCATTTATGCTACTTTCATGCATGTTCAACCAATGTATACCCCCTGTATAAGTGAAAACATGATAATGGCATTTTAAATACCCCTTATGGAGTTTGCATATGAACCCTTGGTTCATATGGACTTCATTTAAATTGTTGCTATATGCATTAGTACAAATCATAGCATATTGCCATGTCATGATCATGCTTCATATTGTCGCATTTGCATTGATTGTGTTCTTCTCTATTGCCGGTGCTTGTCCCCTCTCGGTAAGCGTATCCCGACGATGAGTTCGATGACACCGATGAAGAGCTATAATATCTTCAGAAGTGTCAGTCAAGCAAAACCCCCCTTGTTCATTCCGATACAAACCCACTCTCTTGCTTCTGCTCTCTTTTACTGCATTAGGACAACAACGATTCAACTGTTACATGCTGCGGTAGTTGAACGCCTTTCCTCTTCATGACCTATCATTGCCACAGTAAATAGATGAAACCCACTAGCATGAGTAGGAGTTGTTTGAGCCCTGATGTGCCTACTCATTCATGCTTGTTTGTCATGCCTGCTACTGCTTAGAGTTGAGTCAGGTCTGATTCATCGGGGATGAATCGGAGGTGTGTGAACTTGTCCTACTGTTGTGAGCTAAGTGTGTGAACACGATATGGTAAAGGTATCAGTGAGAGGCCATGTAGGAGTACATGGTGGGTTGTCTCATTACAGCCGTCCTCAGGAACTGAGTTCTGTGTTTGTGATCCATGATCAGTTACTACCACGCATTGGAATGCTTAAGTGCCCCTCTAGACTTATTGATCAACCTGATCTCTGTCCAGGAGTTGCAACTAGTTTCTGGTGTTTGTAGGTAGTGTTAGTAGTCTACCAAGTGGCACCCGGTACAGGTGGGCTTGGGACAGACTAGGCACAGTGGCACGATGTACCAAGTGGCACCCGGATGGTGGGCTTGGGAACCCTGCTCACATCGTTTCGGGCCGTGAGCGACACCCCGGCCGGATCTCCTTGCGGATGGAACCCGAATAGGCGATAAACCTGGACTAGAGACTTGTGTGGTTAGCCAGGTCATGGCCGACTCCCTCGCCAGGCTTCCGCTTGAAGGTTGCCGAGATACACGACGTGTACATGGTAGTAAGTGGCGAGAGCGTGTGTGAAGAAGTACACCCCTGCAGGGTTAACATCATCTATTCGAATAGCCGTGTCCACGGAAAAGGACTTCTGGGTTCCTGTACAGTTCATAGACAAGTGAAAGTGGATACTCTAAAATGCGCAAGATAAGCGTGAGTGCTATGGATGGCGTTCTCGTAGGGAGATGGGAGCGGAGCCATAGTGGTGTATTGATATGGTGAATATGTGGACTCGTGTGCGCCACCTCAAAAGAGTTACTTGCAGTCATAGTTTAGGATAGCCACCGAGTCAAAGCTGGCTTGCTGCAGTCAAACTCCACCACCCCCTTTGTTGATACCGATGCATATGTAGATAGTTCTGATGTAAGTCTTGCTGGGTACATTTGTACTCACGTTTGCTTATTTTATGTTTTGCAGAGAGACTTCAGTCTCGCTAGTAGTTCCACGTGGACTTCGATGTTTAGCTTGTTACCTCAGCTACGATCTTGTACCCTTGGGAGGGTCTTGTAGATAGTAAGGCTTCTCAGCCTTTTTCATTTGTAGTTGTCTGTACTCAGAAAAGTTAAGCTTTCGCATGTGCTTGTTGCTTGTATGCTCTGTATGTTGGGTCATGAGACCCAGCTTTGTAATACTTGACTCTTCGGAGCCTTATGAATAAATACTCTGAGTCGTAGAGTCTTGTTGTGATGCCATGTTGTATTTGCACAGATCGAGCATATTGCGTGTATGATTGAAATGCTCGGTATGTGCGGGATCCGACAACCTAGTTGTCTATCCTTGGTAGCCTCTCTTATGGGGAAATGTAGTCTGGTGCTTCCACTGATCCATGGTAGTCTACTACAGCCCGGTTTACCGGAGTCCTGCTAGCCCAGTTACTTCCGCTCCGAAACACTTAGACTGGACAGCATGTGATACACTTCGTTCCTGTGTCTGTCCCTTCGGGGAAATGTCACGCGATGGCATCCGGAGTCCTGGTAGCCTGCTACAGCCCGGGTTCCCAGAGTCCTGTTAGCCCAGTTGCTACAGCCCGGATTCACACGCTGCTGAACGACATGCTCGATGTTGTTTCATGTATGCCTGTCCCCATAAGTTAGTGCCACTTTGGGTTCACGACTAGTCATGTCGGCCCGGGTTCTCTGTCATATGGATGCTAGCGACACTATCATATACGTGAGCCAAAAGGCGCAAACGGTCCCGGGCCAGGTAAGGCGACACCCGTGGGAATACCGTGCGTGAGGCCGCAAAGTGATATGAGGTGTTACATGCTAGATCGGTGTGACTTAGGATCAGGGTCCTGACAGCTTTGGTATGACTCCGGATGTCACCGAAGGGATAGACACATGAATGAAGTGAATCACATGCCGGTCAGTCAAGTGTTCCGGAGTAGTAGTGCTGGGCTAGCAGGACTCCGGTGAACCGGGCTGTAGCGGACTACTATGGCTCATGGAAGCACAAGACTACATTTCCCCATAAGAGAGGCTACCAAGGATAAACAACTAGGTTGTTGGATCCCACACATGCCAAGCATTTCAATCATACACACAATATGCTCGATATGCATCGGTATCAATATAAGGGGTGGTGGAGTTTAACTTCAGCAAGCCAGCTTTGACTCGGTGGCTATCCTAAACAACGACTTCTGGTAACTCTTTTGAGGTGGCGCACACGAGTCCACATATTCACCATATCAATACACCACTATGGATCCGCTCCCGTCTCCCTACGAGAAGGCCATCCATAGCACTCACACTTATCTTGCGCATTTTAGAGTATCCACTTTCACTTGTCTATGAACTGTACAGGCAACCCAGAAGTCCTTTATCGCGGACACGGCTATTCGAATAGATGATGTTAACCCTGCAGGGGTGTACTTCTTCACACACGCTCTCGCCACTTACTACCATGTACACATCGTGTATCTCGGCAACCTTCAAGCAGAAGCCTGGCGAGGGAGTCGGCCATGACCTGACTAACCACACAAGTCTCTACTCCAGGTTTATCGCCTATTCGGGTTCCATCCGCAAGGAGATCCGGCCGGTGTGTCGCTCAAGGCTCCAAATGATGTGTGCGGGGTTCCCAAGCCCACCTCGACGGATGGATCTACGCTTGGTACACCGTGCCACGGTGCCTAGTCTGTCCCAAGCCCACCTGTACCGGGTGCCACTTGGTAGACTACTAACACAACCTACAAACACCAGAAACTAGTTGCAACTCCTGGACAGAGATCAGGTTGATTAATAAGTCGAGAGAGCTTGGAGTGCCCGGAGCCCAATGTGTGGTAGTAGCTATTCATGGATCACAAACACAGAACTCAGTTCCTGAGGACGGTTTCAATGAGACAACCCACCATGTACTCCTACATGGCCTCTCACCGCTACCTTTACCAAATCGTGTTCACACGCTTAGCTCTCAACAGTAGGACATATTCACAACTCTCCAATTCATCCCCGATGAATCAGACCTGACACAACTCTAAGCAATAGCAGGCATGACAAACAAGCATGAATGAGTAGGCACATCAGGGCTCAAACAACTCCTACTCATGCTAGTGGGTTTCATCTATTTACTGTGGCAGAGGAAAGGGGTTCAACTACCGCAGCATGTAACAGTTGAAGCGTTGTTGTCCTAATGCAGTAAAAGAGAGCAGGAGCGAGAGAGTGGGATTGTATCGGAATGAACAAGGGGGTTTTGCTTGCCTGGCACTTCTGAAGGTAGCATTGGGTCTTCATCAGTGTCGACGATCAGAGCATCGGAACAACGTCTACCGAGGGGGAACAACACCGGCAAACAGAGAATAAACACAATCAATGCAATGAAAATATGATGCATGAACATGGCATGTATATGTGATGTTGTTTGTGCTAATGCAAACAACAACAAGTTCAATGGAGCTCATTTGAATCAAGGATTCAAATGCAACTCCAAACTTAAGCATTTTAAATGCCTTTTATGTGCTTTCATCTATACAGCAGGTTTAGGTTGGTTTGTCATGCATGAAAATAGTACAGATGGATAGATTGAACTTTTCTGATAATTTTTCATATATAAATTATTTCATTCTGAGCTATGGTTGATTTTATATGATTTTTAGAAGTTTATACTATTTTCTAGAATTTTCTGAATTAAGAATAAATCCAAAAAAGCCTATTACTGCGTCAGCATGGCGTCATGCTGACCTCAGCAGGTCAACAGACACGGTCCAGGTCAAACCTGACCAGTGGGGCCCATTGGTCGGTGACCCAGTGTCAGTTAGTGACACGGACAGGTGGGTCCGGTCAACGGCCACGTCAGCGAGGTCAACGCCGACGCGTGGGGCCACTGTGATTAACTTAAACTAAATAGGGATTAAACCGTGGTTAGTTAAGGGCGTGGGGCCCATATTTCATTGACACGCGACACTAACTAAACGCAATTAGCACCTAAACTAATGGTGCCACGTCAGCCACCGGAGACCAGCCGACGGCGACCACAGGACACGGCAAGGGCACGCCGGACTTGCGCTAGAGGCGTCAGCTTGGCACACTGAGGGCACCAGGGGATAGCCCTTGCTCTCGCGCATCCAGAGGACCAAGTGGGAGATCGCGGGGTCACGGTAACTCATGCCGGCGACGAGCTTTGGCGGCGGCGGCGTTCGGTGGTGCACGGGCGCGTCGCTATGGTGCATCAGTGAGCAAATGGAGAGGCTGGGCAGCACCTGCTAGACACGGGGAGCACTAAGAGCAGCACGGTGAGGCCAGGGGAGCACGGGGGCTATGCGTGCAACAGCAATGGCGGACGGCGGCTTCGGTGCTCGTGGGGAACGGCACTACGGCATGGGGACGAGCATGCTGAGTTAGGGGAGAAGGTCAGTGGCTCACGGTGAGTCGGCCGGTGCAGACGGCGGGGCCGGGGAAGCTCTAGACGCGACGAATCAAGCAGCGGGGATCACCGGCACCGAGGTTGAAGAAGACGTCAGGGACGGCGATGCGGTGCTTCCCCGGTTGCTTGGCTCAGTGTGGACGAAGAGGACGACGATGCGGAGCTCGGGGACGCGTCGGAGAGGCGAGGGGGTGGCTCTGGCTACGGGTACGGCGATCGGCGTCGGCGAGCTCGCACGGGCATGAGGTGTCGAGCAAGAGAGAGAGGAGGGGATGAGGACAAGGGAGTGGGCGAGAGGGTCCGGGGTGATGCGTGGCGTCGTCCAGACGCGTCGGGGCAGCGGCGGGAAGCAGGAGGTGGCGGGGCGCGTGCTCGCGCGAGGCGGCCACGCGCGCGCTGTCCTCCTGGCGGGAGGTAGGTGGTGACTGGCAGAGGCCAGCGGGCTGGGCCTCTGCTGGGCCGCCAGGTAAGCCCAGGTGAGGTTCCTCTCTCTCTTTCATTTCTTGTTTGTTTTCTATTTTCTGTAATTTGTTTGATTTGATTTGAAGCATCAAATCATTTAGAACATTCTATAAATTTTTATGTGAGCTTAGGAAACTTGTCCAAGGCCACATGCAAACTTACAAAAATTATTTGAACTTTATCTCTTATATAACAGAAATAAGTCCAACTCAAATATGTTATTAATTTAATTCGAAGGCCCAAAATAATAATTTAAAGCCTCCAAAAATATTAGTTTGAATTTTATTCTTGCCAATATTTTTCAAGGTTTAACAGGAACATTTTCTTGGGCTTCTTTGAGAAGATTTTAATATTGATCATTTTTAAAAGGTTTCTGAGGCTTTGAAAATTCATCAATTCAAATTTCATTTGAATTTAAACATGATGCATGATGCACTCTGATGCAACTAATTACATGCAGTATTCTAGGGCTATGACAACTCACCCCCACTAAACAAGAATCTCGTCCCAAGGTTCAAGACGTGAGGTAAGAAGACAGAGCGAACACAAAGCTAACATGATCGTCACGATCCAGGTTGCACTTCATAAGAACGTTGATTTGATCACCATCTTTGTCTCGATGTCTTGCTCTGAGAACTCCAACCAACACGACAATGAGAGGAAAGGGAAAACTCTAGTAGGATCGATCTTCTCGAATATCGAACAACTCAGGATCAACTTATGGAGTGAGACATTGAAAACATCTCTCGAGCCGAGACACGAGGCATACATCCAGAGGGATGGAGTGAAACATATGACAAAGATTCACTAGGTAGGGAACAATTCCACACTTAAGAAGGTGGTGAACGGTTGTCAACGTCACGAGGAGTTGAGTTGCCATGATACCATAACGAGACATCTTAAGGAATATGACTCATAGAAATATTCCCTTAAGTGGCAAAAAGAATTACTTTTGATTCAGAGCTCATTGATGTTGGAAACTTTTGTAAGCATTTCTCCATCTCCCGTTCATGAAGTATATGTTTTGGTGAAAGAAGTGACTTTCTCCAAGTTCAGGTGCATTAGGTGTAAGTTGCCGCCATGAATTTGAGAAAGGTTTGTTTTGTTTCCTTTGGAATCATCCCAAATCAGTCATGTATGCGCGAAATATTCAATGGTTTGATAGGTTTGACCACCTCCATTCCATAGGTAATTCCTAGCACACCAAGCCACTGATTGGTTTGTTCAAGATAAAGGAGTTTGTTCTAAGGTTATCACTTTAGACTTCCGCACGGAGACTTTGATATCATTAATGATGGTTCCTCACCTGAACTTTGGTAGTGTTTTATTGTAAGACTACTCTGTGGTCATGCTTGTCTTGGACAACATGTTCACATGTGTGTAGCAGAACCAGCTCATGTTTTGGAGCTTGCTATCGTAGTTCATCTCCCGAGAGTCTCGCAACGTTATCTCGTCGAGTTGTGTTGCAATCTTTCTTTTGTAGATATGTTGTCTGAAAAATCCTGTTACCAGCCAGATCTGAATCTCAGGCAGATATGATGGCTAGAACATTTCCAAGATCTATGATGTAGGTTCCGACGAGGTTGATGTTCTGGCCGACACACCTAGCCGGAAGATCTATTATTGTAGGATCTTGAACGAGCAATTCGACCATCTTCTCCATGAGGATTTGGTATGACTTATTCCACAAGTTGTTCCTTATGGATTTTTGTGCTCCCGAAGTCCGGCCTTTACTTGATGGCCATGTTGATGCTTTTAAGCATTGACCGTGGTACCTAGTACATCAAGGAGAACATTAGAAGCGGAGTGCTAAATGTCTCTCGGTCGATCATCCAGATTTGCTTCTTTGGCATTACTAAGGAAAAATCTGAGAAAGTGATGGCCTCCTTTGCATCTGCATCCTCCATCACTGTTTATCATGGTAGTATGATGTGTTGCCAGGATCCTCGGCACGGATGTTGGTAAAACCTTGATGAATAAGGAAATGCTCAAGTTCCTGAGAGCATGCTCAGTCATTGGGTTATATCCTCGGTATCAATTGGAATGTGCCTTCCGTTGCCGAGTTGTCCTATAACTCTAGTTTCCTCTCCAAACTGAGTATGCCATTCTTTCGAATTCATTCAAATGATCAATTGTGATTTTCCTTAGGCTGGTATAGAGAGTTTCAACGATCTCTGTATCAAAAGTAATTCTTTTTGCCACTTAAGGGAATAATTCTACGAGTCACCTTCCCCGAGGTGTCCCGTTATGGTATCATGGGCAACAAAACTCCTCGCTACTTTGAAACCCCTCTCACCATCTATTTAAGCGTCGAATTGTTGCCTACCAATTTGAACCTTTGTCATATGTTTCTCAGCCATCATCTCTGATGTGTGTTTTGCGTCTCAGCTCAAGGGATGTTTCTACGTCTCATTCCATGAGTTATCTTGTGTTCATTAAGATCGATGATCCATTCTTGTGAGGTTGTCTTGCTCTCTTATCGCCATGTTGGATGAAGTTCTCGAAGGAAAGGATGTCATAATCAAAGATGATGATCAAATCAACGTTCTTATGAAGTGCAACCTGGATTGTGAAGATCGTGTTAGCTAGTGCCCCCTCTGTCTTCTTACCTCACGTCTTGAATCTCGGGACGAGATTCTTGTTTAGTGGGGGTGAGTTGTCACAGCCCTAGAATTTGATTACAATTAGTTTCATAAGCATCCATGCATCATGTCTATATTTGTTTGAAATTTGAAATGGGGATGACAAACCCTAGCACCAAATGAAATGCAATTAGGATCAAAATAAAAATATTTTCAATGAACCCAAAATGCCTTCCCAAAAATGTATCATCTTTGGATTGGTCTTGAACCTTTGCTATTGCACATTTTTCTAGGTCAATTGGGGGTCACTGAATTAAATCATATAGTACTTGCATTTGGGAATTTAAATCCAATAAAATATATTAAATGCCCAAATAATCACAAACTGAAATGTTTACTGTTGGAAATATCCAAACAGTGGCCATAGTCAGTTGCATGATGTTTGGAAATGCTCTGGCATTTTTAATAAAGCCAAAACACAATTACAGAAAATAGAAAAAGAGAAATGAAAGAGAGAGAGTTACCTGGCGCTTACCTACAGCCCAGAGGCCCAGCAATGTCCAGCCCAGGAGCTGGCCCAGCCCACCATCGCTGCCAGTCATCCCCCTCCTCTTGCCAGAAGGCAGAGGAGAAGCGGAGCACACCCCCGCGTGAGCGCGCCACGCCGACAGCAGCCTGCCTGCCTCCCCAGCTCTCTAGTCGCGTCGCGGAGCTGCCACGGACCCCTCTGCCTCTTCCCCTCTCTCCCTGGTTCCTCTCTCACCCCCTAGTGTTCGCGCGCGCAGCCACCGAGCGCCTCGCGGAACGCCGACGAGCACCACCACGGCCACCGGCCTCCACACGCCTCCCCGACGCGCCAAGAAGCCCCGCCGTCGACCTCTACACCGTCTCCGCCAAGCCACGCAAGCGGAAGCGCCCTGCAGCGTCGTCCCCGACCTCATCTTCAACCATCGGCCGCCGGCAACCTCGCCGTGGATTCGCGAGCTCCAGACCCTCCCCGACCTCGCCGTCTGCACTGCTGCAATCTCCGTGAGCCACTCACCTGAACCCCCCTCTTCTGCACTCTGTTTACACGCCGTAGCCGTTGTTCCGCCGGAGACCGAACCGTGCCGCCGCCGAGCATCTCACCGACGTGGCCACAGCCGCCGCAACCCCCAACCGAGCACACCCATGTGCTCACCACGCCGCGTAGGTGCCGTAGGAGCCAAGCACGCCACCCCACGGGCACCACAGCACCGCTCCCAAGTGCACCCGTACTCCGGCCGCCGCCACGAGCTCGACCCCGGTGAGCTCGCTCCACCCCAGCTCCTCCCGCTTGCCCTACCAGATGCGCGCGAGCCCCAGCTACGCGTAGGACCAAATAGCGGTCGATTTGGTCGACCGTGGGCAAATCCCGAGCCCCTCCGCCGCCTCGGGCTTCACCGGCGATGAGCCGTGGACCAAGTCCGATGGGTTTGACCCCACTGACTAGGGGGTTTGACCTCCCCTGTGTCACTGACGCGTGGGCCACCCCCCATTGACACTTTTAGTTAGTATTAGTTTAACACTAATTAACTTAGGTTAGTTAGTTAGTCACTGATGTGTGGACGCCACCCGTCAGGTTTGACCTAGACAGCGCCTGTTGACCTGCTGAGGTCAGCATGACGCAATGCTGACGCAGTAATAGGTTTTCTGGACTTATTCTTATTCAGGAAATTCCAGAAAATAGTGCTAACTTCTAAAAATCATAGAAATTAATCTGTAACTCCAAATGCAAAGATTTATATATGAAAAATGATCAGAAAAATCCAATCTTTCCATCTATACAGGTTTAATGCATGTTTAAACAACTTAAACTTGCTGTTTAGATCAAAACATGATAATGCACTTTATAAGTTCTTAGTTTGAATTTGAATTTGAACCTTTCGTTCAAATCAACTCAAACCCTTCTGTTCTTAGCTGCATTAGCTCAAATCACAGCATATTGACATGTCATGATCATGCATCATATTGTGCATTGCATTGATTGTTTTCTTTCTGTGTTTGCCGGTGGTTGTTCCCCCTCGGTAGACGTATGTTCCGACGATGAGTTCGATGACAGCGATGACGAGTTATATCATCTTCAGAAGTGCCAGGCAAGCAAAACCCCTTGTACATTTCGATACAATCCCACTCTCTCACTCCTACTCTCTTTTACTGTATTAGGACAACAACGTTTCAACTGTTACATGCTGTGGTAGCTGAACCCCTTTCCTCTGCATGACCTGTCATTGCCACAGTAAATAGATGAAACCCACTAGCAGGAGTAGGAGTTGTTTGAGCGCTGATGTGCCTACTCATTCATGCTTGTTTGTCATGCCTGCTACTTCTTAGAGTTGAGTCAGGTCGGATTCATTGGGGATGAATTGGAATGTGGTGAACATGTCCTACTGCTGAGAGCTAAGTGTGTGAACACGATTTGGTAAAGATAGCGGTGAGAGGCCATGTAGGAGTATATGGTGGGTTGTCTCATTGCAGCCATCCTCAAGAAGTGAGTTCTGCGTTTGTGATCCACACATTGGGCTCCGGGCGCTCCAAGCCTTTCTCGACTTATTAATCAACCTGATCTCTGTCCAGGAGTTGCAACTAGTTTCTGGTGTTTGTAGGTAGTGTTAGTAGTCTACGAAATGGTACCCGGTACGGGTGGGCTTGGGACAGACTAGGCACCATGGCACGGTTTACCAAGCGTAGATCCATCCGTCGAGGTGGGCTTGGGAACCCTGCAGACATCGTTTGGGGCCGTGAGCGACACCCCGGCCGGATCTCCTTACGGATGGAACCCGAATATGCGATAAACCTGGACTAGAGACTTGTGTGGTTAGTCAGGTCGTGGCCGACTCCCTCGCCAGGCTTCCGCTTGAAGGTTGCCGAGATACACGACGTGTACATGGTGGTAAGTGGCGAGAGCGTGTGTGAAGAAGTACACCCCTGCAGGGTTAACATCATCTATTCGAATAGCCGTGTCCGCGGAAAAGGACTTCTGGGTTGCCTGTACAGTTCATAGACAAGTGAAAGTGGATACTCTAAAACTCGCAAGATAAGCGCGAGTGCTATGGATGGCCTTCTCATAGGGAGACGGGAGCGGATCCATAGTGGTGTATTGATATGGTGAATATGTGGACTCGTGTGCGCCACCTCAAAAGAGTTACTTACAGTCGTAGTTCAGGTTAGCCACTGAGTCAAAGCTGGCTTGCTGCAGTTAAACTCCACCCCCCCTTTATTGATACCGATGTATATGTAGATAGTTCTGATGTATGTCTTGCTGGGTACATTTGAACTCACGTTTGCCTATTTTATGTTTTGCAGAGAGACGTCAGTCTCGCTAGTAGTTCCGTGTGGACTTCGACATTTAGCTTGATACCTCAGCTACGATCTTGTGCCCTCGGTAGGATCTGGTAGATAGTCAGGCTTCTCAGCATTTTTCATTTGTAGATGTCTGTAGTCAGACAAGTTTAGCTTACGCATGTTCTGGTTGCTTGTATGCTCTGTATGTTGGGTCATGAGACCCATGTTTGTAATACTTGGCTCCTCGGAGCCTAATGAATAAATACTCTGAGTCATGGAGTCTTGTTGTGATGCCATGTTCTATTGCACATATTGAGCATATTGTGTGTATGATTGAAATGCTTGGTATGTGTGAGATCCGACAACCTAGTTTTTTATCCTTGGTATCCTCTCTTATGGGGAAATGTAGTCTTGTGCTTACATGAGCCATAGTAGTCCGCTACAGCCCGGTTCACCGGAGTCCTGCTTGCCCAGCACTACTGCTCCGGAACACTTGACTGGCCGGCATGTGATTCACTTTGTTCCTGTGTCTATCCCTTCGGGGAAATGTCACGCGGTGACATCCGGATTCTTGCCTAGCCTGCTACAGCCCGGTTCACCGGAGTCCTATTAGCCCAGTGCTACAGCCCGGATTCGCACGCTGCTGGCCGACATGCTCGATGTTGATTCATGTATGCATGTCCCCGTAAGTTAGTGCCACTTTGGGTTCACGACTAGTCATGTCGGCCCGGGTTCTCTGTCATATGGATGCTAGCAATACTATCATATACGTGAGCCAAAAGGCGCAAACGGTCCCGGGCCATGGTAAGGCGACACCTGTGGGAATACCGTGCGTGAGGCCGCAAAGTGATATGAGGTGTTACCGGCTAGATCGATGTGACTTGGAATCGGGGTCCTGACAGAAATCTTGGGGCACTCTTTGAAGTTCTTTATGTTGGATTGAGTATTATGAATATGAATTTGCTTTGGTGACATTTTAGTACAAACTCTAGGATAGATCTAAGGGAAAGAATAGCTTTGTGTTATTTTAGTACGAACTCTTGAATAGATCTAACAGAAAGAATAGCTTTGAGGTGGTTTCATACCCTACAAACAATTTATTCTTATGTTCTCCACTAGATAGGAACTTTGGAGTGATTCTTCATCGCACTTTGGGGGATGGTTATATGATCCAATTATATTAGCATTGTTGAGAGATTGCACTAGCGAAAGTACGGACCCTAGGCCTCATTTTCAAGCATTGCAATACCGTTTTTGTGCCCGTTTACTATTTGCTACCTTGCTGTTTTTATTTATTCAGATTATAAAAATATATTTCTACCATCCATATTACACTTTTATCACCATCTCTTCGCCGAACTAGTGCACCTATACAATTTTCCATTGTATTGGGTGTGTTGGGGACACAAGAGATTTCTTATATTTGGTTGCAGGGTCGTTTGAGAGAGACCATCTTCATCCTACACCTCTCACGGATTGATGAACCTTAGGTCATCCACTTGAGGGAAAATTGCTGATGTCCTACAAAACTCTGCGCTTGGAGGCCCAACACGTGTCTACAAGAATAAAGTTGCGTAGTAGACATCAAGCTCTTTTCCGGCGCAGTTGCCGGGGAGGTGAGTGCTTGAAGGTATATCTTTAGATCTTGCAATTCAATCTTTTAGTTTCTTGTTTATCACTAGTTTGGTCTATAAAAGAGAACTACATAAAAATGGAATTTAGGTTGCATCATATTATTGATCATCTTTATAATATCTTTCTTTAAAATGATGGTTCAGAAAATTGTGCTCAATTGCTAGAAGAAGAAGTCAATAAAATGCTTGGCACAAAACATTTGAATGATGATCATGATTGCAATGTTGTTAGTATGAATTCTTTGAATATCCAAAATGCTAATGATGATTGCACAAGTCATGACAAAAGTGTTTCTTATAAGCATGTCACTTTTTGTGGAGTGAATTGGGAGTGCAATTGCACACCAAAAAGGGAAGATAGATTTTGTAAGAAGCATAAATATTTAGAAACGAAAAAGTTGCAAGAGAGGCTAGATGATTGTGCTGAAAGATTTAATTTTTTCACCATCCTTGTGAACTTTGCAATGAACGTGGTCATTTAAATCTACAATGCAAATTCTTTCATGATCAAATCGTGTCCAATAATTGTGATAACTTGATTACCCTTGTGCATCATAAAGAGCTTAGTCTTCTTTTGGGGTATGAAGAAATGAAACGTATAACTAAGGGCATTCCAAAATTTAATCTTGAGAGATTTCTTGATTTTGATCTAGAGGAAATTTATATGTTTTGTGTGGTAAATTGCAGTGAGAATCCTTATATTGCATACTATCTAAAGTCAAGAAAACAAATAGAATATGAAGAGAGTACTAATGAAAGGGAAAATATTTCCCAATACCCTCCTAGTGTTTATTATGATGAATCAGGTAACGAGGAGGAGCTTCCTATCCAACCAACCTTGTCAATAAGAAGCTTGAAAATATTAATTAAACCCACACATGATGTGGTGAAGAAGAAGAAAATAAGAAAGAATAGAGGTAAAAAGGTATCTCTCCCAAATAATGTTGCTCCTAATATTGTTGTGCCTCATGAAAATGAATCAAAAATAATTGTGGAAGATGATGCACTGGATGATGATTTTGTTATGCCTATTTCTTGTTGTGATGATTATGATTGGGAAGATAATGATACTTCTTATAATCTTGGAAATCTTTTTGGCACCAACTTGGGAAATTATGATGATAGTGATTATGCTTATGATATGCCAAGCCACAAGCTTGGGATGCTATGTTTGATGAGAATGACATGTTTGAGAATTTATTTGCTGCAATTAATGTTTGTCCCAAGCTTGGGGATGCTATGTTTAATGAAGATGATCTTTTTAGTCCCCCTACTTTGAATGATCAAACTTTCTATGATGGTTGCATGCCTCCTATCTATGATGAGAACAAAGTTGCTACTTATGATGATTATTGTGATGATACTTATGTTATAAAAAGTA
Organism: Aegilops tauschii subsp. strangulata; assembly: GCF_002575655.3. NCBI lineage: Eukaryota > Viridiplantae > Streptophyta > Magnoliopsida > Poales > Poaceae > Aegilops > Aegilops tauschii. Next base: position 389,649,087 of record NC_053036.3, on the reverse strand, counting down.
GTGATAGTTATTGTCATAATTTTGAATATCCTTTTACTGAACATTACTCTTTTAATGTGGGAACAATTTATAGTATTCGAGTTTCCTATGATACTCCTACTATTATGAATGAGAATAAAATTGCTTATGTGGAGAGTAATAAATTTTCTATGCTTGTGCATCATGAAAAGAATGCTTTATGTAATGGTTATATTAATGAATATATTCATGATGCTACTGAAAATTATTATGAGAGAGGAACTTATGACTCGTGATGCTCTCTTTATGTTTCAATTCTTATCTTTTATACGAGCATCATTGAAATCATCATGCCTAGCTAAAAGGCATTAAAGAAAAGCGCTTGTTCGGAGACAACCCAACACTTTTACTTACTATTTTTGTGTGTTCACATGATTATTCTACTTTAGTAATCATTTTTTATCGCTTTTGTTTCAATAAAGTGCCAAGTAAAGCCTTTGGGATCATGTTGGGTGATAGTTGATTTGACCCTGCTGATAAAAAGAAACTTTTGCGCTCACGAAAATAAGTCTCATTTTTAACAGAAGAGTGATTTTGAGTTGATTCGTTTTGCAGAAGTTTAATATACAAATTTCTCACGTGTTCCTAATTTTTTCATAATTTTTGGAGTAACAGAAGTATGGTAGTTATCTAGATCATTACAGACTGTTCTGTTTTTGACAGATTCTGTTTTCAATGCATAGTTTGCTTGCTTTCTAGTTTGTATGGCTCATATTGCTCAATATAAATTGTGGAAATGATGAGGTACAGTAGGCATTATGTGGAAACAATTATGAATCTTGTCTTTGACAGTACCAAAGTGAGGAGAATAAGGAGTGATAAGACCCTAAGATTGGGGATGCGCAAGGCACCCCAAGGTAATATTCAAGGAAGATCCAAGCAACTAAGCTTGGGGATGCCCCGGAAGGCATTCCCTCTTTTGTCTTCAACATTATCGGTAACCTCACTTGGAGCTATGTTTTCATTCGTCAGATGATATGTGTTTTGCTTGGAGCGTCAATTTATTTTGTTAAGAATTTGCTTGCTGTTATTTAGAATAATTTTTTGCATCTTTTATTCCAATAAAAGTGGCATTGATAGCCTTTGCCATGCTTATCTTGCAAGTATACATGTTGCTGTTTGAAAACAGAAAGTTTATCAATGTTGCAAAAATTCCCGAGGAAAGTCAGAATGTGATAAAATGTTGAAACTTTTTGCATAATAAGCTCTGATAATTTTTCTACAGTGTGGTAGAATTTCATAATGTTTGGAGTTGAATAAGTATTGATACTCTTACATTCTTTACACACTGCACTGTTTTGGCAGATTGCTGTTATGTTTGCATTGTTTGCATATGCTTGCTTGTTTAATGAATCTATTTGAGGATAGGAGTATTAAATATGCGGAGGCATTTAGTATGCAATGTTGAATAATAATTTTAGTGATTTGCTACAGTAGAGATTGATAAGGTTTTTGCATTAGTTTATACTAACTTACCTCACGAGTTCTTGTTGAGTTTTGTGTGGATGAAGCTTTTGAGATTTAGGAAAGCCGTGATATGAGAAGAATTAAGGACACACCAAAGCTCAAGCTTGGGGATGCCCAAGTCATCCCAAGATAATATTCAAGAAGTCTCAAGCATCTAAGCTTGGGGATGCCCCGGCAGGCATCCCACCTTTCTTCATCAACAATTATCGGTTAGTATCGGTTGAGCCTAAGTTTTTGCTTCTTCACATGAGTTTTGCTATCCTTGGAATGTCATATTATTTTTTTGATTGCTGTTTTAATAAAATACTTAGATCTCAAAGTTTTTAAATAAAATAGAGTCCTCAAATAGTTGCCAAGGAGGCTAAGTAAGCGGCATTCACATCCCGTCAACGAAGCTCTTTTCTGTGTCATTTACTCTTGTGCTTCACTTATATCCTATGAGTAAATTGTTGAATAAATCGAATGTCATAAAGTTGAAATCATATCATGCCTAGTGGTAGCTTCACATTGGGTTTAGAAAGTGAAATCTTTTGAGGCTTGACAATCACAATATTGGTCATACAAGCAATTCACGGATAATTAGTATAAGGAAGAGAACTTTCACATGCAAATACACTATCTTGGAAATCTTTTGTGATTGTGCGCCCCCATCAAAATATTATATGCCAAAATTGTTGACATTGGATAAGGAAGACAACGTAATGGTTTATGTTTGTTCATATTCACATAGAAGTTATATTGTCATAGATCCTTCAACATGTGGTGCTTGCCCCCCATCTTTGCTAGCCAAAAATTCCACACCAAGCAGAGATACTACTTGTGCATCCAAAAACCCTTAAACCCAAATCTTATCTTCAAGAGTCCACCATACCTACCTAAGGATTGAGCAAGCTCCTTCAAGTAAGTTGTCATTGGTGCAATAAGGCAATAAAAATGCTTCTAAAAATGTTAGATCATTTACTGTAGGAGAAAACTGAGTGTTGTACGAACTTGTGATGGCAAAGCAATAAAAGCAACGGACTGCATAATAAAGGTTGCTATCATAAGGGGCAATATAGCGTGACGTTCTTTTGCACTAAGGGGTTGAGCATACAAACAAATAAGCGCACGGCAACCTCTGCTTCCCTCTGCGAAGGGCCTATCTTTTAATTTCCAGTATTAATTTTTATGCAAAGAGTCAAAGTTATTCTCTCTATTCCCTTTTATTTTTCTCTTTCGGCAAGCATCATGTGGTGAGGAAGGATCTAGGCACATATGTCCAGTTGAATATGGGTAGCATGAGTTATTATTGTTGACATCACCCTTGAGTTGAATACGTTGGGAGCCAAAACAATAAGCCCCTATCTTTCTATGTGTCCGGTTGAAACATTTTGCTCATGTGTATGTGGTGAGTGTTAGCAATCATAGAAGACTATATGATGGTTGAGTATGTGGAACTCTTACTTAAACTCTATTGAATAAATTGAATTGCAATTGCTTGCTGACTAAGAACATAGGTTGTTGAGTTTCAAGAGAGTTCATTGTTTGAACCTTAACATGTGAATTGGTTGCTACTGTAACATGAGAAGTTCTATAAGAAAGAATTGATGTTATGATGCTAGGAAAAGTGATTGAAATTGTCATTGATCAAACTTGTGCACTTTGCTAGCATTCACACGTCATAAATTATTTCTTTTATCATTTACCTACTCGAGGACGAGTAGGAATTAAGCTTGGGGATGCTGATATGTCTCCAACGTATCTATAATTTATGAAGTATTCATGTTGTTATTTTATCATTCTTGGATGTTTTACAATAATTTTATAGCAACTTTATATCATTTTTTGGGACTAACCTATTGACCCAGTGCCTAGTGCCAGTTGCTGTTTTTTTGCTTGTTTTTTATATTGCAGGAAATCAATACCAAATGGAGTCCAAATGCAATGAAACTCCACGGAGATATTTTATGGACCAAAAGACATCCATTGGGCCAGAGCAGCACCTGCGGGGTGCCCTGAGGGGGGCACAACCCAGGCGCGCCCTGGTAGGTTGTGCCCACCTCGGTGGCCTCTCGCACCCCCTCTTTACCTTATAAATTCACAAATATTCCAAAACCCTTCGGGGTAGACCTAGATCAGAAGTTCCGCCGCCGCAAGGCTCTGTAACCACCGAAAACCAATCTAGACCCCGTTCCGGCACCCTGCCGGAGGGGGATCATCTCCGGTGGCCATCTTCATCGTCCCGACGGCCACCATGATGAGGAGGGAGTAGTCCACCCTCGGGGCTGAGGGTTTGTAGCAGTAGCTATGTGTTTAATCTATCATATGGTGTTTTCCCCTCTCTATCTTGTTGTGATGAATTGACTTTTTCCCTTTGAGATTTCGTTGTTATCGGATTGAATACTTTTATGGATTTGAGAACACTTGATATATGTCTTGCAATTGAATACTTGTGGTGACAATGGGGTATCATATTGATTCACTTCATATATGTTTTGGCACTCAACTCGCGGATTCCCGAGGTGACATTGGGGTAATCTATGCATAGGGGTTGATGCACGTTCGTGTCTATGTTTCTCCGGTAGAAATCTTGGGTAACTCTTTGAAGTTCTTTGTGTTGGATTGAGTATTATGAATATGAATTTGCTTTGGTGTTATTTTAGTATGAACTCTAGGATAGATCGAACGGAAAGAATAGCTTTGTGTTACTTTAGTACGAACTCTTGAATAGATTGAACGGAAAGAATAGCTTTGAGGTGGTTTCGTACCCTACAAACAGTTTATTCTTATGTTCTCCGATAGATAGGAACTTTGGAGTGATTCTTCATCGCAATTTGAGGGATGGTTATATGATCCAATTATATTAGCATTGTTGAGAGATTGCACTAGCGAAAGTACGGACCCTAGGCCTCATTTTCAAGCATTGTAAGACCGTTTTTGTGCCCGTTTACTATTTGCTACCTTGCTGTTTTTATTTATTCAGATTATAAATATATATCTCTACCATCCATATTATACTTTTATCACCATCTCTTCACCGAAATAGTGCACCTATAGGATTTGTCATTGTATTGGGTGTGTAGGGGACACAAGAGATTTCTTGTATTTGGTTGCAGGGTCATTTGAGAGAGACCATCTTCATCCTACACCTCTCACGGATTCATAAACCTTAGGTCATCCACTTGAGGGAAAATTGTACTGTCCTACAAAACTCCGCGCTTGGAGGCCCAACACGTGTCTACAAGAATAAAGTTGCGTAGTAGACATCAATGCATTACGGAATGAGTAAAGAGACTTGCCGTTAACGAGATTGAACTAGGTATGATGATACCGACGATCGAATCTCAGGCAAGTAACATACCGATGACAAAGGGAATAACGTATGTTGTTATTGCGGTTTGACCGATAAATATCTTCGTAGAATATGTAGGAACCAATATGAGCATCCAGGTTCTGTTGTTGGTTATTGACCAGAGATGTGTCTCGGTCATGTCTACATAGTTCTCGAACCCGTAGGGTCCGCACGCTTAACGTTCGATGACGACTTCTATTATGAGTTATGTGTTTTGGTGGAAGAAGTTTGTTCGGAGTCCCGGATGAGATCACGGACATGACGAGGAGTCTCAAAATGGTCGAGAGGTAAAGATTCATATATTGGAAAGTAGTATTCAGACATCGGAATGGTTTCGAGTGGTTCGGGTATTTTACCGGAGTACCGAGGGGTTACCGGAACCCCCCGGGGGAAGTATTGGGCCTCATGGGCCTTAGTGGAGAGAGAGGAGGGCCGCAAGGGGTGGCCGCCCCCCATGGCAGTCCGAATTGGACTAGGGGAAGGGGGCAGTGCCCCCTTTTCCTTCTCTCTCCCCCACTACTTCATTTTCCCCTCCGCTAAGAAAGGAAAAGAGGGGGGACGAATCCTACTAGGAGTGGAGTCCTAGTAGGACTCCCCCCCATGGCGCGCCCCTCCTGGCCAGCCACCTCCTCCTCCCCTCCTTTATATACGTGGGCAGGGGGCACCACAAAGGCACAACAATTGTTCTCTTAGCCATGTGCGGTGCCCCCCTCCACTGTTTACTTCTCTGGTCATAGCATCGTAGTGCTTAGGCGAAGCCCTGTGCCTATCACATCACCATCACCGTCACCATGCTGTCGTGCTGAAGGAACTCTCCCTCGACCCTCTGCTGGATCAAGAGTTTGAGGGATGTCATCGAGCTGAACGTGTGCTGAACTCGGAGGTGCCCTATGTTCGGTACTAAGATCGATTGGATCGTGAAGACGTTCGACTAGATCAACCGCCTTAACCTAACGCTTCCGCTTTTGGTCTACGAGGGTACGTGGACACACTCTCCCCCTCTCGGTGCTGTGCATCTCCTAGATAGATCTTGCGTGATCGTAGGAAATTTTTGTAATTGCATGCTATGTTCCCCAACAGTGGCATCCGAGCCAGGTCTATGCGTAGATGATATGGATGAGTAGAACACAAAGAGTTGTGGGCGATAATAGTCATACTGCTTACCACCAACGTCTTATTTTGAATTCGCGGTATTGTTGGATGAAATGGCCCGGGCCAACATTACATGACCACGTTCATGAGACCGGTTCTACCAACGTGCTTTGCATACAGGTGGCTGGCGGGTGTTTGCTTCTCCAACTTTAGTTGAATCGAATTTGACTACGGCCAGTCCTTGTTGAAGGTTAAAACAGCACACTTGACAAAAAATCATTGTGGTTTTGATGCGTAGGTAAGAACGGTTCTTGCTAGAAGCCCGTAGCAGCCATGTAAAACTTGCAACAACAAAGTAGAGGGCGTCTAACTTGTTTTTGCAAGGCATGTTGTGATGTGATATGGTCAATACATGATGAGATATAAATTGTTGTATGAGATGATCATGTTTTGTAAAAGTTATCGGCAATTGGCATGAGCCTTATGGTTGTCACTTTATTGTATGAAGTGCAATCGCCATGTAATTGCTTTACTTTATGACTAAGTGGTAGCGATATTCGTAGAAGCAATAGTTGGCGAGACGACAACGACACTACGATGGAGATCAAGGTGTCAAGCCGATGACGATGGAGATCATGACGGTGCTTTGGAGATGGAGATCAAACGCACACGATGATGATGGCCATATCATGTCACATATTTTGATTGCATGTGATGTTTATCTTTTTATGCATCTTATTTTGCTTAGTACGGCGGTAGCATTATAAGATGATCCCTCACTAAATTTCAAGGTATAAGTGTTCTCCCTGAGTATGCAGTGTTGCTATAGTTCGTCGTGCCGAGACACCACGTGATGATCGGGTGATAAGCTCTAAGTTCACATACAACGGGTCCAAGCCAGTTTTGCACGTGCAGAATACTCGGGCTAAACTTGATGAGCCTAGCATATGCAGATATGGCCTCGGAACACCGAGACCGAAAGGTCGAATGTGAATCATATAGTAGATATGATCAACATAGAGATGTTCACCATTGAAAACTACTCCATCTCACGTGAAGACCGGACATGGTTTAGTTGATATGGATCACGTGGTCATTTAAATGACTAGATGGATGTCTATCTAAGTGGGAGTTCTTAAGTAATATGATTAATTGAACTTTAATTTGTCATGAACTTAGTCATGATAGTTTTTGCATATCTATGTTGTTGTAGATCAATGGCCTGTGCTACTGTTCCCTTGAATTTTAATGCGTTCCTAGAGAAAGCTAAGTTGAAAGATGATGGTAGCAACTACACAGACTGGGTCCATAACTTGAGGATTATCCTCATTGCTGCACAGAAGAATTACGTCCTGAAAGCACTGCTAGGTGCGAGGCCCGCTGCAGGAGCAACTCCGACGTTATGAACGTCTGGCAGACTAAAGCTGATGACTACTCGATAGTTCAGTGTGCCTTGCTTTACGGCTTAGAATCGGGACTTCAAAGACGTTTTGAACGTCATGGAGCATATGAGATGTTCCAGCAGTTGAAGTTAATATTCGAAGCAAATGCCCGAGTTGAGAGATATGAAGTCTCCAACAAGTTCTATAGCTGCAAGATGGAGGAGAATAGTTCTGTCAGTGAACACATACTCAGAATGTCTGGGTACCATAACCACTTGACTCAACTGGGAGTTAATCTTCCTGATGATATTGTCATTGACAGAGTTCTTCAATCACCGCCACAAGCTATAAAGGATTCGTGATGAACTATAAGATGCAAGTGATGGAAAAGACAATTCTCGAGCTCTTCGCGATGCTAAAGGCTGCGGAGCTAGAAATCAAGAAGGAGCATCAAGTGTTGATGGTTAACAAGACCACTAGTTTCAAGAAAAAGGGCAAAGGGAAGAAGGGGAACTTCAAGAAGAATAGAAGGCAAGTTGCTGCTCCGGGGAAGAAGCCCAAGTCTGGACCTAAGCATGAAACTTAGTGGTTCTACTACAAAAGGATGATAATCCACAAGTATAGGGGATCGCAACAGTTTTCGAGGGTAGAGTATTCAACCCAAATTTATAGATTCGACACAAGGGGAGCCAAAGAATATTTGAAGGTATTAGCAGCTGAGTTGTCAATTCAACCACACCTGGAGATTAATTATCTGGAGCAACGTGATCAGTAGCAAAGTAGTATGATAGTTTTGATAGTAGTGACAGCAGCAACGGTAACAGTAACCGCGATAGGAGTAATTTTGTAGCAAGTGTAACAGGGATGATAGCAGTCGTAACGCAGCAAGATCAATATAAATAAATAAATTCGTAGGCATTGGATCGGTGACTTGTTGGATGATATTCATCATGTAATAGTTATAATCTAGGGCGATACGACACTAGCTCCAGTTCATCGATATAATGTAGGCATGTATTCCGTAAATAGTCATATGTGCTTTATTAAAAGAACTTGCATGACATCTTTTGTCCTACCCTCCCGTGGCAGCGGGGTCCATATTGGAAACTAAGGGATATTAAGGCCTCCTTTTAATAGAGAACCAGAACAAAGCATTAACACATAGTGAATACATGAACTCCTCAAACTACGGTCATCACCGGGAGTGGGCCCGGTTGTTGTCACTCCGGGGTTGCCGGATCATAACACGTTCTAAAACATGGATATAATGATGAATTCATAAACGGTTCAGATCTGAGTTCATGGCACCCGGGCCCAAAGTGACAAGCATTAAGCATAGCAAAGTCATAGCAACATCAATCTAAGAACATAGTGGATACTAGGGATCAGGCCCTAACAAAACTAACTCGGTTACATGATGAATCTCATCCAACTCCTCACCGACCAGCGAGCCTACGAAGGAATTACTCACTCCCAGTGGTGAGCATCATGGAATTGGCGATGGAGATTGGTTGGTGATGACGAAGAATGAAGATCCCCCTCTCTGGAGCCCCAAACGCACTCTAGATCTGCCCTCCCGAGGAAGAACAGGGCTTGGCGCTGGCTCTGTCTCGTGGAATGCGATAATTCTTTCTCCCTGATTTTTATCTCCAAAAATAGGAATTTATAGTATCAGGGTTGAGGTCTGCGGGGCCACCAGGTGGGTACAACCCACCTGTGTGCGCCAGAAGAGGGGGCGCGCCCTGGTGGGTTGTGCCCACGCAGGGGCCCCTCTCTGGTGGGTCTTGGCTCAATAAATTCTTATTATTCATATAAAAAATCCTCGCAAAGTTTCGTTCCATTCTGAGAACTTTTATTTCTGCACAAAAACAACACCATGGTAGTTCTGCTAAAAACAACGTCAGCCCGGGGTTAGTTTCATCCAAATCATGCAAATTAGAGTCCAAAACAAGAGGAAAAGCGTGAGAAAAATTAGATACGTTGGAGACGTATCAACTCCCCCAAGCTTAAACCTTTGCTTGTCCTCAAGCAATTCAATTAATAAACTGAAAGTGAGAAAGAAAAACTTTTACGAACTTTTTTGCTCTTGGTTTGCATAAATAAGCTTAAACAGTACCCAGGTTTTCAGACAACATCATAACTAACCATGTCAAAAATAACATTTAAAGATTATATTAACTCATATCAATGACATAATCAGCTAGCGAGCAATAATAAGATATCTCAAACAGCAACACATTGTCAAAACAATCATGATATAATATGACAATAGTGGTATCTCGCTAGCCCTTTCTGAGACCGCAAAACATAAATGCAGAGCACCTCCAAAGTTCAAGAAGCGACTAAACATTGTAGTTCATGGTAGAAAAGATCCAATCATGATGCACCCAACATTATCTATACACAATGTATAAATCATGACAACTGTGCTCTACTCAGTTTCCGGCGCTTGTTTTAGAAGGTGGTGACACAACATAAAAGTAAATAGAAAGTCCCTTCACAGAGGGAAGCAGCGATTTGCAGAGGTGCCAGAGCTCAATTTTTAAAACAGAGAAATGATATTTTGAGACATGCACCCTTCTCATTCACTTCACGACCATCAGTTATCAACATCTTCCATGCTAAGCACGCTAGTGGCGGTTCCCAAGCGATAAAAGTAAAGGTTTTGACTCCATTGGGAGTTTTTGTTTGATTACTTAAGAGATGAACTCTTTTTCATGTTTTGGTTCAACTACATGCATGAACATGTACCAAGTCAAGCCACTCGAACATTCAGAGGAGGATACCATATCGTCATACTACATCACAATCATTTTAACGCTATGTTGATATCCAAGATAAATCATTATCCACTCCCAGCTACTTATGCATGGCATGAGAAACTATAATCTCTAATTGTCATTGCAAACATGTTTAATCATAACGGGCTGAAGCCTGGATACTAGGTTAAACATATTTACACAAAAAGAACAAGTCGAGTTCATACCAGTTTCTCTTTGCCACGGCCAGTTCATTGAATATCGTCATTATTGCCTTTCACTTGCAAGAGTGCCATGGACTAAGCTGGAGTCTGCAAAACATTTTATTCAACAGGAGAAGACAAGGTAAAATGGGCTCTTATTAGTTCAATAATTATTCATATGGGAGCCACTCAACATTTTCATCGTGGTCTTCTCCTTGGTAAGACTCGAATAAAAAGAAAAGAAATTCAGAGAAACACACTGAAATATTTTTGGAGTTTTTGGTTTTCTTCGACAAGCAAATAAAAAGTAAAAGCAAAAACGAGAAAAATTATTTACACGGGAAAGCTCCCAACAAACAAAAGAAGAACAAGGAAATGTTTTTGGGTTTTCTTTTAAGTGCTACTACTAAGCATGCATAGAAAGTAAATTAGTACAACTAATTTTTTTGGTTTTTCTAAAGTTCTTCAAACACACAAGAAGAAAGCAAGAAAATAAATTTAAGCATGGATGATACAATGAAAAAGTGTGAACACCGACAAATAAAATGATATGAGTGAACATGAGTATAATGTCGGTGAGAAACACGTACTCCCCCAAGCTTAGGCTTTTGGCCTTGCTTGGTAGTCGGTCAGTAGCCTGGAGGGTAGTAGGGATCCTGAGGAGCGGGCATCCACTCATCCCACTGCTGAGGTACCTGTGCAGCCTCTATAGCAGCGTGAGCGTTCCAGTAGGCGATGATGTCTGCAGGCATAATCCGGTATCCGCCCCTGGCAACAGAATCAAACAAAGCAGGTGCAGGCAAGAGGATAACATCATGAGTTTCAATTCTATAGACGAGGTTATAAGGAATGGCAATATCCGGACGATCATGTGCAAGAAAGTGATGGTGATCCATGGCTGCTCGGTCTAGGCAAACCTTGGTCAGAGGGTAATCATCAGGGTGTATCTCAACCTCGAAGTGAGCCACCAACCGAGTAGCAAAAATCCCACCATGTATTTTACCCTGGGATTTATTAAGATGGAGGCGACGAGCCACAATAGCTCCCAAGCTATAAGTGTTGTCGCCCTCTAATGCACGACGTAAAACAGCAAGGTCTGGTGAGCTGAGAACACCAACCTTCTCTCTAGCAAGCAAGCATTTGGTAATGAAGAGTGCAAAGTAACAAACAGCAGGAAAATGTAAGCCACCGGCAGTGATGGCTCACACTACTCTCTCATCACCCACTGTCAAAGTGCGACAGAAGGCCTTAAACTCAGCCGGCCTAGGCTCAGCCAAGCTCCCATCAGAAGGGATCACGCATATGTTACAAAACTCAGTAAGTGGTATCTGATGGTTTTCAGCATATTAGTCAAAGCTCACTTCAGGAGGATTATTTCTAGGCAGAAAAGTAAAACTTTGAACAAAGATGTTTGTGAGGATTTGGTGTTGGTCACACTCATCTGCGATGAAGTCGATGAGGCCGACATTAGCAATAAATTGCATGAACTCCTGATAACCCACAAGTATAGGGGATCAATTGTAGCCTCTCTCGATAAGTAAGAGTGTCGAACCCAACGAGGAGCTAAAGGTAGAACAAATATTCCCTCAAGTTCTATCGACCACCGATACAACTCTACGCACGCCTGATGTTCGCTTTACCTAGAACAAGTCTAAAACTAGAAGTACTTTGTAGGTGTTTTTGGATAGGTTTGCAAGATAATAAAGAGCGTGTAAATAAAAACTAGGGGCTGTTTAGATAAAGACACAATAAAGTAAATATAGCGAGTGTGCAAAAGTGGTGGTAGGAGTTACGAAATTGTCCCTAAGCAATTGACTACTTTACTAGACCGATAGCAAGTTTTATGTGGGAGAGGCCACTGCTAGCATGTCATCCCTGACTTGGAATTCTATGCACTTATGATTGGAACTATTAGCAAGCATCCGCAACTACTAACGTTCATTAAGGTAAAACCCAACCATAGGATTAAGTTATATTGGTCCCCCTTCAATCTCGTATGCATCAATTTCTATGCTAGGTAGAAGCTTCTGTCACTCTTGCCCTCCAATACATAGTCCTATCAACATACAACTAACCCTATGGTGTGATCCACACGCGCGCTCATATGATGGGCACCAAAGGACAGCAACATAACCACAAGCAAATTAAATCAATCATAGCAATTCATCAACCACCAATAGGACAACGAAAATCTACTCATACATCATAGGATGGCAACACATCATTGGATAATAATATGAAGCATAGAGCACCATGTTCAAGTAGAGGGTATAGCGGGTTGCGGGAGAGTGGACCGCTGTAGATAGAGGGGGAAGGTGATGGAGATGTTGGTGAAGATGGCGGAGGTGTTGGTGAAGATCGCGGTGATGATGATGGTGGCCACGGCAGCGTTCCGGCGCCACCGGAAGAGAAGGGGAGGGGCCCCCTTCTTCTTCTTCTTCTTCTTTCTTGACCTCCTCCCTAGATGGAAGAAGGGTTTCCCCTCTGGTCCTTGGACTCCATGGCATGGGAGGGGCGAAAGCCCCTCCGAGATTGGATCTGTCTCCTGTCTCTCTCTGTTTCTGCATTCTGGTGTTCTACCCTTTCACCGTTTCGTATATATATGGAGATCCGTAACTCCAATTGGATTGAAACCTTCGCCAAGATTTTTTTTCTGAAAATTAGCTTTCTTGCGGCCGAAGAAGAGCAGCAACCGCCTTACGGGGGGGCCATGAGGGGGGCAGGCGCGCCCCTGCCTCATGGCCACCTCGCGCACCGTCTCGCGTTGATTCCTCTTCCCATATTTTCCAAATATTCCAAAAATATTCTCTGTCTGTTTTTATTCCGTTTGGATTCCGTTTGATATGGGGTTTCTGCGAAACATAAAACATGCAACAAACAGGAACTGGCACTGGGCACTTGATTAATATGTTAGTCCCACAAATAGTATAAAAAGTTGCCAAAAAGTATATGAAAGTTGTATAATATTGGCATGGAACAATCAAAAATTTAGATACGACAGAGACGTATCAGTATCCCCAAGCATAATTCATGCTCGTCCTCGAGTAGGTAAATGATAAAAAAGATAATTTTTGATGTGGAATGCTACCTAGCATAATCTTGATCATGTAATCTAATCATGGCATGAATATGAAGACATGAGTGATTCAAAGCAATAGTCTATCTTTGACATCAAAACAATAATACTTCAAGCCTACTAATATAGCAATCATGTCTTTTCGAAATAACATGGCCAAAGAAAGTTAACCCTACAAAATCATATAGTCTGGCTATGCTCCATCTTCACCACACAAAATATTCACATCATGCACAACCCCGATGACAAGTCAAGCAATTATTTCATACTTTTGACGTTCTCAGACCTTTTCAACTTTCACGCAATACATGAGCATGAGCCATGGACATAGCACTATAGGTGGAATAGGATATGATGGTGGAGGTTGTGTGGAGAAGACAAAAAGGAGAAAGTCTCACATCGACGCGGCTAATCAACGGGCTATGGAGATGCCCATCAATCGATGTCAATGTGAGCAGTAGGGATTGCCATGCAACGGATGCACTAGAGCTATAAGTGTATGAAAGCTCAAACTAGAAACTAAGTGGGTGTGCATCCAGCTTGCTTGCTCATGAAGGCCTCAGGCATTTGAGGAAGCCCATCATCGGAATATACAAGCCAAGATCTATAATGAAAATTCCCACTAGTATATGAAAGTGATAACTCAAGAGACTCTCTATATGAAGAACATGGTGCTACTCTGAAGCACAAGTGTGGTAAAAGGATAGTAGCATTGCCCCTTCTCTATTTTTCTCTCATTTTTTCTTTCTTTCTTTTTTTATATTTTTATATTTTTTTGGTGGGCTTCTTTGGCCTCTTTTTTTATTTGGGCTTCTTTGGCCTCTTTTATTGTTTTGATAAAGTCCGGAGTCTCATCCCGACTTGTGGGGGAATCATAGTCTCCATCATCCTTTCCTCACTAGGGCAATGCTCTAATAATGATGATCATCACACTTTTATTTACTTACAACTCAATATTACAACTCGATGTCTAGAACAAAGATATGACTCTATATGAATGCCTCTGGAGGTGTATCAGGATGTGCAATGATCTAGCGTAGCAATGACATCAAAAAATGGACAAGCCATGAAAACATCATGCTAGCTATCTTACGATCATGCAAAGCAATATGACAATGAATGCTCAAGTCATGTATATGATGATGATGGAAGTTGCATGGCAATATATCTCGGAATGGCTATGGAAATGCCATGATAGGTAGGTATGGTGGCTGTTTTGAGGAAGATATAATGAGGCTTATGTGTGATAGAGTGTATCATATCACGGGGTTTGGATGCACCAGCGAAGTTTGCACCAACTCTCAAGGTGAGAAAGGGCAATGCACGGTACCGAAGAGGCTAGCAATGATGGAAGGGTGAGAGTGCGTATAATCCATGGACTCAACATTAGTCATAAAGAACTCACATACTTATTGCAAAATCTATTAATCATCAAAACAAAGTACTACGCGCATGCTCCTAGGGGGGTAGATTGGTAGGAAAAGACCATCGCTCGTCCCCGACCGCCACTCATAAGGAAGACAATCAATAAATAAATCATGCTCCGACTTCATCACATAACGGTTCACCATACGTGCATGCTACAGGAATCACAAACCTCAACACAAGTATTTCTACTAGTCCACAACTACCCACTAGCATGACTCTAATATCACCATCTTTATATCGCAAAACTATTGCAAGGAATCAAACATATCATATTCAGTGATATACAAGTTTTATGTAGGATTTTATGACTAACCATGTGAATGACCGATTCTTGTCATCTCTCTAAATAGATATAAGTGAAGCAAGAGAGTTTAGTTCTTTCTACAAAAGATATGCCCACGCTCTAACAAATATAAGTGAAGTAAAAGAGCATTCTACAAATGGCGGTTTTCTATGTAAAGAGAAACAGGCAATCCAAGATTCAAATGATATAAGTGAAGCACGTGAAGCATTCTATAAAGCCATACTCAAAGAATATAAGTGAAGTGCAAATAGAATTCTATAAATAAACCAAGGACTATCTCATACCAGCATGGTGCATAAAATAAAAAAATGAAAACTAAATGCAAAAGACGCTCCAAGATTTGCACATATCACATGAATGAAACGAATCCGAAAACATACCGATATTTGTTGAAGAAAGAGGGGATGCCTTCCGGGGCATCCCCAAGCTTAGACGCTTGAGTCTCCTTGAATATTTACTTGGGGTGCCTCGGGCAGCCCCAAGCTTGAGCTCTTGCCTCTCTTCCTTCTTCTCACATCGAGACCTTCTCGATCATCGAACACTTCATCCACACAAAACTTCAACAGAAAACTCAAATGAGATCCGTTAGTATAATAAAGAAAATCACTACTCTAAGTACTGTTGAAAACCAATTCATATTTTTTTTGCATTGTGTATACTGTAGTATAACTTTTTCATGGCTTCATCCACTGATATAAATCAATAGTTTCATCAAAACAAGCAAACTATGCATCAAAAACAGAATCTGTCTAAAACAGAACAGTCTGTAATAATCTGAACATTAACCATACTTATGATACTTGAAAAATTCTGCCAAAATTACTAAAAATAAAAATTTGTAGGTAAAGACAGTTCAAAAAGAATCAGAACCTTTTGACTTTCCAGTAAAAAATTAAAAATTGCGCACTACAGCCAAAGTTTCTGTCCTGCACCGTACAAACCAATAAGCATTGTAAGCGTCCTAAAGGCAAACCTTGGCACATTATTTTTATAATACAATGGAATTTTACAAGGGGATAATTATTTTTGTTGAAAAGTTTCTGTAATTAAGATTCACAAAGTTTCCATGGGCATGAACAAAGTTCAAGGACGTCCCCCACTTTCACAATGCTTGTCTATCTCACTTTCACTTTTCTTTTTGAAAAGTTTTAGGTTCCCCTCTTTATTTTTTTTGTTTTTTAACTATATAAAAGCACACAACAGAAATAAATGACTCTCTAAAACTTCCGGGTTGTCTCCCTGGCAGCGCTTTCTTTAAAGCCATTAAGCTAGGCATATAGTGCTCAAGTAGTGAATCCACCCGGATCCCAAGGTATATCAAAGCCAATTTTATTTAGCAATGATTTGGCATTTAGTAGTGAGCACAAAGCAACATATATCAAACAATGATGAAGTATAAATCTCTTCCTATGCATCGGCATGTCATAAAAGAACAATTCATGCACACATAGTAAAGGCCAATGCATAGTATAAACAGTTTCTTGCAATTTTTTCATGTTGGAAACATAAAGGGGCAGAGATGTAGTTACCCTCTACTAATAATTGCAAGTAGGAGAAGCAAGAACATGCATATTATATTCATCAAAATCATCATGTGCAACGGTAAAAGGCAACCCATCAATATAATCCTTAATAAGTGCAAACTTCTCCGATATAGTGTACTCGGGAGAATTCGAAAAGATAATAGGACTATCATGCGTGGGTGCAATAGCAACAATTTCTTTTTTAACATAAGGAACTATAGCAAGTTCATCTCCATAAGCATAATTCATATTGGCATCTTGGCCACAAGCATAGCAAGCATCATCAAAAAGGGATATTTCAAGAGAATCAACGGGATCATAACAGTCATCATAGCAATCATCCTTCGGTAAGCACGAAGGGAAATTAAACAATGTATGAGTTGAAGAGTTACTCTCATTAGAAGATGGGCATGGGTAGCTAATCCACTCTTCCTCCTTTTGTTCTTCGCTCTCCTCATCATCTTTTTCATCCAATGAGCTCACAGTTTCATCAATTTCTTCTTCCATAGACTCCTGCAAAATATTAGTCTCTTCTTGGACAGCACAGGAGACCTCGATATATGGTTTAACATAGGCATTAGAAGCATAATTATCATAACAATATTGAAGTATGGCAAAATTTTCAGATTTGTAAAGAGTAGCATCATACGTTTCAATCAAAGAAGCAACTTCATAAGCACCCTTAAAAGCAACAAATTCTTCAATTTGTTGAACATCATAGTAATTATAAACATCCTTAGCATAAGAAGATACGATTCCATTATCACTAAACAAACATTGGTAGGGAAGGTGTTTCTTAGGGTCTTCAGAACAACAAGTAATATCATATATTTCGCATAAATTCCAAGCATAGCATTGCAAGCGATGAATTTGATCTAGTAAACATTTCCCTTTTTCAGATATGCGGTGTCACACATAAAAAGCATGCTCATCTAAAGATTTTCCCTCAACTAAGCTAGTTGGGGTTTCAGCACGAGCACATAGGGATCAAAGATGATCCAAGTAATAAGCTTCAGGAGTGTGATAGATTTTGAGTGGTTCTTCAACCATTGGTTCAGTAGGTACAACTACTTTTTTTGGTATTTTGCGTTCCATATCCATAACTAAAGATAAAGAACAACTAAGAACAGCAAATAAAAATTACTTAGTGATAAAGCAAACAAGCACACACGAGAATATTCACCCCACGCTATGACTCCCCGGCAACGGCGCCAGAAAAAGGTCTTGATAACCCACCAGTATAGGGGATCAATTGTAGCCTCTTTTGATAAGTAAGAGTGTCGAACCCAACGAGGAGCTAAAGGTAGAGCAAATATTCCCTCAAGTTCTATCGACCACCGATACAACTCTATGCACGCTTGATGTTCGCTTTACCTAGAACAAGTATAGAACTAGAAGTACTTTGTAGGTTTTTTTGGATAGGTTTGCAAGATAATAAAGAGCATGTAAATAAAAACTAGGGGCTGTTTAGATAAAGACACAATAAAGTAAATATAGCGAGTGTGGAAAAGTGGTGGTAGGAGTTGCGAAATTGTCCCTAAGCAATTGACTAGTTTACTAGACCGGTAGCAAGTTTTATGTGGAAGAGGCCACTGCTAGAATGTCATCCCTGACTTGGAATTCTATGCACTTATGATTGGAACTATTAGCAAGCATCCGCAACTACTAACGTTCATTAAGGTAAAACCCAACCATAGCATTAAGTTATATTGGTCCCCCTTCAATCCCATATGCATCAATTTCTATGCTAGGTAGAAGCTTCTGTCACTCTTGCCCTCCAATACATAGTCCTATCAACATACAACTAACCATATGGTGTGATCCATGTGCGCGCTCATATGATGGGCACCAAAGGACAGCAACATAACCAAAAGCAAATTAAATCAATCATAGCAATTCATCAACCACCGATAGGACAATGAAAATCTACTCATACATCATAGGATGGCAACACATCATTGGATAATAATATGAAGCATAGAGCACCATGTTCAAGTAGAGGGTATAGCGGGTTGCGGGAGAGTGGACCGTTGTAGATAGAGGGGGAAGGTGATGGAGATGTTGGTGAAGATGGCGGAGGTGTTGGTGAAGATCGCGGTGATGATGATGGTGGCCACGGCAGCGTTCCGGCGCCACCGGAAGTGAGGGGCAGAGGGCCCCCCTTCTTCTTCTTCTTTCTTGACCTCCTCCCTAGATGGGAGAAGGGTTTCCCCTCTGGTTCTTGGCCTCCATGGCATGGGAGGGGCGAGAGCCCCTCCGAGATTGGATCTGTCTCTCTGTCTCTCTCTATTTCTGTGTTCTGGTGTTCTGCCCTTTCACCGTTTCGTATATATATGGAGATCCGTAACTCCGATTGGATTGAAACCTTCGTCGAGATTTTTTTCTTCTGAAAATTAGCTTTCTTGCGGCCGAAGAAGAGCAGCAACTGCCTTACGGGGGGCCCACGAGGGGGCAGGCGCACCTCCTGCCTCGTGGCCACCTCGGGCACCGTCTCGCGTTGATTCTTCTTCCCATATTTTCGAAATGTTCCAAAAATATTCTCCGTCCGTTTTTATTCCGTTTGGCCGTTTGATATGGGGTTTCTGCGAAACATAAAACATGCAACAAACAGGAACTGGCACTGGGCACTGGATTAATATGTTAGTCCCAAAAATAGTATAAAAAGTTGCCAAAAAGTATGTGAAAGTTGTATAATATTGGCATGGAACAATAAAAAATTATAGATACGACAGAAACGTATCAACTCCTCATGAATTCCAGCCTCTTGCAGGAACGGGGTGTGCGGCCATTCGCACGGCCGTACCTCTGCCAACCTCCGTGGGTGGAGATCACTGTCAGAAGACTCCCCAATAACACCCTTGGAGTTCTTCTTTGAGCCAAATTTCCTGAAGATATTCATGTCCGCGTACAGTTTTTCCTATGAACAAAAATCTGAATTTTTAGTTCACAATTTTTTCCAACGAATCTTCACAAAATTGATAGCAACTACTCATAGGGATACATAGAGGCTAGAGGAAGCATTCAAACTACTTAGAACACTAAGAATTCGACATGCAAGCACATCTACAGCAGCACCAAGAGTAGCTATTTATTCAAAGTATAAACCACTAAAACAAAAACTAATTGGACAAATGGTGGAGTCACATACCAAGCAACAATCCCCCGAAACAGTTTCGG
Organism: Aegilops tauschii subsp. strangulata; assembly: GCF_002575655.3. NCBI lineage: Eukaryota > Viridiplantae > Streptophyta > Magnoliopsida > Poales > Poaceae > Aegilops > Aegilops tauschii. The sequence continues at coordinate 389,629,327 of NC_053036.3, read as the reverse complement.
AAACGGAGCTTCGAGCAAAGAGATCGAAATCCGCAGGTTTGAGCTCAAGAACACGGGGGGAGAGAGTAAGAGGGATTTTTTCTGGAGGTGAGTGATGATGTAGGCTAAAGAGATAAGTGAGTGGGCCCACGTGGGGACCAACACCCACCAAGGCGCGCCCAGGTGGGTTGTGCCCACCTGGTGCACCTCCCTCTGGAATTATTTGCCTCAAAAATTCTTAAATATTCAGAAAAATCGTATAAAATTTTCAGGGCATTCTGAGAACTTTTATTTTAGGTCATTTTTTATTGCACGGAAAATTCTGAAAATAGACTAAACATGGCATTTTATTTTATTCAACTAAAAGAACAGAAAACAAAAGTAGGGACAGAAGGTAGTGCTTAGTAAATTCATCAACTTCATACCGCTCAAAAATGATTCGTTAATAAGGTTGATCAGGTCTTATTAACAACCACTTTCGATTAGCATGAAACCGAAGAACTTTCGTAAATCACTAAGTTACCTCAATGGGGATTTGGATGTCCCCAACAATAAGCATTTCATATTTCTTTTCGACAGTAGATAGAGGTTTTTGAAAACTTCCAATAGTGATTGTCGGAGATTTTTCAATAACATTAATACCATTCACTTGGAATTGTTTCTTCGGAAAGTGCACCGTATGCTCATTACCATTGATATGAAAAGTGACCTTGTTTTTATTGCAATCAATAATAGCCCCTGCAGTATTCAAGAAGGGTCTACCAAGGATAATCGACATGTTGTCGTCCTCGGGCATCTCAAGTATAACAAAGTCAGTCAAAATAGTAACATTAGCAACAACAACGGGCACATCCTCACTGATACCGATAGGTATGGTAGTTGACTTGTCAACCATTTGCAAAGATAATTCAGTGGGTGTGAGTTTATTCAAGTCAAGTCTTTTATATAAAGAGAAAGGCATAACACTAACACCAGCTCCTAGATCACACAAAGCAGTTTTCACATAATTCTTTTTGATGGAGCAAGGTATAGTGGTATTACTGGATCTCAAAGTTTTTTAGGTACTCCATCTTTGAAAGTATAATTAGCAAGCATAGTGGAGATTTCAGCTTCCGGTATTTTTCTTTTATTAGTGTTGATGTCTTTCATATACTTTGCATAAGGAGGCATTTTCAAGATATCAGTCAAGCGAGTACGCAAAAAGACCGGCCTCAGCATTTCAGCAAAGCGTTCAAATTCTTCATCATCATTCTTTTTTGTTTGACTTGGGTGGAAAAGCCATAGGTTTTTGAACCCACGGTTCTCTTTCTTTACCGTGTTTTCTAGCCACAAAGTCTCTTTTATCATATCTTTTATTCTTAGGTTGTGGGTTATCGAGATCAACAGGTGGTTCTATCTCAACCTCATTATCTGGTTCTTTATCATTAATAGGTTGAGCATCTTCATGAACATCAGCATTATCTTTTTCATTATCACTAGGTGGATGTTCATTACCAGATTGAGTTTCAACATCAGAGATAGAAGTTTCATTTTCATTATCAGGAGGTTTTTCTATTTCAGGTTCACTAGAAGCATGCAAAGTCCTATCATTTTTCTTCTTCTTTTTCTTTTTAGAAGGACTAGGTGCAGTGGTGTTATTTCTTTGTGAGTCTTGTTCAATTCTTTTTGGGTGTCCCTCAGCATAAAGTGGTTCCTGAGTAATTTTACCTCCTCTAGTTGCAACTCCAACAGCAAAGTCATGCATATTATTATTCATTTCATCAAGTAGTTCTCTTTGTGATTTAGCAACTTGCTCTAACTGGGTTTGTACCATAGAAGCATGTTTTCCAACACCTCTAACATCATTTGAAATTCTAAATAACAAGTCACTCAAGCAAGCAATCATATCAGAATTGTGTTTCAATTGTTTCATAATATTTGCATTGAAGTGATCTTGTTTTCTAATGTAGTTTTCAAACTCATAAAGACATTGACTAGGATGCATATTGTGAGGATTATCATTTTCATTCAACTTCATTAGAGAATTTACCTCTACCACCTTAGGCAGTGTTGGTGTATTAAGCCCATGTATTTCTTCAATAGGAGGTAAATGTTTAACATCCTCAGCTTTAGTGCCTTTTTCCTTCATAGATTTCTTTGCCTCTTGCATATCTTCAGGACTGAGATATAATATACCCCTCTTCTTCGGAGTGGGTTTAGCCGGTGGTTCAGGAAGAGTCCAATCATCATAATTTTTCAATATATTATTCAATAATTCTTCAGCTTGAGCAATAGTTCGTTCCCTGAAAACACAACCAGCACAACTATCTAGGAAGTCCCTAGAAACATCGGTTAGTCCATTATAGAAGATATCAAGTATTTCAATTTTCTTAAGAGGATGATCAGGCAAAGCATTAAGTAACTGGCAAAGCATCCCCCAAGCTTGTGGGAGACTCTCTTCTTTAGTTTGCACAAAGTTAAATATTTCCTGTAAGGCAGCTTGTTTCTTATGAGCAGGAAAATATTTTTCAGAGAAATAATAAATCATATCCTGGGGACTACGCACACAACCAGGAGTAAGAGTATTGTACCATGCTTTAGCATCACCCTTTAATGGGAAAGGAAATATTTTGAGGATAAAGTAATAGCGAGTTTTCTCATCATGAGTAAAAAGGGAGGCTATATCATTCAACTTAGTAAGATGTGCCACAACAGTTTCAATTTCATAACCATGGAAAGGATCAGATTCAACCAAAGTAATTAACTCTGGGTCAACAGAGAATTCATAATCCTTATCATAACAGTTTTCGAGGGTAGAGTATTCAACCCAAATTTATAGATTTGACACAAGGGGAGCCAAAGAATATTTGAAGGTATCAGCAGCTGAGTTGTCAATTCAATCGCACCTGGAGATTAATTATCTGCAGCAACATGATCAGTAGCAAAGTAGTAAGATAGTTTTGATAGTAGTGACAGCAGCAACAATAACAGTAACAGTGATAGCAGTAATTTTGTAGCAACTGTAATAGTGATGATAGCAGTAGTAATGTAGCAAGATCAATATAAATAAATAAATTCATAGGCATTGGATCGGTGACTTGTTGGATGATATTCATCATGTAACAGTTATAACCTAGGGCGATACGGCACTAGCTCTGGTTCATCAATATAATGTAGGCATATATTCCGTAAATAGTCATACGTGCTTTATTAAAAGAACTTGCATGACATCTTTTGTCCTACCCTCCCGTGGCAGCGGGGTCCGTATTGGAAACTAAGGGATATTAAGGCCTCCTTTTAATAGAGAACCGAAACAAAGCATTAACACGTAGCGAATACATGAACTCCTCAAACTATGGTCATCACCGGGAGTGGGCCCGGTTGTTGTCACTCCGGGGTTTCCGGATCATAACACGTAGTAGGTGACTATAACTTGCAAGATCGGATCTAAAACATGGATATAATGATGAATTCATAAACGGTTCAGATCTGAGTTCATGGCACCCGGGCCCAAAGTGACAAGCATTAAGCATAGCAAAGTCATAGCAACATCAATCTAAGAACATAGTGGATACTAGGGACCAGGCCCTAACAAAACTAACTCGATTACATGATGAATCTCATCCAACTCCTCATCAACCAGCGAGCCTACGAAGGAATTACTCACTCTCGGTGGGGAGCATCATGGAATTGGCGATGGAGATTGGTTGGTGATGACGAAGAATGAAGATCCCCCTCTTCGGAGCCCCAAACGGACTCCATATCTGCCCTCCCGAGGAAGAACAGGGCTTGGCGGCGGCTCCGTCTTGTGGAACGTGATAATTCTTTCTCCCTGATTTTTTTCTCTGAAAATAGGAATTTATAGTATCAGGGTTGAGGTCTGCGGGGCCACTGGGTGGGGACAACCCACCTGGGCGCGCCAAAGGGCCCCTCTCTGGTGGGTCTCTGCTCCAGAAATTCTTATTAGTCATATAAAAAATCCTCGCAAAGTTTCGTTCCATTCCGAGAACTTTTATTTCTGCACAAAAACAACACCATGGTAGTTCTGCTGAAAACAGCGTCAGTCCGGGGTTAGTTTCATCCAAATCATGCAAATTAGAGTCCAAAACAAGAGGAAAAGCGTGAGAAAAAGTAGATACGTTGGAGACGTATCAAGGGACTGGTCACTGGAAGCGGAACTGCCCCAAGTATTTGGCGGATAAGAAGGATGGCAAAGTGAAAGGTATATTTGATATACATGTTATTGATGTGTACCTCACTAATGCTCGTAGTAGCACTTGGGTATTTGATACTAGTTCTGTTGCTCATATTTGCAACTCAAAACAGGGGCTACAGATTAAACAAAGATTGGCAACGGACGAGGTGACGATGCGCGTCGGAAATGGTTCCAAGGTCGATGTGATCGCCGTCGGCACGCTACCTCTACATCTACCTTCAGGATTAGTTTTAGACCTGAATAATTGTTATTTGATGCCAACGTTAAGCATGAACATTATATCTGGATCTTGTTTGATGCGAGACAGTTATTCATTTAAATTGGAGAATAATGGTTGTTCTATTTATATGAGTAATATCTTTTATGGTCATGCACCCTTGATGAGTGGTCTATTTTTGTTGAATTTCGATCTTAGTGATACACATATTCATAATATTGAAGCCAAAAGATGCAAGGTTAATAATGATAGTGCAACTTATTTGTGGCACTGCCGTTTAGGTCATATTGGTGTAAATCGCATGAAGAAACTCCATGCTGATGGGCTTTTAGAATCACTTGATGCTTGGGAACCATGCCTCATGGGCAAGATGACTATGACTCCGTTCTCCGGAACAATTGTGACGCCCCCGATTTGACCGTACACTAATCATGCACGCAAATGTGTACGATCAAGACCAGGGACTCACGGGAAGATATCACAACACAACTCTAAAACAAAAATAAGTCATACAAGCATCATAATACAAGCCAGGGGCCTCGAGGGCTCGAATACAAGTGCTCAATCACAGACGAGTCAGCGGAAGCAACAATATCTGAGTACAGACATAAGTTAAACAAGTTTGCCTTAAGAAGGCTAGCACAAACTGGGATACAGATCGAACGAGGCGCAGGCCTCCTGCCTGGGATCCTCCTAACTACTCCTGGTCGTCGTCAGCGGGCTGCACGTAGTAGTAGGCACCTCCAGTGTCATAGGTGTCGTCGTCGACGGTGGCGTCTGGCTCCTGGACTGCAGCACCTGGTTGCGGCAACCAGATAGAAAGGAAAGGGGGAAAAGAGGGAGAGAAGCAACCATGAGTACTCATCCAAAGTACTCGCAAGCAAGGAGCTACACTACATATGCATGGGTATATGTGTAAAGGGGCATATCAGTGTACTGAACTGCAGAATGCCAGAATAAAAGGGGGATAGCTAGTCCTGTCGAAGACTACGCTTCTGGCCATCTCCATCTTGCAGCATGTAGAAGAGAGTAGATTGTAGTCCTCCAAGTAGCATCGCATAGCATAATCCTACCCGGCGATCCCCTCCTCGTCGCCCTGTTAGAGAGCGATCACCGGGTTGTATCTGGCACTTGGAAGGGTGTATTTTATTCAGTATCCAGTTCTAGTTGTCATAAGGTCAAGGTACAACTCCGGGTCGTCCTTTTACCGAGGGACATGGCTATTCGAATAGATAAACTTCCCTGCAGGGGTGCACCACATAACCCAACACGCTCGATCCCATTTGGCCGGACACACTTTTTTGGGTCATGCCCGGCCTCGTAAGATCAACGCGTCGCAGCCCCACCTAGGCTCAACTGAGAGGTCAACACGCCGGTCTAAACCTATGCGCGCAGGGGTCTGGGCCCATCGCCCTATGCACACCTGCACGTTGCGAGGGCGGCCGGAAGCAGACCTAGCCAAGTGGCGTTCCAGTCCAATCCGGCGCGCGCCGCTCCGTTGCTGACGTCAAAAGAGCTTCGGCTGATACCACGACGCCGGGATACCCATAACTACTCCCGCGTAGATGGCTAGTGCGTATAGACCAAATGGCCAGACTCAGATCAAATACCAAGATCTCGTTAAGCGTGTTAAGTAACCGCGAACGTCGACCAGGGCCAGGCCCACCTCTCACCTAGGCGGTCTCAATCTGCCCTGTCGCTCCGCCAGAAAGATCCACTTGCGGGTACTCCTACGAGCCGACCCGACTTTAGTCATCACATGTGTCATGTGTATAGTATATAAGTATATACCCGTGATCACCGCCCAGGTGATCACGGCCCGATAGTATAGCACAGCAGACGGACAAGAATGTAGGGCCACTGATGGAAAACTATCATCCTATACTAAGCATGTAGGATTGCAGGTAAGGGTAACAACTGTAGCAACAATGACAGGCTATGCATCAGGATAGGATTAACGGAAAGCAGTAACGTGCTACACTACTCTAATGCAAGCAGTATAGAGAAGAATAGGCGATATCTGGTGATCAAGGGGGGGGCTTGCCTGGTTGCTCTGGCAAGTAGGAGGGGTCGTCAACTCCGTAGTCGAACTGGGCAGCAGCAGCGTCGGTCTCGTAGTCTACCGGAGAGAAGAGGGGGGAAGAAACAGTAAATACAATGCAAACATAAGCATGACGATGCGTGACATGACAATGAGCAGTGCGAGGTGTGTCCTAACGCGACAGTAGGTGGTACCGGCGAAGGGGGGGAACATCCGGGAAAGTATTCCCGATGTTTTGCGTTTTCGGACAGACGGACCGGAGGGGGAAAGTTGCGAGTTCGATATGTTAGGGAGGTGGGGTGGACGAACGGACTGCGTATCCGGATTCGTCTCGTCGTTCTGAGCAACTTTCATGTAGAAAGTATTTTCATTTGAGCTACGGTTTAAAAGATATGATTTTCTAAAAATTTACTAATTTCTGGAATTTAATTAATCATTTAATTTAATTCAAAATTGTATTTACGACATCAGCATGATGTCATGCTGACATCAGCAGTCAACAGGGGTTGACTAAGTAAAACTGACATGTGGGTCCAGTGGGACCCACCTGTCATTCTCTGTTTAGGTTAATTAGGGTTTAGCTAATTAATTACTGTTTAATTAAATTAACTAATTAATTAGATTAATTTAAACAGGATTAATTAACTTAATTAATTTAGTTAATTAATTAATTAGATTTGCTTTTATTATTTGTTTTATTTATATTTATATTTATTAATTAATTTTTATTAATTAATTTATTATTTTTATTATTATTTATTTATTTATTATCATTTTCATTTTTTTTCCTTTTCGTTCGGTGGGCGCGGGGCCCACCTGTCTGTGGCCCAACGGGCCAATCGGGCGCGGGCGATGGGCGCTGGGCGCCAGCGGGCACGGCAGGCGTCAGCCCGTTTGCGCAACTGCCGAGGCCAGTGGAGGCGCCGGGGCGCCGGCGGCTGCGGCGAGCAGGCGCGGTGGAGGCGGCGACGAAGCGAGCAGGGCTGGTGGCCTAGTGCGGCGGTGGAGGCAGAGCCGACGAGGCCATGGCCCGTGCGGCCAGCGGCCATGGTCGCGACTCTAGTGCGGCAGAGGTGTTGCGGGCGAGGGAGCAGCAGGGGCCGAGGGTGCGGCAGGCTGCGGCGCGGGCTTGGCCACGACCGGAGGCGGAGCAGAGTGGGGTGAAGCAGGGGCGGACGTCGGGGTTCCTCACCGTGGGCCGTAGGGACTAGGGCAGCGAGGCTCGGGGTGGAAGACGGGGACGCGCGTGCGGCGGGGCGCCGAGGTCCGGCGGCGGGGTGGATGGAGGCGATGGCGTCCGGCGAGGTGTCTCCGGCGACGAGGTCTTGGGCGGCGGCGACGCGGCGTTGGCATCAAGGCGAGGAGGAGGCCGCCAGGGAGGAGATGAGGAGGCGTCCGACGAGGCGAGGGCGGAGACGGCGAACGGTGGCGGCGAGGGTCGGCGATGGGGCGACGGGATCGGGCCTCGATTGCCCCGATCCGATCTGGATCGGGGAGAGGGAGGCAGAGGAGTGGGACGAGGGGGCGAGGTGGGGATCGGGGGCGAGTGGTGGGGGGTTAGGGTTTCGGGGGGTGAGGGGATAAGGGGACGGCTGGTGGGCCTCCTGGTGGCCGGGGTGGCCAGTTGGGCCGAATGGCCCAGGGGGAGGGGGGCTTTGTCTTTCCCTTTTTTTCGTTTCTTTTCTGTTTTCTTTTCTTTATCTATTTTCTTTTCTATTTTATTCTTTTAATTTCTGTTTTATAAAATATAAATACAACTCCTAAATTAATGTTATAATTTATTCTACTGCCCCAAAAAGTTTGACACCTGATTAAAATAGTTTGCATTATTATTATTTTTAAAAGGCATTTAATTAATTGTCATAGCTGCTGTTTTAATTACTTTAGAGCCTTTAAACATTTTATCAAAGCTTGGTCTCTCCACCATAATTGCTTACGATTTATTTGAAACAACCCGAACATTTTAGTTTTAATTTTTGAAAACTTTTGTTGTTTGCCATATTTTGAATTTGAATTTTGATCCGGTTTTGAACTAATGCGAGATTATCAACACTAACAGAGGTGACGTGGCATCATTAGCGTAGGTTTACTGTAGCATAATTATCCGGGCGTCACAATTCTCCTCCACTATAAGAAATCTCGTCCCGAGATTTAAGAGGGAAGTAAAGGGGGAAGGTTCGGGTTACGAAATTCTAGGGAGCGTTCTTGGTCTTGGTTGTTCTTCTCGAAGAGGTTGATCCATTACATTGATGTCTTCATTCTGCTGTTTCAGGTCATCATGATAAAGTTGTCGTCCTCTCTTCGGTAACTCCATCGTACTTACGACAGGGTAAGGGGGTATTCTGGAAGAACGGACTTCTACAGGGTTTACTATCTGGTCAATATCATCAGGGAAGGTGGCGGAAAGTATCTCTCAAACTAAATCTTAAGAAAAGCCGAGAGTAAGTAAGAAAGTACCATGAGAAGTTTCAAACGGGTAGGCAATCGTTCGAAGCCTGAAACAAAGTGTGAAAGGTGTTCAAAGCAATCGGAATAAGTATTATGTCTGATGCCAGTATAGATCAGTAGGACGGAGGTCCGTGAATTACATACGAGGCCACGCGTGATGAATAAATTTGGGAACAGGGGGTGCACAGGAGAGTCAGGTTTCGATCCTGTGGAACTATGGGTTATGGGCCCACCATGTGGGTTAAAAGTAGGAAGGCCGGTGACATCTTGCATGATCATGATAGCAAGGCATGTCAGAGGGTAGCCTGTCAGTTATATGTCAGCAACATCGTCGGTACCAAGGGCGGGGGACGGAGAACCATTTTCCTGCTCGTTGAAACGAGGCGGACCATTAGGCAAAGTTCTCGTCCATCGGTGGTTACCGAAATGTCACCAACAATAGTAACAGGGTCTTACTGACAAAGTTGTACACCGAGGTGTTTGTACAAGCAAGGAATTAATACTGCTTAGATCATAATGATCACGAGAAACGTTAAACCAACCAATGGAAAGGAAAATATGATTATCAGATTAAACAAAAGAATGGAAAGGAAAATGTGTTTAAACACATATTTCAAGGGTATATCCTTCCCAAGGACAAGCTGAGCATGATATTCATGACAGGATATAATGTAGAAAACTCTTTAGGTAGGGGAGAGAAATTTCATGACGTTACCCATACAACGGTGTTTGGATAATTGAGCAGGAAACATTTAGCATTGGGCTTCAAATGTTCCTGTTGAAAATCGGAGTACCATAGACATGCTTCGAGATAGCATTGACATGGTCAACAGGTGAAGATCAGACTTTGGAAACAAAAAGGATCCATCAGGAACAACTTATAGAGTAAGTCTTACAATTTCCTCATGGAAGAATAGCTAACCTTGCTAAAAAGAAAAACTTATAACAATAGGTCCTCCCGCCAGGGGTGCTGGGTATCATCACCTTATTGGGTCATAGTAGACCAGTGTTATTACTCTTGGAAAAATGTTCCAACCATCATATATGACCGAGATTCAGATATGAACGGTGTTTGGATACCTCAGACTCAGGATGCCTGAGAAGAAAAGGTGCAAAACAAATTTACGAGACGACATTGTAAGATTCTCGGGAAATGAACTATGGAAGCGAGTTCTGAACAAGGGTCCATCATTAAATCAAGGGGAGGTGAGGAGGTGACTGATTGACACAGCGACAATCCGTTGAGATCTCCAAAAGATGGATTTCCCCAACTATGTCAACAAGGAGATAACATAGCTAGATCGAATGACTTAATGACGTATGCTCAAGGAAAACATACACAGTTAAACATTGGTTGAAAGGTGCACCCGAAATATGGGCTAGGTAGCAAGATCAATGTTCGAATGATGATTCATTAAGCCATAGACGTAGAATGAAACTATAGGCCAATAACTTCAAAGCATTAGGGTTGCTAGCAGTTTAGAATTTACACATCACAGACCATTTGTCGGTATTTCGTTTAGAAACAACACGGGGATCAGAAAACAAATGGAGATGGCGAGAAGTATTACTATATCAAGAATTCTCAAGAGGTGGAGAAATTCTCACAATATCCTTGACATAAAAGATGGTAATACTCCAAGGTAGAACATAACATAGGCTGGTTAGCAAGGAGCTCCATAACTTGATCAAGTTTGTGATGAAAGGAATGAAAAGTTGTTGTCGATGGTAACTCAAATTACCAAGGAACGAGGATGGCACTTATCATCAAGAATTCCATTGATATCCTGGAAGGAGCCAAAATGTTGATGATGTTCACGGCAAATTTTGTCAAGAGGCTCCACGAAGATGTAATCGATTGGCGATGACATCAAGTCAAAGGAATGGTGAAGCGATAGGTTAATGGAACCAAGGGGAAGGCACAAACTTGAAATCAAGCCTGTTGTTCAAGGCGAACTAATATGACGAGGAAGATCGACGTAAGATTAGCTCACCGTCGAAGGTTGTGCTCCGTGATTAAGGACCAGGTAGCACAGTTAAAATCAGCATGATAATGATGTAGCCGAGTAGGCTAGGAATGACGTGATCAAGTTCAAACTCGTAAGTAATGAAGGTTACCAAGAGTTGTTGAATCGCAGTGCGGACTCGATTCAGTTGTCGGTGTACTTGAGGGGTTCTAACAACTCAGAACCCGTTGGAAAAATGGAATCGGCAAGAATATTAGTTGATGAAGAACTCATAAGAAGTTATGTTGCTCGTGATAATCTAGAGATACCAGGGGGTAATGCGCGACGACAGATCAAAGTAGAGGTTAGATTGGGTTTTGCTCTGCAGAAGTCAAGTGCTTAAACTTGCACAAGAAATGGTGTTTAAAGGAGAACGTGGTCGGAACCACGATTGCAAAAGGCCAGATCCCAGATATAAGATGAACTTATACCAAGGGAATAATTAATTTAAGAAAAGCTTTAATGATAAGATCTACATCGTGTCCATGGGCATGAACACAAAGTTCAAGGTCGACTCCCACTTCTTCAATGCATAACCTTCCATTCACTTCTCGCATTTGATGAAGTTGCAGTGTTGAAAATTTTTATCTGGCAAAATACCAGAAGAGTATGACTCATGAAAACTTTTGAGTTCACACATATTATGAAAGGCATAGGTTCAACCCATCAAGGCATCTTAGGAACATATACCACAAACTTTGGAGTAAATATTACAAGCTCACAAGAAGAGCATTGTTCAAAAACATATGATACAATTTACCAAAGGCATTATATACCCATGGAAAGGCTCACAAGGTTATTCAATGTGAAGGACACTCTCGGATAAAATCCAATAAAGGAACCGCTGGTCCACAAGGGATCTGATGTGAGCATCGATACTCAATTAGAGGAAGAAAGAATGCAAGGGGATCAGATTATAGAAACAACTGACTAACTCAAAGCTCGAATGCAAAGGAATTATGATTTCCAAATCAAGGGATCAGAAGCAAACGCTCTGATTAAGGATGGATAAGTTGAATAGCCTTAGGGGTACAATCGATGGCAATTCGATTGGTCGATACCAGCTCATGTTAAAAAAATGATGTCTGAGCCGGAAGGATGAATTCTAGGATCTGATTGAGGATTGCGAGCTTTCGCAACAAATTGAATCAACGGACTCAAAATGATAATGACCAGAGATGCCAATAAGATTTAGACTTATGGGATTAACTATAATGCAAGCAAGTAAGAATTTCAAGAGCAATAGGCTACTCAGGATTTCGGAAGTTCAAATAGTATTTTGTAGACTTTTGTGAAATACATGAATCCTTTGGGATGAGCGGATACTCGATAAGTGCGAGAAACTATTCGTAGGGTTATTCAGGTGGCAAAGAACTGCAAGGCAGTAGGCACAAAGTATTCTCGGGGTATTTTGTATTAACAAGATCGACTAGGAATAAAAGTAAGAATGACAGGTGTAAGTATTTATCCATAGGGATATTTTGGTGGTAGGGAATTGCAAAGGCAACGGGCACAAGGTCTCGAGAGAATATCGGAGAGTATCTTCGAAATCTTCTGATGCAGTCGGCGATCATCTGGACTGAAGGGGCTCTCCGGGAGAAAGTATTTTCGAGAACCTAAAGTTAGCTTTGTTTTTAGCAAACTCAATTTACCCGAATAGAAGAGAGCTCAGAGTCCCAGAGTATAGACGAGGAATAAAAGATCCTAATACCACCCAATGGCGACGTGGGACCGTAAGCCACACAGCCATGTTAGTAAAAGTTTTGTAATGTCTAGACTCGACTTCGGCCAAGGAGTGTGGAAAGGGGGATTCCTACAGGCAGTTGGCTCTGATACCAACTTGTGACGCCCCCGATTTGACCGTACACTAACCATGCACGCAAATGTGTACGATCAAGATCAGGGACTCACGGGAAGATATCACAACACAACTCTAAAACAAAAATAAGTCATACAAGCATCATAATACAAGCCAGGGGCCTCGAGGGCTCGAATACAAGTGCTCAATCACAGACGAGTCAGCGGAAGCAACAATATCTAAGTACAGACATAAGTTAAACAAGTTTGCCTTAAGAAGGCTAGCACAAACTGGGATACAGATCGAACGAGGCGCAGGCCTCCTGCCTGGGATCCTCCTAACTACTCCTGGTCGTCGTCAGCGGGCTGCACGTAGTAGTAGGCACCTCCAGTGTCATAGGTGTTGTCGTCGACGGTGGCGTCTGGCTCCTGGACTGCAGCACCTGGTTGCGGCAACCAGATAGAAAGGAAAGGGGGAAAAGAGGGAGAGAAGCAACCGTGAGTACTCATCCAAAGTACTCGCAAGCAAGGAGCTACACTACATATGCATGGGTATATGTGTAAAGGGGCATATCAGTGTACTGAACTGCAGAATGCCAGAATAAAAGGGGGATAGCTAGTCCTGTCGAAGACTACGCTTCTGGCCATCTCCATCTTGCAGCATGTAGAAGAGAGTAGATTGTAGTCCTCCAAGTAGCATCGCATAGCATAATCCTACCCGGCGATCCCCTCCTCGTCGCCCTGTTAGAGAGCGATCACCGGGTTGTATCTGGCACTTGGAAGGGTGTATTTTATTCAGTATCCAGTTCTAGTTGTCATAAGGTCAAGGTACAACTCCGGGTCGTCCTTTTACCGAGGGACACGGCTATTCGAATAGATAAACTTCCCTGCAGGGGTGCACCACATAACCCAACACGCTCGATCCCATTTGGCCGGACACACTTTTCTGGGTCATGCCCGGCCTCGTAAGATCAACGCGTCGCAGCCCCACCTAGGCTCAACTGAGAGGTCAACACGCCGGTCTAAACCTATGCGCGCAGGGGTCTGGGCCCATCGCCCTATGCACACCTGCACGTTGCGAGGGCGGCCGGAAGCAGACCTAGCCAAGTGGCGTTCCAGTCCAATCCGGCGCGCGCCGCTCCGTCGCTGACGTCAAAAGAGCTTCGGCTGATACCACGACGCCGGGATACCCATAACTACTCCCGCGTAGATGGCTAGTGCGTATAGACCAAATGGCCAGACTCAGATCAAATACCAAGATCTCGTTAAGCGTGTTAAGTAACCGCGAACGTCGACCAGGGCCAGGCCCACCTCTCACCTAGGCGGTCTCAACCTGCCCTGTCGCTCCGCCAGAAAGATCCACTTGCGGGTACTCCTACGAGCCGACCCGACTTTAGTCATCACATGTGTCATGTTTATAGTATATAAGTATATACCCGTGATCACCGCCCAGGTGATCACGGCCCGATAGTATAGCACAGCAGATGGACAAGAATGTAGGGCCACTGATGGAAAACTATCATCCTATACTAAGCATGTAGGATTGCAGGTAAGGGTAACAACTGTAGCAACAATGACAGGCTATGCATCAGGATAGGATTAACGGAAAGCAGTAACGTGCTACACTACTCTAATGCAAGCAGTATAGAGAAGAATAGGCGATATCTGGTGATCAAGGGGGGGGGCTTGCCTGGTTGCTCTGGCAAGTAGGAGGGGTCGTCAACTCCGTAGTCGAACTGGGCAGCAGCAGCGTCGGTCTCATAGTCTACCGAAGAGAAGAGGGGGGAAGAAACAGTAAATACAATGCAAACATAAGCATGACGATGTGTGACATGACAATGAGCAGTGCGAGGTGTGTCCTAACGCGACAGTAGGTGGTACCGGCGAAGGGGGGGAACATCCGGGAAAGTATTCCCGATGTTTTGCGTTTTCGGACACACGGACCGAAGGGGAAAGTTGCGAGTTCGATATGTTAGGGAGGTGGGGTGGACGAACGGACTGCGTATCCGGATTCGTCTCGTCGTTCTGAGCAACTTTCATGTAGAAAGTATTTTCATCTGAGCTACGGTTTAAAAGATAGGATTTTCTAAAAAATTACTAATTTCTGGAATTTAATTAATCATTTAATTTAATTCGAAATTGTATTTACGACATCAGCAGTCAACAGGGGTTGACTAAGTCAAACTGACATGTGGGTCCAGTGGGACCCACCTGTCATTCTCTGTTTAGGTTAATAAGGGTTTAGCTAATTAATTATTGTTTAATTAAATTAACTAATTAATTAGATTAATTTAAACCAGATTAATTTAGTTAATTAATTTAGTTAATTAATTAATTAATTAGATTTGTTTTTATTATTTTTTTATTTATATTTATATTTATATTTATTAATTAATATATTTTTATTATTATTATTATTATTTATTTTTAATCATTTTCACTTTTTTCCTTTTTGTTCGGTGGGCGCGGGGGCCCACCTGTCTGTGGCCCAAGGGGCCAATCGGGCGCGGGCGATGGGCGCTGGGCGCCAGCGGGCACGGCAGGCGTCAGCCCGTTTGGGCAACCGTCGAGGCCAGTGGAGGCGCCGGGGCGCCGGCGGCTGCGGCGAGCAGGCGCGGTGGAGGCGGCGACGAAGCGAGCAGGGCTGGTGGCCTAGTGCGGCGGTGGAGGCAGAGCCGACGAGGCCATGGCCCGTGCGGTCAGCGGCCATGGTCGGGACTCCAGTGCGGCAGAGGTGTTGCGGGCGAGGGAGCAGCAGGGGCCGAGGGTGCGGCAGGCTGCGGCGCGGGCTTGGCCGCGGCCGGAGGCGCAGCAGAGCGGGGTGAAGCAGGGGTAGACGCCGGGGTTCCTCACCGTGGGCCATAGGGACTAGGGCAGCGGGGCTCGGGGTGGAAGACGGGGACGCGCGTGCGGCGGGGCGCCGAGGTCCGACGGCGGGGTGGATGGAGGCGATGGCGTCCGGCGAGGTGTCTCCGGCGACGAGGCCTTGGGCGGCGGCGACGCGGCGTTGGCATCAAGGCGAGGAGGAGGCCGCCAGGGAGGAGATGAGGAGGCGTCCGACGAGGTGAGGGCGGAGACGGCGAACGGTGGCGGCGAGGGTCGGCGATGGGGCGACGGGATCGGGCCTCGATTGCCCCGATCCGATCTGGATCGGGGAGAGGGAGGCAGAGGAGTGGGACGAGGGGGCGAGGTGGGGATCGGGGGCGAGTGGTGGGGGGTTTGGGTTTCGGGGGGTGAGGGGATAAGGGGACGGCTGGTGGGCCTCTTGGTGGCCTGGGTGGCCAGTTGGGCCGAATGGCCCAGGGGGAGGGGGGCTTTGTCTTTCCCTTTTTTTCGTTTCTTTTCTGTTTTCTTTTCTTTATCTATTTTCTTTTCGATTTTATTCTTTTAATTTCTGTTTTATAAAATATAAATACAACTCCTAAATTAATGTTATAATTTATTCTACTGCCCCAAAAAGTTTGACACCTGATTAAAATAGTTTGCATTATTATTATTTTTAAAAGGCATTTAATTAATTGTCATAGCTGCTGTTTTAATTACTTTAGAGCCTTTAAACATTTTATCAAAGCTTGGTCTCTCCACCATAATTGCTTACGATTTATTTGAAACAACCCGAACATTTTAGTTTTAATTTATGAAAACTTTTGTTGTTTGCCATATTTTGAGTTTGAATTTTGATCCGGTTTTGAACTAACGCGAGATTATCAACACTAACAGAGGTGACGTGGCATCATTAGCGTAGGTTTACTGTAGCATAATTATCCGGGCGTCACAACAATGGAGCGAGCAATTGACTTATTGGAAATAATACATACTGATGTATGCGATCCGATGAGTGTTGAGGCTCGCGGCGGGTATCATTATTTTCTGACCTTTACAGATGATTTGAGCAGATATGGGTATATCTACTTAATGAAACATAAGTTTGAAACATTTAAAAAGTTCAAAGAATTTCAACTGAAGTGGAAAATCATCGTAACAAGAAAATAAAGTCTCTACGATCTGATCATGGAGGTGAATATTTGAGTTACGAGTTTGGTCTTCATTTGAAACAATGTGGAATAGTTTCGCAACTCACGCCACCTAGAACACCAGAGCGTAATGGTGTGTCCGAACGTCGTAATCGTACTTTATTAGATATGGTGCGATCTATGATGTCTCTTACCGATTTACCGCTATTGTTTTGGGGTTATGCTTTAGATACGGCTGCATTCACGTTAAATAGGGCACCATCTAAATCCGTTGAGACGACACCATTTGAACTGTGGTTTGGCAAGAAACCTAAGCTGTCATTTCTTAAAGTTTGGGGGCTGCCATGCTTATGTGAAAAAGCTTCAACCTGATAAGCTCGAACCCAAATCGGAGAAATGCGTCTTCATAGGATACCCAATGGAAACTGTTGGGTACACCTTGTATCACAGATCCGAAGGCAAGATAGTCGTTGCTAAGAATTGATCCTTTCTAGAGAAGGAGTTTCTCTCAGAAGAAGTGAGTGGGAGGAAAATAGAACTTGATGAGATAATTGTGCCTTCTCTTGATTTGGAAAATGGTTCATCACAGAAATCAGTTCCAGTGATGCCTACACCAATTAGTGAGGAAGTTAATGATGATGATCATGAAACTTCAGATCAAGTTACTACCAAACCTCGTAGGTTAACCAGAGTACGGTCCGCACCAGAGGGGTACGGTAATCCTGTTCTGGAAGTCATGTTACTAGACCATGACGAACCTACGAACTATGAGGAAGCGATGATGAGCCTAGATTCCGCGAAATGGCTTGAGGCCATGAAATCTGAGATGGGATCCATGTATGAGAACAAAGTGTGGACTTTGGTTGACTTACCCGATAATCGGCAAGCCATAGAGAATAAATGGATCTTCAAGAAGAAGACTGACGTTGACGGTAATGTTACTGTCTACAAAGCTCGACTTGTTGCGAAAGGTTTTCGACAAGTTCAAGGGGTTGACTACGATGAGACCTTCTCACCCGTAGCGATGCTTAAGTCTGTCCGAATCATGTTAGCAATTGCCGCATTTTATGATTATGAAATTTGGCAAATGGATGTCAAAACTGCATTCCTTGATGGATATCTTAAAGAAGAGTTGTATATTTTGCAACTAGAAGGTTTTGTCGATCTAAAGGTGCTAACAAAGTGTGCAAGCTCCAGCGATCCATTTATGGACTGGTGCAAGCCTCTCGGAGTTGGAATATAAGCTTTGATAGTGTGATCAAGGCATATGGTTTTATACAGACTTTTGGAGAAAATTGTATTTACAAGAAAGTGAGTGGGAGCTTTGTAGCATTTCTAATATTATATGTGGATGACATATTGTTGATTGGAAATATACAGAATTTCTGGATAGCATAAAAGGATACTTGAATAAGAATTTTTCAATGAAAGACATATGTGAAGCTGCTTATATGTTGGGCATCAAGATCTATAGAGATAGATCAAGACGATTAATTGGATTTTCACAAAGCACAGACCTTGATAAAGTTTTGAAGAAGTTCAAAATGGATCAGTCAAAGAAAGGGTTCTTGCCTGTGTCACAAGGTGTGGAGTTGAGTCAGACTCAATGCCCGACCACTATAGAAGATAGAGAGAAAATGAAAGTCATTCCCTATGCCTCAGCCATAGGTTCTATCATGTATGCAATGCTGTGTACCAGACCTGATGTGTGCCTTGCTATAAGTTTAGCAGGGAGGTACCAAAGTAATCCAGGAGTGGATCACTGGAAAGTGGTCAAGAACATCCTGAAATACCTGAAAAGGACTAAGGATATGTTTCTCATTTATGGAGGTGACAAAGAGCTTGTCGTAAATGGTTATGTCAATGCAAGCTTTGACACTGATCCGGATGACTCTAAGTCACAAACCGGATACGTATTTATATTGAATGGTGGAGCTGTCAGTTGGTGCAGTTCCGAGCAGAGCGTCGTGGCGGGATCTACGTGTGAAGTGGAGTACATAGCTGCTTCGGAAGCAGCAAATGAAGGAGTTCATATCCGATCTAGGTGTAATACCTAGTGCATCGGGTCCAATGAAAATCTTTTGTGACAATACTGGAGCAATAGCCTTGGCGAAGGAATCCAGATTTCACAAGAGAACCAAACACATCAAGAGACGCTTCAATTCCATCCGCGATCAAGTCAAGGAGGGAGACATAGAGATTTGCAAAATACATACAGATCTGAATGTTGCAGACCTGTTGACTAAGCCTCTTCCACAAGCAAAACATGATCAGCACCAAGACTCCATGGGTGTTAGAATCATTACTATGTAATCTAGATTATTGACTCTAGTGCAAGTGGGAGACTGAAGGAAATATGCCCCAGAGGCAATAACAAAGTTGTTATTTACATTTCCTTATATCATGATAAATGTTTATTATTCATGCTAGAACTGTATTAACCGGAAACTTAGTACATGTGTGAATACATAGACAAACAAAGTGTCCCTAGTATGCCTCTACTTGACTAGCTCGTTAATCAAAGATGGTTAAGTTTCCTGACCATAGACATGTGTTGTCATTTGACCAATGGGATCACATCATTAGAGAATGATGTGATGGACAAGACCCATCCGTTAGCTTAGCATAATGATCGTTAAGTTTTATTGCTATTGCTTTCTTCATGACTTATACATATTCCTCTGACTATGAGATTATGCAACTCCCGAATACCGGAGGAACACCTTGTGTGCTACCAAACGTCACAACGTAACTGGGTGATTATAAAGATGCTCTACAAGTGTCTCCTAAGGTGTTTGTTGGGTTGGCATAGATCGAGATTACGATTTGTCACTCCGAGTATCGAAGAGGTATCTTTGGGCCCTCTCGGTAATGCACATCACTATAAGCCTTGCGAGCAATGTGACTAATGAGTTAGTTGCGGGATGATGCATTACAGAATGAGTAAAGAGACTTGCCGGTAACAAGATTGAACTAGGTATGATGATACCGACGATCGAATCTCGGGCAAGTAACATACCGATGACAAAGGGAATAACGTATGTTGTTATTACGGTTTGATCGATAAAGATCTTCGTAGAATATGTAGGAACCAATATGATCATCCAGGTTCCGCTGTTGGTTATTGATCGGAGATGTGTCTCAGTCTTGTCTACATAGTTCTCGAACCCGTAGGGTCCGCACGCTTAACGTTCGATGACAATTTGTATTATGAGTTATGTGTTTTGGTGACCGAAGTTTTTTCGGAGTCCTGGATGAGATCACGGACATGACGAGGAGTCTCGAAATGGTCGAGAGGTAAAGATTCATATATTGGAAGGTAGTATTCGGACATCGGAATGGTTTCGAGTGGTTCGGGCATTTTACCAGAGTACCGAGGGGTTACCGGAACCCCCCGGGGGAAGTATTGGCCCTCATGGGCCTTAGTGGAGAGAGAGGAGGGCCGCAAGGGGTGGTCCCCCCCATGGCAGTCCGAATTGGACTAGGGGAAGGGGGCGGCGCCCTCCTTTTCCTTCTCCCTCTCCCACTCCTTCCTTTTCCCCTCCGGTAAGAAAGGAAAAGAGGGGGGGGGGGCGAATCCTACTAGGAGTGGAGTCCTAGTAGGACTCCCCCCATGGCGCGCCCCCCCTAGCCGGCAACCTCCTCCTCCCCTCCTTTATATACGTGGGCAGGGGGCACCCCAAAGGCACACCAATTGTTCTCTTAGCCGTGTGCGATGCCCCCCTCCGCAGTTTACTCCTCTGGTCATAGGGTCGTAGTGCTTAGGCGAAGCCCTACGCAGATCACATCACCATCTCCATCACCACGCCGTCGTGCTGACGGGACTCTCCCTCGACCCTCTGCTAGATCAAGAGTTCGAGGGACATCATCGAGCTGAACGTGTGCTGAACTCGGAGGTGTCGTACGTTCGGTACTAAGATCGGTTGGATCGTGAAGACGTTCGACTACATCAACCGCGTTAACCTAACGCTTTCGCTTTCGGTCTACGAGGGTATGTGGACACACTCTCCCCCTCTCGTTGCTATGCATCTCCTAGACAGATCTTGCGTGATCGTAGGAATTTTTTGAAATTGCATGTTACGTTCGCCAACAATTAATGGCTATGTTTTGTATGGTCGATGTATTAAGCATGTTGTAGTAAACATGCGTAACACATTTTAGCTATTTTCCCTACCTTTTTATGGACAACTGGGCCATTATCTGCTCTGGTAGCACCTGCCTTGTGATGTTTAACTCTGCCAATTGCATTTTCATCAGTACCGATCTCAATGGCCATTAAGCCTATTGCAATTAACAGTTGTATCCATTTTTAAAGAGTTGTATTTCAATGGCTACAAACTTACAAAACATGAATCAGGATGTTGTTAAGCCTATTGCAATTAACAGTTGTATCCATTTTTTAATCCGTCCCTTTGCTACCGTGCTACTCTTTCGCAATGAAGATATCACTACAGATGCTGCCGTTTTATTACCATTTGCTATTTTTGGTGGATGTTAACCCTGTTGTAGTTAACATTGGCTTTCCATGTACTTACACAGGGCTACAATGGGTGATGTTGTTGTTTGCCGTCGATGTTAGCTGCATCCCATGTCTTATACACCATCTATTCCTAAATATAAGTATTTTTAGAGATTCCAATATAGACTACATAAGGAGAAAAATGAGTGAATCTATATTCTAATCTAAACTATATCTATAATTCTATATACATCCGTATGTAGTTCATGTTGAAATCTCTAAAAAAATACTTGTACTTAGGAACATATGTAGTTGTATTTTACATCATTTGTGCAATCTCAGTTTAGCTTCTAACATTTACTGGTTGCTTGGAGGTACATATATGAGCGTTACTGATCCACACTTCGATCCCTTTTGCGTATCGGGCAATGAGATATTCATGAACAAGCGTCAAGTGAGGAAACTAAGAAAGATTGTTAGGCGAAAGAAACGGGTGATTGGAATTAATCTCTTTATTTACACTTTGTCCAAGACAACAGTGAACTTTAGGATTGTAGGTAATGTGTTACCTTTTCCCCCTGCCCACAACAAGTTACTCTATTAGACCACAGTATCTGATATTTTTCTCTTTTCAGTGGTTTCCGAAGCTATTTACTGATGATTACCTTGCAAACTACATGACCGGAGTGGAGGCAACTAAGGTTAAAGTATATAATTCATGCTACCATGATAATGCTCTAGAAGTCTTCCTGAAGGCGGTGAAGGATGGGCGGGCGATCGTCACAAGGGGTTGGACAAAAGTGTTCGTGCCTATGGCATGCAAGAAGGCACATTATGGGAATTCCACTTGTTCAACACCATCGGCAGTCAAAATGATTTACACTTGTCTCTTCACCTTTACCGCCTTTAAATATTGTGGTTCATCATAGTTAATTGTTGTCTAATCCTGTAATTACTGAACATATTGTACTTGCAATTTTATTTATGGATTCATTGTTGAACCATTGTGCTGAGAATTTGAATTGCACGTTTCATATTTCAAAATTTCCAATTTGAATAATAAATTACAGGCAAAAATAAAAATATACAGGAGCTAATAAAATATTATGCACACGGTTAGAAAGAAAACAGCGTGTGCGGTGTAAAAAGAGAACTGACGGTCATGGAACTTTGCAAACGGTTCTGGCAGTAAAAGCGCTTGTGATGGATAGCCCAATGCCACACAATTTTCTTCATCAAATCATGTGTGATGTAGTTGATAAAAGCAAACAGTTAACCAAGGTAGTGCGTGTCTGATAGTTACACCTTTCACACACGAGCCTATACATAAAACTGTGTGGGATGTACATATGAACGGAAACGTTTTCCCTGGATTGACTGTGTGGGATGTACATAAGAACGGAAACGTATTCCTTGGACTGACTGTGTGTGATATACATACGAACAGAAATGTTTTACTGGGATTCACCGTATGGGATGTACATACGAACGGAAATGATTGGGTTTCGATGCCTCGCCCGATCGCACATGAGCTCATTTTCCCCCAGCCTGTGTCCCAGGAGGGCCTATCCCCGACGGCTTCTAGGTCGTGTGGGAAGGATGTAGCGATCCGACCTCAGAGGTCAAATCTCTGTGCATAAGTGTCATCACTGGATCGATAATGCTGACACACACACAGTACTCCAAGGATTTATAACAGAGTGCAATCACACACTTATTACATCGAATGTCTCAATAGAGAACTTATTACAATGATATGGCTTAAGGCCATCTAAAAGATAACTGCGGAAGCATCGAAGATAAATGAGTCCATCAACTCCAACGGCATAGCTGAGTGCACGACAACGACCTAGCGCACCTTGCTCTTCGTCTGAAAGTTCTGCAACATAATACGTTGCAGCCCGAAAACGGGTCAGCACATGGAATATGCTGGCAAAATAACACTGTAGAGCAATGAACAAAATACATGCTAACACTACATGCATATATGGCTGGTGGAGGCTCTATGGTTATCATGTTTTTGCGAAAAGCCAATTTTTTCCTACAACAAAGGAATATATTATGTTTAACTATCATGGTAGTTGATAAACATTGAGAAGGTTCCTCCAACTCAATCCCAATTAAACAGTATTAATAACCCAACAAATTAAATTAACAGTGATGAGCTCAAATCAATAATTCAACTACCAGATACTCAAGATGTCCATAACCGGGGACACGGCTAACCATGATTAGTTTGTACACTCTGCAGAGGCTTGCGCACTTTTCCCCACAAGACTCGATCTCCTCCGTTGCATTTCCCGCACTACATGATGTTTGAGAAACGGATGACCAAGTCACAGTCTTTCCGAAGAGGTCCCCTTAACCGATAGATAGGCCGATACACCTACAATCCCCTACATCTGCTAGCCCATCATGGAAAGGTTTCCCACAACTTACTCAACTATGCCAGAGCCCATAATGGCTTGTGGCTGCACACGGAAGTTTCTAGCATGAATAATCTTATGATCCCTTTGAGCCTGGGTGGCGAACCATAGTATGATCACACGGGTACTCCGGGATATCCCAGGACAGCGCTGGATTGCTCCAGGTGCCCAGACAACCACTGGGTGCTCCAGGGTGCCTCAACCAATCTAGCCAGATG
This sequence comes from Aegilops tauschii subsp. strangulata, assembly GCF_002575655.3. NCBI lineage: Eukaryota > Viridiplantae > Streptophyta > Magnoliopsida > Poales > Poaceae > Aegilops > Aegilops tauschii. Next base: position 389,605,567 of record NC_053036.3, on the reverse strand, counting down.
TGTATTAAAGTAGCCACCTTAAGTTAACCATTAATTAATAGCTCTCACATTTGTCATGGATACACTCAACCAATCCACGTCTACGAGCATAGCATAGCAGTATAAGCATAACGTAGAAGTAACTCCCAGGGTTTGATGTAAAAAGGGCAATAGGTTCTACCTCATCAACTACTTCCCAAAACCCACATGTTAAACAGATCCTACTCATGCAATGTTTGAGGATTGGACTAATGCATAAAAACTGGGTAGTTAAAGGGGTATGATCAAAGTGTTACTTGCCTTGCTGACGATCTGCAAACCCTAGAGACTCGTAGTAGCACGCTTCACACTCTGGAAATTCTATCGCAAACAAACAATAGCATACATAAGCACTCAAGCATAGATGCAAGGTAAAACTCCAATAAAAAGATCCAAACTGAAAGTTCAACTGAAGAGCTTCGATTTGCAAAAAGAATCAATCGAATCGGAGCTACGGAACTGAAACTAAGATCAAAAGAAGTTCGAATTCAAATCTGCTTGAATCTAAATTTTAAATTGTCAAAATCATGTTCAAGTTGATTAACTGGAAACAGGGGTTCGAGACGAAGATTTTGGCGTTGGTTTCACTGGATTTGGACGAACGGTTGAAAAGTTGCGAGGGTTTGAAGATCAGTGGCTAATCTGCGATAAAAATAATCGCTGATAGGTCCCTGGCCGAAAATAGAATAAAAAGAAAAGACTAACGAACGAACGTTCGTTGAACGAACGCGTTCGCGAACAGAGGCGTCCGGGCGAACGTTCGCTAAATAGAGCCGATCGGAGAAAACCGATCTAAAAAAACCTAATTAGATCTAGGGTTTACCGAAGTAAACCGACAAAAACCGGACAAAAACTGGTCGGCGGCGGCGGATCCGAACGGCAGCGACGGTAGCGGACGGCGGCGGCGGCAACGCGGGGCTTCGGGCGGCGGCGTCGGCGGTGCGGTAGCGGCAGCAGGAGGCGGCGGCGGCGGCTAGCACGACCGGCGGTTGCGGCTTGCGGCGGCGGGGCGTAGTGGGGAGGAGAGGCGGCAGGGCGGCGGCTAATAAGGGGGTGGGCGGCGCGGTGGCTTGGGGAGGGGGCTGGCCTGGGGAGGAGTCTGGCTCAGACTCTACTCGGCGTTCGTGCGCGGCACGGCGGCGGGGAAGGCGGCGCGGTGCGGGAGTGGGCTGGGTGGGTTTCGGCCCAGTCGGTCCGGGGAATTTAAAAAAAAAATTCCACCGAAAAACAAAAATCCTAATAAAATAAAATAAAAATTAAAATGCCAAAAACAATTTTCACCATCTAAATAAAATATTTGGAACAAAGTGAACATTTTTCTGGCCTAAAAATGCAATTTTGAAAAATGCATATTTTTCTAATTCGAATAAAATAGCAAATAAAATATTTATTTGATTGTAAAAAATTTCCCCCAATATTCCTCTCTTTTGAAGAAGTCAAATTATCTTCTCTCTTTTAGTTTTTTAATATTGGAAATAATTGGAAAGAAAAATATTAAAACCAAAATGATCCTCTTTTCAAATTTGAGAAAATTCAAATATGAAAATAAATGAAATCCCCAACTCTCTCCTTGGGTCCTTGAGTTGCTTAGAATTTCTAGGACCAAAACCAAAATGCAAATAAAATATGATATGCATATGATGACCTATGTATAACATCCAAATTGAAAATTTGGGATGTTACAAACCTACCCCCCTTAAGATGAATCTCGCCCTCGAGATTCGGGCTGGCTAGAAAATAGGTGCGGGTGGTCTTTTCATAGGTCTTCCTCTGGTTCCTAGGTGGCTTCATCCTCGGTATGTTGGCTCCACTGAACTTTGCAAAACTTGATAACCTTGTTGCGTGTGACTCGGCTGGCAAACTCGAGAATCTTGACAGGTTTCTCCTCATAGGTTAGGTCACTGTCCAACTGAATTGCTTCCAGGGGCACTGTATCTCTCAGAGGAATATCGGCCATCTCTGTATGGCACTTCTTCAGCTGGGAAACATGAAACACATCATGAACTCCACACAATCCTTCGGGTAACTCCAACTTGTAGGCTACTTCTCCCATACGTTCCAAAACTCGGTATGGTCCTACAAATCTTGGGGCTAACTTTCCCTTAACTCCAAATCGTTTCACTCCTCGCAAAGGTGACACCCGAAGATATGCATGTCTCTGATTTCATAGACTACCTCCTTGCGTTTCAAGTCTGCATAACTCTTCTGCCTGGACTGAGCTACCTTCAGTCTATCTCGAATCAACTTAACCTTCTCTTTAGACTCTTTGATCAAATCCGGTCCAAACAACTGACGGTCTCCAACTTCATCCCACATCAACGGTGTCCTGCATCTTCTCCCATACAAAGCTTCGAAGGGTGCCATCTTCAAACTGGCTTGGTAACTGTTGTAAGGTAAATTATCATCTCAACTAGATCCATAATCTAGCGCACAAGCTCTCAAGATGTCCTCCAGAATCTGATTGACTCTCTCGGTCTGTCCATCTGTCTGCAGATGAAAGGTTGTACTAAACTCTAGCCTGGTACCCAAAATCTGGTGCAGCTCATGCCAAAACTTTGAAGTAAACTGAGTCCCTCTATCGGATACGATGGTCCTCGGAACTCCATTGTAGCGACCCGACCCGACTCGATCAAGTCTCTGTGCTTAAGTGTCATCCCTGGATCGGTATGCTGACACACACAGTACTCGAGGATTTATAACAGAGGTAAATCACATGCATAAAGTAACATAAATACTATTACCTCAATCCAAATAGCGGAAGTAACAAGGTTGTGGATTCCCATCAACACCAACGGCAAAGTTGAGTGTAGAAATCGTAACCCTAACGAATCACTTACTCGTCGTAAGATATCCTGCAACATGAGACGTTGCAGCCCGAAAACGGGTCAGCACATGGAATATGCTGGCAATGTAACACATAGAGAGTAATGCAGACTAAGGCATAGCCTAGTGGTGGGAAGGGGCTGATGCCTTCCCACCCACCCAGGTTCAAGGCATGGTACTTGCAATTCGGGTTTGTTGCACCAATTATACTGTAAGGGGTTCCCTTACAGTCTTTCTGTCAAAAAAAATGAACATAGTAATGCTATACTACATGCATATATGGCTGGTGGAAAAAGCTCTATGGTTATATTGTTTTTGCGAAAAGCCAATTTTTTCCTACTGCAAGGAATAAATTTTATTTAACTACCATTGTGGTTGTGAAACATTGAGATGGTTGACAGCATCTCAATCCCAATTAAGAATGTGATTTAACCCAAATCAAATTTAAATTAAGTAACATGATGAGATCAACGGGATAATCCAAGAACTAGATACTCAAGATGTCCATAACGGGGACACGGCTAATCATGATTAGTTTGTACACTCTGCAGAGGTTTGCGCACTTTTCCCCACAAGACTCAATCTCCTCCATTGGATTTCTCGCACTACTTGGTGTTTGAGAAACGGATGATCGAGACACAGCCTTTCAGAAACAATCACTCTTTACTCCGAATGGACAGTTACACCTACTTTCCCCTACATCTGCTAGCCCACCTCTTCAAGAGATCATGTAACCTACTCAACTATGCTAGAGCCCATAATAGCTTGTGGCTGCACACGGAAGTTTCTAGGATGAATAATCTTATGATCCCTTTGAGCCTGGGTGGCGGTCCTTATACAAACAGGCAACACTGGGTTCTCCAGGTGCCTCAATCCACCCAGATGTGAGTTTTATTTGCCACCTTAAGTAAACCATTATTGACAATCTCACATCTGTCATGAATATCTCTCAAACCCAATCCATGTCTACGAGCATAGCATGGCAATATAATAGCAACGTAGAAGTAACTCCGAAGGGTTTGATAAATAAAACAGGTAATAGGTACTACCTCAACTACTTCCCAATACCCACAATTTAATTAGATCCTAGCCATGCAATGTTTGAGGATTGATCTAATGCAATAAAAACTGGGTATGAAAGGGATATGATCAAAGTGTTACTTGCCTGCAATGTTGATGAAGATGATTCGCACTCAATACTCTGGATAGATCTACTCGTCACACTCCGGTCAATCTATCGTAAGCAAGCAATGGTAACCACACATAAGCAATCACTCAAAAGATCAGAAAGAACGAGGAAAACAATTCGGAAAACTTCAAAACCAAGCAATTAACTCTTGCAACATAAAACAATTTCTAACAGTACCAAAATTATGTGAATTTGGCCTTATCAGAAACTTTAGGTCAAGAGCTTCGATTTGCAAAAAGAATCAACTCAAACGGAGTTACGAAACTTAAGTTATGAACAAAAGTTTGAATACAAATCTGTTTGAATTCAAATTTTAAAACTTTCAAAAACATGTTTAAGTTGTTTTACTGGATAGAGGAGATCATAACGAAGAAGTGGGCGTTGGTTTCGTTGGATTTGGACAAACGAGTAAAAAGTTGTGAGTGTTTGAAAATCAGGGGCTAATCGGTAAATAAATTATTCACAGATGGGTCCCTGGCCGAAAATAACAGAAAAAGCTAAATGATGAACGTTCGTTTATAAAACCTAAACAGTGGACGTTCGCTGGTTAATAAAACCCAAAAAAAAGATCTAGTCTAGTTTTTTTAGAAAAACCGAACAAAAAGGAAAACCGAGAAAACCGGGGCGGCGGTTAAACCGGTTCGCGGCGGAGTAAACCGGCGGCGGATCTGGCGACGGCGGCGTTCTCCGGCGAGGTCGGCGGCGGGGCTGCGCGGCGCGGGGCGAGGCCAGGCGCGGGCGGCTTCGGTGGCAAAGTGCGGCGGCGGCGCGGGCGGCGGGGAGCGGCGCAGGCGACGGCAGCGAGCGGCGCGGGTGGCGGCGGGCGGCGCGGTGCAGCGGCGGCGGCGGCGAGATGCGGGAGCGGGCGGCGGTGGGAGCAGAGGGAGAGGCGGGACCCGGGCGGCGCTATTTATAGGCGCGGGAGGCGGGGCCTGCCGTGGGCGAGGGGCAGCGACGGCGTGGCGGCGCCAGACTCCGGGAGGAGTCCCGGTCGGGGACGACGGGCGAGGTGGCGCGGAGGTGGGCCTTGGCCTGGCTTCGGCTGGGCCGGCCCAGTTCGGGGAGAAGTTTTTTTTAAAACAAACAGAGAAAGAAATAATAAAACAAAAGAAAATTAAAATATTATATAGGCATATAGTATATCAAAATTTTCAGAAAAAGATTTCCTACAACGTGAACATTTTTGTGAAGTCAAAATAAAATCCTCACAAATTTAAATAAAGCAAAGAGTGCTACTGCCTTAATAAAATCCAATAAAAATCATTTTAAAAATACCAAAATGTTTTCTAATTTATTTCTCTCCAATTTTCTGACGTAGGGAATCATGTTACCCTATTTTCTGTATATTTTTATTTTGGAGAAAAATAATTTGAATAGAACTCAAATAAGTCCAATATTGGAAAAATAATTTCAATGGGACTTTGAATTTAATCCTTTGAAACTCCCAACTCCTATTTCATATGTTTTGAAGAAGTCATTTTATCTTCTCTCGTGAAAATCATTGAGTTGCATAAAGTTTCAGAATTGGAAAATATTTTCAAATGAAATTCAAATATTTTCAACACCCCTTGTCATTTAAATAAATGGAAGAAGTCATGTCATCTTCTCTCTAGGGTTTTGTGGTGAAAAGAATTTGAATTTACGGAGATTATAAAAGCAAAAATGAAAGTTTGGGAAAGTCCTCTTATTCCCTCTCATTTAACCTTCAAAAGTTTTGAATTTCACTCACTTTCAGTCAATCAATCACACAACAATCCAACAAACAATCAAATCTATCTATTTATTATAACATTCCAAAATTTAGAATTTTGGGATGTTACATCCATGCAGACATACGATCCTGGTCATATATATCTTGGCCAACTTCGCACTTGTATAGGTGGTTTTCACTGGGATAAAGCTAGCCACTTTGGTAAAACGATCCACTACTACCCAGATAGATCATACCCTGACCGAGTCCTAGGTAATCCGGTGATGAAATCCATGCCAAGCTTGTCCCACTTCCATTCGGGTATCGGCATAGGCTGCAGTAATCCTGCTGGCTTCTGATGTTCTGCCTTCACTCTCTGACATACATCACATACGTCTACATACTCGGCAATATCCTTCTTCATGCCTGTCCACCAGAAACGCTCCTTAAAATCCAAATACATCTTGGTGTTTCTGGGGTTTATCGAGTATGGCGAATCATGAGCTTCCTGAAGTATTAACTTTCTGATATCTGCACTATTGGGTACATAAACATGGTCCACAAACCATAAAGTTTCGTGCTCATCCTCACGAAAACCTTTGGCTTTTCCTTTACTCATCTTCTCCTTTATCTCAGCAATTTCCTTGTTATCCTTTTGAGCTTCTCGAATCTTTCCCAATAATGTTGACTGAACCTCCATTGCTGCAACAGATCCTCTTGGAACTATCTCCAAACGTAGTTCCCTGAGATAGTCAACCAACTCTTTTGGTAATCCTCCGCTTATGAGGGTATTGACATCACTCTTCCGGCTCAAAGCATCTGCTACAACATTGGCCTTTCCTGGATGATAATGCAGCTTCATATCACAATCCTTTATAAGCTCCAACCATCTCCTTTGCCTGAGATTCAGCTCCTTCTGAATGAAAATGTACTTCAAACTCTTGTGATCTGTGTACACATCACAACGGTTTCCAATAAGAAAATGTCTCCAGGTCTTGAGCGCATGAACTACAGCTGCTAACTCCAAATCATGCATGGCATAATTCAACTCATGCGGTCGAAGCTGGCGTGAGGCATATGAAACAACTCTTCTGTCTTGCATAAGTACACCTCCAAGTCCTAAGCGAGAAGCGTCGCAATACACTTGGAAATCCTTGCGTATATCCGGCAGAATCAGCACTGGTGCTGTAACCAAATGTTTCTTCAACTCCTGAAAACTGGCCTCACATTCTTCGGTCCACTTAAACTTGGTGTCCTTCTTCAATAACTCCGTCATGGGCTTCGCAATCTTGAAAAAATTCTCAATGAATCTCCGGTAATATCCCGCGAGTCCTAGAAAATTGCGGATCTCTCCAACTGAGGTGGGTGCCAACCACTCAGTGACAGACTGAACCTTGGTAGGATCTACTGATATACCTTCTCCAGATATAACATGTCCGAGGAATCCAACTTCCTTCAACCAAAACTCACACTTGCTGAACTTGGCATATAACTGATGTTCCCTGAGCTTCTCGAGAACTAAGCGCAAATGCTCCTTGTGCTCCTCTTCATTCTTTGAGTATACCAAAATATCATCAATGAACACCACGACAAACTTATCCAAGAACTCCATGAACACCTTATTCATCATACTCATGTAATAAGCAGGGGCATTGGTCAATCCAAATGACATTACCGTGTACTCATATAGCCCGTACCTTGTGGTAAAAGTTGTCTTAGGTTTATCCTGTTCTCGAATCTTCAGCTGGTGGTATCCTGATCGCAGATCGATCTTGGAAAATACTTTAGCTCCTTGCAGCTGGTCAAACAAATTATTTATCATCGGTTGTGGGTACTTGTTCTTGATCGTCACTTCATTCAGCGCACGATAATCAACCACCATTCTCAAGGATCCATCCTTCTTCTCAACCAAAAGCACTGGGGCTCCCCACGGCGACGAACTTGGTTGAATGTAACCTTTCTCCAATAGCTCCTTAATCTGCTTCTTAATTTCCTCCAGATCATTTGCGGGCATCCGGTATGGCCTCTTCGATATTGGTCTTGTGCCTAGCAATAGCTCTATCAAAAATTCTATGTCTCGATCTGAAGGCATGCCTAGTAGTTCCTCTAGAAATACATCCGGGTAATCCTTCACTACAGGCACTTCCTCCTGAACAACTCCTGAGAGGGAATTCACTTGGGTTCTCCTCGGCGCATGCCGTGACGCATACTTAATCCTTTTCCCTCCGGGGTGGTGAGCAGAATTGACTTACTGGCGCAATTGACGTTACCCCCATACATCGATAGCCAATCCATGCCTAGTATCACATCTAATCCTTGTGACTCCGAAATTATTAGGTCTGAGGGGAAAACATGCCTACCTATGGTCAATGGCATCTGAAAACATCCTTTGCTTGCCATATACTCCGCTCCTGGTGAGCTTACTAACATAGGTGTCTTAAGAACTTTGGTGGGCAACTTATACTCATCCACAAATCCCCTTGATATGTATGAATGCGATGCACCAGTATCAAAAAGAACGATCGCAGTAAATGACTTAACCGAAAACTTACCTATAACTGCATCTGGCTGCTCTTCAACCTCCTCCATGTTAACGTGGTTCACTTGTCCCCTGTTGAAAGGGTTGGGCTTCTTCCCTGAACTTCCATTGCCATTTCCATTCCTTGCTTTGGGACACTCGATGGCGTAGTGTCCAGTCTTCCCGCACTTGAAACAAGTAATGTGACTTAGATCCTTCTTGGCGGGTGTTGTTGGGTTCACTACAAAAAAAGACACATCCGTGACATTTTGGGCCGAACGAAAAAAAATTATGTCATACTTATGACACTTCTATGATGATAATTGTGACAAAACCCGGTATCATCATAGATGTGGTGGGGTCCTACTTCTATGACAAAAAATCATGACCGAAAATGGGCTTTTCGTCCTGGGCGGGCCGGAGACGCAGCTGCATGACATTCTTTGGGCTGTCCATGACAGAAAAAACCGTGGTAGAAGCGAGGGCGAGGAAAATATCGGGGTGTTCCCGGTTAGGGTGGGTGGTCGGGGCCGAGCGATGCGCGTTTCTCTCGTACACGCACGCGCGTGGGGTGCGAGGCATTGGGCTCTAACTGAACCCGAGCGAGGCATTAGGCTCTAACTGAACCCGAGCGATTGCACTGCAGCTACGTGTTACTGAACCCGAGCGATCGATCATGGCTGTTAACTAAACCCGATCGAGCAATTCCTTCGCTACTGCTGCTAACTGAAGCCGATCGATGCTGCCTCCGGATGAACAGTGAGCGTTGCTGGGGGGGGTTGGATGAACAGTTCCTGGTGGGGGTGGATGAACAGGACCCCGATCGATGGAGCCGGTTGGGGCTGGATGAACAGGACCCCGTGGAGGGCTGGATGAACAGGACCACCCCGTGGAGGGCAGGATGACTAGTGGACGGTGGAGGGCTGGATGAATAGTAGCCCGTGAAGGGGTGGTTGAATAGGAGCCCATGGAGAGGGGTGGTTGAACAGTAGCTGGTGGAGTAGCGCGTGGTGGAGGCTGGATGAACACGAGCCCGTGGATGAACAGTCGCAGGTGGAGGCTGGAGGAGGTCGACGGTGGATGAACAGTAGCCCGTGGAGGCTGGAGGGGGTCGACGGTGGAGATGAACAGTATCCCGTGGAGTCCCGTTTTGCGGTACGCCACACCCCTCCCGATGAACAGGACCCCCGTTTCGACCGTAGCGCTCCACAAGTCCGTTTCCTCCGTTTTGCGGTACGGCACACCCCTCCCGATCAACGGGACCCCCGTTTCGACTGTAGGAGGTCTGTTTCCTCCGTTTTGCGGTACGCTAGACCCCTCCCGATGAACAGGATCCCGTTTCGACCGTGGCCGGTCGAACACAAGGCCGTTTCCTCCGTTCTGCGGTACGCCAGGCCTCGTTTCCATCGGCTGTTCCGTCCAAGCCCTCCTGATGAACACGACGACGCATTCCATTCCGACCCAGCCGGTTGGCTCCCCATGAACACGACGACGATGCGGTTTCTCTGTTCCGACCCAGCCATGTACACGAGCCCTGGCCGTACGTATGCGCGAGTAGGCGTTCAAGACCCTGCCCGTATGTACGTACGTGGCCGTATTTTCTTTCTTGCACACTTGCCGCTGTACGTACGTGTACATGCTACGTGCGCGCCTCTACTACGACACGTGTGCGCCTCTACATCGACCAGTATGTACGTACACGTTCGCGACCAGAATGACAACACTACGTACGCTTGGACCAGGTGGGTCCCGACTGTTAGGCGCTTCCTTGCTTGCGAAGATGTAGCTGGTGGGTTCCAGCAGTCAGGGGGGCGAACCATTTTTTTGCTCGAACGCACTTCCTTGCGTGCGAAGATGTAGCTGGTGGGTCCCAGCAGTCAGGGGGAAACGTTTTTTCGCGAAATACGGTGGCCCATCTGGTGGGTCCCCACTGTCAGTTGGAGGAATAATTATTTTGCGCGTAATAAGGAGGCACTTCCTTGCTGCGGCCGTGGACCCAGCTGTCAGCCTCTCCACGTACAGTACTCTTCCGATGGAAGTCGTTCCTTGACCATGTTGACCACGCCGCGCCGAGAGCACCAGGGCGGTGGACGATGGTGAGGCCTAGGAAGGGGACGATGCGGAGCCGGGGAAGACGCGGCAGTGGAAGCCCGCGCGGACAGGAGTACGGGGTTCACTGGTTCGGCCGCGGTGTGAGGTTGCCGTCGCCGCAGAATAACAGGGGGTGTGGGTGAGTGGAGGGATGGCCTGGCCAGCGGTGGGGGTAGTATGGGGGCGGTGAGGCCTCCATGGCAGCACAGCCGGCCACGGGAGGCAGGAGCAGGCGGCACAACCGGCGCTGCTTTGGGCGGTTGGAGCAAGAAGACCAGAGGTTGAAGAAGCACTAAGGTCGTTGGATGGACATCGTACGGTCACTGGAGCTAGAATCGTTCATATTGACTAAGTTGACAAAGCCCTCCATCCCCATCAACTTAGTAGGCCCACAAGTCAGCCTCCCACTGTGGTGGGTCCCAACTGGCAGGGGGTATTCATTTTTTTGTGCGCAATAAGGAGGCACTTCCTTGCGTGCGAAGATATAGTTGGTGGGTCCGACCTGTCAGCGGAGGGAACGTTTTTTTCACAAAATACAGAGGCCCTTCCGGTGGGTCCCAGATGTCAGGTGGAGGAATCATTATTTTGTGCGTAATAAGGAGGCATTTCCTTGTGTGCGGCCGTGGACCCAACTGTTAGCCTCTCCACATACATTCCACTTCTGATGGATGTCGTTCGTTGACCACGTTGACCACACCGTGCTGAGAGCACCAGGGCGGTGTACGACGGTGAGTCCTACGAAGGGAACGACACGGAGCCGGGGAAGACACGGCAGTGGCTGCCCACGTGATGGAGAGTACGAGGGTTGACTGGTTCGGCTGCCGTCGCCGGAAAATAACAGGAGGTGTGGGTGAGTAGAGGGATAGACAGGCTAGGGATGCGAGTATATGATGGGGCCATGAGGCCTGCCCAGCAGCATAGCCGGCCACGGGATGCGGGAGCAGGCGGTTCCGGCGGCGCTGGTTTGGGCAGCTGGGGTAGGAAGATCAGAGACTGAAGAAGCACGATTGCCGTTAGATTGATATCTAACGGTCTGACGCTGGTAGAGTCGATTGTTGACTAAGTTTGTTTTTTGATAAACCTTGTGTACACATGAACTTAGTAGGCCCACAAGTCAGCCTCCAAATCTATGGCAGACAACATAGAGCCCATATCCTATTTTTTAATAATTTGCAGCCCATTTGCTAATTCTTAAGTAATTTATTACAGCCCATTTTCTGCCCAGGACCACGGTCAAAAAGTTCAACCTTATTTTGCATATTTCGGTGGAGTCCGAACTTTTGTAATCCCGAAATGATAAACATTTTTTTAAGAACTTATTGATTTGCCAAAAAATCGTTTTGTTTTTGTAAGCAAATAAGACGTGGGACAATTGAGTTGGTTTAAGGGAAAACCAGTGGTAAAAAAATCAGCGCTGGGAGGGAAAGCAACAACAAAAATAAGGATGTAAATATGAAAAGTGAATTTTATGTATTTTCAATATAATGATACGTGTATATGAACTAGTAAAACTATAGGTAGAGATTAGAAAACGGATGTAGGACATGCGTTTCAAGAGAAAATAGAACTGGGATGTGTGTTTGATTCAGTAAAAGAAGTGTCTGCGGATGTTGTAAGACGAATATAACTAACGCTGGCGGGCCAGAGGCCAGTAGATACCTGCTGGATCCTTGTGCCCCGTTGTCGTCATGGGCTGGGCCTGTTAAAAACAAAACCAAGCCTGGGCAGTCTACAGCCCAGTTGAAACTTGCTCGACCTAAAAAAACAATATATGTGCTCAATAAACGAGAGAATTCTGCAAGTAAAGCCTGATAACTGGGATGCAGCAGGGATATTGTTTTTTCATCGTGATAATAAGGGCATGCACTTGTTTCAAAAATTTTGGAGAACTGGGAATTCGAACGGCAGGTGCTTATGCCACCCATCAAATAAAAATCAGGTGCCTGAAAATTCGTTTCGAAACAAATGATTCAGTTTTATATCCATGTCGACCCTGGGCATGATGGTTGGAAGCAAATGCCAAGTTCATACCAAAAGATCGTTAACAACAATACCAACTTGCGGACGACAAGGTAGTACAAGTGCCAATACCAAACTAACTTATAATCTTTTTACTCCTGGCCCTAGTGTTCGTCTAGTAGAGAATCTTGCAGAGGACCAGCTCCCGCTCCTTCTCTTGCTCCAGGTCCCCGAGGTGGTACTGGTGCATCACCCAGTTTGTCTCTGCTGGTCGAAGTTCTTGTTGGTGTGCAGCACCAGAACCTTTTTGCTACCCGTCTACCAGCCGTTGACCATCACCGGCAAGGTATTGCCGGTGTTGTGCGACATCGCATGCATGCCGCACTCCGATTGTATCTTGCGACGCGTCCACGTGCCCCTTTTGAATGCCCTGGAATTGTGCTGGAAGAAATGCTTGCTTAGGCCACTCAGTGTGATACCTGCAGTATTGTCGAATACAGGTTTTAGTGTACATAGTTGGCATTTTCATAACATCTTTGGCATGTTGCAGTCACTTGTTTCACTTTTTATTAACTGTAAAATTGTAATTGCTTCACCAGGTCTGCGTCTAAAAAGAAAAATAGAGCTATAAACAAAGGAATATGTTTGTGCAAGTAGACGGCCGATCGGTGTCTTACCTGGAAGTTTCTCAGGATGGGTGTAGCATATGTCGTGCTCGCTGTCGATGGTTGGTATGAACAAATCGATGAGAGGGTGAGATCTCGCGCTGTCAGCACTCACTTTGGCCTCAAGGTGCTCGATCAGCTCCTGATCCGTGGGATCGAACTTGACGCCAGCCGGCAGCACCGGCCAATCCTTCTTCGACTTGCATGGGTTAATTCCAGTTATATGGTACTCAATGTATGATCAATCGACTGTTTTAAGTGAATGATGAAAGATTTCGACAGATAAGTGGTACTCCAAATCTGAAGTCCAGAATACCCGAACACACCGCCGGGATCCTTGTGTCACCTCACACGCAGCGTGTTGTCATGTCAATTCAATGTGTGGACATGATGAATAATTTGACCGACGTATACTAGTAGTGCTACTGTACTACTTACTAGTCGTATTTAGTGTCATATTTTAACCATAGGTTTAACTAACAAGTACGCACTTGAAGCCTAAGTGATATATATATATATATATATACTGCACAGCATCTCCATCATCATTATCAGTACATCCTGCGCAGGTGAGTTAGGATGCACTTGATCCCAGAAAGGTATCTATCCTTCAAACCAGAGGAGTGCTTCAAACTAACAACAATACATAATATCCAACAAAAGAGGTCGTGCTACAACAGCAGAATACATGGCTCAGTCTACATATCAGTACGAATCAAGTTGTGCATATTTGCTGTTGGCATGAACCACATCGCCGCATGTCGGGTTTGCAAAAGCCATCCATCGCATGGAAGCTTGATGCCTTTCACACACTGAAGATTATCTGGCAACAAGCTGTGTCGACGAATCTCTGGATATGGTGATTCATGAAACCCATGGTATGATGTGTAAACACAGTCCCCCCTGGCGAATGGAAGTTGCATAGCACGGTAATCATCATCGGTGATATGATCGATGATTGGTTGGATGATCGGATAATTGAGCCCGAGGAACATGGAGTGGTTGCCGAGGCTGTAAACCCGCCTCCAGTTGAATACGCTTGGCCCAACGGAGTTGGGATCTTTCTCGAACACGAAGCAGCCATAGCCATCAATGTCACAAACGCCCCAGGCATTGTACTGCATGTGGTTTGATGAAATGGTTTGGTCAATTTGGTACGTGCAAATGAGCATCAAATTACCACCGTCAGCTGAACGAGCAATAAACCACCACCCATCGGCTGGTATGATTCCAGGTCCTAGAATCATGAAGGCCAGCGCATTTGCGTCTGCTGCAACAATTCAAATTGGAGACCAAAAGGACAAAAATAAACAATCATGTTCAGAGTATGTGTGGAATTAAGATTATTATAACAGTGACACATATCATAGACAGAGAATTGCAATGTCGTGGTCATAATCATACCCCAAGTTAAAAAAATAAGCCAATGGCTTTCATATTCTAGCAATATATCATGGTTCAAACATCATGTAACAATGAGAGGAAAACAAATATGACAGGGCCTACTGATATTCTACCATAGCACTTACTACAGTTATCATATCAACTCTAAGCAATAACATGTGTTGTTATAAAAATCCTGGAAATGAGAGTAACATATAGCAATCATGAGGTTATACTCATAATATCTATTCTAACAATCATTAGATACCAATTGTTCTCATATCAACTCTAACAATAACATGTGTGGTCATAAAAATCTAAGAAATGAGAGGAACATATAGCAATGATGTGGTTATAGACATACTATATATTCTAATTTTGTAACAATGAACAGGCAGTCGTATTCTTAAGGTAAAGATGAGATGAGATAGAACAATTACACGACGATAGATTCCACCAGTATAGGCAGCCAATCTGTGCGTCGACCGCATAAACGATGCCATCGTGCACTATAGCATCAGACAGAAGTGTTGGGTAAAGAGGATCGACGACGAGCCATAACCATGTCTGGCGACCGGATTCCAGATAGACTAATCCCATGTTGAACACGGCAATGAGCTTGTAATCCATGTGGTCTTCTGATGGTGTGGGCACTTCGCAGATTACAACCTTCAGCAAACAGAGGTCGAGCCAAAAGCTCGACGCGTCTCGTGCGTAGTAGGCAGGAGTGTCCGGAAGGCCGCAAGGCTCGATGGCAGCGGTACCCAAAGATGGAAGGGTGATCTCTCGCTGGGTGTAGATATCCACGAGACACCACGAACTACCGGATTGGTGGATGAGGACGATCCAGTTGGCCTTCATGCCCGCCCAGTAGTGGTCGCGCATGAAGGACAGGTGGACGGGTAGTGGTAGCATGTCGAGGGGCACCACGGCAACCTCCGTAGGATCGTCAAGTCAGTGTCTGGGCCACCTGTGAGGATCGGGCATCAGCAAGCAGGGTGTCTTGAAAAGAGCCGGCCGGTTGCAGACGAGTAGACGGTACAAAGACACCGAGCATGCGGCCAGACGGACGGTGCTGAGTAGGTCCATATGATTACAGATTTGCTCCAAGAGAACATCGGGGAGGGAATTCCAATCGCGGCTCTGCGTGTCAGTCGGTTCTGCCATTGGGGTTTTCGGTTCCTGCGAGCCAGCGGGGAAGTGGATTCGAGCGGGCGAGCGAAGAAGCTTCTCCTCGTGTGGCCGAGCAGTGAGCGGGGGGATATGGTACGCGCGAGCTACCAAGGAAGATAGCGCGGGCGGGCGAGCAGAGAGCGGGGGGAAATGGTGTGCGGCCAACGATGGGGAAGAGAGGAGGAAGAAGAGTGGAAGACGGGGAAGAAAGTGCATTCAATCTCAATTCTACTACTACTACCAGGATATACCGTCCTTCGGAGTGTAAATAGTTACACCGATGACATATGTGTCTACCACAAGAGGGCCCATATGTCAGTTAATGGAGGACAGAAGCATGCTCTATTGGCAAACATGATGGCAGTACTGGGTAAGGCTGATTTAGTAACACCAACACGCTGGTTCAGCTTATTAATTAAGTGTCCCGTCTGCTGCAGCGTGTATTGTCACTTCACTGCGAAGACTGGTTGAATAGTTCTCTCTGACCGAGATGGGGAATAATGGATCGCGAAGACTTCCTTTCTACATTATCCCTATGCCTCTACGCTCACTTCACTCATTTTGCTCCGTACGTAGTCACTTGTTGAAATCTCTAGAAAGACAAATACTCCATATTTGGGAACAGAGGGAGGATTTTACTCCGTATTTGGGATCAGAGGGAGTATCACCATATGGAGGGAACAGAGGAAGCTTGAAATATGAACATGTCAATGGGAGGGAGTAAGCCCCATGCATGCATGCATGCAACATGCAACACTCACACGTACACATGGACGCACGCAACACTCACGCACCCATGCGGCACACAGCACACGACGCAACACACACGCTCACACTCAAGTGCTCAACCTACTCCCTACGTCCGTGAAAGACTGTACATTTAGAGATTTACACATTGACCAGGGCATAATTAACGCGCAAAAGTAGCAGACTTAGGCTGGTCATAGTGGGGAATAACTTAGACTACTAACATGCATATGTTACTAGTCTATGTTACTACCTTCATAGTGAGGAGTAACATATGTGTGGTATCATGCAAGGCATCATTTATTAAGATGTAGACTCATTTTGCCTTGAGATGCGTTATGTTACTGTAACATATTATGTTACTCCAAACACCTCTCTCAGCATTAAGTGCATGCCACATAAGCAAACTTTTCTTGGGGTGTGTTATGTTACTTGCTAAGTTACTCCCACTATGACCAGCCTTATGTGTGCATGCGACCATTGAGAGAAGAAGTTTAAATGAAGGTCGTTGCATGCTGTAATTAAGGATAGACATGTAGCCTATACCTAGAGCACAAGTTGGTGCATTAGTCAATCAATATCGATTTAGATTAAAGGCTAAATGCATTGGAAGTGTAGATGTACTACACTCTTTGTTTTTTAGCTGATTTCTTTGCTCTGCCAACTGACAGGTGGGACCCAGAAACCAGGTGACAATTTAACCAGTCAACAAAGTGCCACGTCGACTATGTGGCCGGTTAGTAGGGTGCGATACGGTGCTCTACGATGAGCTAGTGATCGTATAATCACCGCAAAACTATATATAGTGACCGTAAAGAGCATATTGTTACATACGTTGACCGCCAGTGTATTTTTATTGTTTCAAATTAAGCTATATTAACCGGAAAGAACGCAGTATGGACTAGTACTAGTACTGCTTTGATGTGTCCCGTCAACCCGCCGAACGAGGAGAAGCTTGCTTACTACGCCTCTCCATCGCCCATGCGCGCGGTGGTTCGCAGGACGAGGAGAGGGTTTTGACTACAGCACCCTCTCCCTCTCCCTCTCCCTCGCCCTCGCCCTCGCGGTGGACGTGTAGCAGTTCAATCGGTGTCAGATTGCCAGAAGCATAATGTGTACTGTAGTATCATCATTGTTGGACCTTCCGAAGAGGCGAAGAGCCAAGTGCAAGGTTCACACGAGTACGAACTGTTGAACCTCCCGAAGAGGCAAAGAGCCAAGCGCAAGGTTTTATAGGAGTTGTCGCCCTAGTAGGAGCATACTACAACTATAGCGAACGATGCTACTGTATGATGTCGCCACGTCACGTATATCCAAAGATGTGCCACCTTTTTTTCTCAAAAGAGCGTGTTGGAGCCCGTGCAACAACCACACAAGTTGCACGTACACATAACACATTTACTAGTAATAAATTCTAAAGGAAAAATGCCAGTATGCCACACAAGTTCATCTCCAATTCATGTGATAAATTTGTGCACACGACTAGTCTACATATATTCACAGTGCTACCGTTCACAATTTACCGTACTCCACTTACACGTTATAGATGGGCTACATGTCCTCCTCCAGGTTCCAGTCCCAGGTGTTCTTCATGGATGGCACGATCCATAGCGGTGGGCAACGGTAATCATTGTCGCAGCTTTCTAGTCCGGTTCCACATGATGGAGACTCATCCAAGCTGAAGCGGCATAAATCAGGGATAGCGTGTCCCAGCATGTCGTTCATTCGGCGGTGTGCACTGAAGACACAACCATGCTTCATGAATGGCAGGCCTTCCGTGTCGTGCATGGAAGGTGGCATCCGCTTCACAATGGGGTAGCTGTCCCCAATGAAAAGCGAGTACTCTCCAAGAGTGTTCCTCGGCACCCACGTAGCATCACAGGGGTCGAACTCGGCGCCGTTCATCTAGTACACGCGGCATCTCAGATCTGGACACATGGTGACGTACATAGTCAAGGTCCATGCATAATAATGTTATGCTCAAATATGGCGGTCAGTAACTGTGCAGCAAATAGTACTACTCCGCTATAGAGGAAGTAAACTAACCAGCTTATTATATATAGCCACTCTTGGCTACATGGATGAGATAGTAAGACATGGAAAAACAAAAATGGTGGCAGCTAGTGGGTTCAAGTCTTCAAGGGCCTAGCTAGCTATACGAGTCCTCCAAGGTAAAAAGTACTCCTACTAGTACGTAAGTAGAGTACTAGTACAACAATGAAAGAGAAGGCGAGAGGGTTAAAAATGGAATACCTGGGTAGATGGTGACGGTCCGATCGTGGTAGATTGTGTGACCATGTTGCACATCAGTGGTACCATGGGTAATGACTGCTAAGATAGTTGATCCCAATATGCCAAAGTCAGCTACAAGGTTCCAGGTTAGACCGAATCGCGGATGAAAATGCACATCCAGGGTCGGAGATCTTATTTTGATGACGGGATGACTGGTCCCTGCAAAATAATGGAGTACCGTTAGGGATGCAAATGATGGTTTGTGCATTCCGTTTGTAATCTCCCGTATCGTAGGATGGCAACCAGATGAAACAAGTCCCCTGGCTTGTCACCGCGAAGATGCGGCCTAGATGGCGCATGGCGTCTTCGAACGTGTAGGGGTACAAATCTGCCGCCACCAACATGCGCCAGCCTCTGCCGTTACTGCCTCTTGCATTGATGGCAATCCTTATGTCGAACACCGCGATGAGATAGTAATCATCATAGCCGCGTCGCTTTGTCGGCGGGTCCGCAATTGCTATCTTCTTCAATCTCATGTAGGCATCATCATACGTATTCAAGCCCAGCCAGTCCGGAAGGTCGATCCCAATGGTGGAGAAGGGGTCTACCAGAACGGCCGCACTGCTATGGATGTTGTGCAAAATGATGGTGGTATCCGGCCGGAAGTATGCAAGCCAATCTTCGTTGGCACCGACCCAGACCTATATATAAGACGGTGGGCAGCGGAGAAATTACGGGATGGAAATGGAATAACTAAGTACTACATGATCAAACTCCATTACTGTCCTGCTCATCGGACAAAATCCGACTACCTCTCAACGTCGGCAACTCTAGCGGAGTCAACGTGCAACCATGACCAGGGAGCGGTGGACTGTTCTAATGATTGTCCCATAGAAGAACCTTCTCCTCGAGGACGCATGGAAGACCAACAAGCATGGCCTTTTCCCAAGCCATTTTAAGCACCGTCTTGAAAAAGTTGGTGCAGGAAGTGTAACACCCCGCATGTAACTTGCCATATTTGTAACTCCGACTCTTGCCATTTCCGGCTATGTGATATGTTTTTCCCTCCGTTGTTGGGTTTTGTCTTTCGTTTTGTATTTTGTCATGTCATGCATTTTCATATCATATCATCATGTGCATTGCATTCGCATACGTGTTCGTCTCATGCATCCGAGCATTTTCCCCGTTGTCCGTTTTCCAATCCGGCGCTCCTATCTCCTCCGGTGCACCCCTCTAGTTTTCTTTCGTGTGCGTGTGTCAAACTTTCTCGGAGTGGACCGAGGCTTGTCAAGTGGCTTTAATATACCACCCGGAATCTACCGGTCAAGTTTCGTTCCATTCGGAGGTCGTTTGGTACTCCAACGGTTAACCGGGCCTCCGCAATGTCCATTTGATTGTCCAGCAAAAACACCCTTCAAAACCAGCCCAAAACCCACCAAACTCTCTGCCATGCTCTAGGTCGTTCGATCACGATCGTGTGGGCGAAAACCGCACCTCATTTGGAGTCTCCTAGCTCCCTCTACCTATTTATAGGTGGACATCCCGATATACATTTGCAGACGAAACCCTAACCCTCTCCCTCCGCGCCGCGCCGGACACGTCCGCCGCGCCGCCCGTCCAACCCGCGAGCGCCACGTGGCCCGCCTCCGTCTCGCCCCGCCGCCGGCCCGCAGGCCCGTCGCCGGCCCTCCGGGCCCGCGCCGTCCGCCGCCCGCGCGCCGCCGATCCGCCTCCCCGCCGCCCGTCGCCGGCGCCCCGCCGCTGCGCGCCCCGGCCCCGGCCGCCCGCCGCCGGCCGGCCCCGCCATCTCCGCCGCCGGCGCCCGTGCCCCGCCGCCCGGAGCCCGCCGACCCCGCCGTCCTCTCCTCCTCCGGCGACCGGCGCCGCCGCCCCGCTCCTCCTCCCTCCGGCCCTGCCTCGCCGTCGCCCTCCGGCGCCTCTTCCTCCCGCCGGCGGCCCAGCCCCGATCGAGATCTGGATCGATCTCTCTGTGGTGAGGCGTTGACTTTTTCCCCCGAGATCCCGTTATTTTTTCCAAGTCCCAGAAACTTTTCAGTATATGCTCCTGTTCCCGATGCGATAACTTTGTGCATGTAGCTCCGATTCGTGCGATAATATGTCAAATTGTTCGTCTCGTGATGCTCTTCATTTTATTCAATTGCATCATTTTCATTAGAGGTCATCTTGATGCCCAAATCTTCGTCGGAAGAGGGCTAGTTGCTGTTATTCTCTGGTTCTTATCAGAACTTGGAGATTTGTCATTTTTGTATCATTTATTCTGTGCATATTTTGAGCATGAGCTCTACATCTGTTTTGAAGTATGCCATTCCATCTTTCCAGTGGTATAGTCCATGTATTTTTTTGATCTATGTGGTGACTAGCACAAGCATGCAAAGTAGGCCCCGTAATATTTCTGATTTCAGGGACTTGGTGATTTCTCCAAGTCCTCGTCTGCTGTAATTTTGTTGACATGAAAACTTGATGCTACAGAGAGATCCATGCATATTTTGGAGATGTTCAGTAAGGATATTTTGTAGCTATAGTTGTCATTGATCCATTCCTGCAATGTTTTGCAATTTTAGAGTACGATAGCATGACTCAATCTTTCTCTACTTTTGCTATAAAATATTTCTGGCAGATTCTTAACATGACATGCATTTTTGCCAAGCTTATTGTAGTTGATCCATACATGCTATGCAATTGTTCTTGCCATGGATAGCTTGATAAACATTCAAGTTTGCTGTAGGTATGCTTGGTTTGTCATGAATTGCTCTGTAGTGAGTGCTTCAAGCTCACAAAGAGGCCTACATATTAATATTTCTGCCATGCTCTGTTTTCTGCTAAGTCTGAAACCTGATAACGAAACTTGCTATGTTTACATGCTTGCCATCATATCTTCTGGTCCTTGTTGGCTTATGGTCAGTAAGGGACTTTTGTCATGTGCGTTTAGTAGAACACTACTATGCCTTGTTTTCCAATGTTAAGTTCCTGTAGCATGTTGATTTCGTGCTCTGAACATTGCTACCTGATGCTGATTTCTGCCATGTCCAGTTTTTCACTAAGTGTGTGAACCTATAATCTTTTGCACTTTTGCCATGCTTGTTCGACCGAAATCATCTCATCTTTCCAGTGGCATGCTTGGTTTGCCAAGTTACTTCCATGTTCATCATTTTCCTTCCGGAGCACGCATATGCATCGCATATCATATCTTGCATATCATACATGTTTTGCATCATGTTGCTTGCGCATTTCTCGTGTTGATTGTGGTACCGTTTGCTTGTGTTCGTGTCTTGGGTAGAGCCGGGAGACGAGTTCGTGAACGAGGAACCTGTCGAGTACGCTTAAAAGGATCAAGCTTTCGACAACTCTGAGAACCTTGCAGGCAAGATGACCACCCCTCGAAATCACTTCTATCTTTGCTATACTAGTTGTTCGCTCTATTGCCATGCTCGCTACCTATCACTTGCTATATCATGTCTCCTATTTCAGCCTTGTCAGCCCCTAACCATCCTTTCCTAGCAAACCGTTGTTTGGCTATGTACCGCTTTTGCTCAGCCCCTCTTATAGCGTTGCTAGCTGCAGGTGAAGTTGAAGTTGTTCCAATCGGAACATGGACATGTTGGGATATCACAATATCTCTTATTTAATTAATGCATCTATATATTTTTGTTAAGGGTGGAAGGCTCGGCCTTATGCCTGGTGTTTTGTTCCACTCTTGCCGCCCTAGTTACTGTTATACCGGGATGATGTTCCTTGAGTTTGCGTTCCTTACGCGGTCGGGTGATTTATGGGACCCCCTTGACAGTTCGCCTTGAATAAAACTCCTCCAGCAAGGCCCAACCTTGGTTTTACCATTTGCAACCTATACCTTTTTCCCCGGGTTTTCTAGAGCCTGAGGGTCATCTTTATTTTAAACCCCCGGGCCAGTGCTCCTCTGAGTATTGGTCCAAACTGTCAGTCGCCGGTGGCCACCAGGGGCAACTTTGGTCTGGCCTATCGGAAGCTTGGACAATCCGGTGTGCCCTGAGAACGAGATATGTGCAGCTCCTATCGGGATTTGTCGGCACATTCGGGAGGCTTTGCTGGTCTTGTTTTACCATTGTCGAGATGTCTTGTAAACCGGGATTCCGAGACTGATCGGATCTTTCCGGAAGAAGGTTTATCCTTCGTTGACCATGAGAGCTTATGATGGGCTAAGTTGGGACACCCCTGCAGGGTATTATCTTTCGAAAGCCGTGCCCGCGGTTATGAGGCAGATGGGAATTTGTTAATGTCCGGTTGTAGATAACTTGTCACTTGACCCAATTAAAATACACCAAGTGCGTGTGTAGCCGTGATGGTCTCTTCTCGGCGGAGTCCGGGAAGTGAACACGGTCTGTGTTATGTATGACGTAAGTAGGTGTTCAGGACCTCTTCTGGGTCATTGTTAGATGACGCCCGTCCCATTGCTTCTCTTCTCGCTCTCATTTGCGCAAGTTAGCCACCATATATGCTTTTGCCGCTGCAGCTCCACCTCTTTGCACCTCCTTGTCCTATAAGCTTAAATAGTCTTGATCTCGCGGGTGTGAGATTGCTGAGTCCCCGTGACTCACAGATACTTCCAACACCAGTTGCAGGTGCCGACGATGCCAGTGCAGACGATGGCGTCGATCTCAAGTGGGAGTTCGACGAGGAACGTGGTCGTTACTATGTGTCTTTTCCTGATGATCAGTAGTGGAGCCCAGTTGGGACGATCGGGGATCTAGCACTTGGGGTTGTCTTATTTTCATCTGGATTTTGGCCGTAGTCGGTCTATATGATTGTATTTTGGATGATGTATGAATGATATTTATGTATTGTGTGAAGTGGCGATTGTAAGCCAACTCTTTATCCCATTCTTGTTCATTACATGGGATTTTGCGAAGATGACCCTTCTTGCGACAAAACCACTATGCGGTTATGCCTCTAAGTCGTGCCTCGACACGTGGGAGATATAGCCGCATCGTGGGCGTTACAAGTTGGTAATCAGAGCCATCCCCGACTTAGGAGCCCCCTGCTTGATCGAATCGCTGGCGTTGTTGAGTCTAGAACAAAATGTTTTGAGTCTTAGGATTATATATATCGGAGAGTAGGATTCTTTTTACTCCTCAGTCCCTTCGTCGCTCTGGTGAGGTCTCCTGACGTAGAAGTTTTGACTGTTCTCTCCTCAAATTTCACTAAAAAAAATTTTTAGGATCATGCGGGTATCTTGGAATCGTTCCGATCGATTTGTGACGAGAACATTGTTCTTGGTGCCTCCTGTCATTTAGGGGTTGTGGTAGTGTCCCGGGGAGTTGAGCTCCGAGGTGTTGTCGTCACAATTTTATCGTTGCAGTTCTGGAATACCTGAGTTTCGCCGACATCGAAATCTCTTTTATGCAGTTGTTGGTGAGATCACCTCGACGCCACCCAGTACTGGGGCGGGAGTTCGGGAGTATTGCCATAACTTGTATAACGGATGTTTTTCGAAGGTTGAGGTAAACGATTTCCGAAGGGTTCTTGGTTATGTGTTGACGGATGGATACAGCTGGATCTAGGGATTGCTAGTTTGGGTGATATATATTTGTGTCCCCTGTATCCCCTACACCAGATTGCATAACCAGAATGTTTCGGGAGTTTATAAGTGGGAATTCAAGTAGCCTTAGGATTTCTTTCCGACAGATGCATGATATGAGATTGGGGTTCGACGTCTAGTGGTCCGCCTGTATACGGTTGATTTTACAGTGGTCTCGTTGTGTCTTAAAGAGTCCATGGCTTTGCCGACTCGGGGACGCTTCGTATGTCATGTGCACAGCCTTGTACATGATGGTGCTGTACGATTGAGCCCGTGTGGGCCCCACCACGAAAACTTCGGACGAAATATCTATCATATGTTTGTTCCGGCTTATTCTGCAAGCCAATACTTTGTTTTATTATGTTCATTTCATATCTTTTTCAAGTGGCTTCTCAACTTATGGAAGTGTGATGACTTACTACGGAATTCATTCGTTCATCTTCGTTCGAATGCTTATTGTGAAGACTATATGTTGCAATTTCTATCCGTTGATTCTACTTATCTTTTGTCTATCGAGATGCTAACGGATGTCACCCTCTTCAGGATGGCTCCGCCAACGCGTCAGAATCCGGATCGCAATGAAGGGAGTCAAGCGAACCCTCCGCCACCACCTCCACCTCCGGAGGCATGGCAATCAATCATGGCAGCCACCAACGCCAATGCTCAGATGATTCTGCAACTCTTGCAAGAACGTACTCAAGGGCAAGGCAATCAAGGAAATCAAGGTCAAGGCAACAATCAGTTTCACTTTGCCACTCTCAACCAGTTTCTCGCAAATCAGCCCAAGTCTTTCAGCTACTGTGCCGAGGCCACGGATGCCGATGATTGGCTCGTGGACATCAACAAGCATTTTGAATGTAGCAATGTCAGGCCTGAGGACTTTGTCAAGTTCGCTTCTTTCCAGCTCAAGGACCAAGCTGCTGATTGGTTTCAACAATACAAAGATTCCAGAGGAGGTCGTGTGATTACTTGGACTGACTTCTGTCGGGACTTCAAAGCGCACCACATTCCACAAAGTGTTGTTGAGAGCAAGCGTAAGGAGTTCCGCAATCTCAAGCAAGGAAACATGTCTGTGTATCAATACAACATTCAGTTTCAGAAACTTGCTCGCTTCGCTAAGCAAGACGTTCCTGATGAGAAGAGCATGATCTATCACTTCCGAGGTGGCCTTAAAGAGGATCTGCAGTTAGCTCTTGTTCTTGTTGAGCCTTCTCAGTTTGATCAATTCTACAATATGGCACTGAAGCAAGAGGCTGCTCAGCTCAAGTGTGAGGCTTCTAAGAAAAGAGTCAGGGACGCAGTTCAGTCTTCTTCCTCCTCACTTGTGACAGCTAAGCAATAGAAGTTCTGGTTGCCTCCTCCTCCTCCGTTTCGTCAGCCTTACCAGCAGAAGAACAAAGGTGGCCATGGTTCTTCAAACTCTTCCAACTCTGGCTATCAGAACAAGTCTCAGAATCAAGCTCCAAAGTCCAATGCTCCTTATCACCGTCCACTCTCAGAGGTGACTTGCAACAAATGTCAGCAGAAAGGTCACTATGCTAACAAGTGCTTCAACCAGAGGCGTCTTCCTCCTCCTCCTCCTGTCAGATCTTCCAGCAATGCAGTGGTCAAGCATAATCCAAAGTTTGCAAAGGTGAACATGTTGAATGCAGCTCAAGCGGAGGAATCTACTGATGTGATAATGGGTAATCTCTCAGTTAATGATATTCCTGCAAAAGTTCTTTTTGATACTGGTGCATCTCTTTCTTTCATTTCAAGACCTTTTGCATCCAAGCATGAATTGCATTTCCAAGGATTGCCTAGGCCGTTAGCAGTTGTCTCTCCAGGCAAATGCATGAATGCAAGTTCCATGGTTCCGAATGTTACCATCAAGATGGGCGATTATGCATTTCAGTCTTCTCCAATTGTTCTTGGTGATTCGGATATTGATCTTATTCTTGGGATGGACTGGCTTTCTAAGCACAAGGCTCAACTTGATTGTGCTGCCAGAGAAATTCAACTGACACACTCGTCTGAGGATGTGATTGTTTTTGCCGCTCGTGATGAAACCATTCGGTTTTTCTCTCTCAATGAGAAGGGCGAATTGGATGCCATCTCTCAAATTCCAGTCGTTTGCGAGTATCAAGATGTCTTTCCAGAAGAGCTTCCGGGTATGCCTCCGCACCGGCCAGTTGAGTTCGTTATCGAACTAGAGCCTGGTACTGTACCCGTTTGCAAGCGTCCATACAAGCTTGGACCTAACGAGCTGAAGGAATTGAAGAAGCAGCTCGATGAACAAGAACGTCTGGGTTTGATCAGACCGAGTTCTTCTCCATGGGGTTGTGGTGTTCTTTTTGTCAAGAAGAAGGATGGCACGGACCGACTTTGTGTCGACTACCGTCCATTGAACAAGAAGACAATCAAGAACAAGTATCCACTTCCCAACATCAATGAGCTATTTGAGCAACTCAAGGGCGCTAAAGTATTCTCGAAGCTTGACCTTCGTATGGGTTATCATCAGATTCGCATTCGTGAAGAAGATATTCCCAAGACAGCATTCAGAACGAGCTTTGGTTCTTATGAATATACTGTCGTGTCTTTCGGCCTTGTAAATGCTCCTCCGGTGTTCTCTCGGATGATGAATTTCATCTTCAACCCTTATACCAATGAATTCGTTCTGGTGTATCTCGATGATATCTTGGTCTTCTCCAAGAATAAGCAGGATCATGCCAAACATTTGCGATTGGTGCTCGACAAGCTCAGAGAGTATCAATTCTATGCGAAGTTCTCCAAATGTGAGTTTTGGCTAGATGAAGTTCTTTTCCTTGGTCACATCATCTCCGCCAAAGGCATCGCTGTAAACCCCGAGAAGGTGTCCGCAGTTCTGGATTGGGAACCTCCTCAAAATGTCAAGCAGCTCCGCAGTTTTCTGGGTCTTGCAAGCTATTGCCGAAGATTCGTTGAGAATTTCTCCACGATTGCAAAGCCTCTTTCCAACCTCCTACAGAAGCATGTGAAGTATGTCTGGTCTCCTGAGTGTGAAGTTGCTTTCAACACTCTCAAACAGAAACTAGTCACAGCTCCTGTCTTGACTCCTCCTGATGAATCCAAGCCGTATGAAGTTTTCTGTGATGCTTCTCTCCAAGGTCTCGGTGCTGTGTTAATGCAAGAGAAGAAAGTTGTGGCCTATACCTCTCGGCAGTTGAAGCCCAACGAGAAGAACTACCCCACTCACGATCTTGAGTTGGCGGCAGTTGTCCATGCTTTGGTTACGTGGAGACATCTCTTGTTGGGAAGACAAGTGGACATTTTCACTGATCACAAGAGTCTCAAGTATATCTTCACTCAGCCCAACCTCAACCTCAGGCAGACTCGATGGGTAGAAATGATTCAAGAGTACAATCCGAGTATCGAATATACTCCAGGCAAGGCTAATGTCATTGCAGATGCGTTAAGCAGGAAAGCTTATTGCAACAGCTTAATTCTCAAGCCTTTCCAACCGGATCTTTGTGAAGCTTTCCGCAAGCTGAATCTCCAAGTTGTTCCTCAAGGCGTTCTTGCCAACCTCATAGTATCTCCTACTTTGGAAGATCAAATTCGTGAGGCTCAACTCCTTGATGCCATGGTGAAGAAGGTGAAACGTGGTATCGACAAGGGTCTTTCCAAATACAAGTGCTATCGCATTGATGACACAGACACTTTGTTCTTCGAGGACCGGATTGTGGTTCCGAAAGGTGATCCAAGGAAAGTCATAATGAACGAGGCGCACAATTCTCTCCTTTCCATTCATCCTGGAAGTACGAAGATGTATCATGACCTCAAGCAGTCGTATTGGTGGACTCGAATGAAGCGAGAAATTGCTCAATTCGTGAATGAATGTGACGTCTGCCGAAGAGTGAAAGTAGAACACCAACGACCAGCTGGTCTCCTCCAACCTCTTGCTATTCCGGAATGGAAGTTTGATCATATCGAAATGGACTTCGTGACTAGATTTCCAAAGTCCAAGCGCGGAAATGACGCTATCTTTGTTGTCATCGACAAGCTCTCTAAAGTGGCTCATTTCCTTCCTATCAAAGAATCCATCACAGCAGCTCAGCTGGCAGAGCTCTACACCTCCAGAATTGTCTCCTTACACGGCATTCCACAATTGATTTCTTCTGATCGTGGAAGCATCTTCACCTCTAAGTTCTGGGACTCCTTCCAGAAGGCCATGGGCACTAATATTCGCTTCAGCACAGCTTTCCACCCTCAAACTAGTGGCCAAGTCGAGCGAGTCAATCAAATTCTTGAAGATATGCTCAGGGCTTGTGTCATTTCCTTTGGCATGAAATGGGAAGATTGTCTTCCATATGCTGAATTCTCCTACAACAACAGCTTCCAAGCGAGTTCGGGCAAGGCCCCATTCAAGATTCTCTATGGCAGAAAGTGTCGTACTCCTCTCAATTGGTCAGAGACTGGTGAACGTCAACTTCTTGGCAATGACTTAATCACTGAAGCTGAAGAAATGTGTAAAGTCATCCGTGATAATCTCAAAGCCGCGCAATCGCGCCAGAAGAGCTACTATGATAGTAAGCATCGTGATTTGGCTTTCGAGATCGGAGACCATGTCTACCTCCGCGTCTCTCCTATGAAAGGCACTCGTCGCTTCGGTATCAAAGGGAAGCTTGCCCCTAGATACGTGGGTCCTTTCAAGATCATTGGCAAAAGAGGCGACCTCGCCTATCAACTTGAGCTTCCTTCCAACTTCGCGAACGTGCACGATGTGTTCCACGTGTCACAGCTCCGCAAGTGCTTCAAGACGCCTGAGCGCACTATCGACTTCGAAGAGATTGACCTCCAAGAAGATTTGTCTTATCATGAGCACCCAGTTGCTATTCTTGAAGAAACTGAGCGCAAGACTCGCAACAAGTCTATCAAATTCCTCAAAGTGAAGTGGTCGCACCATTCCGACCGGGAAGCCACCTGGGAACGCGAGGACCATCTCCGTTCCGAATATCCGGAGTTCTTTCAGTCCTAGATCTCGGGACGAGATCCTCTCGTAGTGGTGGAGTGTTGTAACACCCCGCATGTAACTTGCCATATTTGTAACTCCGACTCTTGCCATTTCCAGCTATGTGATAAGTTTTTCCCTCCGTTGTTGGGTATTGTCTTTCGTTTTGTATTTTGTCATGTCATGCATTTTCATATCATATCATCATGTGCATTGCATTCGCATACGTGTTCGTCTCATGCATCCGAGCATTTTCCCCGTTGTCCGTTTTCCAATTCGGCGCTCCTATCTCCTCCGGTGCACCCCTCTAGTTTTCTTTCGTGTGCGTGTGTCAAACTTTCTCGGAGTGGACCGAGGCTTGTGAAGTGGCTTTAATATACCACCCGGAATCTACCGGTCAAGTTTCGTTCCATTCGGAGGTCGTTTGGTACTCCATCGGTTAACCGGGCCTCCGCAATGTCCATTTGATTGTCTAGCAAAAACCCCCTCCAAAACCAGCCCAAAACCCACCAAACTCTCTTCCATGCTCTAGGTCATTCGATCACGATCGTGTGGGCGAAAACCGCACCTCATTTGGAGTCTCCTAGCTCCCTCTACCTATTTATAGGTGAACATCCCGATATATATTTGCAGACGAAACCCTAACCCTCTCCCTCCGCGCCGCGCCGGACGCGTCCGCCCGCGCCGGACACGTCCGCCGCGCCGCCCGGCCAACCCGCGAGCGCCACGTGGCCCGCCGCCGCTCCGCCTCCCCGCCGCCCGTCGCCGGCGCCCCGCCGCCGCGCGCCCCGGCCCCCGCCGCCCGCCGCCGGCCGGCCCCGCCATCTCCGCCGCCGGCGCCCGTGCCCCGCCGCCCGGAGCCCGCCGACCCCGCCGTCCTCTCCTCCTCCGGCGACCGGCGCCGCCGCCCCGCTCCTCCTCCCTCCGGCCCTGCCTCGCCGTCGCCATCCGGCGCCTCTTCCTCCCGCCGGCGGCCCAGCCCCGATCGAGATCTGGATCGATCTCTCTGTGGTGAGGCGTTGACTTTTTCCCCCGAGATCCCGTTATTTTTTCCAAGTCCCAGAAACTTTTCAGTATATGCTCCTGTTCCCGATGCGATAACTTTGTGCATGTAGCTCCGATTCGTGCGTATAATATGTCAAATTGTTTGACTCGTGATGCTCTTCATTTTATTCAATTGCATCATTTTCATTAGAGGTCATCTTGATGCCCAAATCTTCGTCGGAAGAGGGCTAGTTGCTGTTATTCTCTGGTTCTTATCAGAACTTGGAGATTTGTCATTTTTGTATCATTTATTCTGTGCATATTTTGAGCATGATCTCTACATGTGTTTTGAAGTATGTCATTCCATCTTTCCAGTGGTATAGTCCATGTATTTTTGTGATCTATGTGGTGACTAGCACAAGCATGCAAAGTAGGCCCCGTAATATTTCTGATTTCAGGGACTTGGTGATTTCTCTAAGTCCTCGTCTGCTGTAATTTTGTTGACATGAAAACTTGATGCTACAGAGAGATCCATGCATATTTTGGAGATGTTCAGTAAGGATGTTTTGTAGCTATAGTTGTAATTGATCCAGTCCTGCAATTTTTTGCAATTTTAGAGTACTATAGCATGACTCAATCTTGCTCTACTTTTGCTATAAAATATTTCTGGCAGATTCTTAACATGACATGCATTTTTGCCAAGCTTATTGTAGTTGATCCATACATGCTATGCAATTGTTCTTGCCATGGATAGCTTGATAAACATTCAATTTTGCTGTAGGTATGCTTGGTTTGTCATGAATTGCTCTGTAGTGAGTGCTTCAAGCTCACAAAGAGGCCTACATATTAATATTTCTGCCATGCTCTGTTTTCTGCTAAGTCTGAAACCTGATAACGAAACTTGCTATGTTTACATGCTTGCCATCATATCTTCTGGTCCTTGTTGGCTTATGGTCAGTAAGGGACTTTTGTCCTGTGCGTTTAGTAGAACACTACTATGCCTTGTTTTCCAATGTTAAGTTCCTGTAGCATGTTGATTTCGTGCTCTGAACATTGCTACCTGATGCTGATTTCTGCCATGTCCAGTTTTTCACAAAGTGTGTGAACCTATAATCTTTTGCACTTTTGCCATGCTTGTTTGAGCTTGTTATGTTGTGAACTAGCCGTAGCTCAGTGTTCATCTTTTGTCAAGCATCTCCTGTAGATTACTGCCATGTGCTTTGTTGCTATGTTGGGGTGCTGTAGCATTGTTACTTGTTGCATTTGAAGTGCTATCTTGCTGTTTATCGCAGATTAGTGTCATTCTTGTTTTGCTTGCCATTTGCAAACCGTGCATCCGATTCCGGTGATCTTTATATCGATTTCGACCGAAATCATCTCATCTTTCCAGTGGCATGCTTGGTTTGCCAAGTTACTTCCATGTTCATCATTTTCCTTCCGGAGCACGCATATGCATCGCATATCATATCTTGCATATCATACATGTTTTGCATCATGTTGCTTGCGCATTTCTCGTGTTGATTGTGGTACCGTTTGCTTGTGTTCTTGTCTTGGGTAGAGCCAGGAGACGAGTTCGTGAACGAGGAACCTGTCGAGTACGCTTACGAGGATCAAGCTTTCGACAACTCTGAGAACCTTGCAGGCAAGATGACCACCCCTCGAAATCACTTCTATCTTTGCTATACTAGTTGTTCGCTCTATTGCCATGCTCGCTACCTATCACTTGTTATATCATGTCTCCTATTTCAGCCTTGTCAGCCCCTAACCATCCTTTCCTAGCAAACCGTTGTTTGGCTATGTACCGCTTTTGCTCAGCCGCTCTTATAGCGTTGCTAGCTGCAGGTGAAGTTGAAGTTGTTCCAATCGGAACATGGACATGTTGGGATATCACAATATCTCTTATTTAATTAATGCATCTATATATTTTGGTTAAGGGTGGAAGGCTCGGCCTTATGCCTGGTGTTTTGTTCCACTCTTGCCGCCCTAGTTACTGTTATACCGGGATGATGTTCCTTGAGTTTGCGTTCCTTACGCGGTCGGGTGATTTATGGGACCCCCTTGACAGTTCGCCTTGAATAAAACTCCTCCAGCAAGGCCCAACCTTGGTTTTACCATTTGCAACCTATACCTTTTTCCCCGGGTTTTCTAGAGCCCGAGGGTCATCTTTATTTTAAACCCCCGGGCCAGTGCTCCTCTGAGTATTGGTCCAAACTGTCAGTCGCCGGTGGCCACCAGGGGCAACTTTGGTCTGGCCTATCGGAAGCTTGGACAATCCGGTGTGCCCTGAGAACGAGATATGTGCAGCTCCTATCGGGATTTGTCGGCACATTCGGGAGGCTTTGCTGGTCTTGTTTTACCATTGTCGAGATGTCTTGTAAACCGGGATTCCGAGACTGATCGGGTCTTTCCGGAAGAAGGTTTATCCTTCGTTGACCGTGAGAGCTTATGATGGGCTAAGTTGGGACACCCCTGCAGGGTATTATCTTTCGAAAGTCGTGCCCGCGGTTATGAGGCAGATGGGAATTTGTTAATGTCCGGTTGTAGATAACTTGTCACTTGACCCAATTAAAATACACCAAGTGCGTGTGTAGCCGTGATGGTCTCTTCTCGGCGGAGTCCGGGAAGTGAACACGGTCTGTGTTATGTATGACGTAAGTAGGTGTTCAGGACCTCTTCTGGGTCATTGTTAGATGACGCCCGTCCCATTGCTTCTCTTCTTGCTCTCATTTGCGCAAGTTAGCCACCATATATGCTTTTGCCGCTGCAGCTCCACCTCTTTGCACCTCCTTGTCCTATAAGCTTAAATAGTCTTGATCTCGCGGGTGTGAGATTGCTGAGTCCCCGTGACTCACAGATACTTCCAACACCAGTTGCAGGTGCCGACGATGCCAGTGCAGACGATGGCGTCGATCTCAAGTGGGAGTTCGACGAGGAACGTGGTCGTTACTATGTGTCTTTTCCTGATGATCAGTAGTGGAGCCCAGTTGGGACGATCGGGGATCTAGCACTTGGGGTTGTCTTATTTTCATCTGGATTTTGGCCGTAGTCGGTCTATATGATTGTATTTTGGATGATGTATGAATGATATTTATGTATTGTGTGAAGTGGCGATTGTAAGCCAACTCTTTATCCCATTCTTGTTCATTACATGGGATTTTGCGAAGATGACCCTTCTTGCGACAAAACCACTATGCGGTTATGCCTCTAAGTCGTGCCTCGACACGTGGGAGATATAGCCGCATCGTGGGCGTTACAAGTTGGTAATCAGAGCCATCCCCGACTTAGGAGCCCCCTGCTTGATCGAATCGCTGGCGTTGTTGAGTCTAGAACAAAATGTTTTGAGTCTTAGGATTATATATATCGGAGAGTAGGATTCTTTTTACTCCTCAGTCCCTACGTCGCTCTGGTGAGGTCTCCTGACGTAGAAGTTTTGACTGTTCTCTCCTCAAATTTCACTAAAAAAATTTTAGGATCACGCGGGTATCTTGGAATCGTTCCGATCGATTTGTGACGAGAACATTGTTCTTGGTGCCTCCTGTCATTTAGGGGTTGTGGCAGTGTCCCGGGGAGTTGAGCTCCGAGGTGTTGTCGTCACAATTTTATCGTTGCAGTTCTGGAATACCTGAGTTTCGCCGACATCGAAATCTCTTTTATGCAGTTGTTGGTGAGATCACCTCGACGCCACCCAGTACTGGGGCGGGAGTTCGGGAGTATTGCCATAACTTGTATAACGGATGTTTTTCGAAGGTTGAGGTAAACGATTTCCGAAGGGTTCTTGGTTATGTGTTGACGGATGGATACAGCTGGATCTAGGGATTGCTAGTTTGGGTGATATATATTTGTGTCCCCTGTATCCCCTACACCAGATTGCATAACCAGAATGTTTCGGGAGTTTATAAGTGGGAATTCAAGTAGCCTTAGGATTTCTTTCCGACAGATGCATGATATGAGATTGGGGTTCGACGTCTAGTGGTCCGCCTGTATACGGTTGATTTAAAGTGGTCTCGTTGTGTCTTAAAGAGTCCATGGCTTTGCCGACTCGGGGACGCTTCGTATGTCATGTGCACAGCCTTGTACATGATGGTGCTGTACGATTGAGCCCGTGTGGGCCCCACCACGGAAACTTCGGACGAAATATCTATCATATGTTTGTTCCGGCTTATTCTGCAAGCCAATACTTTGTTTTATTATGTTCATTTCATATCTTTTTCAAGTGGCTTCTCAACTTATGGAAGTGTGATGACTTACTACGGAATTCATTCGTTCATCTTCGTTCGAATGCTTATTGTGAAGACTATATGTTGCAATTTCTATCCGTTGATTCTACTTATCTTTTGTCTATCGAGATGCTAACGGATGTCACCCTCTTCAGGATGGCTCCGCCAACGCGTCAGAATCCGGATCGCAATGAAGGGAGTCAAGCGAACCCTCCGCCACCACCTCCACCTCCGGAGGCATGGCAATCAATCATGGCAGCCACCAACGCCAATGCTCAGATGATTCTGCAACTCTTGCAAGAACGTACTCAAGGGCAAGGCAATCAAGGAAATCAAGG
Organism: Aegilops tauschii subsp. strangulata; assembly: GCF_002575655.3. Classification (NCBI taxonomy): domain Eukaryota; kingdom Viridiplantae; phylum Streptophyta; class Magnoliopsida; order Poales; family Poaceae; genus Aegilops; species Aegilops tauschii. The sequence goes on along the minus strand of NC_053036.3, from coordinate 389,570,999 downwards.
TCAAGGCAACAATCAGTTTCACTTTGCCACTCTCAACCAGTTTCTCGCAAATCAGCCCAAGTCTTTCAGCTACTGTGCCGAGGCCACGGATGCTCTATTCAGTCGCTCCTCTCATGTAGTTGGCCTACTCAGTAGCTCCTCTCATGCACACACTAGTAGCCTGTTTATCAGCGACGGTTACTGCGGGGGCAGAACATTTGAGTTATTTGATACAGTGAGACTAGGCTTTTCGCTTCCATTTGTGGAGGTGTAATGGATCTCGTCGAACTTTGTTAGTAGTTCCTTCTTTATGAATGAGATGAAGCAAAGCTTTTGCCTCCGTTTCAAAAAAAACACGTCCAGAGGAATTTCTTTTATAGTAGAGCCGATAATGGAGTGAAGTCCATGCGTGCAACGCCACAAGCTACAGAGTAGTAGTAGAGCACTTTACGTACAGAGCCATATTGCATAGTTCCCAATGCCCCGCCAGGCTTTTCCGGCTCCTCGGGCTTAATTGTGAGGCGCTAGTTTAAATATGCTACTAGCTGATGAGGAAGCTGCAAGCGAGGTGCGGCTAGGGCGAGCACGCGAGCCATGAGATGCTGGGAAGGAAGACCCATTCACGTGGCTAGGCTATCCAGTGCAGCCAGATTGTGGTGCCGCACGTCCGTTTGACTTCAAAACTCAAACTACCCGTGTAAAATATTGGCTCGCAGCGAAGTTACTATTTAAAAGAAAGGCCGCTGTGCATTCGGCCGGGATCGAACCCACAAAACGAGGTATACACTCCCGGGACCACTAGTAGTACTCGTTGGAGTACAACGCAGCCTAGAATCGCCTTTTCTCGCTAGTAGTACATTGTTCCTTACAAGAAACCCCTAATAATGCCAGAAACCACTAATAATGCCAAGAAACTACTACCACTTGCATACGTGGCAGACTTAAGATAAGACTACCTTATCAACCATTGTACATGCTCTTACCAACCAGCCCTACCAAGAAACGACTACTCTACAAAGTGTCGCTGTAGGCACGTTTCAACCCATGGCCCTGTTTGGATACATTTGTTGTCAATCTAACCCTGCCATCCAAACACCACTTTGGTTAGAGTTAGTTCAGGGTTAGAATCTAACCTCTGACTTAGAGTATCCAAACAGGGCCCATGTCGCCCATTAAGTCAACGCCTTTTTTCAACCGGGCGTTATGACTTGTGGGACCTACATGTTAGTCTGCACAAAAATCCCCGAGTGACCTCCTACCTCCGGCACGTCCACCTAGTCATCCTCGGCCATGGGACGCAGCTACCATCACCGGCAGAAGGCGAGGTCAAAACCGCCGGCGGTGAGGAGCCCATCTTGCGGCAGCCCGGATGCCAACTCCGTCCGGCGCTCGCGGCCGCTAGCTAGCCAAGATAGCTTCGTCCAGCTGCTTGTCTGCAAGGTTTGCTAGCTAGATTGGCACGGCTGCGCGGCGGCTTGCTCGCGCGCGCCGCGCTAAGGCCAGCCATCTGGCTCGAGCGAAGGCCAGCGCGACGGCTTGCTCGCTCGTGAGTCACGCTCGGGCCAGCTTGCCAACCCGTGCGGAGGCCAGCGCGGCGTCCGGCCTGTCCGGCGGAGCGGCGGCCAACTCGCTCATCACTGGCGCCACGGACGAACACGCATCAGTACTGTTTGAAGTAATGTTCAGGAAAAATAATGATTTGAGGGGGAATAACAGGATAAAAGGTCATATGTGGGTCCCTCGTGTCAACGGTTAAACAAAATGTGTTGGTTTAAGCTGCCTCGTCAGCACGGACGTTGTCGGGGGTTGGGTGAGACATATGCCAAGGGATGGCTTATCATGGTGGGAGCGAGTAGAACGTCGCCGGTGCCTGGAAGCGGGATGAGGCGTAGACACGAACGCCGACGCACTTTACCCAGGTTCGGGGCTCTCCTAGGAGATAACACCCCTAGTCCTGCTCTACAGGGTCTCCGCATGATCACTAAGGTACCAGTGAGTACAATGGCACTCCTTGAGCTGTATGCTAAAGGTAGAAGAAGGCAAGGCTTGCTCTTCTCTCCCCCTAGGTGTGAGTCTAATTCTAACAGGTTCGAACCCTTTGCCTGGGTGCCCTGGGGGGTTTATATAGGCCTACCCCCAGGTGTATAATGGTAATCCGGCCGGGTGTAGGACCCGGTTGTTAGTCTCTCTGGTCGCCGGCTTCTCCGCCGACTGCTGGGGCCCGCTACCTGGTGGGCCCCGTCGACTGGTCTGGTACGGAGCCGACAGGCCGCCCCCGCCGCTCGCGGGTCTTGCCGGCTGCTGATTACTGTAGCCGTGACGCTAATGACGCTTGCTTGGTCAGGGGAGCGTGGCTACAGTCCCGCCGCCTGGTGGGAGATGACTGTAGCCACTTCGCGTCTTATCTGGTTAATGGCGCGTGGGGCCCGGAGAAGGAGCGGGCCGGCTGCTGGGGGGGCCTCCCCCGGGTCTGACTGGTAAGGCTCCCGCCATCTTCTCGGCTCTCGCTGACCGGTAGGGTCCGCCGTCCTCGGGCCGTACCGACAAGCAGTCGTGGTAACAGGGCCTTGCCTGACAGGAATGATGTCAGGGGCGGAGTGGCAACAGTGCTGCGCCGGGCGGAGATCTCCGCCTGTATGGAGCACTGTGGCCACGCCCGGCCCTGGATACGGGGGTGATGGGCTATACTGCAGCCTCACCATGTCTTGTCATCTTAACGGGGGCAAAGACTTTGAGGGCGCCATGGGCCGACTGCTAGGAATTGACCTCTCTGGAGGCCGCCTGCTAGGAGTCGGCCCGTCTTGGAGCCGCCTTCCTGAGCATGGCCGTCTTCCGGCAGTCAGCCGTTCGGCCAGCCGACCACCAGAAGGCGGCGCTCTATCTTGACGTCTTGAGGGGCGTAGCCGGCCCGGTGTCTTGAAAGGTTCTGGGGCTCGGGTTAGGCTACCCGTGGCCCATTACTCTGACAGTAGTCCCCGAAGCTGGTGAGGCGCCGCGGCTGAGGAGCCGAGAAGCCTCAACACTTTCCTCCTATAGGTGCTATGGGTGGAAGCTTCATCCGACCCCTGGCAGGCTGCCTGGGGGAGTCGGCTACGTCCAGTCGGATTTATCTGGAATTTCAAATGTAAAGGCGGGAACTAGGTGGCGTGCTAGCTAAGCTTCTAGGCCCGCCGCCTGGCGTGGGTGTGCCACGTGGCGCCAGCCGGCCGGGCCAGCCTGCCAGCCCACGCGCGTGATGAGACGCGACTACGGGCTGGGCCCGCCACCACCGGGCCTCGGCACGGGAGCGGGTCCGCTGCGGCCGAGGCGGGCGGTTGAGTTTCCCCGCTGAGTTACTGCGCGCAGTAACTCGTGTGGTAAAGGTGGGAGCATGGGGTCATGGGCACAGTTAATCCCACGATCCCACGCCCGCCCCCTCGGCTTCGTAGCCCGCAGGCTATAAGTAGGGGGAGGAGGGGGAGCGGCAGAGCACGCGCGCCCCTCCACCCCGCTCTTGCCTCCTTCTTCTTCCTCTCGCCACAGCGCCCCCGAGCCACGCCGGAGCGCTGCCGCAGCTTGTCTCCGTCGAGCTCGTCTGTCCTGAGCCCTCTTTGCCCCGCCCATTCTCGGCTCCCTCGCCATGCCCTTTCTTCGTCGAGCTCTCCATGGCGCTCGAGCGAGGAGGAGACTGGGACGGGTCCAATGTCAATGAGGACCACATCGCCTTCCTCCACGAGACGCGGTGTCTTCCCGGCGCGGGCTACGTGAAGGCGCACGTGCCGCCGGAGGGGGAGATCTCGCCGGCGCCAGGGGAAGGCGAGCGGGTCGTCTTCCACTCGCACTTCATCTGCGGCTTTGGCCTGCCGGCGAGCGGCTTCCTTTGCTCGTTTCTCGAATTCTATCACCTCCAGCCTCATCACCTCACGCCCAACACCGTGATGCTCCTAGCCGCCTTTGTCACGTTGTGCGAAGGCTATCTCGGCATCCTCCCCACCATCGAGCTGTGGGGAGCATTCTTCTACACCAAGCTGGGCACCTCCGTCCGAGAGGTGGCTGCCAGGTGCGGTGCCTTCATCGCGGTTCGCCGGCCGTCGCCGAAGAATGCATTCCCCACCATCAAGCTGCCACAGTCAGTCAAGATGTGGCAGCAATCTTACTTCTACATGGAGAATGTGGACCCGGCCGTCGACTTCATCAACCTGCCGGCTTATGTAGCCGGCCCGCCGGCTGAGCCTCGGGCCAGCTAGGGCTACAAGCCGAAGCCGGTATCGGCAGACGGCGCTGCCGCCATCCAACGACTCCAAGAGCTGACCAACACAGAGGGCCTCAAGGCGACCGACTTGTTGGTTGCCTTCGTCGCGCGCGGGGTTCTCCCGCTCCAAGGCCGGCCGCACCGGATCAGCCGGATGAGCGGGCATCGCGACCCGTGCCGGCTGAGCACCAAGGAGATGCCGGCTGCCGAGGTCGCGAACTTGGTGAACGAGATCTCCGGCTTCAAGCTGGAGGGGTCTTGGAGCTTCGGCAAGCGGCCATATTCCCGCGCCGACCCACCGCCCGCGGTAAGTTTCCAATTCTTTCTTTCTGGACACTCGTCCTAGTCTTGATCTTGGTCCTGGTCAGCCGGCCTCTTGCCACTTGAAACAGATCTACATGTCGGACGCGACGGCCACCATCGTAGGGGCGGGTGGCGACTACCAGCCGGACCGGGCGGTGAGCGACGTGGACAACCCGACTTGGGGGCGGCCGCCTTGGAGGACACCGCGACGGGCGGCGTCTACGAAGCAGGCGGCTCCAAAGAAGGCGGCATCGAGACCTGGCCCGATGATGATGAGGAGGAAGAAGAATTGCGCCCTGCACGAGGAGCCGGCAGGGCGGACGCGGGCCCCTCCGTCGAGGCGACTGCCCGAGGCGGCACGCGTAAGCGTAAGCAAGGCGCCGTCTTGTTCGGCAGCGTGCCAAAGAAGGCCAAGAATCCGACCACCGCGACCAGGCGGAAGGAGGCCACAGCGAAGGCGGCCAAGTACCAGAAGCTCCCAAAGGTGCCTCCTATGGTGTCGGTGTAAGTATTTTTCCCTTGTGCTCTTCTTTCTCGTTGATTCTTTCTGAGTTTCCTTTGCTCTGTTTTCTTGATTTTAGGGCTCCGCTCTCTCTCGAGAAGTCGGCCGCCGCCTCCATCGTTGGGTCAGCGAAAACCTCTACCACCACCCGGCGAATCGATCCAGCCGCCGACCTCCGGGAGGCGACGGAGCGAGACGCGCGGGAGGCGCGCGAGGAGCAGGAAGCCGCCTGCCTGGAGAAGGCGGAGGCAGACAAGGCGGAGGCCGCGGCCTTGAAGAAGCTGGCGGAGGCCGAGGCTGCTGCCGCAGCGAAGAAGCAGGCCGAGGAAGCCGCGCGCCGTCAGTCAGCGATATTCGTCACCCCCTGAACTCCGCGCCGCCGCCACCAGAATTCGTGGCGCCGACTGGGGGAGCCGGCGACGAGCACCCGATCATGGAGAGGGACGGCGGCGATGTCGTCATGCTGGACGTAATTGTGCCCCCGCCGCTGCCTTCTGAGGAGGCACGAGACAAGCAGCCGGCTGATCCACCGGCGCCACCAGCCGGAGACGAGATGGCGACGGACCCAACTCCTGAGGTCCGCACCCCGACGCGCCGCCGGCTCGCAAGGGCGGCTTCGGCGCCACGCCCGCAGGAGACCGCCGTCGCGAGCTCTTCAATCCCGGACGCCGAGGCGACCAGCGGCGCGCCCACTGGGTGGGTGCGGGGAGGCGGGACGGGCCCTTTGAACACGGCGATCCTAGACGTCCAAGCCAAGCTTCATGCCGAGGCCGACGCTCTTAAGCATTGCAACAATTCGTTCTTGGAGTCGCGAGCAGCCGTCCGGGTATACTTCTTACTTCTTTGATTTTTATACTTCTCCGTGGGGGCGCGCCAGCGCACCCACTGGGTGTAGTCCCCGAGTTTCGGGCCGGCGGCTGAGCAGGCGGCTCGGAACTTTAATTTGCAAGCTCCGAGTACTAATATTATCTGAAATCTTCATTCCGGGACTATCACAACCTCCGTGCGACCGTCTTCAACTCCAAAGTCCAGGAGCTAACTCAACGGACCGCCGACTTGTTAGAAAGCCAGATTAAGTCTTTGTTTCCTTCTCTGCGGGGGCGCGCTGGCGCACCCGCGGGCTGTAGTCCCCAAGATTCGGGCCGACTGCTGAGCAGTCGGGCCGGATCTCCCCGGTGATTGTTCTTCTTTTTGTTGATATTGATGACTTCTTTCTCTGCGGGGGCGCGCTGGCGCACCCGCGGGCTGTAGTCCCCGAGATTTGGGCCGACTGCTGAGCAGTCGGGCCGGATCTCCCCGGTGACTGTTCTTCTCTTTGTTGATTGTTGATGCCCTTTTCTTCTTCTACTTTTGCAGAGGCCAATGCCGCCCTGCAGCAGCAGTTGGGCGAGGCCAACACCGCGCTTTGTGCCAAGGAGGTGGACCGCAACAAGCTGACCGAAGAGCGTGACCGGCTGGTCACGCAACTGGCAGAGCAGGCGGAGCTTCTCAAGAAGACCCAGAAGGAGGCGGAGGACAAGGAAGCCGGTCTCCTTGCTGAGTTCGAGACTAAACGCTCCGCCTGGGCCGACAAGGAGGCAATGCTGACTACCGGCTTCGGCGAGATTGAAGACATGGTTGACGGTGAGCTTCCCTCTTTTTTCTTCTTCGAGCTGTCGGCTGCTGACCAAGCCAGCCTCTTATCTCTAACTTTGGCTCTTTTGCTTTCTGTTTGAGCAGACTTCTTTCCTGGTCACTCTGACACCGCCAATCAGGCCATCGAGGCTGATCGCGAAGGGCGGAGGGTGGAAGGTGCGCAGATTGCTGCCAACGCCCCCCGGACCCTCAGCGAGCAGCTCCTCAGCATCCAGGTCCGTCTTCGGCCGGCTCATCGGATGTTGCGCCGTCTTCAGTGTGTCGGCGCCCAGGCGATCGCTGCTCTGTGGTCGGACATGCCAGCACCGCGCACTCCCAGTCGGACTGCCGACTGGCTGGAGGTGGCTGCCGGTTGTCTTGAGGCCTGGAAGGGCTCCTCAGCCCGGGCTGGAGCACGCCGGGCCTTGGAGTTCGTCAAGGCGTGGTATCCTGGGCTGAATCTAGCCTAGCTGACCATGTTTCGACAGGAGGCCCAGGAGGAGCTGGTGGCGGTGGAGAATGATATTGTCAAGCGGACGGCGGCAATCACCGAGTACACCAACACCAGCATCTTCATCCCGGAGCGGGCCGAGAACGGCGCTGAGGCGCCACCAGAGTTGTTCGGGCTGAACCCAGAGGATGGCGAGGGCTCGGCCGAGGTGATCGACTCCAGCAGCGAGGAAGAAGACGAGAGGAGGAGGAAGGTGAAGAGGAGGCGCCAGAGGTCGGAGCGGGCGGCCAGCCTCAGCTTGACCGCGCCTCCAGCAACAAGCCACGCCCGAGCGAGCCGGCTGCTACTGAAGGTGATCAAGCGGAAACCGACCAGCCGGCCGGTCCACCAGGCTGCACCACCAACTCCACCGTTCCACTGGACCCATCTGCTGCACCCTAGGCTGCCAATTTATGTTTGTTTTTTCCTGCTTATCAGTCTCGACAAACTTTGTTAACTTCGCACAATTCCACCCGCGAGGTGTATTTCAAACTTCTGTTGAATGCTGGCCAAGGGCCTTTTGATGTGTAAATATATTTGCCGAATTCCATCTTTCCTTCCTTTCTGCTCTTTTGGCTTTTTTCCTTTGCCGCCTTCCCTTGGTTGCCGTCTTGCCAGCCGAACAGCCGCTCTGCGTACTGTGGCTGGGTCAAGTACTTAGCCACTTTCGGGGAGGCAAGTACTTAGCCGGTTAGAGTTTTCTAGCAAGTTAAGTAGAAGCCGGCCGGTCGGCTGCTCAGCAGCCGGTCGGCGACGCAGGATGCCGGCTTGAACTATGTGCACGCTTTGGATCCTTAGCCATTTTTCATGCGGACACTCTTTCTGCCTTTACTCCTGCCCGCTGGACAGCCGCTCTGCGAGCTGCGACTTCTGACAGGAGAGGGCTTAAGTGCCAACACATTACTTGTCCGGCTGCAGGAAGCATTACATAGCACAAGGCGGCAAGTCCCCGGGTCGACTGGTCGAACCCGGTGCCAGACGGACTAATGAAATATCATAATGACAGGCGTAATACTTATCATATAGATAAAAGAGGGCAGCCCCCGAGCTTTCCTCGGGGGACCTGGAGTCTTCGTACTTAATACAAAAGTTGGTGTGGTACATACTGCATCAATTGTAAAACCTTCGAAGGAGGTTTGCATTCCATGGTCGCTCCGTCTCCTTGCCGGAGTCATCTCTTTTGCGTGCTCGAGGCTTCTGAGCGTCGATGAGGTAGTAGGAGTCGTTGCCCAACACCTTGTTGATGATGAAGGGGCCTTCACAAGGTGTTGAGAGCTTGTGCTGACCGGCGGTTCGCTGGATCAGTCGGAGCACAAGGTCTCCCTCTTGGAAGGATCTTGGCTTGACCTTCCGGTTGTAGTATCGGTGCAGGCTCTGCTGGTAGATGGTGGACCGGCTGAGTGCTAATAGCCGGCCCTCTTCCAGCAGATTGACGCCATCTTGTCGTGCTTCTTCTGCCTCCTCTTTGATGTACATGGTGACTCAAGGGGAGTCGAATTCTATGTCCGTCGGGTTGACGGCTTCGGCACCATAGACGAGGAAGAAAGGCGTGAAGCCGGTTGACTTGTTCGGAGTTGTGCGCAGGCTCCAGAGGAAGGCCGGCAGCTCATCGAGCCAACAGCCGGCCGAACGCTCCAGAGGCTCGACCAGTCGGGGCTTGATGCCGGACAAAATGAGGCCGTTTGCTCACTCCACTTGGCCGTTTGACTGCGGATGGGCAACGGACGCTAAGTCCAGTCGGATGCCCTGTGTCGCGCAGAAACGGGCCAAGGCTCCTTTGGCAAAGTTTGTGCCATTGTCGGTGATGATGCTGTGTGGTATGCCATACCGGATGGTGATGTCGGAGATGAAAGTCACAGCAGTCGGACCATTCAATTTCTTAATTGGCTTTGCTTCTATCCACTTGGTGAACTTGTCCACCGCGACAAGCAGATGAGTCATGCCGCCACGCGCCGTCTTGAATGGTCCCACCATGTCTACGCCCCATACGGCAAAGGGCCAAGCAATGGGGATAGTCTTGAGTGCAGAAGCTGGCTGATGCGGTTTGGAGCGGAACTTCTGGCACCCTTTGCATTTCTGGACCAATTCTTTGGCGTCTTTTAGAGCTATCGGCCAGAAAAAACCGTGGCGGAAAGCTTTGGCCATGAGTGCTCTTGAAGCCGCGTGGTGACCACACTCGCCTTGATGGATATCTTTGAGGATTGCTTGGCCTTGCTCCGGCTCTACGCAGCGCTGGTAAACACCAGTGACACTGCGCCTTACAAGTTCTCTGTTGACTATGGTGTATGCTGCTGCCCGGCGTTGCACTTGCCAGGCCGAGATCTCATCAGTCGGAAGCTCTTTGTTTACCAGAAAGTTGAGGATGGGCTGGGCCCATGAAGGTGCTGCAATTTCTTCGACTGCTAGGACTGCTACTTGCACGAGGGCGGTTGGGTCGGGAGGTGGCGGGTTGGAGTCGGCTACTGCTTGCTGAGTCAATGAAGTCCCCGGGCCGACTGCTGCGGTCCCCGGGCCGGGTTCTAATGTCCCCGGGCCGGGTGCGGCTGCTGCAGTCCCCGGGTCGCCTGCCGAATTCCCCGTGCCGGTTGCTGGGGTCCTCAAGTCAGATCTGACTGCTTCAGGAGGAGCCGGCACAAAGATGGAATCCGACTCTGGCAATGGTTTGACGGACGGCTTAAGGAGGCGTTGTAGGGCGACGCCCGCTGGTATTGCTTGCCGGGTGGAGCCGATCCGTGTCAAGGCATCAGCTTGCTCATTGTCATTTCTTGGCACATGGAGAAACTCGCACCCTTCAAAGTATCCACTGAGTTGCTGTACGAGGAAGCGGTAGCTCGCCATGTTTGCATCCTTGGCGTCCCAATCACCTGACGACTGCTGGACCACCAAGTCGGAATCTCCATAACACAGGATCGGGCGAATGCCGAGTTCCTTGGCAAGCCGGAGCCCGTGAATGAGTGCTTCGTATTTAGCAACGTTGTTGGAGACGGCGAAGTGAATTTGCAGCACATATCTAAGCTTGTCGCCTTTGGGAGAGGTGAGGATGGTACCGGCTCCCAAACTAGTGCGCATCTTGGAACCATCAAAGTGCATTCGCCAATGGGTGGAGTCTGGCGCTGGTGGCAAGTACTGGGTCTCGGCCCAGTCGACGAGGAAGTCAGCCAGTGCTTGTGACTTGATGGCGGTGCGAGGCTGGTAGTAGATGGTGTAGGGGGCCAAATCTATGGCCCATTTGGCCACTCGGCCTGAGGCATCTCGGCTTCCAATGATCTCGGCAAGGGGAGCGGTGCAGACCATAGTGATTGGGTGCTCTTGAAAATATGGCTTCAGTTTCTTGGCGGCAAAGTGCATGCCATAGCACATCTTCTGGTAGTGGGGGTAGTTTTGCTTGGAGGCGGATAGCACTTCACTCAGGTAATACACTGGCCTCTGGACTGGTAGTGCTTTGCCTTCTTCTTTGCGTTCCACAACTATGACCGTGCTGACCACCCGGCTAGTGGCGGCGATGTAGAGGAGCATGGGCTCTTTAGGAGTCCAGGACAGGCGGAGTGGTCAACATCTTCTTGAGCTGGATAAAAGCTTCATCCGCCTTATCGTTCCACTCGAAAAAAGTGGTCTTCTTGATGAGCTGGTACAGGGGAAGAGCCTTCTCGCCCAGCCGACTGATGAAACGGCTGATGGATGCCAAGCAGCCGGTAAATTTTTGCACATCCAGCAGTCGGGTGGGCACCTCCATGCTCTCGATGGACTTGATCTTCACAGGGTTGCACTCTATGTCGCGCTCTGAGACCAGAAAGCCAAGAAGCTGGCCGGCTGGCACTCCAAAGACGCATTTCTCCGGGTTGAGCTTGATCTGAAATCGGCGCAAATTCTCAAAGGTCTCCTTGAGGTCTTCTAGCAGCGTTCCACGCTTCTCCGTCTTCACCACGACATCGTCCACATAGACGTGGGCATTTCTGCCGAGTTGCTTGAGGAGACACTTCTGCATGCAACGCTGAAACGTGGCGCCGGCATTCCTCAAGCCGAACATCATGGTTAGGTAGCAGAAGGCTCCGAATGGCGTGATGAAGGCGGTCTTCAGCCTGTCGGCCGGGTTCAGCTTGATCTGATGATACCCTGAGTATGCATCCAAAAAGCTCAACAGCTCGCATCTGGCTGTGGAGTCTATCACTTGGTCAATTCTTGGCAAGGCAAAGGGATCTTTGGGGCCTGCTTTGTTGAGGCTGGTATAATCAATAGACATGCGCCACTGCTTGTTCTTCTTCAGCACTAGGACTGGGTTGGCTAACCACTCTGGAAAGAACACCTCCATGATGAAGCCGGCTGCTAGAAGCCAGGCTATCTCTTCTCCAACAACTCTTCTCTTCTCCTCTGACAGGCGGCGCAAGGGCTGCCTGACTGGCTTGGCATCAGATCGGACGTGTAGCTTGTGCTCGGCGAGGTCGGAACACCCGGCATGTCCTTAGGAGACCATGCAAAGATGTCCCGATTCTCACGGAGGAAATCGACGAGCTCGCCTTCCTATTTGCTGTTAAGGTTCGCACCTATGACGGCGTGCCTCTCTGGGTGCTCCGGGTCCAAGGGTATCTTCTTTGTTTCCTTTGCCGGCTTGAACGAGCCCTTAGCTTCCGACTCCTTGGGGTTGGGTGACATTTCCGGCTGCTTGCTGGCCATCGCCACAACCCGGTCAAGGAGCCGCTTCTCAGCCACGATCACGAGGGACTCGGCTAACCGGCTGCTCTCTGCTGCGCAGGCGGACGACTTCTTGTAGTCTCCTGCTATGGTCAGGATTCCCCTGGAGCTTGGCATCTTCATCTTCAGGTAAGCATAATGGGGGACCGCCATAAACTTGGCCAGGGCAGCCCGGCCAAGCAATGCATGATAAGGGCTCTCGAGGTCCACCACCTCAAACCAGACTGGCTCTCGGCGGAAATGATTTTTGTCCCCGAAGAGGACATCTATCTGAGTCTTGCCGATTGGTGAGCAGGAAAGCCTGGAACAATGCCGTGGAGAATAGTCCGGCTGGGCTGAAGATGTCTCTGCTTGATTCCCAACTTCTCCATGGTATCTTTGTACAGGATGTTGATGCTGCTGCCGCCATCTATCAGAACTCGGGAGAAGCGAGCAGCTCGCCTCTCCGTGGCAAAGGTGGCATCCAATACCAGAGCATAAGAGCCGGGATTGGGCATCACCTCCGGGTGGTCGGCTCTACTCCAGCTGATGGGCTTCTCAGACCAGTGCATGAATTCAGGGGTCTCTGATGCTACTGCATTCACTTCTTGTTGTTGTGCCTGTCGTCGGCCATGCTGGTGAACACGACATAAGCTCCGTGCTCTTCAGGGTACTCATCTTGTATCGCGCCGACTGGCCGAACCGCCGGCTGCTGATGAGGAGGAGGCGGCGGGCCGGCAGGCGGAGAGGGCTAGAGTCCATCACCCTTGGCGATCCTGTTGAGCCAGTGGCACTTCCGAGTGGTGTAGTTGGACGGCTTCGTGCCACTGTGGAACTTGCAGGGTGCATCAAGGGTATGCCCGTATGAGAAGGCGGGCAACCAGTTGGGCTTGCCGCCCTTCTAGCGCTTGGGAGGAGGCTGCCCTTCCGGCTACTGATCTTCGACTGTTACCACCTGCCGGCTTGTGGAAGCCGGCTGCATGGCCTTGTGCTTGTTGTCGTTTGGTTGTTGTCGCCGACTAGTGTCACCAGCCGGGGTCCGGGGAGCTTGAGGGGCCACCTTGCCCGACGCATTAACTTGGATCTCTGCCTTCATGGAAGAGTCGACTGTTGCGTACTTGTCTGCTATGATCAGCAGTTCGTCGAGGGTTGCCGGCTCGTCGCAGAGGAGCTTGTGCTTGAGGAGGGTGCCCTCTCGGCACCCGGCAGTGAAGTACTCGATGGTCTGCACCTCGTGCATGCCCTCGCAAGAGTTGCGCAGCTCGGCCCAGTGCGTGAGGTAGTCGCGAGTCTATTCGTTGGGGCCTTGGACGCATAAGGAGAGCTGGCGAGGCTTGGGCGGCCGCTTGTATGTGTTGGTGAAGTTGCGGATGAAGGCTTCGGTGAAATCAACCCAGCTGTTGATGCTTCGGGGCGTCAGGTTGTCCAGCCATGTCCGGGCTGTGCCCTGGAGCATGAGCGGAATGTACTTTACGGCAACGCGCTTGTTGCCGTTCGCGATGCTGACGGCTGTGGAGTAGTCGACCAGCCAGACCTCCGGCTTCATAGAGCCGGTGTACTTGGGTGTATCTCTCGGGAGCGTGAACCCTTTGGGGAAAGGTTCGTCTCGGATGCGGGGGCCGAAGCAAGGCGGACCCAGCTCATCTTCTTCTTCTAGCGCCAGGGATCGATTGAGGCGATCGATCCGGTGGCGGGCATCATTTTCTCCGATTCCTTCTCGGCGGCCAAGGCGGTCGCCGAGTGATGGGTGATCAACAGGTGGCGGGGAAATGCGCCTCTCCCTGCGGGGAGGAGGAGGCGGACAGTCGTCTCGTTGTTGCACTGCTCTTGGGCGGCCATCTTGGTCGCCCTCGATGGTGATACGAGTCCGGCTGCGGCTAGCAGCCGGCTCCTTGTCTCTTCTATCGTGGACGCCACCAGTCGGCGTCCGGGATGTCGCGCCTTGGTCTCGGCGAGGAGGCGGGTCGTCATTTCGCCGGTTGGGCGCTTCAGTGCGGCACCCGGCCTCCTGCTGCTCAGCAGCCGCGTCCAGGAGCTGCTGGACTCGCTCCGTCATGTGGCGACGCTCGTCGCCCTCGAGCTTGTCTAGCTCATCTGCTGCCGCCTGGGCCGCTCATATGTTCTCTGCAGGCGTGGCGTAGACGGGACGATCTGTCCCGAACATGCTGGCGATGGTTGCGCCACGCTGCCGGATCTGGCCAATGCGTCTAGGCCCACCAAGAGCCGGCGTGCCACCGACGGCATGGTCCATCTCACGCTGGTAAGCCTCCGAGAGGCGTCTCATGCTGGCCAGCCGGTTGGCGCTCTCGACGAGCTGGACGCGGCGTGCCTCCAGCGTCTCAGCGTCGGCGTCTTCCGGGATGGGCGCAGTCAGGTCTTGCATCGCCGCCTGCAACAGATCCTGGCCACCTCCGCCAGAGTGCTCGCCGTGGCTGATGACGAGCACTTCCGTGACGGTGCTACCACCGCTGTCCGCGCGAGAAAGCGGCTCGTCGTAGACCACCACGTTGGTGGGGAACGCGTCGAGCGACGCCGTGTCAGAGTCGACCAACATCGGGTCGGTGGAGCCAACCGACTCCAAGTCAACAGCAGGCTCGCTGGTGACATGGTGCTGATTGAGGAGGCTCACGAGGCCGCTCTCGGGGCCATCGGTGCCCGCACCATATGCGGGCTCGTCGGAGAGGCGAATCTCGCCGACAAGATCGGCGAGGCAGCTCGCCGCGCAGGCGACCTCCGCGTCGTGCAGCGCGTCGGCGTAGACGCCGTCTGGCGTGCCGGGCTGGCTGCGCTCGCCAGGAAGGAACAGGGTTCCCGTCCAGAACAGGTCTCCGGAAGACGGTACACCTCGCCCCACGGTGGGCGCCAAATGTCGGGGGTTGGGTGCGACATATGCCAAGGGATGGCTTATCACGGTGGGAGCGAGTAGAACGTCGCCGGTGCCTGGAAGCGGGATGAGTCATAGACACGAACGCCGGCGCACTTTACCCAGGTTCGGGGCTCTCCTAGGAGATAACACCCCTAGTCCTGCTCTGCAGGGTCTCCGCATGATCACTAAGGCACTAGTGAGTACAGTGGCGCTCCTTGAGCTGTATGCTAGAGGTAGAAGAAGGCAAGGCTTGCTCTTCTCTCCCCCTAGGTGTGAGTCTAATTCTAACGGGTTCGAACCCTTTGCATGGGTGCCCTGGGTGGTTTATATAGGCCTACCCCCCAGGGGTACAATGATAATCCGGCCGGGTGTAGGACCCGGTTGTCAGTCTCTCTGGTCGCCGGCTTCTCCGCCGACTGCTGGGGCCCGCCGCCTGGTGGGCCCCGCAGACTGGTCTGGTATGGAGCCGACAGGCCGCCCCGCCGCTCGCGGGTCTTGCCGGCTGCTGATTACTGTAGCCGTGATGCTAATGACGCTTGCTTGGTCAGGGGAGCGTGGCTACAGTCCCGCCGCCTGGTGGGAGATGACTGTAGCCACTCTGCGTCTTATCTGGTTAATGGCGCGTGGGGCCCGGGGAAGGAGCGGGCCGGCTGCTGGGAGCCGGCCTCCCCTGGGTCCGACTGGTAAGGCTCCCGCCGTCTTCTGGGCTCTCCCTGACCGGTAGGGTCCGCCGTCCTCGGGCCGTACCGACAAGCGGTCGTGGGAATAGGGCCTTGCCTGACAGGAATGATGTTAGGGGCGGAGTGGCAACAGTGCTGCGCCGGGTGGAGATCTCCGCCTGTACGGAGCACTGTGGCCACGCCCGGCCCTGGATACGGGGGTGATGGGTTATACTGCAGCCTCAACCTGTCTTGTCATCTTAATGGGGCGCGGACTTTGAGGCGCCATGGGCCGACTGCTAGGAGTTGGCCTCTCTGGAGGCCGCCTGCTAGGAGTGGGCCCCTCTTGGAGCCGCCTTCCTAAGCATGGCCGTCTTCCGGCAGTCGGCCGTTCGGCCAGCCGGCCGCTAGAAGGCGGCGCTCTATCTTGACGTCTTGAGGGGCGCAGCCGGCCTGATGTCTTGAAAGGTTCTGGGGCTCGGGTTAGGCTACCCGTGGCCCATTACTCCAACAGACATGTGGGCCAACCCTGTCATAAATGGGTTTAAACTAACCTAATCGGTAGGTAGTAGTTTTTGGCGTGGATTAAGAAATTTTGGGTATGTTTTTGCTATTTTTTGTACAATAGATTCTTCCTAGGGCTGGTTCAAAGTGGTAGTTTTTTGTTAAATACTCTACATATTGTAAGTTGGAGTGAAAGTTAAGCTTTGGAACCCAATAAGCAAGGCTAGTTACATAGTGCATATGTGTACATGATTGAAAGTAAATATCAACCATGAGTGACTAATATCTTGATGGAAAACTCGAAACTATGGAATACTAGGGAATTTTTTTTGCATGGTTGGAAATACTAGCAATGTTCATGTGCGTTGCAACGAATCATAATTAGAATAATACTTATTCACAAACTTGATACAAAACACTCTAATTTTGATATACATATATCACTAGAAATATATTATGTTTCAATTAGAATATATTCCTTGGGCTGTTTTGGTGAGGTCAGGGAGGGATGTGGTTGGTTTTAAGATACTAATTATGGGTTTTTCTGCAAATTGGTAGACAAGTGGGATGTTTGTGAGAAAAGGAAACAACTTACCTCACAGTCGTTAGATGTAGATCTAATGGTCACAAACGACGGATGGCAGACACACCATCATCACCAACTTAGTCTTCTGTAGGAGTACTAGCAAGATCCGTGCATTGCATGGAACATCAAGATGCATTTTTTTATAAAAACACTCATTGTGATTGACCCATGCGGGAGTAATCCCATGTGTAAAAACTAATGATATCTTGAGAAATAGGAGATAAGGTGAAGAGGAGTGGGGCGTGGTGGTGATTGGTGGTCGGACTGAGCGGAGGCATGTGGATTGACGACGCCGGCAGTGGCCACCAAACCAGTTTGTTCCAGAGGCTTTCTTTCTTAATTGCTCAACAATGAGGTTGTTGGAGATAAGGATGAACGAGGGAAGGCCTTGTCTGCAAATGTGGAGAGGGGTGCGGGTATCTTTTAGTTTAATTTCCATCAGTCAGATATAGATCGGACGGTCTATATTGCAAGATGGCACGCGTACCATCATCACCAACTCGGTTTTTTATAAGAGAAGAAATATAAGCATGGAGATACAGACGTATTATAGATACTTGTTTTCGTAAACTAGCATCTACATTCTATTCAACGCCTCAGCATGTGAGGCCTTAGCGCAATGACTTCTTGACTGTGTAAAACAAAGGTTTTCCCGTCGCCGATAAGGAGGGGGTGACGACGGCACGCTTTTTGGCTTGCTCTAGTGCTAGTAGACATACTAGGTGGTCTAAGCATGTGTAGATTTATTATTTTTCACGTCTCATGTTCGCCGTACTGCCACGACTGTTGATGAATAGACGGTAAGTTATTCACGGGGAAACCCTTGTTGAGCGTGTTTGCGAGAGAGAGAGAGAGAGACAGTGTGTGTGTGTGTGTGTGTGATATGTCTAGAGACTGAGGCAATGATAACAGATTCTTTGTGTCTATGTGTGCGGATGATAGAGAGAGACATGTACATGGGGCTTTGTGTTGTGTAACATGGAGACACATATACATAATTAGAGAGTGAGTGTGCGAGATACACATGCGGACATGGGGAGAGATGAGGATCCAGATTAATGGGTGTTCGTGCGTGTCTGTGTGTGTTTGTGCGCGCGTTTGTGTGTGAGAGGGAGTGTGTGTATGTGGAGTAGAGAGACCACTAATGATGTAAACCTAGTATAAGGGAAGGGGAATGGTGTGACATGTGTAGTAGCGGGATAGCATGGGTGCAGGCGGGGGGAGCAGACTACTTGGAAGAGACATCGATTGTGTGTGGGAGAGGGGTGTGAGAGCGAGAGAGAGAGAGAGAGAGAGAGAGAGAGAGAGAGAGCTAGCGATGGAGAGAGGGGGGGAGAGGAAGAGAGGGGGCGTTTGTGTCCATAAATGGCATATAGATAGGGAGACAATGTTGATGTTGTTTGAAATTGGCCTATGTACGGAGACGCAAGGGAAGCGAGTCATCGTGTGTGTGATAGGGACTTCATGAGAGATCTAGAATAGATGGTGTAGAGAACAATGTGCGAGATCGAGAACGATGATACATTAGGGAGCTATGGAAAGAGTCACGATAGATATGTATACAGGGAGGAGCTGGGGCGGGTCCGCATGTGGAAGAGATAGAAAGAGGAGAGTGGTGCACAAGGAGACAAAGTGTGCTTGTTTTGCAGTGGGGGTGGTGTGTGAGGTGAGTGTGCGAGAACCACATAACTAGGGAGATAGATGTTTGGGGGCGACGTTTTGTGTGTATGGGAAAGATACACTCTACATAGTGCGTGTGCTTGGGAAAGAGAGATGCCGGGAGACCTAGCTAGAGAGTGGGGGAAGAGATGTGTGCATGCCCAAGAGACAAAGTGATAGAGACCTATATTGGGGTCCGGACTTTAGAAGAGAGAGGGGTGTTAATGTGCTCATGTGTTGGTGTTTGGGGGAGAGAACGACTTCTCTGTGTGTGTGGGGGGCGACGAGGGGGGGGGGGGTTGGCTTCAGATAAAGAGTGAGGTGTCTATATTTGAGGGACTTTAGCGTAATTGAGATATACATGGTCAGTAGTGTGTGCACTCAAGGTTAATTAATTTGTTTCACAGTTTGGACTATGAGATAACGATACTTTTGAACATGCGTGATATACTTTGATGTACCAGAATTACAAACCTAAGATTGGAATTTTGGAATTCGACTCCATCATTAGCTTTTGTAATTCATTTAAACGGAGGTACATTTTTAAGCCGGGATTTCGTGATTTCAAATTCATATATCAAACCTAGAGATATACACATACGGGCATGTTCAAACTTTATAATCATCCACTTTATTCATACACATACACATTTTTGCTTTTTTCATCATATTTAGGATAAACACATTTGGAATTTCATTTGAATTGGACCATATGATGGTATTTGCTTGTAGTAGCTCAATGATCCATATTTGAATTGAATGGACAATCTAAGTTTCGAGTTGGAGTCATTGATTTTCAAAACTTGCATTTTTTTGCATGCAAAACAAACAAATTCTCGGCCATGATATCATAGTCGGCCGTACAAGAGCAGAATATAATTTCAGGCACCATAAGCTTTCAAACTTCCCGCACATCGAAATATCTCGCGCCAGAAAGTTTAGCCCTATGATATTCCTGTTTTACCCTTGCCACATGAACGGAAAAGGGCTGCTTTGGTAACTCCATTGTTTTCCCCTCTTTGCCCCCAACATTCTTCCCCAGAGCCCCTCCCCTTCCCCTCCCCAACCCCCCCCACCCGCCCCAACCACGGCAAGTCGCCGAATCTAGTCCTCCGCCGCAGCGGTGGATCTACCTTCCGCACCTTGGAACCCCCAACTGCTACCTCACCACTTCACCGGAGCCGCTTCAGCGACTGGCTTGTACACCGCTCCAGATCTCCTTGACCGCCATCATGGTCCACCGCACCGGATCTGCTTAACCGGCACCCTCTTCCACCATAGTGTAGGTCCTTCACTAACTCCCTCGTCCGTCCCTTCGCTGGCCCTTCATACAAGCCCTCGTCCGCCGCAACAGATCTGCCTCACCGAAAGCACTGTACAATGCGCCCGCCAAAGCCTTCGTCCACTGCACCGGACCCGCTCCACGGACGCCATATTCAACTCCATCGGCCCTGCTTTACCGACGCCGCAGCCTCATCAGGTTATTTCGATCTGTACTCCTTCGGGTTTTCTCTTTATCGTGCAACTGTTCACTTACCACATATGAGCTTTCTTGTATGTCGACAGGCGCCGCAATCGTAGCACTGGAGCCGCTTCAGCGATGGCAACAGCCGGCCCAAACTCAACCGCAACACGACACCATCGACGATCCTTAGCTATCCAGTATGCCAATGATACCCATACACTGCCGAGAATCAGGTACTACTATCCAACGGCCGGCGCCTATGTTCACTTTCTTAGCATAAGCACCACACCTTTGAATTTCTTCAGGGCATCATTCAGTTTTTCATGAGACGCATTATTTTGCTTGCACCTGTAGTGCCATACTTCTGGCAGTGAACATGTTGCATGTGCTAAATTACATACCAGTGCACATATAGTTAATATGCTTTAGTTTTGTCCTAAGTATTACTGTACTTCCTAGATATCACTGCCTACTATTTTACTTCTTGCATGCTATATTTACGATAATGGTGTTGTTCTGATGCCACCTGTTGGTTCCATCAGACTGCTTCATGTTCTCTATGCTTAATTACACATCAGCAAACTAGCATGTGGTTCCGCTAGTTTTTGTTCGTTTTACCCTACATTTTCTGATGCTAGCTATTACATCACTGCTACGAGCCTTTGTTCATTACTTTTTTGTGTGTTCTTGATCTTCCCAAGTTGCATGACTAATTTGATGCTTCTATTAATTATGGAGCTGCCAACCCCATCAAGCAAAATATTTGTTTTTTTGGGGCTGGCACCTCGAACAAGCATAAAAATAGAGGGAAGCAGATATATTGTCGTGTATGCACACACCCTTCTTTCATTAGTTTAGATGAACCATTGATGATCAATTCGAACCCGTGCATGCGATTAAAATTAATTTTACCTAAATAGAGGGTGCAGATAAACTACAACAAGTAGATTTGCAACCACGGGATGCTGACGATATCTTCAAAGAACATTGCAACATCAGCGAGGCTTCACAGTAACATATGGTAAGCCAGTGTGTTTTAGTACATGTGAAATGTAAAGCGTGTGGGCTGCTTTCTTGGCTTGTGCCCTCAACCTGTAATCCTATAGAATAACAAATAGTTCAGTTGTCTGCTTTGCTGTATTGCTTGATTCAAATGATTGTTTGTTACTTGTTACGCTATACCTGAGTTGGCCAATATGTCAGCAGTGCCTGTTGTACTATCGTAAAGAAATGCATGCCTAGTTCATTTGAGTCCTTAACTTTTCCTCTGAACTTCATCACAAGACTGTCTTCATAGTTTATATGAGGCCACACTGTTAAGTGCTTTCTCAGATTATTTCAACTGCTTTTTTTGAGGAAAATGAACCAGGGAGCTAGCAAAAACTAACTAGATGGGACTGGCGGATGTCGTTTATTTGCCACTTACATCCCTAGTTTCATCTTACCATTTTAATTTCTTTTTGGCGGATGCTGCTTCGAACCATTTAAATATAGCTTGCCATGCTCGGCAATAATTTGTATGTCGTTTACCATGTAAGCTTACTGCCTGGATCATGCGATAACTATCTCTTACTTATGTTATGTCCAACGGAAACCTTTCAGGATGTCATTCACACTAGGACACAATGTACAACCCCATAATCTATTTGTGGAAGCAGTGCGCCATCCATGTTACCAGATGGTAGCATTTCAGAGGCAACACCGCCGGAGAGCAGTCTGAGCACAGATATTATAGTTCTTGAGGCTCTACTAGAGGCAGAAAGAGATGGTGTGGCTGCCATGAATGAGGTAATCTCGATCTTGAAGCTGGAAATTATGCAATTAGCTGCACGCATTATGAAAGCAACCCAAGAATTGGAGGAAGTAAGAATGTTGCATTTGAAGACGGAGGAGGTCCTGGTGCTTCTGCTATCTGAAGCCCAGGGTAATCCCAGTTCTTCTTTAGATAGGAGTTGAAATTGTCATTAGATTATTGTACTTGCATGTTGTGTCATCTCTCTGAATGGATTATGTTGTAAGACCCCCTATGTTGTCAATGTGTTGTAATGATCCGAATTTTTTAGGCGAGGTAATCCTCAGTACTTGTATGATTTACATAAGGTGAACTTTTTTTTGTGTGAGCATATTGTATTGGATGAAATAACTGTTTGACTCAAAGTGTATCCAACCTACTGAATTCGAAGATCACGACATTTCTAAATCATAATCATATATAAAGGTGGAATAAATCTTTGTTGTGGTTTTGAAGAAATAAATAACAAAACGTAGAATTATCTGTGGATATTCGTAATCGAATAAAAATTGGATTTGGATTTAGTTGCCAGGGCCCAGGGCAAACGTGAATGCTAATTCTCCCAAGTTTTGAACGAAGCAGCTAAACACCCACTATCATTTGTGGGTTGCCCGAAGCAAGTGTTTGCGAGATGGAAATTACTGTCTACCCCTGACACTTGACATCCTTATCGACCGGATTTACACTGCTGTCGATAGGGGTAGACTAGTAACTTCAATCAGACATGACACGACGGCCTCTGAGCCCATTCAGACACGGTGGGTGCCAAACGTGGGCGGCAAAACACATTTGATTCAAGCTCGTCCGAAAGACATGTGTCTCTCCCTCCATTTCCCCATTCATCCACGGTGGGCGGTAAAACAAACTCTCCTCGTCCGAAATCGATGTAGGCTAATATTTTAAATAGGGGCAGATGTGTAACTTCCCTCAGACGTGACACAACCGCCCTACCTGTCAGCCCCATTCATACACCATGGGCGCCAACCGTGGGCGGCAAAACACCCTCTCCTCGCCCGAAATCGTTACCGGCAAATATTTGGGAGATGCAAGATTACCGTCCTATCCCCAACCGATGTCCGAAATTTTAAACGGGGGATAAGTTCGTAACTATCCCACATTCCAGACAAGCGCGTCCCAAAGTTTAAGATCCCCCCTCCCCCTCCATTTCCCCATTCATACACCGTCGGCGCCACGACAACCTCCCCACTGCGGCCAACCTCCTCCGTCCGCCACCCCATCCTCCACCTTGCCGGAGCCGCTACCCCTACCCCGTCGTCCACTGCAAGAGATGGACGTCTCCCATCCACGGTGCCAGACCAGGATCCCTTTATCGTGTCGTCTCGCTTCATCGGCGGCGTCGTCCACTTTGCCGTTGCCGCTCCTACGACCGCCTCGTCCACGGCAACATGATTTATCCCTTAACCCGGCCGTCTGCCATCTAAAGTCTTCTTCCCCGCCGCTGACAGCCATCGCACCCGCAGCACCCTCAACGTATCAGCAGGGGCCTACACGATGTCGCAAGAGAGGTGGTACTCTTCCATATGTGCTTAAGTTATTGATCTCACCCGGAAAATAGATCTTAAATTGTTTACTGTACTTTTCTTGTCCATACCAATTCGTAGTGGCTAGTTGAATGCAAACATTGGTTGCGAAGTAGCTTTGTCCGGTTTGCACCTTCAGATTTGCCATGTCACGGTCACTATACTCGTAAAGCTTATGGTTTCCCCCCTTTATATTCATTACCATCATCGTAGGTGCTTCACTGCTTCGTGTCGTGCTAGCACTGCTCCTCAAGACCTCAACCCATCAAGCGAAACAACATGCCACTCATAATTCCAAAGCTTACATGTTGAAATACGAATCTGATATGATGCTCATATTACTAAAACAGAGAACGTTTAATTGGTGACCTAATGTTCCTATATTCGTTTCGAAAAGCATGTGCGCCACCCACTGGTCCAGCTAGTTCCACGTTCCTGATTTTACTCTTGATGCTTAGGGTTTTCCCCTTTTATCTACTCTACTATGATTTGCGTAGGTGCTTTCTGTCATATTAGCATTACTCCACCCTTCAAGCTAAACAACACAACACTCAAAATTCCAAAGCTTAGTTGTTCAAATATGATTGTGATATGATACTGATATTAGTTAACAGACACATTTAATTGCTTTGCTAAAGGTCCCACTTGAGTTTCCAAATGCATGTCACGACATATAGAGAGACAGCATAATTGCATTTCTTTGTCACTTGTTGACTGTACTTTCTTGCCCATACCAAATCTTAGTTGTTATTTCAAAGCAAATATCGGTTGCTAACTACCGTTTGCGCGGTTTGCAACTTCAGATCTGCCATCCCACTGCCACGGTCAACACTATACTCATCATGCTTACGGTTTCCCCATTTTATGATGACCACGTTCAGCCTACGTGGTTCATGTCGTAATAGCACTGCTCCACCCATCGAGCTAAACAAGCTTAGTTGTACAAATTCAAATCTGATATTATGCTGATATTAGTAAAACTGAGAGATGTTTAATTGGTCAGCTAAATGTTCCTACTTTAGTTTCGAAATGCATGTAAGCCACATATGGAGAGACCGAAAGGAATAGTATTTCTCTGTGCGCTCTGGTTCATCATGGGTGGCCAACCGACATTGTATAGAAAGACTTGTAATATCTTCAATCTGCTAGCTCTTCTGCTCTTCTTTAAGATGATCCTCTTCTCTTGCGGTCGACTGGTCAGGTCAAGTTATTCTCGCTTAGTATATTTTGAATCTGTCAGGTCAAGTCGACTTGTTCTTCTTTACTATATGTTGAAGTTGTCATCTGCGAAGTATCATCACTTCTGGAGCTCTCATATTTTGAGTAGTAGGCCACATTATATTAATGCACACACCAAATTACAGCATGCATGGCACCTCTTAGAAGAATTGCAGAGATAGCACAAAGGGGTTTACAGGGAGGAAGTATTGGATTAGAATCACTTCTGCATTACAAAGATAATCTCACTTGTTTTTATGTTTTCATGCATGTCAGGTATTGAACATTATCAAAATGAATATGAGAATGGGCGCACGAGAGGAATATTGCGGAACAATCCACTGGCTAACAAACTTGGCATGGTGGAGGATGGCCTATCATATTCACCCATCAAGGTGCATGCTCTAACTTGGCAAGGTTGTATTGGTCGCACATATTTTGCATCTGACCTCTTGCATTACTTCTACTTTGTTACATCATCTGCTTAGTTTAAGCATCATATATGAGTATATGCCATACGTAACCATTTTCTGTACCTATTCCATGTGTCTTCATACTATGTTTTTCTAGTCAAATGTTGTTCTTTCGTAATAGATGTCCAAAAGGAAGAGGGTGATTGCAGATCCTCAAGGAGTACAAACTAGGTATTTGGAAAAGGTAGTGATACCTATTAAATCAGATAGATCAGCAGCCACAGAAAACACAGGCCCAACTATAACAGACTTTACCCCTACTCGAGTGGCCAAACCCCTATTAGAACTGCTGACAGCCCAGCGTCAGGTACTGTCTATGATATCAATTCAAAATTTGAACTCCTAAATTTCTGCATGTGCCTTACCTTCTCTCTTGTATGAAAACTAATTTTAGATGAATCTCCTTGCTCAAAGGATCATAGGATCTCACGACAATACCGGGCTCTGCATTGCTCTTGTCAGTACCTCTTGCCCTTTGTCAGCATACTTACACTCATTGCTGTTTGATTATGTAGCATCACTGTAAATGTTCGCTTCTTTATCCTCCCTTTGCTTGAAATTATAAGATCTATATTTACTCTTAGATAAATGTAGAATTAACACAATGGTTATGAAGTTTTGGATTGCTCATGTAAGTACATGTTGTCATGTACTCCCTCTATATCGAATTAATTGTTGATCAATTGGATGTATTTAGAACTTAATAGTGCTAGATACATCCATTTGAGTGACAACTAATAACGGACGGTGGTGGTATTACTGTACTTGCATCGCGGGATAGTTGATTGTCTAGCATTACTGTGCATCTTATCTGCCCTGCCCTCCACTTTCTCCAAATTATCATATCTACATTTACTCTTACCAAAATGTTGAATAAAGCCAATGCCACTGCACACGTTGATGTCTGCATTCCTCTTGTCAGTACCTTTTGCCTTGCAATGCTGTACTTAATTAATTGCTATTTGATTATGTATCATCAGTCTGCACCTGAGCTTCATTATCCTCTATTTCTTCCAATATTATTTGATCTATATTTACTCTTTGCAAAATGTAGAATAATGGCAACGCTTATAAAGAATTTTCTTTGGGGAATTTATTGAATTATCTTTCCATCAACATGGAGAAGGGCTTTGTCCAGCCCGTGTTAACATGTAATCTAAGTTCATCCTTCTCAAGCCTTCAAACTTTGTTCTAGTATAGATTTGGATAGGCATCATTTCCTCCACTGCTGTTTACATCTGATTGGATGTTTGCAACAACTACCAGTTTTAAATTGTAGTTGTAAAAACATGTTCCTTATGCAGAACAGATCCATTTATTTGAAACTTGTTACGTGTCTCCTTGTTTCTCTTTCAGAGTTGTATCTCTTATGCCAGGCAGAACTTTAGGAAAGATAGTGAGCCAAACCATCTTGAGGACAGCGAGATGACCCCAAGGTCCTGTCTTCATGAAGACAGTGAGTTGAAGCTACTCACCAGCAGGTGTGAGACAACCTCTGTGCAGTCGCTGCCTCAATCAGTTCGACTTCTTCAGTCTCAACTTAAAGCGAAAAGGCTTGCTTCAGCTCAGCTCCGACTTGAAGTCAAAGATGTAATGAAGATGTCAGGCGACTGCCTTGCGCACTATGGTGCCATACAGCTAGGGATGAAGCATCTATCGTTGACACAACTGAGGTCTCATCAGCTTGTTCGGCTGCTTGCGGGGCCCGAGCTTGCCAGGTCTAGTGCCTTCTGAAGTGCTCTCAGTTTTGTATATTCTTTTGTCAGCACATTTATATGCACTGGTGGCGACCTTTGATGCCCAGTGTATGTAATCCGCGGTCATGTTGCACTTTATTATCACCGGTAGCGAACTTTGATTCCCAGTGGATGTAATATGTCGTAATTTCTTTGTTGTATAGTCTAGGTTTATTCTTTGATCGGTATGCTGTAATTTAGGCCGGAAGGTTCAGTGGATCTCAGTGTTGTCGGTCTTCAGGCCGGCCCGTTACTCATATGGGCCAAAACGTGGGCCTATAATCATCTTGGGCCATTAGCAGGTCTAAACCTATAGTAGTTTCCCGCCTTTAACAGGTCATGGGCTACATATTTACTGTAGTGACACTAGGCTTCCTACAGGCCGTAGAAACAATGGGCTTTCTACGGTCCGTAGAAACAATGGGCCTTCTACGGGCCGTAGAAACAATGGGCCTTCTACGGGCCGTATCATCAATGGGCCTTAGACGGGCTGTATGATCGATTGGCCAAACATGGGCCAAAAACAGACCGCATTATGGTCGTAAACGGTCTAGAGTTGGAGTCATCCGTTCATGGGCCGACCATAACGGGCCGTCATTAATAGGCCGTATTTGATGACGCTATGAAAATGGCCCAACGTATTAACGGGCCACAAACGGGCCGACTGTAACCACAGGCTGAATTTGGCCCACAAGCAGAAAATGGCAGTAACGGGCCATAAGTAACCGAATGCTGGAAATGAGCCCAAGAATAAATGGGCCCTGAGAAGGCCGAAAGATAACATGGGCTGCAAACGGCCCAATGGATTAATGGACCGTTAATGGGTATAAAGTGATACACTGTTCATTACGGGCCAGTTTCACCACGGGCCGTTAAAGGGCCAAGAGTTACAAAGGGCCTCATATGGGCCAAAAGACGTCATGGGCCATACATGGGCCGAAACTTAAAATGGGTTGGAATCATATTGGACGGCCCAGATGACGCTACTGGGCCTAATTCGGATAGGTCGTAACGGGCCCTGGGTTAGCGGGCTGTAAATGGGCTATATGCGAACAGGCCGTTAACAGGCTTTCCGTGGGCCGGCCCGCCACCTTTTGACCAAGTCAAACGGGTCGGCCTTTTCACAGGAATGGGCCTCTGTTCGGCCATGCCACGTGTCGACGTATCATAGGCGCCTTCGGTCCAATGAGTGGATGACATCTGTCCCAACGGTGAGCCGACACGTGTTTCCTCCAGCCAATGATGATTTTACACGTGGAAAATCCCCATTGGTCGGGGCTGTTAGCGGGTTATCGGATCCAAAACCGGACCCGATAGCTTAACGGCATTCCGTTATGGTGGATGCCACGTGTCGGTCACCCTTGACGAAAGCACTTCTGTGACGCGCGATTTATCGTCATGGAAGTGGACACTTCCGTGATGATAATTTTGGTAATGTCATGGAACACTTCTACGACAGCACAGGTATGACTATCTTGATTCTGTCATAAAATTGTCATGGATGTACATGCATGACAAAAAATGCGACCTACTGTGACAAACACGTATCATCACGGAAGTGTATTTTTTGTAGTGGTTGGAACGGTTCTGGCTGCTGCTTCCTCCATTCCCATTCCCATTCCCATTCTTGGGGCCACTATGATTATGCGAACTTCCTCCATTGTGAGTGTGGCCTCCATGATTGTGGTGGGTGTGTCCTCCCGAGTTCGGGGTAAAACGAGGTCTCTGCTGAGCTCCTGAATTGCACTTCCCTTGTCCATATTTCCTTTTGCGGCTCTCTATCTGTTGCTGCTTCCCTTCAATCATAAGAGCCCTGTCTACCAACTCCTGGTAGTTAGAAAATGTTGCCACCATCAACTGCATGCTCAACTCATCATTTAGCCCTTCCATAAACTTCTCCTGCTTCACGGCGTCTGTGGCCACATCATCCGGGGCATAGTGAGGTAACTTACTGAACTCATCCACGTACTGCCCCACAGTACGATTTCCCTGGCGTAAGTTGCGAAACTCACGCTTCTTCATGCTCATAGCTCCAATTGAGACATGTGCAGTGCGGAATGCTTGTTGAAACTGATACCGAGTGACGTTGGCTATAGGGGAAGTGGCTGTGTAATTCTCCCACCATGAGGCTGCGGTCCGTCTAGTTGATGTGGGGCAAAACGCACCTTCTCAGCATTTGTGCAACCTGCGGTGGTCAACTCCCTTCCAATCCTGTGTAGCCAGTCATCAGCAACAATCGGCTCGGTGCTACTGGAAAACACTGGCGGATTTAACCTCAGAAAACGGGCTAAGTTGTCAACTGGAGGTGGTGGCAGTGGATTGTTGTTGTTGTTGTTGTTGCTGCTGCTGCCTTGGTTCTGGACTAGAAGCTGCATCAAGGCATTCTGCTGTTGGATCAACTAAGTGAGCTCCGGTGGGAAAACAAATCCGGTGTCACGTCTCGGAGGCATCTGATGGGTTTAGAGGGGAGAGATTAGAATAGAATGAGGTCTAAAGAGAAAACACTACCCATATGCACATGAGACAAACGCATTCATTCACACCACTCAATTCAAACAAGGGCATACAAACAATCTAACTACCGTTACAAAATACTCAGACTACTACTATATACATGGGGGAAATACTACTGATAATGTGGGGGTCATCTAGAAATTTTGATCGGTGGAAGACTCCATGATATCCGCTCCAGCTTCGTCTTCGTAATCATCATCACTACTGTCGGGGTCGGAGTCGGTGTCGTCGATGATGATGTAGTCCTCGGGATGGTCGTCATCTCCTCCTGGTGCGGGGTCTCCCATGAATACTCCTAGCTTCCTCGTCAGGTCTTCATTCTTTTCTACTAGCACTGCGATTTCCTCCTCGTATCTGTCGCGTGTTGACTTGAGTTCCTCTTCAAGCTCCATGTTCCTGGTCATGACCTTCTTCAGATCTATCATGCTTGCACACATTTGGTTCTCCTGGCGACGAATGTGCTGGTTTAACTCCTGGATGAAAGCTGTAATGGACTTGTCCCTCCTGGTGCTGATCATCTCCCATTGCTCATCTCGGCGCCCACATATCTGGTAGATGGTGTCCTTAAGATCCTTGTGATAAACTTCGCTGATGCGTCCCATGGCGATGTGGGCTGCCATGCTCTTTCCTAGACTCCAGGTTGGTGCATCAAAGGAAAACTCTATGGGCTCAGTAACTGGCGTGAATGTCCTTCCTGGAACATGAACTTGAATCATCCAATGCTCCTCTTCTGGTAAAGTGGCAGTGTAGGCCCCGGTGAAGCTTGGTATTCTGATGTTCAGGTACCTAGTGACTTCCTTCAAGTGTCGTCCAAATGGTGTGTCTTCATCCGGTTGTGCAAACTTGTTCCTTGGGTCTGCCATCTATAGAGTGGAAATGGAGAGGAGTCAGAAATGAGTAGAGAAGAGTGACCTATGGCTTATCTTAGTGGTCGTGTCCTACAATCAGCGTGTGCTCTGGTACCATCTTGTAGCGATCCGACCTCAGGAGCTAATAAAATATTGTGCACACGGTTAGAAAGAAAACAACGTGTGAGATGTAAAAACAGAACTGACGGTCATGGAACTTTGCAAACGGTTCTGGCAGTAAAAAGCGCTTGTGATGGATAGCCCAATGCCACACAGTTTTCTTCATCAAATCATGTGTGATGTAGTTGATAAAAGCAAACAGTTAACCAAGGCAGCGCGTGTCTGATAGTTACACCTTTCACACACGAGCCTATACATAAAACTGTGTGGGGTGTACATACGAATGGAAACATTTTCCCTGGATTGACTGTGTGGGATGTACATAAGAACGGAAACGTATTCCTTGGATTGACTGTGTGTGATATACATACGAACGGAAATGTTTTACTGGGATTCATCGTGTGGGATGTACATACGAACGTAAATGATTGGGTTTCGATGCCTCGCCGATCGCACATGAGCTCATTTTGCCCCAGCCTGTGTCCCAGGAGGGCCTATCCCCGACGGTTTCTGGGTCGTGTGGGAAGGATGTAGCGATCCGACCTCAGACGATCAAATCTCTGTGCATAAGTGTCATCATTGGATCGGTAATGCTGACACACACAGTACTCGAAGGATTTATAACAGAGTGCAATCACACACTTATTACATCAAATGTCTCAATAGAGAACTTACTACAATGATATGGCTTAAGGCCATCTAAAAGATAACTGCGGAAGCATCAAAGATAAATGAGTCCATCAACTCCAACGGCATAGCTGAGTGCACGACAACGACTTAGTGCACCTTACTCTTCATCTGAAAAGTCTGCAACATAATACGTTGCAGCCCGGAAACGGGTCAGCACATGGAATATGCTGGCGAAATAACACTGTAGAGCAATGAACAAAATACATGCTAACACTACATGCATATATGGCTGGTGGAGGCTCTATGGTTATCATGTTTTTGCGAAAAGCCAATTTTTCCCTACAACAAAGGAATATATTTTGTTTAACTATCATGGTAGTTGATAAACATTGAGAAGATTCCTCCAACTCAATCCCAATTAAATAGTATTAATAACCCAACAAATTAAATTAACAGTGATGAGATCAAATCAATAATTCAAGTACCAGATACTCAAGATGTCCATAACCGGGGACACGGCTAACCATGACTAGTTTGTACACACTGTAGAGTTTTGCGCACTTTTCCCCACAAGATTCAATCTCCTCTGTTGTATTTCTCGCACTACATGATGTTTGAGAAACGGATGACCGAGACAGAGTCTTTCTGAAGAGGTCCTCTTAACCGATAGATAGGCCGGTACACCTACAATCCCCTACATCTGCTAGCCCATCATGGAAAGATTTCCCACAACTTACTCAACTATGCCAGAGCCCATAATGGCTTGTGGCTACACACGGAAGTTTCTAGCATGAGTAATCTTATGATCCCTTTGAGCCTGGGTGGCGAACCATAGGATGATCACACGGGTACTCCGAGATATCCCAGGACAGCGCTGGATTGCTCTAGGTGCCCAGACAACCACTGGGTGCTCCAGGGTGCCTCAACCAATCCAGCCAGATGTGTATTAAAGTAGCCACCTTAAGTTAAACATTAATTAACAGCTCTCGCATCTGTCATGGATACACTCAACCAATCCACGTCTTCGAGCATAGCATAGCAGTATAAGCATAACGTAGAAGTAACTCCCAGGGTTTGATGTAAAAAGGGCAATAGGTTCTACCTCATCAACTACATCCCAAAACCACATGTTAAACAGATCCTACTCATGCAATGTTTGAGGATTAGACTAATCCATAAAAACTGGGTAATAAAGGGGTATGATCAAAGTGTTACTTGCCTTGTTGATGATCTGCAAACCCTAGAGACTCGTAGTAGCACGCTTCGCACTCCGGAAATTCTATCGCAAACAAACAATAGCATACGTAAGCACTCAAGCATAGATGCAAGGGTAAAACTCCAATAAAGAGATCCAAACTGAAAGTTCAACTGAAGAGCTTCGATTTGCAAAAAGAATCAATCGAATCGGAGCTACGAAACTGAAACTATGATCAAAAGAAGTTTGAATTCAAATCTGCTTGAATCCAAATTTTAAATTGTAAAAATCATGTTCAAGTTGATTAACTGGAAAGAGGGGTTCGAGACGAAGATTTTGGCGTTGGTTTCACTGGATTTGGACGAACGGTTGAAAAGTTGCGAGGGTTTGAAGATCAGGGGCTAATCTATGATAAAAATAATCGCGGATAGGTCCCTGGCCGAAAATAGAATAAAAATAAAAGACTAACGAATGAACGTTCGTTATTAGAGACGAACGAACGAATGCGTTCGCGAACAGAGGCGTTCAGGCGAACGTTCGCTAAATAGAGCCGATCGGAGAAAACCGAGAAAACCGATCTAAAAAACCTAATTAGATCTAGGGTTTACCGATGTAAACCGGACAAAAACCGGTCGGCAGCGACGGCAGCGGGCGGCGGCGGCGGGGGCGGCGCGCAGCACGAGCGCGGGCGGCGGCTAGCGCGGGCGGCGGGTGCGGCTTGCGGCGGCGGGGCGAAGTGGGGAGGAGAGGCGGCGGGGCGGCGACTTATAAGGGGGTGGGGGCGGCACAGTGGCTTGGGAAGGGGCCGGCCCGGGGAGGAGTCCGGCTCGGACTCCCCTCGGCGTTCGTACGCGGCACGGCGTCGAGGAAGGCGGCGCGGTGCGGGAGTGGGCCGGCTGGGTTTCGGCACAGTTGGTCCGGGAATTTTTCTTAAAATAAATTCCACCAAAAACAAAAATCCTAATAAAATAAAAAAATTCTAAAAATGCCAAAAACAATTTTCACTGTCTAAATAAAATATTTAGAACAAAGGGAACATTTTTCTGGCCTAAAAATGCAATTTTGAAAAATGCATATTTTTCTAATTCGAATAAAATAGCAAATAAAATCCAAATAAAATATTTATTTGATTTTTTAAAAATTTCCTCCAATATTCCTCTCTTTTGAAGAAGTCATATTATCTTCTCTCTTTTATTTTTTTAATATTGGAAATAATTGGAAAGAAAATATATTAAAACCAAAATGATCCTCTTTACAAATTTGAGAAAATTCAAATATGAAAATAAATGAAATTCCCAACTCTCTCCTTGGGTCCTTGAGTTGCTTAGAATTTCTAGGACCAAAACCAAAATGCAAATAAAATATGATATGCATATGATGACCTATGTATAACATTTTGGGATGTTACAAAGGACCCCCCCCCCCCTATCGCCCACGCTCACTTGGCGACGGTTCCAAATGCCGTCGCGAAAAGGGGTTAAAAATCGTTTGTATAGCACCGACGCGCACTAGTGAGTGATCCGCACAGGGCTTCGCCTAAGCACTACGAAAATATGACCGGAGGTGTAAACTGTGGAGGGGGGCGCCGCACATGGCTAATAGATGTTTGTGTGTCCTCTAGGCACCCCCCCTCGCCACATATATATAGGTTGGAGTGGGGAAGAAGCAGCCAGGGGGGCGCCCAAGTAGGTCGAGTCCTACTTGGGCTCCCACCCCAATTAGCCCCCCCCCTCCTTGTTTTGGCACTAGGAGAAGGAAGCAGGAGGTACCCCCCCCTTTCCTTTCTCCGTTGAGAAGGGGAAGGAAAGAGGGGCTAGCCCTCCTCCCTTGCCTTCCCTAGGGCTGGCCGGCCTGGTGGAGGGGCACACTGATACGTCCATTTTGCATCATGTTTTCTTACTGTTATTTATAATGTTTTTATCCATAATAATGCTTTTTGGAGTAATTCTAATGCCTTTTCTCTCATAATTTGCAAGGTACACACCAAGCGGGAGAATTCAGGCAATTGGAAATCTGGACCTGAAAAAACTACGTCAGGCTACCTATTTTGCACAACTCCAACTGAGCTGGAACTCCACGGAGATCTTTTATGGAATATATAATAAATATTGGAGCAAATAACTACCAGAGGGGGCCCACCAGGTGGGCACAACCCACCTGGGCGCGCCCTGGTGAGTTGTGCCCTCCTCGGCCCACCTCCGGTGCCCATCTTCTGGTATATAGGTCATTTTGACCTATAAAAAATAAGGAGAAGGCTTTCGGAATAGAGCGCAGCCGTCTCGAGACGGAACTTGGGCAGGAGCACTTTTTCCCTCCGGCGGAGCGATTCCGCCGGGGGAACTTCCCTCCCGGAGGGGGAAATCATCGTCATCATCATCACCAACAACTCTCCCATCTTGGGGAGGGAAATCTCCATCAACATCTTCAACAGCACCATCTCATCTCAAACCCTAGTTCATCTCTTGAATTCAATCTTGTTACCGGAACTATAGATTGGTGCTTGTGGGTGACTAGTAGTGTTGATTACATCTTGTAGTTGATTACTATATGGTTTATTTGGTGGAAGATTATATGTTCAGATCCCTTATGCTATTTAATACTCCTCTGATCATGAACATGTTTATCATTTGTGAGTAGTTACTTTTGTTCTTGAGGTCACGGGAGAAATTATGTTGCAAGTAATCATGTGAATTTGATATGTGTTCAATATTTTGATAGTATGTATGTTGTGATTACCTTAGTGGTGTCATGTGAACGTCGACTACATGAAACTTCACCATATTTGGGCCTAAGGGAATGCATTGTGGAGTAGCAGTTAGATGATCGGTTGCGAGAGTCACAGAAGCATAAACCCCAATTTATGCGCTATTCCGTAAGGGACCGATTGGATCCAAGAGTTTAATGCTATGGTTAGAATTTATTCTTAATACTTTTCTCGTAGTTGTGGATGCTTGCGGGAGGGTTAATCATAAGTAGGAGGATTTTGCAAGTAAGAACAGCACCTAAGCACTGGTGCACCCACATATCAAATTATCAAAGTAGCGAACACAAATCAAACCAACATGAAGAAAGTGACTAGAGGAAATTCCCGTGTGCCATCAAGAACACTTTGCTTATCATAAGAGACCTTTTTGGCCTGTCCTTTGCCTCAAAAGGATTGGGCTATCTTGCTGCATACTTGTTACTATTATCATTACTTGCTCGTTACAACTTATCTTGCTATCAAACTACTCTGCTTTTTACAATTTCAGCACTTGCAGACATTACCTTACTGAAAACTACTTGTCATTTCCTTCTGCTCCTCGTTGGGTTCGACACTCTTACTTATCGAAAAGAGCTACAATTGATCCCCTATACTTGTGGGTCATCACGCACCAGCCCCCTGTGGGCTGGTCTGTCCCTCCCTAGGCCCATTGAGCCCATATACCATGCCGGGGGTTGCCCGGAACCCCTTCCGGTGACCCGATATGTACCCGGTGCCTCCGGAACACTTTCGGTGTCCAAATACTATCGTCCTATATATGAATATTTACCTCTCGACCATTTCGAGACTCCTCGTCATGTCCGTGATCTCATCCGGGACTCCGAACAACATTCGGTCACCAAATCACATAACTCATATAATACAAATCGTCATCGAACGTTAAGCGTGCGGACCCTACGGGTTTGAGAACTATGTAAACATGACCGAGACACCTCTCCGGCCATAAACAATAGCAGAACCTGGATGCTCATATTGGTTCCCACATATTCTATGAAGATCTTTATCGGTCATACAGTAATGACAACATATGTTATTCCCTTTGTCATCGGTATGTTACTTGCCCGAGATTCGATCGTCGGTATCTTCATACCTAGTTCAATCTCGTTACCGGCAAGTCTCTTTACTCGTTCCGTAATGAATCATCCCTCAACTAACTCATTAGTCACATTGCTATCAAGGCTTATCATGATGTGCATTGCCGAGAGGGCCCAGAGATACCTCTCCGATACTCGTAGTGACAAATCCGAATCTCGATCTATGCCAGCCCAACAAACACCTTCGGAGATACCTATAGAGCATCTTTGTAATCACCCAGTTACATTGTGACGTTTGATAGCACACAAGGTATTCCTCCGGTATTCGGGAGTTGCATAATCTCACAGTCGAAGGAATATGTATTTGACATGAAGAAAGCAATAGCAACAAAACTTAACGATCAACATGCTAAGCTAACAGATGGGTCTTGTCCATCACATCATTCTCCTAATGATGTGACCCCGTTCATCACATGACAACACATATCTATGGCTAGGAAAATTAACCATCTTTGATTAACGAGCTAGTCTAGTAGAGGCTTACCAGGGACACTGTGTTTTGTCTATGTATCCACACATGTATCAAGTTCCCGGTTAATACAATTCTAGCATGAATAATAAACATTTATAATGATATAAGGAAATATAAATAACAACTTTATTATTGCCTCTAGGGCATATTTCCTTCAGTGGTATCCTCAGATGAGGAATTTGTGACCACAGAGACAGTTGAAGAATTTGCAGCAATAGAAGCATTTGAACTTTCAGGTGAAGAATTAGCAGATTCTCGTTCAATGCATTTCAAATATGGTGGAATGAATTCGTCCTGAGCGGAACCGATCTGTTGAGCAAGCAATGAATCACGCTCCTTCTGAAGATCTTCATAACTCACCCTTAGCTTCTTAAGATCTTGCTTTCTTTGAAGAAATTCATAAGAAAGTTTCTCATGATCAGCTAAGAGAATGTTATGATGACTCTGAAGGTTATCAAACTTAGTCTTAAGTCTCTGAAGATTTTCAGTCAGAGTTTGAGTTTGATCCATTTCTTCACCCAACAGGTCATCGCTTTTGTCTAGCATATTTTGAACCTTTTCAAAAGCCTTTTGTTGTTTTACAGCAATCTTAGCAAGCTTGGAATAGCTAGGTTTGAGATTTTCATCAGATTCATCCTCACTTGATTCGGAGGAGGGATATTTGAGTACCTTGGCACCTTTTGCCATGAAGCAATAGGTGGGAGCGTAGTCATCGTCGCCGTCGTCAGCAGTGTTGGGGAAGTCATTTTCCTCAGAGTTGAAGATGGACTTGCTGACGAAAGCCGTAGCGAGGGCTAGGCTCGCCACACCAGAGTCCGACTCCTCAGATTCCTCCACTTCCTCATTTTCCTCAGATTCAGCTTCAGAGTCCATTTCCTTGCCAATGAATGCCCGAGCCTTTTTGGAACTGCTCTTCTTCTGAGATGAATACTTTGAAGATTTGGTCGATGAGGAATTTGAAGAGTTCTTCTTCTTCTTCGAGTCATCAGAACTATCATCCTTGTACTTATTCTTCTTTGCTTCCTTCGCCCACTGAGGACAAACAGTAATGTAGTGGCCAGGTTTCTTGCGTTTGTGGCAAGTCCTCTTCTTGAAATTGCGGGATGAGGAATCTGATCTCATGTCATCACTTATTGAAGATTTTCCAAAGCGACCACGCCTTGAGAACTTCTGGAATTTCCTCACCAGAGATCATTGTCAATTGCCTCAAGATGCATGCGCATCTTATTCTTCCAGTAGGGGTAGTCTGTCCCATCGAAGGTAGGACACCCAGCCGAGACCTTGATCATGCATGCAGTCAACATAACTAAAACTCCAGGTGGTTAAACCAAAATCACACAGAACAAGGGAGTACCTTGTTCTGGTACCAATTGAATGTGCGTTATATCGACTAGAGGGGGGTGAATAGGCAATTTTTACAAATTCTTCACTAAGGAAATTCAACTTGAGGAATTTCCTAAGTCATGAACTACTTGCGGTGGAATAAGTACTCGGGTGCATGCATAACAGAGCAGTAGCATAGTCATCATGATGAAATGAAACATACACAAAGTACAAGTAGCGTGTAAATAGGATAAGCAGGTTGAAGACAAAGTGACTGAAGAATTAGGATGGAGGAAATTGAGAAAGTCTTCAGTCAAAGTCTTCAAGCAGTAACGATCACTTTCATCAACACATGAACGAGGAAATGAAAGGGTTGAGGAAATAGAACCAGTAGCTTGGTGAAGACGATGATTTGGTAGACCAGTTCCAACTGCTATGACAGTCGTACGTCTAGTTGGAGCGGCTAGGTATTTAAACCCGAGGACACACAGTCCTTACTGTATTCTCCTTGAGCTAAGATCACACAGACCTCGCCCAATCACTCGTGGTAAGTCTTCAGGTGACTTCCAAACCTTCACAGACTCGGTCAGTCGGCGATCCACAATTTCCTCTTGGATGCTCTAGACCATGACGCTAACCGTCTGGAGGATGCACAGTCCTCAAAGGTAACAAGCGTCGGTTCCACACAGGAACAATCTCTTCAGTGATGCTCAATCACTTTGGGTTTGTAGGTGTTTGGGTTCGGGTTTTCCTCACTGATGATTTTCGCTCAAACTCCTCGGAGGATGGGATCCTCTCAATGACAAGTGCCAGTTCCTCTTGGAGCAGCCAACCAACTAGTGGTTGTAGGGGGCGACTATTTATAGCCTAGGGAGCAGCCCGACATGATAAGACATAAATGCCCTTCAATGATATGACCGTTAGGTGGGTAGATATTTTGGGACAGCTGGCGCGTAGCACAGCAACGGTCGGAAATTTGAGTATCAAATTCCTCATGGCTATCATGTTCCTCACTT
Organism: Aegilops tauschii subsp. strangulata; assembly: GCF_002575655.3. Classification (NCBI taxonomy): domain Eukaryota; kingdom Viridiplantae; phylum Streptophyta; class Magnoliopsida; order Poales; family Poaceae; genus Aegilops; species Aegilops tauschii. Next base: position 389,532,737 of record NC_053036.3, on the reverse strand, counting down.
CTGTTTACTGACGATTGTATGGTCTTTATGAAAACTGGCAAATGAAGTGCCCATCGCCTCAATGAAATACTAGAAATCTATAGTAGGGGATCGGGGCAAAGAGTTAATAAGCAGAAGAGTTCTACATTTTTCAGTCCTAATTGCCCCTTACCAGCCAGGGGAGTTTTGAGGAATATCTTGCAGATTGAGAGAGAGCGCTCTCTGAAAAATACCTTGGGCTTCCTATGACGACTGGACGCCTCACTGATCATCAATTTGAGCATTTGATTGAAAAAGGCGAGGTCCAGAGTCAAAGGGTGGGGTGAGCGTTTGATGTCTTATGCTGCGAAAGAAGTTATCCTCAAATCAGTGGTCCAAGCACTAGCAGCCCACTCAATGAGTTGTTTTAAGTTCTCCAAGGGGTTATGCTCCAAATTCACGACAATCATGTCAAAATTCTGGTGGGCCGGATCACTAGACAAAGGGGAATGCATTGGCAATCTTGGGACAAACTTGTTGTCCCAAAAAATCATGCAGGAATGGGATTTCGTGATCTCCCTTCTTTCAATGATGCAATGCTTGGGAAACAAACCTGGAGGTTACTTGAAAACCCAACAAGTCTCTGTGCCCGAGTTTTGAAGGAAAGATACTTCCTAACACCGATTTCCTATCAGTCGGGTGCCTAAAAAGTGCCTTCCACACTTGGAGGGCGATCATATGTGGTCGTGTTGTGCTTCAGCAAGGCCTCATCAAACGGATCGGTAATGGACAAGATACTAGCATTTGTACTGATCGATGGATCATTGATACTCTAACTGTTAGAACTATGGGTCGATTATCGGACCTTCTGGTTGATTGGGTGTGGGGGAACTCATTGACACTCATACCGGTGAATGGGATGAACAACTTGTTAGACACGTTCTATTACCACCGGATGCACATGCGGTTTTGGCTATGCCTCGCCCACGTCATGGTGGCGAGGAATTTTGGGCCTGGTCAGGTAGTGATCAAGTTGCTATTCGGTGAGGTCGGCCTATAGACTGCTGGTAGAATACAATCATAATGATGAATCTTGCGCCAGTAGACCCAAGTGGTATATGGCGTGCCCTATGGAAGCTAAATGCACTGCCCAAAATCAGAATTTTCTGGTGGTGGGTACTCAGGGGGTCTCCTTCCTTCTCTGGAAACCCTCACACATCGCCATATCGCGGACAATGCAACATGCAAACTCTGTGGTTTTGTCGAACAAAGTCTCTACAATGTGTTGATCACATGTGATCATTACAAGCAATTTTGGGTAGCACTGTTCGAGCGAACATGACTGAAACCCCCGCACCTATATCCTCTGACATGGGCAGGTGATGTCATTTTACCAGACACTATCAAGATGGAGGACGCAGTGATCTTTGTCACAATCATGTGGTGCATCTGGTCTAGCACGAATATATTTACTCATGGAGAGAAAAAGATCCAGTCGCTGAGATCGATGGAACTAGTTGATGAACTGGTAGGGGTGCTTGAGCTACCCCTAAGTCAAGTTGCTCCTAAGGAGAACAATGGCCCGTAGAGCTGGCACCCTCCCACGGCTGCCTGGGTAGCTGTTAACTCCGACGGGGTAATTGATGCATGTAAATGGCTGGCTGGCTCGGCCTACATTATTAGCGATCACCAAGGGGTGTTATTAGAAGCCAGACTGAAGAAATATAAGGGCATTGAGGACCCTTTCCTGAGAGAGGTATTGGCATGCCGAGATGGTGTAGAAGCTGCGATGAGAAGAGGACATCAATATGTTATGGTCCAGGTGGACTACTCTACAGTTGCAGATTTGTGCATGAGCCGAATCAAACTCGGGTCAATGGTGCACATATCATGATGGAAATTAGACGGATGATCGAACCATTCCAGGGTTTCAAATTTCTTTGGACTCCTCGCGGCGCGGGCTGGGCGCACATCTATGCGGAAAATAAGCTCTTAGCAATTTTCATGTTCTTGCTTTGATGCAATTCCTGAATTCCCGACTAGAATTCTTCAGCCATATTGTAATCTCTTGTCAGTTTAATAAAGCGAGGGATTTACTTCAAAAAAAAAGATATTTGTAATCCTAAAAGATATGTGGTTCGTAGCCTCAACGTGGAGTAGGATAGTGCCAACTATTTGAACTATGAGAAAAATCTTCGTCTTGCATCTACGTGTTTGCTTTTGCCTAATTTAAGTTTACTTATGCAAGTGTTGTCTTTCATGGTGTCATAGTGAGAAATAAGAGGTTTGTCAATTATTTGAAATTCAGAGAAAGTGTCAACCAAGTTGTTATCATTAGATCTCGAGTCAAATAGACCAAAACTCTCCCAATGTCTTCATGCCCAAAATCACAGCCCCCTCGAGTGTGTTTGTCTCAGCTCTCTAGTCCTTCCCCTCTTTCGCGCATGCGTCATCGCCTTTCACCTCACCAGTGATATCTTCATGACTGGTCCTCCCGCTTTTGACCCCATCTGCAAGCGGATCCATGTTCCATCGTTGGTGTCGCTATCGTGCCACCTCGCCATCACACCCCTCCTCCCCCTCCACTGCGCAATGTCAACCCTCCAACTAGACCGTTGCATCGTCATTGCCTCTACCTCAAACGACAACCTTGCGTTTGCTTTGTTGGCATGGACGCTGCAGTTCGTCCCACACATTCGCCTAATCTCCTCTACAACTAGTCACATATTGCAAAGAGAATTGCATGGCTAGAAAGTTAACTTAATTTTGCAAAAATAATAACTGAAACTTTTTTAGATTGAAACAAAATAAAAGGCTTGTATGGGCACATACAACCACACGATCCCGCGTGAACCAACCTGTGGTTGGATAGTTAGGAGGATAATGGTATCCCCAGCCCACCAGACGTATGTGGTGACTTTATCAATCACAAGATTATATTGCTGAAAAAGGCTGAACGCCCCGATTTATAGGTACATCAACCACAACCAATGAGCAACATCCAACCGAAAAACAAAGATCCATATAAACGATGAAAAGGAAAAAAAAAGTACAGTACAAGCTGAGGCAATAGCAAACAAGCCCACAAATAAAAGTGTATGCGCGTGTATATGAGCGTCTGTGTCTGTATTGTGTTAAAAAAAATCACAGGAGCCGCAAAGAACGATGAACTTTTTTTATAAGAATATAGAAAAACCATGAACTACATGAATAAAATTAAGCGCGGGAACTTGAAGCGCAGATCAGATCGCAGCAGAGTACAAAATGCTGCATGGGCTCCGCTCCCCGCGGCCCCGGCGATGGCACGGGCTCCTCTTGCCGCCCAGGCCAGTGCTATGCGTGCCACCCCACCGCCACCGCCCTGGGCTCCCCTGCCCCCGTATTTGGGGTGGGCGCATCTTTGACCAAAGCTAAAGGTAGCGTTGCCTCCTCGTCAATCCCCAGATCCTGTTTCACGCACACTGCAGATGCCGGAGAACATTAGCGCTGTAGTTTGTTTACCCATCACGTACACCGGTACACGTACGCGCGTGGACAACTCCAACGCTAGCATCCAAGGTCTCCGTGGCCGGACCACCTGCAGGTCAGGCGCGCGCGCGTCGGTCGATCTCGATCCCGTTGTTTAAGACTGTACACACTGTGACTGTGAAAGCCGCTCGCGCTCGCAGCGCCCGCCAAGTGTGTACCTGGTAGCTAGGGTACAAATTGACCCACTCGGTTTTGACTTTGTGGGAAGATTCCCACGGCACCACGCATAGCATATTGGCGTGGCATGCCATGGCGCACTACGTAGTCGCACCTGCTTTCGCATGTGGCCGGCCTCCCGCCTTTTCCGGTTGCTCCGGCTCATCAGTCCCCGAGTCCAGGGTAGTGTAGACGGAATACTGTTGCACAGAGGCAGCCTTAAGATGCCGTTCACATAGGCAGTGTGCTTAAGTAAGCTAGCTATAAGGAGGTGTGTGGGTCTATGTGTGCATGAACCTGGGGCACCCGACGCATCCGGCCCTGGGCCCTCACGTGGCTATCGATGGTCGGCTTTTAGTTTTTGAGAGAGAATCAGAGGATTTGGTCGGTTTTTCTGATAAGCTGGTGGGTGAATCTACACTGTCGGCTATTACAGGCAACCCTATGTGATGCATTCTGTGTCATATAGCCGGCCTTACGCACATGAATTGGTGAGCGACCGATAATCTGAGCCGGCCCGTTATTTTTAGGGGAGGAAAACCACTGCTACGGTAATTGTGTCGGAACGCTAAGGTGTCCAGTCGCTACAGTACCAACCGGGAGTCCCTACCTGACGCTCGCTAGCGTCAAAAGGACGAGCTTTCGCGCAGGCGCGAACTGAATGGGCCGGTCCATTCGATGGCGTCATAGCGAAGGGCTGCTAAAAATAAGAGAACAAAAAATGCTCTTCCATGGATTATAACTCATAACCTGGCAACGACGAGTAAGCGTTCTTCACCAGTTGAGCTGCTAATTTTTTGTGGTTAGTTGATCGCGCAAATTTCTTTGAACTCCATGCCGTGACAGATTAAGAAAAAAAATACAAAAAAATTCACCCATTGAACATTTTTGTAAATATACGATGTTCAATTTTTAAATAGATAAAGAACATTTTTGGATACATTCTGAACAGTTTTGAAATACATATTGAATATTTTTGTGATATACACTGAATATTTTGTCAAATATACATTAAATATTTTTTTTGTAAATATATGATGAACATTTTTTAACTACACATTGAACATTTTTGTGATATAAGCTGAACAATATTGAAATAGACATTGAAATTTTTTGATATATGTTGAACAATTTTTATATATACATTGTACATTTTTGTAATATACGCTGAACAATTGTGAATTTTTTATAATTTTTTCTAAATTGTGGGAAAAAATTAAATCATGAACAAAATTTGGAATTTCGAACATTTCTTAAAACAAAGAATAAAAATAAAAACGAAAAAGGATAAAATAAAAAGAAAGGAAAAAATTTAATAAGAAAACAGAAACAGAAAAAATAGAAAAAAACATGAAAAACCAAAAATCAGTAAAAGAAATAAAATCATGAAAAACAAACCGGTCGAGGGAATCCTCTAGAAGGTTCCCAAAACCGTTTGCCTGGCCCTGCTTCAACGCCCGAAATGGGACAGCTCGTACGCACTGCACGCACGTGCGATTCAGCAGAAGCGCAGCAGAGGGACGCATGCGGGCCCTTCCTCCCCCAAGCTTCAATCACAAATCCTCACGATGTTGATTACATTAATCCAGGAGCAACTAGTTAACGAGCGCTCCTTCGGGATAATACATTTTTTATTAAATTACACAAATATTACGCTGAAAAAAGAATTTTTAAAAATAATACACCGTCGGCCCGCTGCACGCCGACTGAGCCTAGTCAGCCCAAAGCAGGCCGACTGGTGGCCCATCAGCTTGCTGCTGGCCGATTGGGCTGTCGGCCACCAGATCAAGTCCAGTCGGCCTGCAGTTGGCCGACAGGGTCCAGTCGGCCTGTAGTTGGCCGATAGGCCTGCAGTGGGCCGACAAGGACTAATTGGCCTGCTGTGGGCCGACTGGTGCATGCCACCATTTTTTTTCCGAACGATCCCTGTTTTTTTTGTAAAACTATGACGTATTCCGCACAACCCTTTCCCGCCATATGTTCGCGCCAACTATTTCCCGCCACCCGTTTCCCGCCACCCATTTACCGCCAACCCTTTCCCGCCATACCGTAGTCGTTCTTTCCCGCCATTTTCTCCTCTCTACCTATGAAACCCCCTTCAGACGGAGGTGGATAAGCATTGCAGTGTAGTGTAGTTGAGATGCCCCATTATCCTTTCGATCGTAGTTTTCACCCTGGGATGAGCAGGACTCTTCTGAGGCTAGCTACCGATTTCAGGATGGATAATAGGATAGTTTCATGGGACGAACTCACCGGTAGTGACACCATAATGAATGAGTTGGCTCACCAATTACGTAGGTCTGGGTGGCCTGAAAGGACCTATGAGGAGGTAAGTAAAGAACTTCTTAGGTTGCATGACAGGTGGAAGAAGGTAGTGGTGCCGAAGAGTGAAACTTTCAGAAAGATTGCAGCAAATAATCCATGTTTATGGACTGAGGAGAGCGAGGACGAAGATGATATCTTCATGCCGCCGCTTCCGGGTTCTGCATTGTCGAAGGGCAAGAGTTCTTCATCATCGAAGGGCAAGGTTTCTGCATCGTCGAAGGGCAAGAGTTCTTCATCGTCGAAGGGCAAGAGTTCTGCATCGATCGAGGATGACGATGATGACTTCATGTAGTTTTTATGCTGTATGTTGTGAGTTCAGTTACGTACCATTTAATTTAGATGTAGTTCTATCTAGTTGTTTGTAATGTCTCGTTGTATGAATATTATGTTCTATCTAAATATGATCTTATAGTTCGGATAACAGAATACTAAAATAGAGTAGGCATATGTCTCGTACATAAGTACATAGTCATTTGTCTCATACATAGAATAGACATAAGTCTCACACAGAAATAGATGGTAATGTCTCTACTGATAGATAGAAGCGTCAGTGACGACGTCTGGCCTGGCGGGGAGGCGGATCTGGAAGCGGCGACCATCCCAACTTGTCGGGTGCCCTAATGTGACGAGGAGGAATCTCAGACTCTCCCTGGTCATGTTGTGTATCCTGTGTGGGTCCTGGTGGAGGAGTCGAAAACATGTTCATCCACTGGGTGTGCTGCGACATCTGAGCCTGTATGTTCTCCTCGGGATGTTGATCACTCCCCCACGTATCATGTGATGCCGACATAGACGCCTGATATCCGTAGGCTCCTACGCGATGGAACGTTTCCTCATGAAGAATGAGGTCGCGTCAATTAATATTGAAAACAATAAATATGAAGACACATACCTGCTGGCTGTGACGTTTGCTCTGGCTCAAACACGAAACTGGACGAGGGACCGTGCTGCTGTGGCTGTGGAGATAACACGAAGCTCGACGAGGGACCGTGTTGCTGTGGCTGTGGAGAAAACACGAAGCTCGACGTGGGACCATAGTGCTGCGGGTGCCACGTAGAACTGCCAGGTTGGTCAGGACGGGGTGGCCTGGTTGTCGGCTAATGTGGTAGACGTGGACGTGGTTGATGTCGGTGCATGGAATGACGCGGCTGCTCCTGCTGGTGCTGAACAACATCGGTTCTCCGGGTGCACGTGATAGCCTCGTACACAGTCCGTATCTTATTCTGAATTCTTTCCAAGAAGGGCTGTAGCACTGGATGATGCTGAAGAAGAGGTCCAGACGATAGTGATCGTCCAAAGGTGGTCACGTCGTCGTAGAGTTCGCGTGTCAAGGTAGCCTGCAAATTTCCATGACGATTAATAATGTCTGTCTCTTGCACGTCAATCCCTTCCGGGGTACGGTGCTGTGGCAAACAGACGTGAGATACATTTGTAGTAGATTGATAGATCGAACGCCAAATAAAATAAACAGAAATAAAACACAACAAGGTAGTTTTGTATTTTTGGTTTAATAGATCTGAAAATAAATGCAAGGAAAAAGTAGATCGCACAGGCAAATATATGAGAAAGAAGACCCGGGGGCCGTAGGTTTCACTAGTGGTTTCTCTCGAGAAAAATAGCAAATAGTGGGTAAACAAATTACTGTTGGGCAATTGATAGAACTTCAAATAATCATGACGATATCCAGGCAATGATCATTATATAGGCATCACGTCCAAGATCAGTAGACCGACTCCTGCCTGCATCTACTACTATTACTCCATGCATCGACCACTATCCAGCATGCATCTAGTGTATTAAGTTCATGGAAAAACGGAGTGATGCAATAAGAACGATGACATGATGTAGACAAGATCTATCTATGTAGAGATAGACCCCATCGTTTTATCCTTAGTAGCAATGATACATACGTGTCGTTTCCCTTTCTGTCACTGGGATCAAGCATCGTAAGATCGAACCCACTACAAAGCACCTCTTCCCATTGCAAGATAAATAGATCAAGTTGGCCAAACACAACCCAAATATCGGAGAATAAATACGGGGCTATAAGAGATCAAAGAAACTCAAATAACTTTCATGGATATAAAAAGATTTAACTGATCATAAACTCAAAGTTCATCAGATCCCAACAAACACATCGCAAAAGAGTTACATCATATGGATCTCCAAGAGACCATTGTATTGAGAATTCAGCGAGAGAGAGGAAGCCATCTAGCTACTAACTACGGACCCGAAGGTCTAAAAAGAACTACTCACGCATCATCGGAGAGGCACCAATGGAGGTGGTGAACCCCATCCGAGATGGTGTCTAGATTGGATCTGGTGGTTCTGGACTCTGCGGCGACTCGATCAATATTTCGTCGACTACCCTAGGGTTTCTAGAATATTGGGGTATTTATAGAGCAAAGAGGCGGTCCGGGGGCACCCGAGGTGGGCACAACCGACTAGGGCGCGCCTGGGCCTCCTGGCGCACCCTGGTGGGTTGTGCCCCCTCGGGGCACCCCCCAGGCGCAGCCAGGGCCCGTTGTGTTCCTTCTGGCCCATAAAAAATCATCGTGGAGTTTCGTGGCATTTGGACTCCGTCTGATATTGATTTCCCGTGATGTAAAAAACATGGAAAAACAACAACTGACACTAAGCACTATGTCAGTAGGTTAGTACCAAAAAATGATATAAAATGATTATAAAACATCCAAGATTGATAATATAACAGCATGGAACAATCAAAAATTATAGATACGTTGGAGACATATCATCTCCAAACCAAATATTTTAAAGTCAAGTTGTGAAAGCATACTATAACGACGAGACAATGCATTAGCAATAAATTTTTTTTACCCTTCTTGTCTTTAATGACATAAGGGAAAGTCTCAATGAATTCAACCCATTTAGCATGTCCACGGTTCAGTTTTGCTTGACTTTTAATGTGTTTCAAAGATTCATGATTAGAATGTATAACAAATTCTTTGGGCCATAAATAATGTTGCCATGTTTCTAAGGTCCGAACAAGAGCATATAATTCTTTATCATAAGTAGAATAGTTCAAACTAGGCCCACTCAATTTTTCAGAAAAGTATGCAACAGGTTTGCCATCTTGTAATAACACACCTCCTAATCCAATTCCACTAGCATCACATTCAAGCTCAAAAGTCTTATTAAAATCAGGAAGTTGGAGTAAAGGAGCATGTGTCAACTTACCTTTCAATACTGTGAAGGCTTCTTCCTGTGCGGTACCCCAAACAAAAGGCATACCCTTCTTTGTAAGCTCATTGAGAGGTGCAGCAATGATGCTAAAATCTCTCATAAAACGCCTATAGAAACCAGCGAGTCCAAGAAAACTCCTCACTTGTGTGACCGTTTTGGGCTGCGGCCAACTCTCAATAGCTTCAATCTTGGCTTTATCAACTTCAATTCCTTGTGAAGTAACAACATAGCCAAGAAAAGATACTCGGTCAGTGCAAAAGGTGCACTTCCCAAGGTTACCAAACAAACGTGCATCACGTAAAGTAATAAAAACAACACGTACATGTTCCAAATATTCCTCCAAAGATCTACTATAAATCAGTATATCATCAAAATAGACTACCACAAATCGTCCATTGAAAGCACGTAAAACTTCATTCATTAATCTCATGAAAGTACTAGGTGCATTAGTTAACCAAAAGGCATGACTAACCACTCATATAATCCAAACTTAGTTTTAAATGTTGTTTTTCATTCATCCCCCAATTTCATACGAATTTGATGGTATCCACTACGCAAATCAACTTTGGAGAATATTGTAGAGCCACTCAATTCATCAAGCATATCATCTAATATAGGAATAGGATGACGATAACGAATAGTGATATTATTAATACCTCTACAATCAACACACATACGCGATGTACCATCCTTTTTCGGCACTAGAATAATAGGAACAACACAAGGACTAAGGGATTCGCGTATATAACCTTTGTCGAGCAGCTCCTGGACTTGACGCATAATCTCCTTCATCTCCTCTGGATTGGTACGGTATGGTGCACGGTTGGGTAGCGATGCACCGGGAATTAAGTCAATCTGATGCTCAATCCCTTGAATAGGTGGTAATACCGGTGGCACGTCTTGTGGAAAGACGTCAATGAACTCCTGCAAAATGTTAGTAACAGCGGGAGGCAAAGAGGAAGGCACGTCCTCGAATGAAAATAATTCTCTTTGCACACAAAAGCATAGCAAACAAATTTGCTAAAATCTTGCTCATCAATATCAGATTTGGTGGCAAGTAAACATGCACTTTTCAATTTAATTTCAAAAGCAACACTAGATGGTTTAGTATTAGGCTTCATTTGTTGCTCAAATTCTTTTGCCACAGTCTGATTTTCACTCTTATTTTTCTCCTATTTTGCTTTATTATCTCTATTAATATCATCTTTCAAAATGGAATCAGGAGTCATAGAAAGTAAAGTAATATTTTTATCCTTATGAACAAGAGTATACTAATTTTTTCGCCCATGATGTACAAAATCTATTATATATAAAAAGTATTTGATGGGTTAACCAGAAAAATAGAAATAGGCTAGAAATTACCACAATAATTAGAAACATCTAACCTTTAATTTTCTACATCTGAAATTCACAACCGTTAGATTAACTTTAAAGTTAAAGAAATTACCCACCAATGCCATCCTTAAAATCAGCCCACGTAGATTAAGTTTTCCGTAACCCTTGATGTGAAAAAATATTCCATAACCCTTTGATTTGTCTAACTACCAAGAGATATATAGATTATAGATCTAAAAAAAGAGATATAGATTATACATCACAAAACATTATAGCTTCCATGGTCAAGACAAAACAAATGACGAGGAGAAAAACCCCGATGACCTAGCATATGCCTATGCCGCCGTCGCCGCCACCGCCGCAGAGTTGATCGCCTCGCTACCCTCGTCCGACCATAGGAGCCTCCACACTTGCATATGTAGTTCAGCGGCCTCCGTTTCGCCGCCGCCAACGCCTCCGTACAGTTTGTCTAGCTACCCTCGGCCGATCATCCGATCCTCTCATGCATGCACTTCAACGGCTTTGCGTTTCATGCACAGATGAAGGATCGTCCGATCCTCTCATTCTCATGCATGCACTTCAACGGCTTTGCGTTTTATGCACAGATGGAAGGAGCACTCAACGGCCTCGCATCACACGTGCATGCATGGTCCTTGTATCTCTATGGTAAGGAGCTAGGTACGAATCAAAATATTACTTGCCTGCTGCCGCTCGAGCATGCTAGCTATGATTTTGCAGACCTGCACATATGCATGCATCATCCTCATGGACCAAGGAGAGCTAGGTACAAGACTTGCCTCTTTTGACAAGTGCATGCATGCAATATCTACAAGATTAATCATAGAATTTCCTCATGCACACAACTCAGAGCTACGTACTGGTATGTGATAGATATATTTTTACAACAGCTTCATTTATGAAATCTCTATATTTTTTATTAGTGTCGGCAATGTAAAACTAGAGTTGTTTATCTATCATTGTGATGTATATGTGGCAATGTGCAAGATATATATGCCGCATGATGTGATGTTTACTAAGATTTTTTCCTCAACAAAACTGAGTTCCGAGAAAATTTGTTGGAGTGTGCTAGCTAATAGGAGGAAACAACTGATATACTCGAAAATCACAAAAGCCAACTGGTGATTAGAAATTCATAGGAAGGAAGTCTTTTGTAGATAAAGTTTTCTGTACCAAACATTAGTATAACATTTTGCATTGGCTACCCATTATGGCTTACGACCTTCAAACATGAGGTTTTTGTTGTCAGTATTCGTGTCCATTCTAGAATATTTGGTTTACCATGTCCAAGTCTGCAAGCATCCCTAGAAAAAATAAGTCCAACCCTGCATGCATCCCTCAAAAGAAAAAAATTCAAAGTCTGCATGCAAATGTACGCATGGATATTATCATATCCCAAATTTCCAATCTATGTATGCATGGTCCATCTTTGCATGTGGATATTACTATTCTCAATACCGATCTACATACATGCTGATGCATTAATCCAAGTCTACATGTTTTTATTGCTAAGAAGAGTTTGCAACTCAGTGTAACCAAAATAGACTGTGACATTGGATACTCACGGCATCCTCGCCGCTGATGACACATGGCACCTAAAGCGGCAACAGAGTGGAGGAACCAGTGAGATAAGCAGGTCAAGGAACGAGCCAGCAACACAAGCGCGGCTGCGCAGGCATGGTAGGGGAACGACCCTGGTGATTTTTTGCCGAGCTCTTCAATAGCAGCGCTTTCATGATCCTAAGCACGAGGTTTGGTTCACCTAACATGAACCTATTAATTAACTACTAATGGTGTTTGGATAATTATATAATTGCAGATGTTTGATTCGTTTTAGATCACATGGTGTTTTGATCTACATATGCTCAATTGCTTGGCGTTCTTGCATAGCACCTCAATTGGTTGTAAAAAAGTGATTTTATTTTCAGTTACACATGCTCAATTGTTTGGTGTCCCGGTAATTTACTAATTACAAATGACATGGTTAGTGTTATGCCCTAGCTTCAAAATGACATAGCTTGAAATCTTACTGCAACAATATGGATGTGTTGTTTAGGTATTGAAAATGTTTAAGATGACTATGGGACCTTCATGCTGTGGGTTGACACAGTTTCAGTGTCGGCAGGAAAACAAAAGAACATGGTAATCACAGTTTCCAACCTAAGGTAGGTAGTCCCTTATGTTTATCTTATATAATGTGCGTTTGAGGCTATTGCACTGATGGGAAATCAAAGACGTGTACAGAAGCTGGTGGCCTTTTGATTTGTCAGTAATTCTGGTGTAAATATTCTTCATAGGACTGTCAAAGTTGTGCTGGCAACGGACAAAGAGAAATTTAGAAGGATGGAGACACAGCTCCTCAGTCCTCATATACCACGTATTATTCTATGCACTAGGTTGATTTATGAGCACCTATTGTGTACTGCACTCCATAGATCAATGTATATGACTATTTTTTTCAATGCAGAAGACCAAATGATTAATGCCAATGTTGCTTAATCATTTGATATGCTTGCTGGTTAAAATCTCTCCTCACTTCAGAGATTTTTCTCTCTAATGTTCCCTCATAGATATAATTGGCATGTCCTTATATTTCTTATCATACTTCCAATATTAGTTGGCACATAATTGAGTTGAACAATCATTTTGGAATTTAGTTTCTCATAATGCATGAACTATAAATTATGAATGAAGCCAGCCATTGCACATTACTTATGTAGTTCTTCCTATTTCTATGACAATTATATATAACTATATTAGAGAATACCTTCTATAAACACACTGAAGAATATGATTGGTACTAAATGATTTTGTATGTACTTAGCCACTCAAAGCTTCTAAAGACATCCGTGTGATATAACCTTAAATCACATGCTGATCTAACCTTAAATCACATGCTGATCTAAAAACATCTGATGTTCTTCCTTTAAGTTATCAAAATAAGCATGTCGTACTTGCCATATGTGCATTCAACATTAATACCATCTAATAGATGTATCCTTATGTGTATCTACCACTGAGGTATCGAGTATTGAGGATGGTATTCATCTACCTCTTGCATGGGAAATACAGTTATTATTGGTCCAGACATGTAACAAAAATGAGGAATGTCACCAATGAGTTGCCCTTGGTATTTTGTGGGACATCTAAACATAATAAAAATTTATGTACTTGAGGAAGAAGTACAGCATAGCTACATTCCCCATAGGGTTGGCGCCCCTCTTCTCCAATACAAATTGAATCATAGCAAGGGCTAAGCTGTGCACGTGGATGTTGAAGAGTTTCCAATATATTTATAACATGATATGATGCTTCAGCATAGTAGAAGAGGCCATATTGTAACATTTGTCATATGTACTACACATGTCTAAATAGACGCTGGGATTGGTCAAAAGAAAACAACATGATTAGATTTTTGTTCAAAAGTATTTCAACATTCCAAAAATTGCTCTTTCCATTATCAATTCAAACAATGGTAAAGTTTACATCTTACAATTTATATGCACTAATATATATATATAGTCACACAAATAAATTCATAACCGACATGATTACATATGAAATAACATTTTATAAAAACTAGCACTATGCTAAGGATGACACTCTTGCATTAAATTCAACACTCTAAAGAAGATGCCCTCGCTTGTATTTTATACTTTTTTGCGCGTCTTACTATAACAAACTATGCTAAAGCAGTTGTTTTTACTATCAAACTTTATCTTTATAAAATCAAATAGTTTTAATTGCATATTTATTCTAAGTATTTGTTTAAATATGAAAAATAAATATTTATAGTTAAGAGTAGCTTAATTTTAATCTTAAATTAGTTAATAATAGTAATATTAAACTTTACAAATCCTAGCCCGCACATTGAGCGGGCCACTCTGCTAGTTTTTATCAAATTGCCATGGTCTACCAAGTAATAAAGAACATGCTTGCATAGGTACCACATCACAATCAACATAATCAGCATATGTAGATATACTAAAATGCACACGAACAGTACGTGTTACCTTAACCTTGCCGCTGTTGTTGAACCATTGGATATAGTAAGGATGTGGATGTGGTTTTGTGGTGAGGGATAGCTTCTCCACCATCTCCATGCTAGCCAAGTTGTTGCAGCTCCCTCCATCTATAATGACGCGAACAGAACGTTCCTTCACAACTCCCTTTGTATGGAACAAATTATGCCTCTGATTTTGCTCAGCTTGTTGGACTTGCACACTCAAAACACGTTGAGCAACTAAACGTTCATACCTGTCAGCGTCTTCAGGAGCCATGTATTGCGTCTCATGATCAGAATCATCTCCACCGCGTTCTTCACTTGTAATAAGAGCCAAAGTCTCCTCATCATAGTCACTAGCGGACTCATACCCACCATCCTCAGTAGAAATTATCACACGCTTAGATGGGCATTCTCTAGCATAATGACCTCCACCCTTGCAACGACGACAAATAATATCATGTGTTTGCCATGTTGATGCCATGGATGAAGAAGAGCTCTGTGCGGAACCGGAAGGTGTACTCCTGGCAGATGGTGGTGGTGGTGCCTGTTTTCTTGTATCTCAGTTGGAATTGGCGGCTGAAGTCAGTGGTGCTGCAGTAGGACGTGTGGGAGTAGAGGATGCACACGGTGTTCATGATGAAGGTAGACCTGCAGAAAAGTTAGTTCATGCCAATGCCTATCGATCCTGCACTTCACGTTCAGCTTTGCAAGCAAGATGGAATAAATGAGTGATATTATTATATTCCTTATACTCTAGAATGGTCTGAATCTCTTTATTTAATCCACCCATAAAACGTGCAAGCATAGGTTTATTATCCTCAAAAATACCACATCTAATCATACCTGTTTGTAATTCCTGATAATATTCTTCTACATTATTTTTTCCTTGTCTCAAACGCTGCAATTTTTGAAGCAATTCACATTGATAATATGGTGGAACCCAGCGAGTACGCATAGCATTTTTTCAAAGCAGCCCAAGTAGCTGGAATAGGATATAATCTACAATGTTCAGACCACCAAACACATGCAAAACTAGTGAAAGCACAAACAGCAGCAGGAACATGTCTCTCCTCAGGATATTGTAAACACGCAAAACGATGTTCAGTTTCTAACTCCCAAGTAAGATATATATCAGGAACATATCTACCCTCAGATGGTGGAATATTCAATTTTAGTTTAGGAAGATGGTCATGATCTCGTACTTCAGGTGGTGGTGCAGCCCTGCCGTTGCGATGATATGCATGAGGACGACCTGGTGGTGGTGGTGCTGGTGGTTGCACGTAGTTCTTTGATCAACCTCATCCTCGTAATGGTCCTCCACCTTTGCAGTAGCAGCAGGAGCTACAGAAGCATCAATAGTAGGTGCAGCGACACCAGAAGTTTGACCAGGCTCAAGGGGAACGCGCAGTGCTCGTCCCACTTGATTTGGAAGGCGACGTTGTTGTTGTTGTAGTTGCTATAGAGGTGCGACAGGTGTAGCGAGCAGTGGTTGTGGAAGACGCGCGAGCAATTCATTAAACTTGTTATCGAGCTTTGTTTCAAACGCCTTCTCAATGCCATCTATCTTCTCCATGGCCTCTTCAAATCTGTTGAGCACATCTTCCACCCGTCCACTCATCATTTGCTGAAACTTATCATGAAGCTCCTTGTTCGTCAAATTCTCCCAGTCGATCTCGTCGGCTTGTGATCCTGCCATGGTTAGCAGCAATAGAAACACACAAGAATACGATCC
The DNA here is from genome assembly GCF_002575655.3 of Aegilops tauschii subsp. strangulata. Lineage (NCBI taxonomy): Eukaryota > Viridiplantae > Streptophyta > Magnoliopsida > Poales > Poaceae > Aegilops > Aegilops tauschii. The sequence goes on along the minus strand of NC_053036.3, from coordinate 389,516,475 downwards.
TACAGACTACTAACAAGTGGTGGTGGTGGGTGTCGGTGTCAAAACCAGCTGATCTCGGGTAGGGGGTCCCGAACTGTGCGTCTGAGGATCGAATGTAACATGAGACGGGGGACACAATGTTTACCCAGGTTCAGGCCCTCTTAATGGAGGTAATACCCTACTTCCTGCTTGATGGACTTTGATGAATATAGGGATTACAAGAGTTGATATACCTCGAGATCGTAATGGCTAAACCCTAGATGTCTAGCCTGTATGATTTGTGATAGCCTCTACAGACTAACCCCTCCGGTTTATATAGACACCGGAGGGGGCTAGGGTTATACAAAGTTGGTTTACAGAGAAAGGAAACCACACATCTGGCCGCCAAGCTTGCTATCCACGCAAAGGAGAGTCCTATCCGGACACGGGGGAAGGCCTTCTATCTTGTATCTTCATGGCCCATCAGTCCGGCCCATGTCACATAGCCCGGCCATCCGAGGACCCCTTAATCCAGGATTCCCTCAGTAGCCCCCGAACTTGCCTTCAATGACGATGTAGTATCCGACTTTATATGTCTTCGGCTTTGCAAGGCGGGTTCTCCATTATACTTCGGATTGACGATAGTCTGGCTCCACATTAAATATCATATTCCATTGATTCTTTGCTACCATCACGTCGGTTCCACGTGTCAGACGAATGCGAATGGTCTAGGTGATTTTTACAAATAACCCCTTGACATGCAAGGAAGGCGTCTATTTAAGGAGATTAGATCTCAGATGCCATTCCACTCCACGCGGAAATCCTTAGAACTTGCCATAGGAAATCGCCCAAACATGGCCGGCGCTCCTAGCTCTTCCTCACATCCCCATGGTCCTCAAAAAGGCGACTGGGAAAGCTATTCGGTGTCCCGCGCCCACCTGAATAAACTACAGACGCAGGGATATCTTCCTCCCACGGATCTAGTCTCCGTTCGGGCTGGATTAACTTCCCTCAAGGGCGAAGCCCTGGCGGAGAATTTTCCCAATCCTTCTAAAGAGGAGCGGGTGTGCTTCGTTTCCTTCCTTTTGAGAGGCGTAGGATTTCCTATCCACCCTTTCCTCAGAGGTCTCCAGGAGTATTACGGCCTCCAACTGCACAATCTGAATCCAAGCTCCATTCTGCATATCGCGGGCTTCGTTGCTCTTTGCGAGCTGTTTCTAGGCTGTGAGGCTCATTTCGAGTTATGGCGGAATTTTTTCTGCCTCGTCCCCCGCTCCCAAAAGGGATCTATATTCGAGGTGGGCGGCGCGTATGTATGGCGCATAGCTGGGATAGGATACCTGTCCGGCACTCCGAAGAAGGCATCCGAAGAGTGGCCCTCGGAATGGTTTTATATCGAAGATGTCGTTCTTCCGGGCCCAATATGGCGCGGTCTTCCCGAATTCTCCAGTGCTCCTTTAAAGAAGCGCACCAGCTAGCGTCCCCGAAGCCTCAAGGAAGAAGACAACACGGAGGTTAAGAGGCTAGCAAGCAAGATCAGAGTACTTGCCAACTCCGGGCTGTCCATAATCAAGGTAATGGCGATTTCAATAACGTGATGCGCTCAGCTGCACCAATCTAGAGGTTTTCCTATGTGGAATTACAACGGGGAGGACGATGCATCCCGTTGCTTACGAAAGGGTCCGGACAATTTTGCCGCCCTGGCCACCATCTTAGCTGACCTTTACAAAGGGGAGAAGGAAGACTTCATTCACTAGAAATGTCGGGAAGGTTTTTCCATGTATAACCCCATCGACTGGGTGAATTTTTGGCCTCACTCAATCTCTTTCTTGAGTTATGCTAGCCGAATTTAATCCGGCTACTTTTAATAGGAGTGGAGAAAGGTCGTCAAGGGGGACTACAGCCCCGCTCCGCAGCCAGAGGACCATGTTCGAGACCTGGATCCCGGATATGAAGAAGATCCGGATATATTTATAGAACTTAAGGAGGGGGTCTTTTATCAGGCGAGCTACGACGGCACGGAAGTGGCCATTATAGCCGATTACCCCGGCCTTCTCCCCTCCTCCCATGTAAGTACCCAGGAGACGTCTCCTCCAAAAGAGTTTTCCCATTGCACCTCACTCACCGCACTGTCTCATGCTCCGAAGGGGCGGCGCTCGTCTCGCCGAGCTATATCAGAGGCGTCCTCTAAGAAGGCGACGCCCGCGCAGGGCGAGTCTTTGAAAAGAAAGGCAAACGGTGATACTACCGGGCCCCCGCCTTCACCAAAGAGGTATAGTTTTTAACATGCACTCGGCGGATAGACCGAATTGTGACGTTTTCCGCTGGGCCATATTTTAGGAAAAGCATACGCCGGACTGTATCCGGGGACCTCGCCGGCCATGCATCGACCAATCCGGCCCCGGAACCTACCACAAGGACTAGGATTGATATGGGCACAATGCCGGATTGTCATCTCCAAGAGGATTCAGATAATGTATCTGTCACCAATTCCGAAGTGGAGAGCGCAATGAATCATCGGCGGCGGAAAGAGGCCATGCGCGACCCAAGTTTCACCAAAGAGGCGTTCAATGCCCTCAGCTCTGCGGATGCATATATCCGAGCTGCTCGGGATGGACTTGCCAGAGCCACTCACTAGCTTTCAAAAGATATGAGGGTAAAAACTTTGTGTAGATTCAATAATCATGTGCCAGTAGCCCCCGAGACTTGAAGCAGTTGGCCCAACTGATTTAAGGGTCGTTATATCATCAGGTACTCACGGAGAAAAATAACATGCTGTCCAAGGAGCTTGAAGAATGTCAGACCAAGCTAACTGTTGTTACCGCCGAATTGGAAAATTTGAAGAAATCCAAGAATGCACCAGATGGTAAGCACAATAGTGTCCGGAAAATACGATTCTGCACCAACAATTGATTTTTAAATATGCATTGTTTTGTTTACAGTAGCAGGATCGGCAGATCAGTTGGAGGAGAGGCTAAGGCCTGCTCAGGTGGACAAACAACATGCCGAAGGGCAAGAAGCCGCCGGTCAACGTGTATTAACACGAACCATTAATGAGAAGAACAAACTACAGGATGCAAACATCAAGCAAGCCGAAGAGCTAAAGGACGTAAGAGCCCAACTATCGGATGCCTTGAAGGAGAACAGAAAGCTGAAAGGCGGCATATTTAGTATGTCCTTGAACCTAACTTTCATATGGTCCCCTGATGGAAAGTTTTACGAGATTGTTCATGTAGGTTTGTTAACTGGGCGGCCCGAGGGAGAAGTGTCCGGATTTCAAGGCGACTTGATGCAAGAGCTATCCAAAGTGCACGAGCGAGCTCGGAAAGCAATGAGGAACATGGCTAAGGCTTTATGGCCATCTGATTCCCCTCCAGAAATTATGGAAGAGCTCGTGAATTTATTCAAGGGAGCTCGTCTTTGTTTTGAGCTATGGAAGGCATTAGCATGTCGAGAAGGTGCACGAGAAGCCTGGGCCATGGTGAAAATGCGGTATACCGGACTTGATCCGAATCATATGGCCCGTGTCGGACCTCGGGGACCACACAGACAAGAAATTCCGGTTAGCTTGGTGTACGACCAAGTAAAGACAACCGCCAAATTTTCACAATAGGACTGTAAACTAGACAGCCTGATAGATGGTATAGATAAAGAGTAGGCGTGTGATTCCATATAACAATACACTTTATCATCAAACTTATCTCCGGCCGAATTGTAAACAATTGTCATGGAAGACCTTCCGCTTCGACCTCTGAAACCCCAAGGGTTGGAGTGTTTCCGAATACCATACATGTGGGAAACACCAAGTATGCTCAGAAACTAGGCAGTCCGGTCATAGCTGCTTGAACACACAAGCTGTATTCGGGGAGTTATGTTATATTAATTTTTAACATATGAAACATCTTCCAGGGAGAATAGTTCCGTTAAGGGTTCCTTTCACTGGGTCAGCATGCTAATTTCTGCACGCCTAAGCTTTGAAAAAAAAGCACAGGAAACATAGTCCATTGGGGGTTTATATTGGCATGAAGGCACTTCGTCGTCTGTCTGCCGACCAATTATTCTCTTAAGAACGCTAGCTTTCGGCTTCACCCGTCTGAGGTACATGCCCGGATAACCCGGTTGTAGCAATCGCAGAGGTGTTCACTTTATGCCCTAGCCGAACAATCGGAAACGTAGGGCATAAGCACAGGAGCCAGGCAACCCAGCTTAGCAAAAACTTAAGTCATAGAGGGTGCATATAATGGCAAAGAAAGACGTATATGACCAAGCGACACATATATATGGTGAGCTCTAGGCTCAGTAGAATAATAAGCTTCTATTTGGAGAAGCCCCCAGGCATGGTGGGGTGTGTACATTTAAAGATGTGTGCCCCTCAAGTGTTCGGCTGACCCGAACATATACTGGGGATCATATAAAAACGAAAAAAGGAAAAAAATGAAAAGGAGAAAAAGGAACGAAATAAAAAGGAGTATGTCCAGACTTATGCATAGAATCTTCGGAGCAGGGCAGCGTTCCAAGGATTCGGCTCAAGGCGATTATCTGATGCATTGCGAAGGCGGTAGGCTCCTCCAGTGAGAACTTCATCTATAATGAAGGGACCTTCCCATTTAGGTTTGAGCTTGTCCTTTTTCTTCTCTGGGAGGCGTAAAAATGAGCTCACCGACATTATACATCTTTGCCCGCGCTTCTCTGCTTTGGTATCTCTGAGCCTGTTGTTGGTAGAATGCGGAATGGGCTTTTGCGACATTGCGCTCCTCCTCCAGGCCGTCTAGATCGTCCTGCGAATCGATCTCGGCTTCTCTCTCTTCATACATGCGTACTCGAGGTGAGTCATGAATAATGTCACAGGGCAAGATAGCCTCTGCGCCGTACACCATAAAGAAGGGTGTGTATCCGGTCGTGCGATTGGGCGTGGTTCGTAGCCCCCAGAGTACGGAGTCAAGCTCCTCGACCCAATGTTTATCTGACTCCTTTAGGGATCGCACCAGTCTGGGTTTAATGCCACCCATCAGGCTGTTGGCCCATTCAACTTGACCGTTTGTTTGAGGGTGATATACGGAGGCGTAATCGATCTTAATGCCCAGATTAGCACACCAAGTTTTCACCACGTCGGCTGTAAAATTATAGCCATTGTCAGTAATAATGCTGTGTGGGACACCATAACGGTGTACGACACCGGATATAAAGTCTATCACCGGTCCGGCTTCAGCCGTTTTAACTGGTTTGGCCTCTATCCACTTAGTGAATTTATCTACCAACCAGCAAGTATTTCTTCTTATGGCTTCCCCCTTTAAGGGGTCCGACCATGTCCAGCCCCCAGACCGCGAAAGGCCAAGTAATGGGGATTGTTCGTAGGGTAGTGGGCGGCATATGGCTTTGATTGGCAAAAAGCTGGCATCCAATACAATGTTGTACGAGGTACTGTGCATCTGCTCGGGCCGTGGGCCAAAAGAACCTGTACGGAAGGCCTTACTTACAAGGGCCCGAGCTGCGGCGTGATGGCCGCCAAGACCAGCATGTATTTCGGCCAAGAGCTGTCGTCCCTCCTCTTTGAAGATACATCTTTGAAGGACTCTGGTAGTACTTTCCTTGTAAAGTTCTCCTTCATGAACTATGTAGGCTTTGGAACGTCGAACTATGCGACGGGCCTCGTTCTGGTCATCAGGGAGCTCCTGCCTATTGAGGTAGGCTAAGAAGGATTCGGTCCATGGGGCGATTACCGCCATGATTACATGGGCGGAAGGCGTTGGTTCGGCGCCCGAGCCCCCGATGATATCTGAATCGTGTTCAGCATCCTGGGGTGTGATCGGCGCCGGACTAGTATTTCCGCTCTCGTCCTGCCATACCACGGATGGCTTGAAAAGCCTTTCCACGAAGGTGTTAGGTGGGACGGGGTCGCGTTTAGCACCCATTCGAGCAATGATGTCCGCTGCTTGATTACTGTCTCGGGCCACATGATGAAACTCGAGCCCCTCAAACCGAGATGATATTTTGAGTACGGCGTTGCGGTAAGCTGCCATCTTTGGATCTTTTGCATCGAATTCTCCATTTATTTGGGATATTGCGAGGTTCGAATGCCCGCGCACCCCGAGGCGTTGTATGCCCATAGAAACAGCCATCCGGAGACCATGCAACAGTGCCTCATATTCGGCTTTGTTATTGGAGTCCGTATACATGATTTGTAATACATAACGGACTGTGTCCCCTGTAGGGGATGTTAGGATGACACCGGCCACCAATCCGGCAAACATTTTGGAGCCGTCGAAGTACATCACCCAGTTGGAGTATGTGCCGTACTCTTTAGGGAGTTCGGCTTCTGTCCACTCGGTGACAAAGTCGGCCAACACCTGAGATTTAATAGCTCGACATGGCTTGTATGTTATTTCAAATGGTAAGAGCTTGATAGCCCATTTTGCAATGCGGCCGGTGGCGTCTCGATTGATTATGATGTCATTGAGTGGTACCTCGGAGGCCACCATGATCGAGCACTCTTGAAAGTAGTGCCGCAGCTTCCGAGATGCCATAAAAACCGCATACGCTATCTTTTGATAGTGCGGGTATCGGGATTTGAATGGTGTGAGAACCGCCGATACATAGTATACTGGTTTTTGGAGTGGGAATTTGTGTCCCTCTTCCTCTCGTTCGACGACGAGTACAACGCTCACCACCTGGTGAGTTGAAGATATGTATAGTAGCATAGGTTCGCCGATGCTAGGTGCGGCAAGGCTTGGGTTGTTTTCTAACAGAGCTTTTATTTCTTCCAACCCAGCTGTTGCCGCGTCTGTCCACTCAAAGTGGTCGGTACGTCGGAGCAGGCGATAGAGTGACAACGCCTTCTCACCCAATCTGGAGATAAAGTGGCTCAAGGCTGCCACACACCCAGCTAGTTTTTGGACCTGCTTTAGGTCTGTTGGTGTTTCCAATTGTGACAGGGCTCGGATTTTGGCCGTATTTTCTTCGATTCGTCTATTGGAAACAATGAACCCGAGCAGCTTTTCGGCCGGAACGCCAAAAATGCATTTTTTCGGATTGAGCCGTATGTCATATGTTCGGAGGTTGTCGAATGTAAGGCGTAAGTCGTCCACCACTGATTCGACGTGTTTAGTTTTGATGACTACATCATTTACATATGCCTCCACCGTCTTGCCAATTTGTTTTTCCAGGCATGTTTGAATCATGCGTTGGTAAGTGGCACCAGTGTTTTTGAGTCCGGAAGGCATAGTGTTGAAGCAGAAAGGTCCATACGGAGTAATGAATGCCGCTGCGGCCTGATCGGATTCCTTCATCTTAATCAGATGGTATCCGGAGTATGCGTCGAGGAAACACAGTGAATCATGTCCTGTAGTTGCATCAATGTGGCGGTGTACAAAAGTAGGGGTCCCTTTTTGTACCCCTTTACTTGTGCGCGGGCAGACGCAGCCCCACGCCCGTGGCCACGCTTGGCGGGGCGGAAGAGGCAAAGGCTACCAGAGCTACGCTCGAGACCAGAAACACAAAGAGCAGAGGGGCGAGGTGAACTCCCCCGGCAAGGCCCTTGCCGGGGCGGCTTCCACAGCCCCGGCAAGAACCTTGCCGGGGCAACTTGCCCAACACCAGCAGAGCCGCCACCCTTGAGCCCAAGAGTTCCAACTCCATCAACCACATTGGAACCGAGGCTCGGGAGGCACCTCCATGGTGGCATGCAGTTCTTTGTGAAGACCAGAAGCACACAAGACTAGATGGAGATCAGAAGACGATGGGCAAGATCCTTGCCGAGGATACCCACGAGACCCCCGGCAAGATCCTTGCCGGGGACGACCATGATGCCATGACAAGACCCTTGCCAGGCCCCCGACAAGACTCTTGCCGAAGACGTCCGCGGGGCCACAGCCAGGCCCCCACCAGCCAAGACTGCACCGCCATTCCCACACAGTTGCCAGCCCACCAACTAGGCGAGCACCTGCGTGGCGACGTGCAGCCTCTAGGCCAACTCAGCAAGCACCTGCGTGGTGGCATGCAGATCTTTGCGAAGACTCTGCCACCGCACCAACTCAGCAGCCAGCCAGCCAGCATGGCACTACACGCCTTGTCAGCTCGGACACGTGTCGAAGCTAGGCGAGGCGGCGACAGCTGGGACGAGCTTCCTTGCCATCCCCGATAAAGCATGGAGGACACGTCGGCAGCGCATTAAATGCATTTGTCCTACGGTGCCAGGAGATAGACTCGACTACTGTACAACTTTCCACCTCGTGTGTGCCACTGTGGCAGCCCCTTTTGACTATAAAAGGAGGCCCACGACGTACTGAGGAAGGATTCAGACTTTTTGGACCTTGCACGCTTTGTAGCTAGTCCAAGAACACCAGATAAACATAAACCAGCAGGAGTAGGGTATTACGCATCACTTGCGGCCCGAACCTGGATAATCCCCCCCCCCCCGCGTTGATCTCTCAATCCCGCTCTTTCCACAGCCCCGCGCCCGCCAACCGTGGCAAAAGGGATTCCTCGTGATCCCGTAGCTTTCGTTTCCCCCGACATCTTTGGCGCGCCAGGTAGGGGGCACAAACTGTGAAAATCCAGTTTGAAGGTTAGCACACCGGCTTCATCATCACCATGGCCCCCAAGAGAAAGGGGATCACAGCGATCCGCTCGTCCGGGGCCGGCCCGTCCGCGCCAGGCGAGTAGGCGGCTGGGTGCCCATGGATGGGGCCGGAGACGTAGCCCGTGAGCGTCCATGACATTCTGGCGATCGGAGCCAGGCGAGCAGCGTCGTCCGAATCCGAGACGACGAGCCACACGCCGCTGGGTTCGGGGGCGGGGTCGTGCTACCCACCGGTGGCGCGGCAGCCTCTACGGCACCCCAGCTGGCACCCGCGCTACGCCCTTCCCAGGCCGCGCGCGATGAGCAACACCGTGATGCCGGGGCTCCCGGGCACCGCCGCGAAAAGAGCCATGTGCGCCACTCGCAGGACGAACCAGGCCGACGCGCGCGCTCAGACTCCGGTGCAGGCGGCGTGCGATCGCGAGACCGTGACAGAGCCCCTTCTAACCCGGTTAGAAGTCGGAGCGCGTCACGGTCTACGCAGATCTCGCCGCCGCCTACGCCAGCAGAAGCGCTGGCGCGCGTGCAGCTGCTCCTCGACTTCCCCCCTGCTGCGGAGAAGCTCGACGAGTGGAGAGCCACCATCCGAAGTCTTGTCAGCTTCGCCAACAAAGACGAGCCGCTCCCAACGGGACCCTCACACCGGCGTCCTGACGAGCCGGTGCATGCCAGCGGTGGGGGGACCAGAGACGCTACGACCACGGTGCACTCTCCCCCCTCGCGGCCGCGACAATAGTCACCGGCCCGTCGACCCGACGTCCATGACAATGTTTCCACAGCGTCGTCCGACCCACGAACTCACCATGACCAACGTCAAGTCCTTCGGGAACGGGCCCAGGAAGACGCTCGAACTACCATCGAGCGACGACGGGAGACGCGCCATCAGTCGGATCAGCGTGCGGGGCCTATTATGGACCACCCGGCGCCGGGGGGCCCGGCGACCTGCCTTACGAGGTGGGTTGTCCGGCCTTTACCTGAGAGCTGCGACAGTTCCAGTGGCCCTCCCACCGCACGTTCAAGCCCGATGTTGGCGAGAAGTAGAACGGCAAGACCCACCCGTCAGAGTTCCTCAGCATCTACACCATCGCGATGCAAGCTGCTGGAGCTCGCGACGACAAGGTGCTCGCCAATTACTTCCCGTTGGCACTCAAACCCAACGTCATGTCGTGGTTGATGCACTTGCCAGGGGATTCCATTTCTTTTTGGTCGGATTTGTGTCATGAGTTTGTGGGGCCTTCACTGGAGGCCACCAAGCTCATGGCCAGGCAAGTGATTTGCATATCATCCCCCAGAAAGAAGGTGAAAACCTTCGGAAGTACATACAGAGGTTCAGCCGGGTGCAGTACAACATCCCGGATATTCATCCCGCCTCTGTCATCAGCGCGTTCCATCAGAATGTGCGCAACCGCAAGATGCGCGAAGAATTGGCGATGAACAAGGTCAAGGACATGGTCGAACTTTACGTTCTGGCCGATAGATGTGCTCGAGCTGAAGAGGGGAGGAAGTACCCCGGCGAAGACGCCGGTGCGGAAACCGACTCCATAGACGAAGATACTGCCGCCCCGACAAACAAGGGCCGGCGCCGCAACAGGAAGCACAAAGGCAAGACTGTGCTTGTCGTTGAGAAATAGAAGGCTCCTCCTCGTTACCTGATTCATCATAAGAAATAATAGGAGAATATTGGGAAGTCTCTTCCCTTTCGTTAGTATTCTCTTCATCTTCTATTTGTTTTCTTTTCTTTATGTAATTGGCAATATAAGGATTTTCAATGCAATTCACCGCACAATACATATAAATTTCTTCTAGATCAATATCGAGGAATTCCTCAAGGTTATATTCTAGAATATACTTAGTTTGACGTTTCATTTCTTCATAACCCAAAAGCAAACTAAGTTCATTATGATGTGCAAGGGAAATCAAGTCATCACAATTTTTGGACACGATTCGATCATGAAACAACTTGCATTTGATATTTAAATGACCATGTTCATTGCAAAGTTCACAAGTATGGCGAAGATATTTTAAATTTTTAGCACTAACATCTAGCCTCTCTTGCAACCATTTAGTTTCCAAATACTTATGCCTTGTGCAAAATCTATTTTCCCTAATTGGTGTGTACTTGCAAACTCTATGCATTCCACAAAAGTTGACATACTTATAAGAGACATTTTCATCATGACTAGTGCAATCATCATTAGTACTATGGATATTCAAGGAGTTCATACTAACAACATTGCAATCATGCTCATCATTCAAAGATCTAGTGCCAAACATTTTATAGATTTCTTCTCCTAGCACTTGAGCACAATTTTCCTTTCCATCATTCTCACGAAAGATATTAAAAAGATGAAGCGTATGAGACAAGCTCAATTCCATTTTTTTAGTTTTCTTTTATAGACAAAACTAGTGATAAAACAAGAAACTAAAAGGTTCAATTGCAAGATCTAAAGATATACCTTCAAGCACTCACCTCCCCAGCAACGGCGCCAGAAAAGAGCTTGATGTCTACTACACAACCTTCTTCTTGTAGACATTGTTGGGCCTCCAAGTGCAGAGGTTTGTAGGACAGTAGCAAATTTCTCTCAAGTGGATGACCTAAGGTTTATCAATCCGTGGGAGGCGTAGGATGAAGATGGTCTCTCTCAAGCAACCCTGCAACCAAATAACAAAGAGTCTCTTGTGTCCCCAACACACCCAATACAATGGTAAATTGTATAGGTGCACTAGTTCGGCGAAGAGATGGTGATACAAATGCAATATAGATGGTAGATATAGGTTTTTGTAATCTGAAAATATAAAAACAGCAAGGTAACTAATGATAAAAGTGAGTGTAAACGGTATTGCAATGCTAGGAAACAAGGCCTAGGGTTCATACTTTCACTAGTGCAAGTTCTCTCAACAATAATAACATAATTGGATCATATAACTATCCCTCAACATGCAACAAGGAGTCACTCCAAAGTCACTAATAGCGGAGAACAAACGAAGAGATTATGGTAGGGTACGAAACCACCTCAAAACTTGGTTGTCCTTGAATATTACCTTGGGGTGCCTTGGGCATCCCCAAGCTTAGGCTCTTGCCACTCCTTATTCCGTAGTCCATCGAATCTTTACCCAAAACTTGAAAACTTCACAACACAAAACTTAACAGAAGATCTCGTGAGCTCCGTTAGCGAAAGAAAAGAAAACACCACTTCAAGGTGTTGTAATGAACTCATTCTTTATTTTTATTGGTGTTAAATCTACTGTATTCCAACTTCTCTATGGTTTATAAACTATTTTACTAGCCATAGATTCATCAAAAAAGCAAACAACACATGAAAAACAGAATCTGTCAAAAACAGAACAGTCTGTAGTAATCTGTAACTAACGCAAACTTCTGGAACTCAAAAAGTTCTACCAAAATAGGAAGGCCTAGATAATTTGATTATTGATCTGCTGCAATTGGAATCAGTATTTTATCACGTTCTGGTGATTTTTAACAATTGTTTTAGTGAGCAGAAAGTTTCTGTCTTTTTCAGCAAGATCAAATAATTATCATCCAAGAAGATCCTATAGGTCTTACTTGGCACAAACACTAATTAAAACATAAATCCACATCTTAACAGAAGCTAGATGAATTATTTATTACTAAACAGAACCAAAAAGCAAGAAATCAAAATAAAATTGGGTTGCCTCCCAACAAGCGCTAACGTTTAACGCCCCTAGCTAGGCATGATTATTTCAATGATGCTCACATAAACGATAAGAATTGAAACATAAAGACAGCATCATGAAGCATATGACTAGCACATTTAAGTCTAACCCACTTCCTATGCATAGGGATTTTGTGATCAAACAACTTATGGGAACAACAATCAACTAGCATAGGAAGGCAAAACAAGCATAACTTCAAAACTTTAAGCACATAGAGAGGAAACTTGATATTATTGCAATTACTACAAGCATATGTTCCTCCCTCATAATAATTTTCAGTAGAATCATGAATGAATTCAACAATATAACCAGCACCTAAAGCATTCTTTTCATGATCTACTTGCATAGAAATTTTATTACTCTCCACATAAGCAAAATTCTTCTCTTTCAGAATAGTGGGAGTATCATAAGAGACTCGAATACTATAAATTGTTTACACGTTAAAAGAGTAGTGTTGAGAAAAAGGGTAATCATAATCATGACAAGTTTTATAAATATAATCATCACTACTTTTTATAGCATAAGTATCATCACAATAATCATCATAAGTAGGAACTTTGTTCTCATCATAATCGATTGAAACCTCTTCCAAGATAGTGGAATCATTACTAAATAAAGTCATGACCTCTCCAAATCCACTTTCATAATTATCATAATAAGATTCAACATCCTCCAAAATAGTGGGATCATTACTTCCTAAAGTTGACACTCTTCCAAACCCACTTTCATCAATATAATCATCATAAGTAGGAGGCATGCTATCATCATTATAAATTTCCATATCAAAACTCGGGAGACTAAAAGTATCATCTTCATGAAACGTAGCATCCCCAAGCTTGGGAAAAACATTAATTGCAGCAAATATATTCTCAAAAACATCATCTTCATCAAACATAGCACCCCCAAGCTTGGGCCTTTTCATATCATAAGCATAATCACTCTCATCATTAATAGTATGGATAGCACCAATAGTATAGCAATTATCATCATCACAATGAGTAATAGGAGCAACATCATTTGGGAGAGATACCTTTCTACCTATGCTTCTCCGTCTTTTCTTTTTCTTCTTCACATCATGTGTGGGTTCAATCCTCCTGTTGGAGCTCCTTATTAATGAGATTGGTTGAATAAAAGGCTCCTCCTCGTTACCTGATTCATCATAAGAAATAATAGGAGAATATTGGGAAGTCTCTTCCCTTTCGTTAGTATTCTCTTCATCTTCTATTTGTTTTCTTTTCTTTATGTAATTGGCAATATAAGGATTTTCAATGCAATTCACCGCACAATACATATAAATTTCTTCTAGATCAATATCGAGGAATTCCTCAAGGTTATATTCTAGAATATACTTAGTTTGACGTTTCATTTCTTCATAACCCAAAAGCAAACTAAGTTCATTATGATGTGCAAGGGAAATCAAGTCATCACAATTTTTGGACACGATTCGATCATGAAACAATTTGCATTTGATATTTAAATGACCATGTTCATTACAAAGTTCACAAGTATGGCGAAGATATTTTAAATTTTCAGCACTAACATCTAGCCTCTCTTGCAACCATTTAGTTTCCCAATACTTATGCCTCTTGCAAATTCTATTTTCCCTAATTGGTGTGTACTTGCAAACTCTATGCACTCCACAAAAGTTGACATGCTTATAAGAGACATTTTCATCATGACTAGTGCAATCATCATTAGTACTATGGATATTCAAGGAGTTCATACTAACAACATTGCAATCATGCTCATCATTCAAAGATCTAGTGCCAAACATTTTATAGATTTCTTCTCCTAGCACTTGAGCACAATTTTCCTTTCCATCATTCTCATGAAAGATATTAAAAAGATGAAGCGTATGAGACAAACTCAATTCCATTTTTTTGTAGTTTTCTTTTATAGACAAAACTAGTGGTAAAACAAGAAACTAAATAATTCGATTGCAAGATCTAAAGATATACCTTCAAGCACTCACCTCCCCGGCAACGACGCCAGAAGAGAGCTTGATGTCAACTACACAACCTTCTTCTTGTAGACGTTGTTGGGCCTCCAAGTGCAGAGGTTTGTAGGACAGTAGCAAATTTCCCTCACGTGGATGACCTAAGGTTTATCAATCCGTGGGAGGCGTAGGATGAAGATGGTCTCTCTCAAGCAACCCTGCAACCAAATAACAAAGAGTCTCTTGTGTCCCCAACACACCCAATACAATGGTAAATTGTATAGGTGCACTATTTCGGCGAAGAGATGGTGATACAAGTGCAATATGGATGGTAGATATAGGTTTTTGTAATCTGAAAATATAAAAACAGCAAGGTAACTAATGATAAAAGTAAGCGTAAACGGTATTGCAATGCGTTGAAACAAGGCCTAGGGTTCATACTTTCACTAGTGCAAGTTCTCTCAACAATAATAAAATAATTGGATCATATAACTATCCCTCAACATGCAACAAGGAGTCACTCCAAAGTCACTAATAGCGGAGAACAAACGAAGAGATTATGGTAGGGTACGAAACCACCTCAAAGTTATCCTTTCGGATCGATCAATTCAAGAGTCCGTAGTAAAATAACACGAAGCTATTCTTTCCGTTCGATATTTCATAGAGTTCATACTAGAATAACACCTTAAGACACAAATCAACCAAAACCCTAATGTCACCTATGTGACGCCCCCGATTCAACCGTACACTAATCATACACGCAAACATGTACGATCAAGATCAGGGACTCACGGGAAGATATCACAAGACAACTCTAAAAATAAAATAAGTCATACAAGCATCATAATACAAGCCAGGGGCCTCGAGGGCTCGAATACAAGTGCTCGATCGTAGACGAGTCAGCGGAAGCATCAATATATGAGTACAGACATAAGTTAAACAAGTTTGCCTTAAGAAGGCTAGCACAAACTGGGATACATATCGAAAGAGGCGCAGGCCTCCTGCCTGGGATCCTCCTAAACTACTCCCGATCGTCGTCAGCGGCCTGCACGTAGTAGTAGGCACCTCCAATGTAGTAGGAGTCGTCGTCGACGGTGGCGTCAAGCTCCTGGGCTCCAGCATCTGGTTGTGAGAACCAGGTAGAATGGAAAGGGGGAAAAGAGGGAGAAAAGCAACCGTGAGTACTCATCCAAAGTACTCGCAAGCAAGGATCTACACTACATATGCATGGGTATATGTGTAAAGGGGCAATATCGGTGGACTGAACTGCAGAATGCCAGAATAAGAGGGGGATAGCTAGTCCTGTCGAAGACTACGCTTCTGGCAGCCTCCATCTTGCAGCATGTCGAAGAGAGTAGATGGTAAGTTCACCAAGTATCATCGCATAGCATAAACCTACCCGGCGATCCTCCCCTCGTCGCCCTGTGTGAGAGCGATCACCGGGTTATATCTGGCACTTGGAAGGGTGTGTTTTATTAAGTATCCGGTTCTAGTTGTCATAAGGTCAAGGTACAACTCCGGGTCACCTGTTACCGTGGACACGGCTATTCGAATAGATCAACTTCCCTGCAGGGGTGCACCACATTACCCGACACGCTCGATCCCTCTAGCCGGGCACACTTTCCTGGGTCATGTCCAGCCTCGGGAGATCAACACATCGCAGCCCCACCTAGGCTCAACAGAGAGGTCAGAACGCCGGTCTAAATCCTATGCATCTAGGGGTTTGGGCCCATCGCCCATTGCACACCTGCACGTTGCGTACGTGGCCGGAAGTAGACCTAGCCCCCTTAATACAAGCGTGAGCTTACGGTCCAATGCGGCACGCGCCGCTTAGTCGCTGACGTCAAAAAGAGCTTCGGATGATACCACGACGCCGGTTGCCCATATCTTGTCCCACATGGCGGTTAGTGCGTATAAGGTCAACGACCCAACTCAGATCAAATATCAAGATCTCGTTAAGCGTGTTATTATAAAGTAACCACGGACGCCGACAAAGTAATAGTCGGGGGCTGTCGGGAACCCAGGCCCACCTCTACCGTGATGGAGCCACCTGCCCCTTCAGCCCCCATCTCCGAACAGTATCATAAGTAATGTAACAGTATATAGTATATAGCATATGCCCGTGATCACCTCCTGAAGTGATCACGGCCTAGTAGTATAGCATGGCAGACGGACAAGAGTGTAGGGCACCGATGGAATACTAGCATCCTATACTAAGCATTTAGGATTGCAGGAAAGGGTAACAACTGTAGCAACAACGACAGGCTATGCAGCAGAATAGGATTAACCGAAAGAAGTAACATGCTACACTACTCTAATGCAAGAAGTAGGGAGAAGGAATAGGCGATATCGGGTGATCAAGGGGGGGCTTGCCTGGTTGCTCTGGCAAGAAGGAGGGGTCGTCAACACCGTAGTCGTACTGGGTAGCAGCGGCGTCAGCCTCGGTGTCTAACGAGAGAAGAGGGGGAAGAAACAATAAATATAATGCAAACAAAATGCATTACGATGCATGACATGACAATGAGCGGTGCTAGGTGTGCCCTAATGCGGTAGTAGGTGATACCGGCGAAGGGGGGAAACATCCGGGAAAGTATTCCCGGTGTTCCGTGTTTTTGGACAGACGGACCGGAGGGGGAAAGTTGCATGTTCGCTATGCTAGGGACGTGTGGCTGCCAAACAGACTGCGTATTCGGATTCGTCTCGTTATTCTGAGCAACTTTCATGTACAAAGTATTTTCATCGGAGTTATGGTTATTTTTTATGATTTTCCAAAGTTTTAAGTATTTTCTAAAATTTCTGGAATTAATTCAGATTCGAAAATAAAGAATAAATTGCTACGTGCACACACAAAGCGTACACCGCAGAGCAGCACAGCGGCTGACAGTGGGGCCCAGTCGACTGCCCAGTCAGCAGTCAACTATGGACTTTGACTAGTCAACTGACCACGGGGTCCCACCTGTCATTGACTGTTCTTTTATCAGTGCTTATCCCTTTATACAGTGTAGCGGGCCCATCTGTCATTGTCATAGTTTTATCTAAACAGAGCTAAATAGTTTAGTTACTTAATTAAGTTAACTAACTTTAATTAGTTTAGTTAATTAGAATTAATTAAGTTACTTATATCACTAATTAATTAATTAATATATTTTTAATTTCAATTTTCTTTTAAGAATTTTTTTTTCGTTTACAAGGGCGGGGCCCAGTTGTCATTGGCCCATAGGGCCAAACGGGTGCGGGCGCAACGGGTAGGCGGGTGCGCGCGCCTCGGCACCCAGAGGGGCGCCGACGGGCACGGTGCCGGCAGGGAGGGGGAGGCGAGGCCACGCGGGGCAGGGGTGACGGAGCCGGGCGAGGGCGGCCGCTGGCGTGTGAGCGCGCAGCGGAGGCGGGCGGTGACGCGGGCAGCGGGGTCGCTGCGAGGCAGCGGCGGCACGACGAGGCCAGCGCGGTGGAGGAGGCGTAGGGCCTGGGCGGCAGCGGTAGGCGTAGCAGCAGGCGAGGACGGCAAGCGAGGGGAGGCCTGGTTGGGCGCGCCGGGGCGCACAACAGCGAGCAGGGGGGCGCGGAACGCACGGGCGGCAGGGGGCACCGACGGCGTCGGGTGCAGGCGCGGCCTGGTGCGGTGGGGCGCGCGGCCGATGCGGGAATGCGGTGAGCGCGCGCGCGTGGGGAGGAACGAAGCGGGGCGAGCGGGGCCGCGACGCGGCTAGCGGCGCGTGAGGGCGGAGGCAGAGGGCAAGAGGGAGGGAGGTGCGGTACGGTGCTCACGGCGGTTGTAGGGGTTCGGGGCAGCGGTGCTTGGGGAGGAAGACGAGGACGGCGTCGACGACAGAGAGGACAGCGGGGCGACGGGGTCGAGGGCGCGGCGCAGGAACGGCGGCCTCGGCACGAGGAGAGGAGGAGGACGGGGACGAGTCGGCGACGGTGGTGGGGTCGACGACGGGGACGAGGTCGAGGCGGAGCGGCTCCGGCAGGCGCCGACGTTGTGCGCCCCCGATCCCGATCTGGATCAGGAAGGGAGAGCGAGGAGTGGGGGAGAGTGGGGACGAGGGCTAGGGTTCTAGGGGGTGTGGAGGGGGGCTTTTGTTTTCAATAGTTTTCCTTTTGTTTTGTTTTTACCTTTTTATTTATTTTCTTTTTACTGTTTTAAATTTTAGTTCCACATTATTTTTACTTAGTAAAATATGACAACAGCTCCTAAAATAACGTTTCAAAATAACCCTCAGCCACAAAAGGTTTTAACCCAAAATAAATTAGTTTAGTGTTCTATAAAATACCAAAGGCATTTAAATAATGTTTTTGCTTCCGTTTAAATCATTTTAGTGCATTTATACACTATATAAAAATGTGGATTATTCATCATAATCATCTATGCATTAACTGGCACAACCCAAACATTTTGGTTTTTAATATTTGAAAACTTTTGATGTTTTCCTGATTTTGAATTTGAATTTGAATCAGTTTCGAACTAACGTGAGATTAGTAATAGTAATCGAGGTGACGTGGCATCATTAGCACAGGTTACTGTAGCTTGATTATCCGGGCGTCACAATTCTCCTCCACTATAAGAAATCTCGTCCCGAGATTTAAGAGGTAGAGAAGGGGGGAAGGTCTAGTTACGAAATTCTAACGGATCTTCTCGGTGTTGGTTGCTTTTCTCGAAGAGGTCAATCCAATACGTTGATGCCTTCATTCCTCTGCTCCAGGTCATCATGATGAAGTCGTCCTCCTTTCTTCTGGAACTCAATCGTACTTACGAATGTATAAAGGGGGTATTCCGGGAGAACGGACCTCTTCAAGGTTGACTATCTGGTCGATAACATCGGGGAAGGTGGCGGAAAGTAACTCTCGAATTGAAGCTTAAGAAAATATCAAGAGCAAAGCAAGGAGGTATCATGGGAAGTTTGAGCGGGCATGCAATCGTTCGATGCGTGAAACAGGGCATGAAATGGGTTCAGAGCAACGGGAATAAGTATTGTGTCTGATACCAGAATTGATGATCTCTAGAAAGGTGGCTCATGAATTACGTATGAGGCCACACGCGAGGAATAACTTTGGAAACAGGGGGAGTACCGGAGAGTCAAGTTTCGATCCTGTGGAACTATGGGTTACGGGCCCACCATGTGGATTAAAAGTAGGAAGGGCGGTGACGTCTTGCACGATCATGTAAGCAAGGCATGTCAGAGGATAGCTTGTCAGTTATGTCGGCAACAACATCGGTACCAAGGGCGAGGGACGGAGAGAACCATCTTCCTGCTCGTTGAACGAGGCGGACCAATAGGCAAAGTTCTCATCCATCGGTGGCTACCGGAATGCTATTGACAAATGCAACAGGGTCTACCTGACACGGTTGTACACCAAGGTGTTTACATAAGCAGAAGAACATTTCGGCTTAGATCATATGGATCACAAGGAAGGTTAAACAAAACAATGGAGAGGAAAAGGTGATCATCAGATTAAATAGTACAATGGAAAGGAAAATGTGTTTAAACACATTATTCAGGGGTATATCCTTCCCAAGGAGAAACAGAGCATGATATCCATGACAGGATATAATGTGGAAAACTCATTAGGAAAGGGGGGAAGAAATCTCATGACATTACCCATACAACGGTGTTTGGATAATTTGATAAAGAAAATTAAGCATTGTGCTTCAAATGTTCTTATTGAAATTCGGAGTACCACATACATGCTTCGAGATAGCATTGACATGTTCTTCAAGCAAAGGTCGGACTTTGGATACTCAAGGGGTTCATCAGGAACAACTTATAGTATAAGTCTTACAATTTCCTCACGAAAGAATGGGTAACATTGCTAAAGAGGATACTATAACAATAGGTCCTCCGGTCAAGTGTGCTAGGCATGACATCACCTTACCGGGTCATATAAAGACCAATGTTATAACTCTTGAAAATGTGCTCCAACCATCATATCTGACCGAGATTCAGATCTGATCGGTGTTAGGAAACCTCAGACTGAGGATGCCTAAGAAGAAAAGGTGCAAGACAAATTGACGAGACGACATTGTAAGATTCTCGGGAAATGTACAATGGAAGCGAGTTCCGAATCAAGAGTTCGTCATTAACCCAAGGAGAGGGTGAGGAGCTGGCTGATGGACTCAGCGACAATTCATCAAGAATCCCAACAAGTTGGATTTCCACAATTATGTGTACAAGGAGATAACATTTGTTGGATCAAATGATATAATGAGGTATGCTCGAGGAAAACATACACGATTAAATATTGAACGAAAATGCACCTGGAAATATGGATCAAGTAGGACAATCAAAGTTAGAAAGGTGATTCGATAACGAAACTATCAGCCATTCGCTTCAAAACAATAGTGTTGCTAGAGATATTAAATTCTCACAACAGAGTTCACTCAACACGGGGGCCAAGAAAAGAATGGTGATGGCGAGAAGCATCGCTGCAACAAGAATTTCTTAAGAGGTGGTGAAATTCTCACGACATTCCTGACATAAATGATGGTAACACTCCGCGGTAGAACATAACATAAGTTGGATAGCAAGGAACTCAAGGTACAACACAAAACAAGAACAAGTTTTGTGTTGGAGGGAATGCAATAATGTTGTCGATGATAACCCAAATCATCGAGGGAAAAGTGTTGGAAATATGCCCTAGAGGCAATAATAAATTGGTTATTATTATATTTCCTTGTTCATGATAATCGTTTAGTATCCATGCTAAAATTGTATTGATAGGAAACTCAGATACATGTGTGGATACATAGACAACACCATGTCCCTAGTAAGCCTCTAGTTGACTAGCTCGTTGATCAATAGATGGTTACGGTTTCCTCACCATGGACATTGGATGTCGTTGATAACGGGATCACATCATTAGGAGACTGATGTGAGGGACAAGACCCAATCCTAAGCCTAGCACAAGATCGTGTAGTTCGTTTGCTCAGAGCTTTTCTAATGTCAAGTATCATTTCCTTAGACCATGAGATTGTGCAACTCCCGGATACCGTAGGAATGCTTTGGGTGTACCAAACGTCACAACGTAACTGGGTGGCTATAAAGGTGCACTACAGGTATCTCCGAAAGTGTCTGTTGGGTTGGCACGAATCGAGACTGGGATTTGTCACTCCGTGTAAACGGAGAGGTATCTCTGGGCCCACTCGGTAGGACATCATCATAATGTGCACAATGTGACCAAGGAGTTGATCACGGGATGATGTGAGTTACGGAACGAGTAAAGAGACTTGCCGGTAACGAGATTGAACAAGGTATGGGATACCGACGATCGAATCTCGGGCAAGTACTATACCGGTAGACAAAGGGAATTGTATACGGGATTGATTGAATCCTCGACATCGTGGTTCATCCGATGAGATCATCGAGGAGCATGTGGGAGCCAACATGGGTATCCAGATCCCGCTATTGGTTATTGACCGGAGAGTCGTCTCGGTCATGTCTGCATGTCTCCCGAACCCGTAGGGTCTACACACTTAAGGTTCGGTGACGCTAGGGTTATAGAGATATTAGTATGCGGTAACCCGAAAGTTGTTCGGAGTCCCGGATGAGATCCCGGACGTCACGAGGAGTTCCGGAATGGTCCGGAGGTAAAGATTTATATATGGGAAGTCTTATTTTGGTCACCGGAAAAGTTTCGCACTTTATCGGTATTGTACCGGGAGTGCCGAAAGGGGTCCGGGGGTCCACCAAGGGGGTCCACCAGCCCCGGGGGGCCACATGGGCTGTGGGGGGTGCGCCTTGGCCTATATGGGCCAAGGGCACCAGCCCCAAGAGGCCCATGCGCCAAGAGATAAGAAAAAAAGGGAGAGTCCTAAAGGGGGAAGGCACCTCCGAGGTGCCTTGGGGGGGAAGGACTCCTCCCTGGCCGCACCCTTCCTTGGAGGAAGGGCCAAGGCTGCGCCCCCTCTCCCTTGGCCCTATATATAGTGGGGGGAGGGAGGGCAGCAGCAACCTAAGCCCTGGCGCCTCCCTCTCCCTCCCGTGACACCTCTTCCTCCCCGCTTGCGCTTGGCGAAGCCCTGCCGGGATCCCGCTACTTCCACCACCACGCCGTCGTGCTGCTGGATCTCCATCAACCTCTCCTCCCCCCTTGCTGGATCAAGAAGGAGGAGACTTCCCTGCTCCGTACGTGTGTTGAACGCGGAGGTGCCGTCCGTTCGGCGCTAGGATCATCGGTGATTTGGATCACGACGAGTACGACTCCATCAACCCCGTTCTCTTGAACGCTTCCGCGCGCGATCTACAAGGGTATGTAGATCCACTCCTCCCTTGTTGCTAGATGACTCCATAGATTGATCTTGGTGATGCGTAGAAAATTTTGAATTTCTGCTACGTTCCCCAACAGTGGTATCAGAGCTAGGTCTATGCGTAGTTTCTATGCACGAGTAGAACACAAAGTAGTTGTGGGCGTTGATGTTGTCAATTTACTTGCCGATACTAGTCTTATCTTGATTCGGCGGCATCGTGGGATGAAGCGGCCCAGACCGACCTTACACGTACACTTACGTGAGACAGGTTCCACCGACTGACATGCACTAGTTGCATAAGGTGGCTAGCGGGTGTCTGTCTCTCCCACTTTAGTCGGATCGGATTCGATGAAAAGGGTCCTTATGAAGGGTAAATAGAAATTGGCATATCACGTTGTGGCTTTTGCGTAGGTAAGAAACGTTCTTGCTAGAAACCTATACAAGCCACATAAAAACTTGCAACAACAATTAGAGGACGTCTAACTTGTTTTTGCAGCATGTGCTATGTGATGTGATATGGCCAGAAGATGTGATGAATGATATATGTGATGTATGAGATTGATCATATTCTTGTAATAGGAATCACGACTTGCATGTCGATGAGTATGACAACCGGCAGGAGCCATAGGAGTTGTCTTTATTTTTTGTATGACCTGCGTGTCATTGAATAACGCCATGTAAATTACTTTACTTTATTGCTAAGCGCGTTAGCCATAGAAGTAGAAGTAATCGTTGGCGTGACAACTTCATGAAGACACAATGATGGAGATCATGGTGTCATGCCGGTGACAAAGATGATCACGGTGCCCCGAAGATGGAGATCAAAGGAGCAAAATGATATTGGCCATATCATGTCACTATTTGATTGTATGTGATGTTTATCATGTTATGCATCTTATTTGCTTAGAACGACGGTAGTAAGTAAGATGATCCCTCACTAAAATTTCAAGAGACGTGTTCCCCCTAACTGTGCACCGTTGCGAAGGTTCGTTGTTTCGAAGCACCACGTGATGATCGGATGTGATAGATTCTAACGTTCGAATACGACGGGTGTTGACGAGCCTAGCATGTACAGACATGGCCTCGGAACACATGCGAAACACTTAGGTTGACTTGACGAGCCTAGCATGTACAGACATGGCCTCGGAACACAAGAGACCGAAAGGTCGAGCATGAGTCGTATAGAAGATACGATCAACATGGAGATGTTCACCGATGATGACTAGTCCGTCTCACGTGATGATCGGACACGGCCTAGTTTGACTCGGATCATGTATCACTTAGATGACTAGAGGGATGTCTATCTGAGTGGGAGTTCATTAAATAATCAGATGAACTTCATTATCATGAACATAGTCAAAAAGTCTTTGCAAATTATGTCATAGCTTGCGCTTTAGCTCTACTGTTTAAGATATGTTCCTAGAGAAAATTTAGTTGAAAGTTGGTAGTAGCAATTATGCGGACTGGGTCCGTAAACTGAGGAGTGTCCTCATTGCTGCACAGAAGGCTTATGTCCTTAATGCATCGCTCAGTGTGCTGAACCTCAGCGTCGTCTGTAGATGTTGCGGAACATCTGACATACACGTTTTGATAACTACGTGATAGTTCAATGCGTAATGCTAACGGTTTAGAATTGTGGCACAAGAGACGTTTTTGGAACGTCGCAGAACATATGAGATGTTCTATAGACTGAAATTGGGATTTCAGACTAGTGCCCACGTCAAGAGGTATGAGACCTCTGACAAGTTTCTTAAGCCTGCAGACTAAGGGAGAAAAGCTCAATCGTTGAGCATGTGCTCAGATTGTCTAAGTGCCAAAATCGCTTGAATCGAGTGGGAGTTTATCTTCCAGATGAGATAGTGATGGTTCTCCATAATCACTGCCACCAAGCTATCAGAGCTTCGTGATGAACTATAACATATCAGGGATAGTTATGATGATCCTTGAGCTATTCGCGATGTTTGACACTGCGAGAGTAGAAATCAAGAAGGAGCATCAATTGTTGATGGTTAGTAAAACCACTAGTTTAAGAAGGGCAAGGGCAAAAGGGATACTTCATGAAACAGCAAGTCGTTTGCTGCTGTAGTGAAGAATCCCAAGGTTGAACCCAAACCCGAGACTAAGTGCTTCTGTAATGAGGGGAACGGTCACTGAAGCAGAACTACCCTAGATACTTGATAGATGAGAAGGCAGGCAAGGTCGACAGAAGTATATTGGATATACATTATATGAATGTGTACTTTACTAGTACTCCTAGCAGCACCAGGGTATTAGATACCGGTTCGGTTGCTAAGTGTTAGTAACTCGAAATAAAAGCTGCGGAATAAACGGAGACTAGCTAAAGGTGAGATGACGATATGTGTTGGAAGTGTTTCCAAGGTTGATGTGATCAAGCATCGCATGCTCCCTCTACCATCGAGATTTGGTGTTTGCGTTGAGCATGATTGGATTATGTTTATCGCAATACGGTTATTCATTTAAGGAGAATAATGGTTACTCTGTTTATTTGAATAATACCTTCAATGGTCTTGCACCTAAAGTGAATCTCGATCGCAGTGATACACATGTTCGTGCCAAAAGATATAAAATAGTAATGATAGTACCACATACTTGTGGCACTGCCATTTGAGTCATATTGGTATAGAACGCATGAAGAAGCTCCATGTAGATGGATCTGCACTCAGTCGTTTTTGAAAAGATTGAGACATGCGAACCATGTCTATTGGTATATATGCATGAAGAAACTCCATGCAGATGGATCGTTTGGACTCACTTGATTTTGAATCACTTAAGACATGCAAATCATACCACATGGGCAAGATGACTGAAAGGCCTCGTTTTCAGTGAGATGGAACAAGAGAGCAACTTGTTGGAAGTAATACATTTTGATGTATGCAGTCCAATGAGTGCTGAGGCATGCAGTGGATATCGCTTTGTTCTTACTTCACAGATGATTTGAGTAGATGCTGAGTGTATTTACTTGATGAAACACAAGTCTGAATTATTGAAAGGTTCAAGTAATTTCAGAGTGAAGTTGAAGATCGTCGTGACAAGAGGATAAAATGTCTGTGATATGATCATAGAGATGAGCATCTGAGTTACGAGTTTGGCACACAATTGAGACATTGTGGAAAGTGTTTCACAATTAATACCGCCTGGAACACCACAGTGTGATGGTGTGTCCGAACATCATAACTACACCCTATTGGATATGGTGCATGCCATGATGTCTCTTATCGAATTACCACTATCGTTTATGGGTTAGGCATTAGAGACAACCGCATTCACTTTAAAAGGGGCACCACGCAATTCCGTTGAGACGACACCGTTTAGAGAAACCTAAGTTGTCGTTACTTAAAAGTTTGGGTTGCGATGCTTATGTGAAAAAGTTTCAGGCTGATGAGCTCGAACCTAAAGCGGATAAATGCATCTTCATAGAAAACCCAAAATAGTTGGGTATACCTCCTATTTCAAGACCTGGAAGCAAAAGTAATTGCTTCTAGAAACGAGTCCTTTCTCGAGGAAAAGTTTCTCTCGAAAGAATTGAGTGGGAGGATGGTGGAGACTTGATAAGGTTATTGAACCGTCACTTCAACTAGTGTGTAGCAGGGCACAGGAAGTTGTTCCTGTGGCACCTACACCAATTGAAGTGGAAGCTTATGATAGTGATCATGAAACTTCGGATCAAGTCACTACGAAACCTCGTAGGACGACGAGGATGCGTAATACTTTAGAGTAGTACGTGATCCTGTCTTGGAAGTCATGTTGTTGGACAACGATGAACCTATGAGCTATGGAGAAGCGATGGTGGGCCCATATTCCGACAAATGGTTAGAAGCCATGAAATCCGAGATAAATGGATCTTTAAGAAGAAGACGGACATGGACGGTAATGTTACCGTCTATGAAGCTCGACTTGTGGAAAAGAGTATTTTCACAAGTTCAAGGAGTTGACTACGATGAGATTTTCTCATCCGTAGCGATGCTTAAGTCCGTCGGAATCATGTTAGCATTAGCTGCATTTATGAAATCTGGCAGATGGATGTCAAAACAAGTTTCCTTACCAGTTTTCGTAAGGAAAGGTTGTATGTGATACAATTAGAAAGGTTTTTGTCAATCCTGAAAGATGCTAACAAGTATACAAAGCTCCAGCAATCCTTCTAAGGACTGGAGTAAGCATCTCGGAGTTGGAATGTATGCTTTGATGAGATGATCAAAGATTTTGGGTTTATACAAAGTTTGTTAGAAACTTGTATTTACAATAAAGTGAGTGGGAGCGCTACAACATTTCTGATAAGTATATGTGAATGACATATTGTTGATCCGAAATGATGTAAAATTTCTGGAAAGCATAAAGGATTGTTTGAAAGGAGTTTTTCAAGGGAAGACCTGGATAAAGCTGCTTACATATTGGGCATCCAGATCTATAGAGATAGATCAAGACGCCTGATGATACTTTCAAAGAACGCACACCTTGACATGATTTTGAAAGAGTTCAAAATAGATCAGCAAAGAAGGAGTTCTTGGCTGTGTTACAAGGTGTGAGTATTGAGTAAGACTCAAGACCTGACCACAGCAGAAGAGAGAGAAAGGACGAAGGTCGTCCCCTATGCTTTAGACATAGGCTCTACAGTATGCTATGCTGTGTACTGCACATGAAGTGTGCCTTGCCATGAGTTGGTCAAGGGGTACAATAGTGATCCGGGAATGGATCACATGACAGCGGTCAAACTTATCCTTAGTACCTAGTGGACTAAGGAATTTTCTCGATTATGGAGGTGAAAAGGAGTTCGTCGTAAAGGGTTACGTCGATGCGAACTTTGACACTAATCCGGATGACTCTAAGTAGTAAACCGGATTCGTATAGTAGAGCAATTATTTATGGCTCCAAATAGCGCGTGGTAGCATCCACAAGATGACATAGATATTCGTAAAGCACACACGGATCTGAAAGGTTCAGACCCGTTGACTAATAACCTCTCTCACAAGCATAACATGATCAAACCAGAACTCATTGAGTGTTAATCACATAGTGATGTGAACTAGATTGTTGACTCTAGTAAACTCTTTGGATGTTGGTCACATGGTGATGTGACCTGTGACTGTTAATCACATGGTGATGTGAACTAGATTATTGACTCTAGTGCAAGTGGGAGACTGTTGGAAATATGCCCTAGAGGCAATAATAAATTGGTTATTATTATATTTCCTTGTTCATGATAATCGTTTAGTATCCATGCTAAAATTGTATTGATAGGAAACTCAGATACATGTGTGGATACATAGACAACACCATGTCCCTAGTAAGCCTCTAGTTGACTAGCTCATTGATCAATAGATGGTTACGGTTTCCTGACCATGGACATTGGATGTCGTTGATAACGGGATCACATCATTTGGAGAATGATGTGATGGACAAGACCCAATCCTAAGCCTAGCACAAGATCATGTAGTTCGTTTGCTCAGAGCTTTTCTAATGTCAAGTATCATTTCCTTAGACCATGAGATTGTGCAACTCCCGGATACCGTAGGAATGCTTTGGGTGTACCAAACGTCACAACGTAACTGGGTGGCTATAAAGGTGCACTACAGGTATCTCCGAAAGTGTCTGTTGGGTTGGCACGAATCGAGACTGGATTTGTCACTCCGTGTAAACGGAGAGGTATCTCTGGGCCCACTCGGTAGGACATCATCATAATGTGCACAATGTGACCAAGGAGTTGATCATGGGATGATGTGAGTTACGGAACGAGTAAAGAGACTTGCCGGTAACGAGATTGAACAAGGTATGGGATACCGACGATCGAATCTCGGGCAAGTACTATACCGGTAGACAAAGGGAATTGTATACGGGATTGATTGAATCCTCGACATCGTGGTTCATCCGATGAGATCATCGAGGAGCATGTGGGAGCCAACATGGGTATCCAGATCCCGCTGTTGGTTATTGACCGGAGAGTCGTCTCGGTCATGTCTGCATGTCTCCCGAACCCGTAGGGTCTACACACTTAAGGTTCGGTGACGCTAGGGTTATAGAGATATTAGTATGCGGTAACCCGAAAGTTGTTCGGAGTCCCGGATGAGATCCCGGATGTCACGAGGAGTTCCGGAATGGTCCGGAGGTAAAGATTTATATATGGGAAGTCTTATTTTGGTCGCCGGAAAAGTTTCGCACTTTATCGGTATTGTACCGGGAGTGCCGAAAGGGGTCCGGGGGTCCACCAAGGGGGTCCACCAGCCCCGGGGGGCCACATGGGCTGTGGGGGGTGCGCCTTGGCCTATATGGGCTAAGGGCACCAGCCCCAAGAGGCCCATGCGCCAAGAGATAAGAAAAAAAGGGAGAGTCCTAAAGGGGGAAGGCACCTCCGAGGTGCCTTGGGGGGGAAGGACTCCTCCCTGGCCGCACCCTTCCTTGGAGGAAGGGCCAAGGCTGCGCCCCCTCTCCCTTGGCCCTATATATAGTGGGGGGAGGGAGGGCAGCAGCAACTAAGCCCTGGCGCCTCCCTCTCCCTCCCGTGGCACCTCTTCCTCCCCGCTTGCGCTTGGCGAAGCCCTGCCGGGATCCCGCTACTTCCACCACCACGCCGTCATGCTGCTGGATCTCCATCAACCTCTCCTCCCCCTTGCTGGATGAAGAAGGAGGAGACTTCCCTGCTCCGTACGTGTGTTGAATGCGGAGGTGCCGTCCGTTCGGCGCTAGGATCATTGGTGATTTGGATCACGACGAGTACGACTCCATCAACCCCGTTCTCTTGAACGCTTCCGCGCGCGATCTACAAGGGTATGTAGATCCACTCCTCCCTCGTTGCTAGATGACTCCATAGATTGATCTTGGTGATGCGTAGAAAATTTTGAATTTCTGCTACGTTCCCCAACAAAAAGGATGGTATTTCCCATCAAGAATTCGATAGATATCTTGGAAGACCTCAATATGCTGATGATGATGATGATGACACATTTGTCGAGAGGTTTGAAGAAGATGTAACCGATCGGCGATGACATCAAGTCAACGGAATGATGAAGCGAAAAGTTATCGAAACCATGGGTATGACACAAACTCGAAATCAAGCTTGTTGTTCAAGGAGAAATGATATGACGAGGAAGATCGACGTAAGATTAGCTCACCGTCGAAACTTTTGCTCCGGGAAGGACCCAGTAGCATAGTTAAAATTTAGCACGATAATGATATAGCCGATCAGGCTAGGAATTGCTTGAAGGATTATTAAACTCGTAAGCCACAAAAATTACTTAAGAGTTATTGAATCGGAGTGCGGAATCGATTCACTTATCGGTGTTCTCGAGTGACTAATAACTCAGAACCTGGGGGAAATCTGAAGTCGGTGAGAAGCAATACTAGATGAGGACTCACAGGAAGCAACATAGTTCTCGAGATACCAGAGGGTAATTGTTGAGGATATAGACCTTAGAGTCACCCGCCAGGAGGGGCCGGGTTACTCATAATGGTCATTGCCAGAAGCCCGGCGCCAAGCTTGAAGACGGTGGGCTAGAGATGGGCTAAGACCCGGATACGGCTTAAGGCCCGTAGTTGCAATCATTATCATGGTAGAACTTGTAGTGTAAGGCAAGAATAGTTGAGAGTCCGAGCCGGACACTCTTATGAGCCGGCCGGGACTCTGAGAGCTGCAGGGCGTCAGCCTCCCTATATAAAGGGACGACCCGGCAGCGGTTTAGGAACAAGAAAGATCTCGTCGAGAGCCAGGCATAGCAGTTAAGCTCCCTGGTCATCGAAACCCTAATCAATACCACCTCAAACTAGACGTAGGCTTTTACCTTCACCGTAAGGGGCCGAACCAGTATAAACCCTCGTGTTCCTTGTCCCACTTAACCCCTTCAAGCTTCCTAGTTGCGATGGCTCCACGACTAAGTCCTAGCTCGAGGACATCCGCCGTGACAATTCCACGACAGTTGGCGCCCACCGTGGGGCCAGCGCACGGTGGATTTGAGTTCTTGAAGGGCAGCTTCGAAGGGCTCAAGGGATACGCTGTGGGCCGGATGACCAAGAGTCGTCGCGGCAAGCTCTACATCGACGATGCAAACTGGGGCCCCGACGCCGGCTCAATTGAGTACGGGTCCCCTTCGGCGGAATTCATGTTTTCATCGGCAAGATTGGTGAGCCGGGCCCTGAGCCGGATCTCTGCGCCGATCTCATCGAGACGGCTCAGCGTACACGACCCGCCCGGGCCCGGCCTGCTGTAAGGCATGCTTTTGTGGGATGCGTCCATGGAGGGTTCTCTGATCGATCTGGGTCTTGTGATGAGACGGCCGCCGGCTCTGATGGCGAGTCATCCACCGATGAGTCAAACTCGTTGTATCAACTTCAAGATGGCCGGCTCATGGGTTGTTCCGACGGTGACAGTATTCCGGACCCGTTTGAGCCGCCGAGTCAGGTTGGGGTCTTTATGGCCGGTGCACAGCCTGTTCAGAACCCTGCTGCTGGAGCGGGAAACCCGGTGCCCTCACCGGCTCAGGTGCTAATGGATCTCACAGACAAGATGACGGCCCTGTTAACCGCCATGGTTGACCTGGCGGATCAAGCTCAGCATGATGCGGAGGTAACACAGTTAAAATTGGATCTAGTGAAAGCTAAGGAGGATCTTACAGCGGAAGGGATCAGGATGGCTGCGGAGAGGGCGGCTCTCGATGCCCAAACTCAGTTGATCCAGGCGCAGTCCTTCCAACTCACGATGGATCAGAATGCATCCAATGAGGTCATGAGAAGGAGGCATCAAAAGACCCAATCTCGACTCCCTCCGGTTTATGATCCACGCAACCTCTTCAACACGCCAGGTGCAGGGTCTAGTAACCCGCTAGGGGTCGTAGTGCCCGGGTCTGGGACCCCTATTCAGCCCAAGTGATGGGGCCTCCCCAGGTGCCCCCTGCCCCGCCTCAATACGTGCCAATACCCCCGGGTCATTATAATAACCCGCTGGAGAACATGGTCGCCGCGGCAGCACGGCTGGCGGCTCTCCCAGTCGATGGCGACTCTCCGACGGCTATTGAAACCCGCCGGGTCAGGGAACTCCTTCAGACAGCACTGGCACAGCAAGAGGCGTACTCCTACAGCCGGGATAGGATCCACTCGACCCCTCGTCCAGGCCGGAGCCCGAGTTACAGCCGGCACATGGTCTCAGCGACCGGCTCAAGTAACGTCCAACGCCATGACCCGCCCCCTGGCCATGGCCCGGCTCATAACGGAGCCTTTCACGCAGCAGACCAGGACAGAGCGCGGCAAGAGGCGGAGCAGGTGCCTCAGTTGACGGCCTACCAGACTCCCCCGGCTTATCCGACGACGTTCGTCGATGTGGGTATCCCTACCAGGACTGGGGGTGTCCCTTGCTTAGTACCAGCTATCCGCAATGAACGTTTACCCAAGGACTTCAAAGGCCATAGGAAGGTGCCCAATTACACGGCTGACTTACAACCCGCAGCCTGGATCGAGAGTTACGAAATGGCCATGGAACTACTGGAGGTTAGTGAGGCGGCAATGGCCAAGTACTTCACCATGATGTTGGATGGGACTGCCCGCACTTGGTTGAAAGGGCTACCACCGAACTCCATCGGGTCTTGGGCTGAGCTGAAAGCCCGGTTCATCCAAAACTTTAAGGATACCTGCAGGCAGTCTATGTCAATTGTGGATTTGACTAACTGTAAGCAGCAGGAGGGTGAGTCCACCACGCATTGGGTTCGCCGGGTCAAGGAGATCATACATTCGTCAGATAAGATGGATGCCGGCTCTGCAGTCTTAATGTTGGAACAGAATTGTCGTTTCGTGCCCCTAAAGATGAAACTCGGGCGGCTTAAGCGCGACTGCATTGATATGGGTACACTAATGGCGGCTCTTGTCAAGTACGCCAATTCTGATGGTACCAAGGATCCCCCTTCAGATGATGAAAGGGCAGGGAAGGGAAAGAAGAATGGCAATGGCAAGGGTCCTCAGCATAACCCGGGGAACCAAGGAGGAGGCAAGCGCAAGGCCGATGGCAGCCTAGAGTTTGTAGCCAACGCCAGCTCACAAGGTAATAACTAGCGACGCAAGGGGAGGCCCCCTCCCCGAGGCGGCGGGTCAGGCCCGACGCTGGAGCAACTGTTGAATGAGCCTTGTCCAAGGCATGGCTCTACAGAGAAGCCAGCAACTCATCTATGGAAGGATTGTGAAATCATGAAGGCCTTTAAGAATTACAATGGCCCGGGCGGCGGCTCAGGCGCCGGCGGCTTTCATGGCCCGGGCGGCGGCTCAAATTCTGGTCCTCCGAACGGTCAAGGGGGCTTTAATCAACAGTCTGGTCAGGGTCATCAACAACAGCAGGGGGGTTATCAGACCAATCCAAAGCAGCTTAGCGGTGGACAATATCATGTGTTTACCACCAGTCTGTGTAAGCGAGATCAGAAGCTTCATAAGAGGGCTGTGAATGCTGTTGAGCCGGCGGTTCCACGCTACTTGCGGTGGTCTGAGCAGCCTATAGTGTGGAGTAGGGCGGATCACCCTCCACGGGTGGATAATCCGGGTCACTTGGCCCTAGTGGTGGCTCCTCAGGTGGGAGGATATAAGTTCACTAAGGTGCTCATGGATGGAGGCAGCAGCATCAACATCCTCTATTATGAGACTTTCCGTCGTATGGGGTTGATTGATAAAAACCTCAGCCAGTCCAACACTATTTTCCACGGTGTGGTACCTGGTAAGTCGGCTTATCTAGTCAGCAAGATTGAATTGGAAGTGGCCTTTGGAGATGAGAACAACTACAGGGTGGAGAAATTGACCTTTGAGGTGGTCAAGATAAGAAGCCCATACCATGCTATATTTGGACGGCCGGCTTACGCCAAGTTCATGGCACGGCCGTGTTATGTGTACTTACAGCTCAAGATGCCGGGTCACAATGGGACCATTACGGTTCACGGCAGCCGGAAAGTGGCCCTGGAGTGTGAGGAAGGCGGTGCAGCTTATGCAGAATCTGTTTGTGCAACAGAGAAGTTGAAGTTTTACAAAGATAATGTTGACCGAACAGATATGACCTCTCTGAAAAAGCCAACTACGGAGAATGAGCCGGCGATGAAATTTAAGTCGGCTGATGAAACTAAGCTTGTCAATTTTGTTCCAGGAGATTCATCTCAACAGTTTAGTATCAGTGCCAATCTGGATCCGAAATAGGAAAGCGCGCTCATCGAGTTCATCCGTGAGAATAGGGACATCTTCGCATGGAAACCTTCAGACATGCCAGGTGTACCTAGAGAACTCGCTGAGCACACTCTCAATGTTGATCCGAAATTTAAGCCGGTCAGGCAGTTCCTTCGGCGGTTTAATGAAGAGAGGCGGAAAGCTATTGGTGAAGAGGTGGCCCGGCTCTTGGCGGCCGGGTTTATTGTTGAAGTCTTTCACCCGGAATGGTTAGCTAACCCGGTGCTCGTACTCAAGAAGAACGGCACTTGGCGGATGTGTGTGGACTACACGGACTTAAACAAGGCGTGTCCGGCTGATCCTTTTGCCCTTCCCCGTATTGATCAAATTATTGATGCTACGGCGGGTTGTGCGCGCTTAAGTTTCTTGGACGCTTATTCTGGATATCATCAGATTAAAATGGCAGTTAAGGACTAGGAGAAGACGACGTTCATCACTCCCTTTGGAGCCTTCTGCTATGTGTCTATGCCTTTTGGACTCAAGTGTGCACAGGCGACTTATTAGCGTTGTGTACAGAACTGTCTTCATAACCAGATTGGGCGCAATGTTCATGCTTATGTGGACGATATTGTGGTTAAATCCATAAAGGAGGAAACCCTGATAGATGATTTAAGGGAGACCTTTGATAACCTCCGGGTCTACAAGATGGTGCTTAACCCGGCCAAGTGTGTTTTTGGTGTTCCTGCAGGCAAACTCTTGGGTTTTTTGGTTTCTGACAGAGGCATTGAAGCTAACCCGGAGAAGATCAAGGCCATCACCTCCCTGGCTAAACCGGCGTGTACAAATGATGTTCAGCGCTTGGCGGGTCGCATCGCTGCTTTAAGCCGGTTCATAAGCCGTTCGGGTGAGAAGGCCATGCCATTATATCAGTTGATGAAGAAAACTGATAACTTTGTCTGGAATGATGCAGCTAATACTGCCTTTGAGGAGTTGAAGAAGCAGCTGGCAGAGCCTCCAGTCCTTGCTGCTCCGGTTGATAAGGAGCCCTTATTATTATATGTGGCGGCGAACACACGGGCTGTCAGTGTGGCCATGGTGGTGGAGCGCAAGGAAGAGGGTAAGGAGTATCCGGTTCAGCGGCCGGTTTATTATGTCAGCGAAGTGCTCATCGAGTCCAAACAGCGGTACCCGCATTGGCAGAAGCTTGTTTACGGTGTGTTCATGGCGAGCCGGAAACTTAAGCATTATTTCCAGGGTCATCCCATCACTGTGGTCAGTTCTGCCCCTCTTGGTGACATCATTCAAAACAGAGAGGCCACAGGGAGAGTGGCTAAGTGGGCTATAGAGCTGGGACCTCACGGTCTCAAATATGTGCCACGCACTGCTGTTAAATCTCAGGCCTTGGTGGATTTCATCAATGATTGGACAGAGTCACAAGTGCCCGAGCAAAAGCCGGATAACACATATTGGACTATTCACTTCGATGGGTCCAGGCAGTTGGAGGGCTCGGGGGCTGGAGTTGTATTGGCTTCCCCTAAAGGTGACAAGTTCCATTATGTGTTACGGTTGATGTTTCCTTGCACTAAAAATGTGGCTGAGTACGAGGACTTGCTCCACGGTCTTCGGATGGCTAAGGAGATGAGCTTGAGCCGGGTAAGGTGTTTTGGTGACTCAGACTTGGTGGCTCAACAAGTATCAGGCAAGTGGGACTCTAAGGACCCTCTCATGGCGGCTTATCACCGCGAAGTTGATGCCATTGCTGGGCACTTTCAGGGTTACCAAGTAGAGCACATTGATCGCAGGAAGAATGAGGCGGCTGATGCTTTAAGCCGGCTAGGCTCTCAGCGAAAGCCGGTGCCACCTAATACTTTCCTGGATGTCCTGTATAATCCTTCTGTTAAGCTGCCTACAGAGGAAGACTTGGCTGTCCCTGACCCGGAGGCACGACTGGTGGCGGCTCTCCACATCATACCGGACTGGACAATGCCCTATTTGGCTTACATGACCCGGGGTGAGTTGCCTGAGGATGAAACTTTGGCCAGACAAATAACCCGGCGGGCTAAGTCAATGATTGTTATCAATGGCGAGTTGCATCATCGCAGTGTTACAGGAGCATTTCAGGGTTGTGTCTCCCCTGAGGAAGGTCAAGAGATCTTGCGTGAGATTCACGAAGGGGATTGTGGCCATCACGCCGGCTCAAAGTCTCTTGTGGCCAAGGCTTTTCGCCATGGTTTTTATTGGCTGACGGCTCATGCTGATACAGAGGACTTCGTCAGTAAATGTGATGGTTGCCAGAGGTTCTCACGACGGGCTCATGTGCCAGCTCAGGAGCTGAGGATGATCCCAATTACTTGGCCCTTTGCGGTCTGGGGGCTTGATATGGTTGGGCCTTTCAAACGATCCAAAGATAAGAAGACTCACCTATTGGTGGCGGTTGACAAATTTACCAAGTGGGTGGAAGCTGAGCCAGTTAGCAAGTGCGATGCGGCCACGACGGTTCAATTTATGAAAAAGGTGATTTTCCACTTTGGCTTTCCACACAGCATTATAACTGACAATGGCACCAATCTATCCAAAGGCGCCATGGAAGAGTTTTGTCAACGAGAGCATATCCGACTTGATGTCTCCTCAGTTGCTCATCCTCAATCCAATGGTCAAGCTGAGAGAGCTAATCAGGAGATTCTGAAGGGTATCAAGCCCCGGCTTTTGGTCCCTTTGCAACGGACGCCGGGTTGTTGGGTGGAGGAGTTGCCCTCCGTGTTATGGAGCATCAACACTACTCCTAACAGGTCTACAGGCTTCACGCCTTTCTTCATGGTTTATGGGGCAGAGGCCGTCCTCCCCAGTGACATCCGTCATGACTCACCTCGAGTGGCGGCTTATGTTGAGGCGAACAATGAACAGGCGCGCCAAGATGCTCTTGACTTGTTGGACGAACAACGTGATGTGGCCGCAGCTCGCTCCGCGATTTACCAACAAGACCTGCGCCGTTATCAGAGTCGCCGGGTTAAATCCCGGGTCTTCCAGGATCAAACTGATGCGCACAAGCTATCCCCGCCTTGGGAAGGGCCCTTTGTGGTCAGCAAGAACTTGCACAACGGGTCGTATTACCTCATTGACATTCGGGAGCATAAAGATTCACGTAAGTCGGAGGAAGAGACCCGTCGGCCGTGGAACATAGCTCAGCTTTGGCCTTACTACACTTGAGCCACCGGCTCTCATAATGTACATATTTCTCTCAGCCATGTATATATTATGATAAGCAATAAAGCAGGACCTTTGTCCTTTTTCTCCTCCAAATGTGCACGTGTTTGTTTTCTTTGCAAGATTAACATGATAACTTGAAGGAGGATCCGGCTTATGATCGTATTCGAATCTAGCCGCAGGTAATAAGGTCACTTGGGGGCTTCCTGTTCAAACATGGGTCGTATTCGAACCAAAGAGAACATAGCTGTCGATACCCATTTGATTGGCAAAGTGCCGAGCTGATTGGGGAGTTTTCCTTGATCATATTTGAATCATGGTTTCACCCCTTTGGGAACCGACGTGGATCGTATTCGAATCAGCATCGTTAAACAATTCTTAAAATCACTTGGGGGCTTCCTGTTCAAACATGGGTCGTATTCGAACCAAAGAGAACATAGCTGTCGATACCCTCTTGATTGGCATCGCCACACCCACTGGGGGCTATATGATCGTATTCGAATCTTAGCATAACCCCTTTGGGCCGGGTCTCTGGTCGTATTCGAACCGGAAGCCCCTAAGTTCTTCTACTTTATAGTCAGTTTTTGTCTGATTATTTCAACGTGTGTACGGCCGGGTCTCACTTTGCCGGCTTTGGCTTACAGTATTAGCTGAACACAATGGGTGTTATTAAGACAGGTAAACTGGACTTGCGGTACCAACCTTATCACCCGGGTTATTTGAGCCGGAAGTATGCTTGCAGGCCGCTAAGTATGTTCTTACGGCTGTATTAAGGATATAATTGAAGACCAGTCCTTTTTGATTCATATTCCGGGTTATATATCTAAAACTTATGATTCTCAGGGCGGTAAGCCGCCTCGAGACTTGTGATTTGCCCTTCTATGCAGGATAGATAACGGCAACTATTTTGAGATTAAGGAAAACAAGGATTGATTATGACCCGGAGAAACATAAAGGAAACAACTTCACCAGACTTTAACATTCAAGGCGTGCACGATGGCACGGCAAAGATAAAGTGTTGGTCCTACTCTATTACAAAGACTCATTGAGTCCAAAAAGGAGAGGCATTGATTGACAAGCCGCCAGCTGAGTTACAACGCTTGCTGAGTTGAGGTCTCCGGCTCGTTCCTCTCTTGTCCTCCGGCTGATCCCAAGACCTGGAAAGTTGATGACTTCCAGTCGATGTCGCTGAGAGCTTCGAATTGGGCTTCCTCATCAATTAACCCGGCCGGGTCAATCTCCGGGGCGAAAGTGTGCTGACGAGCCGGCGGGATCAAGTTGAGGGCTTCATAGCGCGGAGTAGGGATCCTCTGATTTTCTGCGTCGTAGCCCAGCTGATACTCGGACAAATCTGTATCGTTGCCAATAAGAGTGGCCACCGGGCGTACGGCCTTCACGCAAGCTGCGAAGTCCTTCTGACCAAAGGCGGTGCCGTCTTCCTTCAGACTTGGATAGCCGAGGGCGATGTCCGTCGGGTCTAACTCTGGCAAGAACGCCTTGGCCCGGCTCAGCGCAGCGATCACTCCAGCTCTTGCAGAGGCCCGTCGCAGCTCTTGGATCCATTGAGGCAGAACGGCGAGCCGGCGAAGGACTTCCGCCAGGTGAGTCGGCACCTCGTTGGAGAGGGCCACCACAGCCAAGGCACGTTGTGACCCGGTGTAGAGTTGCTCCACCAGGGTATATACGGCCTTCAGCTTGGTCACCACACTCTGATTCAGGTTGGCACTTCTGGGACCTGTTTAAACAGAGTCAGATAAGCCGCCGACAAGGATGAAATTATGAGATATAAACATTCTAAACTTGATGAAAGCCGGTGAGACGACTTACCGAAGATTGCGGCCACCATCTGGGACACTTGGCGCTTTAGGCCGGAGAGCTCGGCGGTCTTCTCGGAGAGAGCCTTCTCCGCCTGTTCAGCCCGGTTCACCAATGCGGCCTTTTCTTCGGCCCACGCCTTCCGCTCAGCGTCGAACTCCGTCTTCAGCTTCTCTTGCGCGGCGATGCTGGACACAAACTTGGTGTTTGCCTTCCGGGTCTCCATCTCTTGCATCTTCAGCCGGTTCTTGAGATCAGCAAGGTCAGCCTCAAGCTTCTTGCCAGCAGCCTGTATAAATTTCCGGGTTATGGCATGAACAATTACTCTACAAATTTAAAGTCCCAAGCGTTTTCCAAGCAAAGACACTTGGCACTTGGGGGCTAATGCATATTGAACGTTTCTATCTACACATTGCCGGTTCAAATGGAGTAAGCCGGAACCTAAGTCTACAACATACTCAATCATAAGTCGTCGACTTGGGGGCTAGCATGGTACAGGTAACTAAGCAGTAAGTAAGAGGACAGAAGAATATTACCTCAGATTTCTGCTGGATCTGTGTCACCATAGCAATCTCTGCGTCCCGGCTCTTGTGCACTTGGCTGACGAAGCCGGAGACGATCTCTCCAATGTTCAAGTTGGAGTAGTCGGTGAGGTCCAGGTTAACCCGGCGCGGCTCTAGCAGCTCCCCTTTGGCGGAGCACTTGTCCAGCACGGTAGGTCTCCCCGGCTCAACGAACTCCGTCCGGGTGATTACCACGTCCGGGTCATCAGCTGGGGGAGCCGAGCTGGAGGCCTCCGGGTTAACAGCAGCTTCTGTAGTTGTCTTGGTGGTTGGGGCAGCGGCCTCAGGTGCAGAGGCAGCTGGCGGCTCTTCAGCGGCTGCCTCTGGCTCAGGCAAGTCCGGCTCATCGACCGGCTTGGACTTCTTCGCCCTCTTGGTGATCTTGGCCTGGGCACTGAAAGGACAAAAAGATTAAGCATAATAGGTAAGTGAAGACAAAAGTACAACATGAGATGGTTATCATTACCCGGGCACGGTCTTGAAAGCCGGCAGGCTTGACTGCATAGAGTCGCCGGAAGAGGGGGAAGTTTCCTGATAATTTGAGTCAGAAGAGTTGAGCGGTTGACGTATAACACCTGCCAAAGGATGAAAAGGGTACAATTTTGAGACCACCTCGGTCCGGCGTTTCCTCGATGCGTCAGGTAACCCGGAGGAGAGGTCGGTGCTTTTGTCGGTCCGGGTGTGCCGCCGGCTTTCATGAACCTGTCGCTTCAAAATAAATTGAGGGTCTTGATAAGCTAAAGGATGTGAAAAGCTTACTTTCCGGGTTACCCTTCGGACTTTCAGCCTTGGCAAGGGCTCCGAGTCGGAGGAAAGTGACATTACCTCTTCAACCACCGGGTTACTTGCGCCGGTGTCATCCTGTCAATGAACAAGTATTGATAAGGCGGACAGCAACAAACAACAAATACAGCAAGGACTTAAAGGCTCAGGGGTTACCTCTGACTCGGAGCTGTCGCTTAATTGCATCAGCTCTGAAGCAGTAGGCCTGCTTCCTTTCTTGCGAGGGGCGGCTTTCTTGGCGGCTTTCTTCGCCTTTCTGGCCTTCTTGGCCGCCTCATGGTCATATTTGACCCGCCAGAACTTATCATCAGCCTGAAAAATGCAATGAGGTTTTCTTAAAACGATTCAGATGAAGGATATGTACAGACAAGATGTTCAGATCAGCGGCATACCGCTGGGGCTGGGTTGGTCTTGCAGAAGGGGGCTAACCCGGTCCTTCCGCAGTCTGCCAGGCTCTCGTTCAAAAGAGCCTTGGTCATATCTTCTGCAACGTCTTCAGGAAGATCGTTGCGGCTGTGTCTCTGAGGGTCATCCTTTCGGCCCGTGTACTCACACATTAAGCCGGGGCGGCGGCTCAATGGGATCACCCGCCACGAGATCCAGACCCAGACCAGATCGATTCCATTCAGACCATTGCCCAGGAGAGCCTTGATCTTGTTGATAGTGGGGAGCAGAGGTTGGCGCTCCGCTTGAGTCAGCTTGTCTGACAGTGGGTGAGTCGGCTCCAGACGCGAGGGGCAAAAGCCGGGTAACGGACTCTCATCAGCCGGCGACGTGTCTTGGCAGTAAAACCACGTCAGATTCCAGTCCTTGGGGTGGCTGGGCGGCTCTGCGTAAGGGAAAAGGCAGTCCCTCCGCCGCTGGATGGAGATGCCGCCTAGCTCCAGACTTGGCCCGTTGGCACACTCATTCTGACGGTTTAAATAGAAAAGCTCTCCGAAGAGCAGCAGACTGGGTTCTTCTCCAAGGTAAACCTCGCAGAACACTTGGAAGTTGCAGATATTGGACACTGAGTTGGGTCCTATGTCTTGAGGCCGCAGATCGAAGAAGTTCAGAACGTCTCTGAAAAACTTTGAGCCGGGCGGTGCGAAGCCCCGGCTCATATGATCCGCAAAAATCACTACCTCCCCGTTCTTTGGCTGTGGTCTCTCTTCTGACGGGTCAGGGGCACGGTAGGACATGACGTCCTTCTTGGGCAGATATCCAGACTTGACAAAATCTGCTAGGGTCTCATTGGTGACGTTGGACCTCATCCAGTTGCAAGTGATGGAGGCTTTAGGAGCTTTGGGAGGCATGGTGACTGTTGGAAGCCTATGATACAGGGAAAAATGTCCGGTTTAATAATGAGCCGGAGGAGACTTACAAGTTAAGGTTTAATATGGCGGCTTATGGAGGGGACTAATGATATATGTCTAAGTGCATCAGGTTATCTAAGCTGCTGGTGTGCCTGAGGGTAACTCAAATTGTCTACGGCCTTATCACAGATGAGCCGGAAAATTTTATGGCGCATGGTTTTCTTTAAGCCGGAGGGTTCTACGGCGCGTGGTTTCTTTAAACCGGAAATGTAAACCGCCGTGATTCAATGATTGCAGTTTTTTACTAAGTGTGGTAAAACAGGTTTCACACATTGCAGTAAATATTTTGGATCAAAATGGTCGGGCAAAAGAAAAGTTTCTAGACCTAGAAACAGACGCGAGGAAGTTCTTGAGCTCGAACAAGGCTCTTATGCAGTAAAAAGAGGGCTATTTGCATGTGAAATGGGTCTTAAACATCTACCGCATTGATTCTATACAGAGCTAAGATCAAAAAAGGGCAGTAAAAACCAAATCTACCAAGGGTCGCAACGAGCTACGAAGAACAGAGGATGAACTATGGAACCCTAATGTGGATCTGCCCAATGGAGTATCGAGGACTTACTGGTGCTGAAGAGATGTGGAGATGGTCGCCGTTTGTCTGGACCGAGTCAGGGTGATGCAGCGGCCAAGGTTGATGAAGACCGGGGGCGCGACGGCGGCGGTGGAGTTCGAGCTCGAGCAGAGGAACAGTGGCGCGAGAAGGAAGAAGCGTGGCTGAAGGCCCGTCGAGCCGGCCTATTTATAAGGGCGAGCTCATAAGTGGGCGCGAGAATCAAGGAGACCACGGCGTGGTTATCTCCCCACGAAACGCCTCGATTTTCGGGATGACAGTAAAGGTAAAGATCCGTTGCGGATCTGGCGGAGTAAAAAACGGGCTTAATGGAAGATGACATCACGACGGATTACCCGGAGTCCAGAGGATGACGTCACGCCGGGTTATGGCCTCCACACAATTGTAAGCCGGCGATTTTCTGTCGAAAGGATTGAAGATTGACATGAGCCGGCTCAAATCAATCTGGGGCCTAATGTTGAGGATATAGACCTTAGAGTCACCCGCCAGGAGGGGCCGGGTTACTCATAATGGTCATTGCCAGAAGCCCAGCGCCAAGCTTGAAGATGGTGGGCCAGAGATGGGCTAAGACCCGTATACGGCTTAAGGCCCGTAGTTGCAATCATTATCATGGTAGAACTTGTAGTGTAAGGCAAGAATAGTTGAGAGTCCGAGCCGGACACTCTTATGAGCCGGCCGGGACTCTGAGAGCTGCAGGGCGTCAGCCTCCCTATGTAAAGGGACGACCCGACAGCGGTTTAGGAACAAGAAAGATCTCGTCGAGAGCCAGGCATAGCAGTTAAGCTCCCTGGTCATCGAAACCCTAATCAATACCACCTCAAACTGGACGTAGGCTTTTACTTTCACCGTAAGGGGCCGAACCAGTATAAACCCTCGTGTTCCTTGTCCCACTTAACCCCTTCAAGCTTCCTAGTTGCGATGGCTCCACGACTAAGTCCTAGCTCGAGGACATCTGCCGTGACAATTCCACGACAGTAATACTTGAGGAAGATAAAAGAATTAGAGGTTGCG
This sequence comes from Aegilops tauschii subsp. strangulata, assembly GCF_002575655.3. Taxonomy (NCBI): domain Eukaryota; kingdom Viridiplantae; phylum Streptophyta; class Magnoliopsida; order Poales; family Poaceae; genus Aegilops; species Aegilops tauschii. The sequence continues at coordinate 389,473,624 of NC_053036.3, read as the reverse complement.
GAGATGTATCAATCAATAGAAGGCAAGTGCTTTAACTTGTCTGAGAAATGGAATCAAGGAGAAAATGTGGTCGGAACCATGATTGCAAAGGATCAATACACATATACCAGACGATATCATATCAAGGAAATAGTTATTATTACAAGAAGCTTCTGTGATAGGATCTACATCGTGTCCATGGGCATGAACACAAAGTTCAAGGTCGACTCCCACTTCTCCAATGCATAACCTTGCATTCACTTCTCGCGTTCGATGAAGTTGTAGTGTTGAAATTTTATCTAGCAAAATACCAGAAGAGTATGACTAGTGAAAACTTTCGCGTTCACACATATTAAAGAAGGCATAGGTCAACCCATCGAGGCATCGTGGAAACATATACCACATGTAACACCCCGGATGTAACTTTCCATATTTGTAACTCCAACTCTTGCCATTTTCGGCTATGTGTTATGATATTCCCTTCGTGGTCAGGTTTTGTCTTTCGTTTTGCATTTTGTTCATGTCATGCATTTCATATCATGTCATCATGTGCATTGCATTTGCATACGTGTTCGTCTCTTGCATCCGAGCTTTTTCCCCGTTGTCCGTTTTGCAATCCGGCGCTTCCACCTCCTCCGGCGCACCCCTCTTGTTTTCTTTCGTGAGCGGGTGTCAAACATTCTCGCAATGGACCGAGGCTTGTCAAGTGGCCTTGGTATACTATCGGGAGACCACCGGTCAAGTTTCGTTCCATTTGGAGGTCGTTTGGTACTCCAACGGTTAACCGGGCATCCGCAAAGTCCATTTGTGTGTGCAGAAAACCCCCCTCTCTAAACAGCCCAAAACCCACGAAACTCTCTTCCATGCTGTAGGTCGTTCGATCACGATCGTGTGGGCGAAAACCGCACCTTATTTGGACTCTCCTAGCTCCCTCTAGCTATATATTTGCACCTCTCCCGATTTACGTTTGCAGTCCAAACCCTAACCTCGCCCTCCGACGCTGCCGGACACGTCCGTACCCCGCCGAACGAAGCCTCCAGCCACCCAGGCGCCGCCATGTGGCGCGCCACCGCTCGCCGCCGCCGCCGGCCCGCAGGCCCGCACGAGGCCCTCGAGCCCGTTCCTCCAGCCCGCGCGCGCCCCGTCTCCTTCCTCCTCCAGCCCGGCGCCGCCCTCCGCCGTCGACCCGCCGGACCCTGAGCCGGCCGGCGAGCTCCGCCAGACCCGTCTCGCGCCGCCGCCTTGGTGCCCGCCGGCGACCGAGCCCGGCGCTGCTCCTCCTCCCTCCGCGCGCCTCCTCCCCGCCGGTCTCCTCTCCGTCCCCTCCGGCCGCGCCTCCTCTCCCCGAGCTCCGGCGAGCGCGAGCAGCAGCCCCGGTGACTCCATCGGGCCAGATCTCGATCCAGTAACCCGTGCGTTGACTTTCCCGAGACCCCGAAATATTCTAAGTCATTTTATTTTCACAGCATGTGCCTTTGTTCATAGCATCATAACTCTCTGCATATAGCTCCGTGTCGCGCGTGTAATATATTGAATTGTTCGTCTCGTGATGCTCTACCTTTTGTTCAGTTGCACCATGTTTATTAGAGGCCATCTTGATGCCCAAATCTCTGGTGCAAGAGTGCTAGTTGCTGTTATCTGCTGGTTCTTAGCAGAACTTGGAGAATTGTTATTTTTGTATCATTTAATCTGTGCATCTTATGTGCATGAGCTCTACATGTGTTTTGTTGTATGCCATGCCATATTTCAAGTGGTGTATACCATGTATTTTTGTGATCTCTGTGGTGACTAGCACAAGCATGCAAACTAGGCCCCGTAATATTTCTGATTTCAGGGACTTGGTAATTTCTCGGTCTTTGTCTGCTGTTATTTTGTTGCCATGCAAACTTGTTGCTACAGAGAGATCCATGCATATTTTGGAGATGTTCAGTAAGGATGTTTTGTAGATATTGGTGTAATTGATCCATTCCTGCCCTTGTTTGAAATTATGGAGTGCCATAGCATGACTCAATCTTGCTCTACTTTTGCTATAAAATATTTCTGGCAGATTGTTTACATGTTATTCAATTTTGCCAAGCTTATTGTAGTTGATCCATACATGCTATGTATTTTCTCTTGCCATGAATAGCTTCATAAGCATGCCTTCTTGCTGTAGGTATGATTGTTTTGTCATGCATGGCTTTGTGGTGAGTGCATCAAGCTCACCAAGATGCCTTCATATTATTGTTTCTGCCATGCTCTGTTTTCTGCCAAGTCTGGAACCTGATAATGAAACTTGCTTTGTTTACATGGTTGTCATCATATCTTCTGGTCCTTTTTGGCTTATGGTCAGTAAGGGACTTTTGTCATATGCATTTAGTAGAATACTACCATGCCTTGTTTTGCCATGTTAAGTTTCTGTAGCATGTTGATTTCGTGCTCTGAACATTGCTACCTGATGCTGTTTTCTGCCATGTCTAGTAATTTCACCGTCTGTGAACCTGATTTCTTTTGCACTTTTGCCATGCTTGTTTGAGCTTGTTATGTTGTGAACTAGCCGTAGCTCAGTGTTCATCTTTTGTCAAGCATCTCCTGTAGATTACTGTCATATGCTTTGTTGCTACGTTGGAGTGTTGTAGCATTGTTACTTGTTGCATTTGAAGTGCCATCATGCTGTTAATCGCAGATTCGTGTCATTCTTGTTTTGCTTGCCATTTGCAAACCGTGCATCCGTTTCCGGTGATCTTTATATCGATTTCGACCGAAATCATCTCATATTTCTAGTGGCATGCTTGGTTTGCCAAGTTACTGCCTTGTTCATCATTTTTCTTCTGGAGCACGCATATGCATCGCATATCATATCTCGCATATCATACATGTTTTGCATCATGTTGCTTGTGCATTTCCCGTGATTGATTGTGGTTCCGTTACTTGTGTTCTTGTCTTGGGTAGAGCCGGGAGACGAGTTCGTGAATGAGGAACCTGTTGAGTACGCTTACGAGGATCAAGCTTTCGACAACTCTGAGAACCTTGCAGGCAAGATGACCACCCCTCGAAATCACTTCTATCTTTGCTTTGCTAGTTGTTCGTTCTATTGCCATGCTGCGCTACCTACCATTTGCTATATCATGCCTCCCATGTTGCCATGTCAGCCTCTAACCATCCTTTCCTAGCAAACCGTTGTTTGGCTAAGTTACCGCTTTTGCTCAGCCCTTCTTATAGCGTTGCTAGTTGCAGGTGAAGTTGAAGTTTGTTCCATGTTGGAACATGGATATGTTGGGATATCACAATATCTCTTATTTAATTAATGCATCTATATATTTTGGTAAAGGGTGGAAGGCTCGGCCTTATGCCTGGTGTTTTGTTCCACTCTTGCCGCCCTAGTTTCTGTCATACCGGTATTATGTTCCTTGAGTTTGCGTTCCTTACGCGGTTGGGCGATTTATGGGACCCCCTTGACAGTTCGCCTTGAATAAAACTCCTCCAGCAAGGCCCAACCTTGGTTTTACCATTTGCCACCTAAGCCTTTTCCCCCGGGTTTTCGCGAGCCCGAGGGTCATCTTTATTTTAAACCCCCGGGCCAGTGTTCCTCTGAGTGCTGGTCCAAACTAGAGCCCTTTGCAGCGCCACCTTGGGGAAACTCGAGGATTGGTTTTAGTTGTACGGACTTCTCATCCGGTGTGCCCTGAGAACGAGATATGTGCAGCTCCTATCGGGATTTTTCGGCACATCCGGGCGGCTTTGCTGGTCTTGTTTTACCATTGTCGAAATGTCTTGTAAACCGGGATTCCAAGACTGATCGGGTCTTTTCGGGAGAAGGTTTATCCTTCGTTGACCGTGAGAGCTTATGATGGGCTAAGTTGCGACACCCCTGCAGGGTATTATCTTTCGAAAGCCGTGCCCACGGTTATGAGGCAGATGGGAATTTGTTAATGTCCGGTTGTAGAGAACTTGTCACTTGACCCAATTAAAATACATCAACTGTGTGTGTAGCCGTGATGGTCTCTTCTCGGCGGAGTCCGGGAAGTGAACACGGCTTGAGTTATGAATGACGTAAGTAGGAGTTCAGGATCACTTCTTGGTCATTGCTAGATGACGACTGTTCCGTTGCTTCTCTTCTCGCTCTCTTTTGCGTATGTTAGCCACCATATATGCTTAGTGCCTGCTGCAGCTCCACCTCTTTACACCATCCTTTCCTATAAGCTTAAATAGTCTTGATCTCGCGGGTGTGAGATTGCTGAGTCCTCATGACTCACAGATTCTACCAAAACAGTTGCAGGTGCCGACGATTCCAGTGCAGATGATGGGATCGACCTCAAGTGGGAGTTCGATGAGGAACGTGGTCGTTACTATGTGTCTTTTCCTGATGATCAGTAGTGGAGCCCAGTTGGGACGATCGGGGATCTAGCATTTGGGGTTATCTTATTTTCATTTGGATCTTGACCGTAGTCGGTCTATGTGTGGATTTTGGATGATGTATGAATTATATCTATGTATTGTGTGAAGTGGCGATTGTAAGCCAACTCTTTATCCCATTCTTGTTCATTACATGGGATTGTGTGAAGATGACCCTTCTTGCGACAAAACCACAATGCGGTTATGCCTCTAAGTCGTGCCTCGACACGTGGGAGATATAGCCGCATCATGGGCGTTACACCACAAGATTCAATAGTAAATATCACCAGCTCGAAAGCAGAGCATGTTCGACAAAGCAGAGGATACAATTTACCAACGGCATTATGTATCCGAGAAAAGACTCACAAAGTTATTGAATATGAAGGACGTTGTCGGATAAAATCCAACAAAGGATTTGATGGTCCACAAGAGATCTGATGTGAGCATCGGTACTCAACTAGAAGAAGAAACAATGCGAAGGCATTGGATTATAGAAGCAACTCGCTAATTCAAAGCTCACATGTAAAGGAATTATGATTTCCAAATCAAAGGATCAGAAGCAAGCGCTCTGATTAAGGATGGATAAGTTGAGTAGGCTTAGGGTACAATCGACGACAATTGGATTGGTTGAGAACCAGCTCACGTTTAAAATGACGTCTGAGCCGGAAGGATAATTTTCAGGGAATAACTGATGATTGCGTGCATTCACACGCATGTTTAATCAGCAGGATCAGAATGTCAATCACAAGGATTTTAATGGTTATTGCTAGACAATTGGAATTGTCCAGATTGCAAGCAGACAAGTATTTGCAGAGCAATAGTTGGCAGAGAATTACCGGAAGATCGGGTAACATCTTAATGTATCTTGTGCATCATATGAACAACGGGGGAAGAACGCAAAGTCGGAAGTGCGAGGAATTATCCGTAGGGGGTATTCATGAGGCAAGAACTACAGGGCAGTAAGCTCAAAGTGTTCTTGGAACAATGGAGAGAATTTCGGGGTCTCTTGTAATACCAAGATGAAATGGGATTGAATGTAGGCAAGTGTATGTAGTTATCCATACGGATATAATAGTGGTAGGGAATTTGCAAGGGCGGTGGGCACTAGCGTCTCGGGAAAACATCGAATAGCATCTTCGGAACCTTCTGGTGCAGCAGGCGATCATCTGTAATAAGGGGAACTCCAGGTGGATGTGATCACGAGATCCCAACGTTAGAGTTAGTAAAACCATTTAAACCCAAATAGAAGAGAGATCAGAGTCCCAGAGTATAGACGAGGAGTAAAAGATCCTAATACCACCCGATGGCGACGTGGGGCCGTAAGCCGCATAGCCATGTTAGTAAAAGTTTTGTAAAGTCTAGACTCGACTTCGACCAAGGAGTGTTGAAGGGGGATTCCTACAGGCAGTTGGCTCTGATACCAACTTGTGACGTCTCCGATTCAATCGTACACTAATCATACACGCAAACGTGTACGATCAAGATGAGTGACTCATGGGAAGATATCACAACACAACTCTAAAAATAAAATAAGTCATACAAGCATCATAATACAAGCCAGGGGCCTCGAGGGCTCGAATACAAGTGCTCGATCATAGACGAGTCAGCAGAAGCATCAATATATGAGCACAGACATAAGTTAAACAAGTTTGCCTTAAGAAGGCTAGCACAAACTGGGATACAGATCGAAAGAGGCGCAAGCCTCCTGCCTGGGATCCTCCTAAACTACTCCTGATCATCGTCCGCGGCCTACACGTAGTAGTAGGCACCTCCAGTGTAGTAGGAGTCGTCGTCGATGGTGGCGTCAAGCTCCTGGGCTCCAGCATCTGGTTGCGACAACTAGGTAGAATGGAAAGGGGAAAAGAGGGAGAAAAGCAACCGTGAGTACTCATCCAAAGTACTCGCAAGCAAGGATCTACACTACATATGCATGGGTATCTGTGTAAAGGGGCAATATCGGTGGACTGAACTGCAGAATGCCAGAATAAGAGGGGGATAGCTAGTCCTGTCGAAGACTACGCTTCTAGCAGCCTCCATCTTGCAGCATGTAGAAGAGAGTAGATGGTAAGTTCACCAAGTATCATCGCATAGCATAAACCTACCCGGTGATCCTCCCCTCGTCGCCCTGTGTGAGAGCGATCACCGGGTTATATCTGGCACTTGGAAGGGTGTGTTTTATTAAGTATCCGGTTCTAGTTGTCATAAGGTCAAGGTACAACTCCGGGTCGCCTATTACCGTGGACACGACTATTCGAATAGATCAACTTCCCTGCAGGGGTGCACCACATTACCCGACACACTCGATCCCTCTGGCTGGGAACACTTTCCTGGGTCATGTCCGGCCTCGGGAGATCAACACGTCGCAACCCCAGCTAGGCTCAACAGAGAGGTCAGCACGCCGGTCTAAATCCTATGCACGCAGTGGTCTTGGCCCATCGCCCATTGCACAGCTGCACGTTGCGTACGCGACTGGAAGCAGACCTAGCCCCCTTACTACAAGCGTGAGCTTACGGTCCAATGCGGCACGCGCCAGTCAGTCGCTGACGTCAAAAAGAGCTTCGGCTAATACCACGACGCCGGTTGCCCATATCTTGTCCCACGTGGCGGTTAGTGCGTATAAGGTCAACGACCCAACTCAGATCAAATACCAAGGTCTCGTTAAGCATGTTATTATGAAGTAACCACGGACGCCGACCAGGGCCAGGCCCCACCTCTCTCCTAGGTGGTCTCAACCTGCCCTGTCGCTTCACCACAAAGTAACAGTCGGGGGCCGTCGGGAACCCAGGCCCACCTCTACCGGGATGGAGCCACCAGCCCCTTCAGCCCCCATCTCCGAACAGTATCATAAGTAATGTAAGAGTATATAGTATATAACATATGCCCGTGATCACTGATAACCCACAAGTATAGGGGATCGCAACAGTTTTCGAGGGTAGAGTATTCAACCCAAATTTATTGATTCGACACAAGGGGAGCCAAAGAATATTCTCAAGTATTAGCAGTTGAGTTGTCAATTCAACCACACCTGGATAACTTAGTATGTGCAGCAAAGTATTTAGTAGCAAAGTAATATGGAAGTAACGGTAACGGTAGCAAAAGTAATATTTTTGGGTTTTGTAGTGATTGTAACAGTAGCAACGGAAAAGTAAATAAGCGAAGAACAATATGTGAAAAGCTCGTAGGCATTGGATCGGTGATGGAAAATTATGCCGCATGCGGTTCATCATGTAACAGTCATAACATAGGGTGACACAGAACTAGCTCCAATTCATCAATGTAATGTAGGCATGTATTCCGAATATAGTCATACATGCTTATGGAAAAGAACTTGCATGACATCTTTTGTCCTACCCTCCTGTGGCAGCGGGGTCCTAGCGGAAACTAAGGGATATTAAGGCCTCCTTTTAATAGGGTACCGGACCAAAGCATTAGCACATAGTGAATACATGAACTCCTCAAACTATGGTCATCACCGGGAGTGGTCCCGATTATTGTCACTTCGGGGTTGCCGGATCATAACACATAGTAGGTGACTATAGACTTGCAACATAGGATCAAGAACTCACATATACTCATGAAAACATAAAAGGTTCAGATCTGAAATCATGGCACTCGGGCCCTAGTGACAAGCATTAAGCATAGCAAAGTCATAGCAACATCAATCTTAGAACATAGTGGATACTGGGGATCAAACCCTAACAAAACTAACTCGATTACATGATAAATCTCATCCAGCCCATCACCGTCCAGCAAGCCTACGATGGAATTACTCACGCACGGCGGTGAGCATCATGAAATTGGTGATGGAGGATGGTTGATGATGATGATGGCGACAGATTCCCCTCTCCGGAGCCCCGAACGGACTCCAGATCAGCCCTCCCGAGAGAGTTTAGGGCTTGGCGGCGGCTCCATATCATAAAACGCGATGAATCCTTCTCTCTGATTTTTTTCTCCCCAAACACGAATATATGGAGTTGGAGTTGATGTCGGTGGAGCAACATGGGGCCCACGAGGCAGGGGGCGCGCCCAAGGGGCAGGCACGCCCCCACCCTCGTGGACAGGTGGTGGGCCCTTTGGACTTGATTCTTTCGCCAATATTTTTAATATTTTCCAAAAATAAGTTCCGTGGAGTTTCAGGTCATTCCGAGAACTTTTGTTTCTGCACATAAATAACACCATGGCAATTCTGCTGAAAATAGCGTCAGTCCGGGTTAGTTCCATTCAAATCATGCAAATTAGAGTCCAAAACAAGGGCAAAAGTGTTTGGAAAAGTAGATACGACGGAGACGTATCAACTCCCCCAAGCTTAAACCTTTGCTTGTCCTCAAGCAATTCAGTTGATAAACTGAAAGTGATAAAGAAATACTTTTACAAACTCTGTTTGCTCTTGTTGTAAATATGTAAAGCCAGCATTCAAGTTTTCAGGAAAAGATTATAACTAACCATATTCACAATAACTCTTAGGTCTCATGTTTACTCATATCAATGGCATAATCAACCAACGAGGAATAATAATAAATCTCGGAAGACAACACTTTCTCAAAACAATCATAATATGATATAACAAGATGGTATCTCGCTAGCCCTTTCTGAGACCGCAAAACATAAATGCAGAGCACCTTTAAAGATCAAGGACTAACTAAACATTGTAATTCATGGTAAAAGAGATCCAATCATAGTCATACCCAATATAAGTTAATAGTAATGGATGCAAATGACAGCAGTGCTCTCCAGCTGGTGCTTTCTAATGAGAGGGTGATGACTCAACATGAAAGTAAATAGATAGGCCCTTCACAGAGGGAAGCATGGATTTGTAGAGGTACCGGAGCTCGATTTTAAAGCAGAGATAAATAATATTTTGAGCGGTATACTTTCATTGTCAACATAACAACCAAGAGATGGCGATATCTTCCATGCTACACACATTATAGGCGGTTCCCAAACAGAATGGTAAAGTTTATACTCCCCCTCCACCACAAGCATCAATCCATGGCTTGCTCGAAACAACGAGTACCTCCAACTAACAACAGTCCCAGGGGGAGTTTTGTTTGCAATTATTTTGATTTGATTTGCGTAAAGCATGGGACTGGGCATCCCGGTGACCAGCCATTTTCTCGTGAGTGAGGAGCGGACTCCACTCCTCTTGAGAATAACCCGCCTAACATGGAAGATACGGACAGCCCTAGTTGATACATGAGCTATTCGAGCATACAAAACAGAATTTCATTTGAAGGTTTAGAGTTTGGCACATACAAATTTACTTGGAACGGCAGGTAGATACCGCATATAGGAAGGTATTGGTGGACTCATATGGAATAACTTTGGGGTTTAAGGGATTGGATGCACAAGCAGTATTCCCGCTTAGTACAAGTGAAGGCTAGCAAAAGACTTGAAAGCGACCAACTAGAGAGCGACAACAGTCATGAACATGCATTAAAATTAATAAACATTGAGTACAAGCATGAGTAGGATATAATCCACCATGAACATAAATATCGTGAAAGCTATGTTGATTTGTTTCAACTACATGTGTGAACATGTGCCAAGTCGAGTCACTTAAATCATTCAAAGGAGGATACCACCCCATCATACCACATCACAACCATTTTAATAGCATGTTGGCATGCAAGGTAAACCATTATAACTCATAGCTAATCAAGCATGGCACGAGCAACTATAATCTCTAATTGTCATTGCAAACATGTTTATTCATAATAGGCTGAATCAGGAACGATGAACTAATCATATTTACAAAAACAAGAGAGGTCGAGTTCATACCAGCTTCTCTCATCTCAATCAGTCCATCGTATATCGTCATAATTGCCTTTCACTTGCACGACCGAACGATGTGAATAATAATAAGAGTGCACGTGCATTGGACTAAGCTGGAATCTGCAAGCATTCAATAAACAGGAGAAGACAAGGCAATATGGGCTCTTGGGTAATTCAACAATAATGCATATAAGAGCCGCTTCAACATTTTAATTATGGTCTTCTCCTATCGACCCCCAAAGAAAAGAAAAGAAATAAAACTATTTACACGGGAAAGCTCCCAACAAGCAAAAGAAGAACGGGAAATATTTTTGGGTTTTCTTTTTAATTATTATTACTACAGCAAGAAAGTAAACTAGCTAAAAGCTATTACTAATTTTTTTGGTTTTTCTTAAGGTTTATCAAACACACAAGAAGAAAGCATAAAAAGAAAATAAACTAGCATGGATATTACAGTGAAAAAGTATGAGCACCGACATGTAGCAATGAGTGTGTGAACATAAATGTAATGTCGGTGAGAGATACGTACTCCCCCAAGCTTAGGCTTTTGGCCTAAGTTGGTTTATTGCCACGGATGGCCTGGCGGATATCCAAAGTTATAACCGGGGTCGTACTGCGATGAACGAGCCCCTGATTGCCACTGGTTGGCAATCTTCTCCGGATCCCACTTGTAATTAGACTGTCGTGGAGGATCAAACTGTGGTTTCGGCTCTGGCTCTGTGGCTGACGTAGGGTTCCGGTAGGCGTGAATGGCCGCCAGCGGAACGAGATACTGGCCTATATTCTCAGCCAATTCATAAAAATCATCATAAATCCCGGCTGCTCTCAAGAAATCATCGAAAGGCCATTCACACGGCCGAACCTCCGCGGTGCGAGGCAGATTATATTTGGGCCTCTCTGCTTCTTCACTTTGCTTTTCCTTCGAGCTTCGGCTCGATGAGCCCCTCAAAAATCTCTTCATTATATTCTGAAAAATTCTAAAATTTTTAGTAACTTCAAATAAAAGTGAACCAAGCTCAACAAAATTGATAGCAACTACTCCTACAAGTGCCTAGAGACTATATCATGCATTAGAACTACTTGGAACCATATAAATTTGACATGCAAGCTCAAGAACATGGTCACCTAGGCAGCACAAATTTGCATTGAATAAAGCACTAGAACAAAAACTAATTGGACCAATGGAGGAGTCACATACCAAGGAACAATCCCCCAAAGCAGTTTTGTGAGAGGTGCTTTGAGCAAGGAGATCGAAAATCACAGCAAAATGAGCTAGAACTCGTGCTTGAGCTAGTTGGTGAATTTTTTTGGGAGGAAGAAGGAGTGTGTGGGTGCAGGAATAAGTGGAGGGGAGCCACAGTGGGCCCATGAGGCAGGGGGCGCGCCTTTAGGGGGGGCTCCCTGGACCCTCGTGGCCAGGTGCTTGCTCCCCTTGCTGTGTTCTCAGTGCCATATATTCTCAAATATTCCAGAAAAAAATCATATTTCAATTTCAGGGCATTTGGAGAACTTTTATTTTCGGGGTATTTTTATATTGCACGGATAATTCAGAAAACAGACAGAAAAAATACTATTTTTACTTTGTTTAATCTAAATAACAGAAAGTAAAAGGAGGGTACAGAAGGTTGTGCCTTCTAACTTCATCCATCTCATGCTTATCAAAAGGAATCCACTAACAAGGTTGATCATGTCTTGTTAACAAACTCATTTCGAATCGCATGAAACCGGAGAAATTTCGAATAACACTATGTTACCTCAACGGGGATATGCACATCCCCAATAATAAGAATATCATATTTCTTCTTGACAGTAGGAAGAGGAAATTCCAAACCTCCAATAATAATTGATGGAATTTTTCCAATAGAGTTTATACTATGAACTTGAGGTTGTTTGCTCGGAAAGTGTACCGTATGCTCATTGCCATTAACATGAAAAGTGACATTGCCTTTGTTGCAATCAATAACAGCACCTGCAGTATTCAGAAAGGGTCTTCCAAGAATAATAGGCATACTATCGTCCTCGGGAATATCAAGAATAACAAAGTCTGTTAAAATAGTGACGTTCGCAACCACAATAGGCACATCCTCACAAATACCAACATGTATAGCAGTGGATTTATCAGCCATTTGCAAAGATATTTTAGTAGGTGTCAACTTATTCAAATCAAGTCTACGATATAAAGAGAGAGGCATAACACTAACACCAGCTCCAAGATCACATAAAGCAGTTTTAACATAATTTCCTTTAATGGAGCATGGTATAGTTGGTACTCCTGGATCTCCTAGTTTATTAGGTATTCCACCCTTAAAATTATAATTAGCAAGCATGGTGGAAATTTCAGCTTCCAGTATCTTTCTTTTATTAGTAACAATATCTTTCATATACTTAGCATAAGGATTCATTTTGAGCATATCAGTCAAACGCATACGCAAAAAGATAGGTCTAATCATTTCAGCAAAGCGCTCAAAATCCTCATCATCCTTTTTCTTGGATGGTTTAGGAGGAAAAGGCATGGGTTTCTGAACCCATGCCTCCCTTTCTTTACCGTGTTTCCTAGCAACAAAGTCTCTCTTATCATAACGTTGATTCTTTGATTGTGGGTTATCAAGATCAACAACAGGTTCAATTTCTACATCATTATCATTGCTAGGTTGAGCATCATCATGAACATTATCATTAACATTATCACTAGGTTCATGTTCATTACCAGATTGTGTTTCAGCATCAGAAATAGAAATATCATTAGGATTCTCAGGTGTGTCAACAACAGATTCACTAGAAGCATGCAAAGTCCTATCATTTTTCTTTTTCTTCTTTTTAGAAGGACTAGGAGCATCTAAATTATTTCTCTGAGAATTCTGCTCAATTCTCTTAGGGTGACCTTCAGGATACAAAGGTTCCTGAGTCATTCTACCTCCTCTAGTCATAACTCTAATAACATTATCATTTTTCTTACTATTCAATTCATTGAGCAAATCATTCTGAGCTTTAAGTACTTGTTCTACTTGAGTGGTAACCATAGAAGCATGTTTACTAATGAGTTTAAGTTCACCTTTGACTCTAGACATATAATCACCCAAATGTTCAATCATATAAGCATTTTGTTTTAATTGTCTACCAAAATAAGCATTAAAATTTTCTTGTTTAACAATAAAATTGTCAAACTCATCTAAATATTGGCTAGCAAACTTAGTAGGAGGGATTTCAGCTTTATCATATCTATAGAGAGAATTTACCTTTACTACCTGTGTCGGGTTATCAAGACCATGAGTTTCTTCAATAGGTGATGAATTAAGACCATATATTTCTTCAACAGGCGGTAGATTAAGACCATGTATTTCTTCAATAGGTGGTAAATTCTTAACATCTTCAGCTTTTATACCTTTTTCCTTCATAGATTTCTTTGCCTCTTGCATATCTTCAGGACTGAGAAATAGAACACCCCTTTTCTTCGGAGTTGGCTTAGGAGTTGGTTCAGGAAGTGTCCAATTATTTTCATTGGTCAACATATTATTCAATAGAATTTCAGCTTCATCTGGTGTTCTTTCCCTGAAAACAGAACCAGCACAACTATCCAGGTGGTCTCTGGAAGAATCGGTTAGTCCATTGTAAAAGATATCAAGTATTTCATTTTTCTTAAGAGGATGATCAGGCAAATCATTAAGTAATTGGAGAAGCCTCCCCCAAGCTTGTGGGAGACTCTCTTCTTCAATTTGCACAAAAATATATATTTCCCTTAAAGCAGCTTGGTTCTTATGAGCAGGGAAATATTCAGCAGAGAAGTAGTAAATCATATCCTGGGGACTACGCACACAACCAGGATCAAGAGAGTTAAACCATATCTTAGCATCACCCTTTAATGAGAACGGAAATATTTTAAGAATATAATAGTAGCGAGTTTTCTCATCATTAGTGAAGAGGGTGGCTATATCATTTAATTTAGTAAGATGTGCCACAATAGTTTCAGATTCATAGCCATAGAAAGGATCAGATTCAACCAAAGTAATTATATCAGGATCAACAGAGAATTCATAATCCTTATCAGTAACAAAGATAGGTGAAGTAGCATAAGCAGGATCATATTTCATTCTAGCATTCAGAGATTTTTGTTTCAGCTTAGCTAATAATTTCTTAAGATCACTTCTATCATTGCAAGCAAGAAAGTCTCTAGCAGTTCTTCATCCATAACATAGCCCTCAGGCACAACAGGCAATTCATATCTATGGGGAGAATCTTCATCATCACTTTCATCAATATTATCAGTTTCAATAATTTCATTCTCTCTAGCCCTAGCAAGTTGTTCATCAAGAAATTCACCAAGTGGCATAGTAGTATCAAGCATAGGAGAAGTTTCATCATAAGTATCATGCATAGCAGAAGTGGCATCATCAATAACATGCGACATATCAGAATTAATAGCAGAAGCAGGTTTAGGTGTTGCAAGCTTACTCAAAACAGAAGGTGAATCAAGTGCAGAGCTAGATGGCAGTTCCTTACCTCCCCTCGTACTTGAGGGATAAATTTTTGTTTTCTCGTCTTTCATGTTCTTCATAGTGACCAGCAGATATAAATCCAAGTGACTCAAAGAATAGAGCTATGCTCCCCTGCAACGGCGCTAGAAAATAGTCTTGATAACCCACAAGTATAGGGGATCGCAACAGTTTTCGAGGGTAGAGTATTCAACCCAAATTTATTGATTCGACACAAGGGGAGCCAAAGAATATTCTCAAGTATTAGCAGTTGAGTTATCAATTCAACCACACCTGGATAACTTAGTATCTGCAGCAAAGTATTTAGTAGCAAAGTAGTATGGAAGTAACGGTAATGGTAGCAAAAGTAATATTTTTAGGTTTTGTAGTGATTGTAACAGTAGCAACGGTAAAGTAAATAAGCGGAGAACAATATGTGAAAAGCTCGTAGGCATTGGATCGGTGATGGAGAATTATGTCGGATGCGGTTCATCTTGTAACAGTCATAACATAGGGTGACACAGAACTAGCTCCAATTCATCAATGTAATGTAGGCATGTATTCCGAATATAGTCATACGTGCTTATGGAAAAGAACTTGCATGACATCTTTTGTCCTACCCTCCCGTGGCAGCGGGGTACTAGCAGAAACTAAGGGATATTAGGGCCTCCTTTTAATAGAGTACCGGACCAAAGCATTAACACATAGTGAATACATGAACTCCTCAAACTACAGTCATCACCGGGAGTGGTCCCGATTATTGTCACTTCGGGGTTTCCAGATCATAACACATAGTAGGTGACTATAGGCTTGCAAGATAGGATCAAGAACTCACATATATTCATGAAAACATAATAGGTTCAGATCTGAACTCATGGCACTCGGGCCCTGGTGACAAGCATTAAGCATAGCAAAGTCATAGCAACATCAATCTCAGAACATAGTGGATATAGGGATCAAACCCTAACAAAACTAACTCGATTACATGATAAATCTCATCCAACCCATCACCGTCCAGCAAGCCTATGATGGAATTACTCACGCACGGCGGTGAGCATCATGAAATTGGTGATGGAGGATGGTTAATGATGACGACGGCGACAGATTCCCCTCTCCGGAGCCTCGAACGGACTCCAGATCAGCCCTCCCGAGAGTGTTTAGGGCTTGGCGGTGGCTCCGTATCGTAAAACGCGATGAATCTTTCCTCTCTGATTTTTTTCTCCCCGAACACGAATATATGGAGTTGGAGTTGAGGTCGGTGGAGCTCCAGGGGGCCCACGAGGCAGGGGGCGCGCCCCCACCCTCGTGGAAAGGGTGTGGGCCCCCTGGCCTTGATTCTTTCGCTAGTATTTTTTATTATTTCCAAAAATAATCTCCGTGAAGTTTCAGGTCATTCCGAGAACTTTTGTTTCTGCACATAAATAACACCATGGCAATTCTGCTGAAAACAGCGTCAGTCCGGGTTAGTTCCGTTCAAATCATGCAAGTTAGAGTCCAAAACAAGGGCAAAAGTGTTTGGAAAAGTAGATACGACAGAGACATATCAATGAACAGCCTCAGGAGTAGAGGTGTTCTTGAGCTTGATGAGCTGGTGGATGTGAGGATGGAATGGATCCTATCCAAGTTCGATTCTTGCCCTATGGTGGTGGCTAGTCCTATTTATAGAGGCCCTGGTCCTCTTCCCAAATGTAGGCGGGAAGGGATCCCACAACGGCCAATTTTGAAGGGAGACAACTAGTACAAGCTATCCTGACAAAAGTAGTCTTCGCCTGCCAAAGGCTCTGGTGGTGACACTGCTGTGGGCTCTGCGGTGACCTCCGTCCTACTGGTCTTGGTCTTGTTGCACCAATATGGAAACCTTTGCTTGATGCCTCAGGACTCCTCGCCTTCGCTTTCCTCTTTAGCACCAAAGAGGAAACTGGTGCACTGCACCCGCTGGCACCCGTCTGGCCTTGGTCGTCACGGCTCACGTCATGTGCACCTCGTGAGGTGCCCCCGCATAGATATCTCCGCTCCTCGGGAGCCGGCCTAGCGAGGCCGCCCCCAGGGAGGTCTTGGTGTCATCCGCCTCGCGGGGCATCGCCCCTCGCAAGGGTCCTGAGTTGTTGCTGTCGAAGCTGGGCCGTACCGGGCTGTTGGTGGAGCCACACCGTCGGCCGCAGGCAGGCAAGTCTGGGCACCCCCGTTCCCAGGACGCCAACAGTAGGCCCCGGGCCTAAGGCGCGCTCGAACTTGGCTCCAAGGCGAAGCCAAAGGACAAGTGCGGGGCGCCGCGGGCCCCAACTGCTTGCGGCCTTGATTGACGCGTGGCGATTGACGGGATGTGGGCGCCTCCGCTTCCCCATGCTGCCTCGGCAACCGTTCGACTTGACGAGACCCTGCTGCATGTAGAAGAAAACAATCATTGCGTGCAATCGTGGAGGTCGACGGTTGGCCTCCTTCTTGCTATAAATGAGGAGAGGGGCGGAGCCCCCGTTGCTTATCTCCTTCTGCTCGCTGCCCGCTCCTTCTTCGTCCTCCTTGCTTCGTCGTATTGCCGCGACACCCATGGCACCGATAAGGAGATTCTTTGCTGCTGAGAAGGGCAAGGCTCCCTGCGAGGAGCAAGGGCCGCTTCCGCCGAAAAAGAGGTTCCGCAGCTCCCGCGATGCCGGGCGTGAGGCTAGAGGTGATGAGGCCTTGGTACGAGCGACCTCCTCCTGGCTACCCGCTGCCCTTGTACGCCCAAGTGCAAGGCTCCGGTGG
Organism: Aegilops tauschii subsp. strangulata; assembly: GCF_002575655.3. Classification (NCBI taxonomy): domain Eukaryota; kingdom Viridiplantae; phylum Streptophyta; class Magnoliopsida; order Poales; family Poaceae; genus Aegilops; species Aegilops tauschii. The sequence goes on along the minus strand of NC_053036.3, from coordinate 389,456,285 downwards.
AGGAGGCAGCGCCGCTCGCGCCAAGGCCATGGCGGCCATGCCAAGGTTGCACGAGCCACCGACCCATGAACTCATGCCGAGAGCTCCTCGTAGGAGTTCGTGGTATGGGCGGCGATGCCACCGCACACGTGGATGAAGCTTCCGTGGTTCTTTGCTGAAGAGATGCCACCAAGAGGGCCGCTCGAGCTGTGGCTGCAGCACGCCTAGTGCAGCACTCCGGCATCGGGGGCGGAGGTCGAGGTCATCTCCCCGGGCAAGATCTTCATGACACGTGGATGGGCGAGGTCGCCCACGCTTGCCGCACGGAGGGGGCCCTCGCCATCCACTTCGAGTACGACGGCGCCTCCACGCTGTTCTTCAAGGTCTTCGCCGAGGAGGGCCGCCGCCTGGAGTGCTACCCTGGAGGGGACCGTCAGGATGGTGCGGCAGTAGGCGCTGAGCCCGCCCTCTGTCCTGCCGGCAGCTCCTCCACTAGCAGCGACGGCTCCTGGGAGTCCAGCGACTCTCCTGAGCTTGACGAGACTACAGAGAGGAGCGACGATAGCTGCGTGCTCCCGAGCTCTCCCCGTGCTCGGAGCGCAGCGATGGCATCTGGTCGTCGTCGTGGATGATCTGGATGGGGTTGGCGTCTGCTCCTCCTGGCCCATTGTTGAAGATGGCGTCGGCGGCGACGTCTGTAGATATAACTCCTGGAAGCCTTCTTCTTTTGTTCCCTGCGCGGAATCGAGATGAACCCCGTGGGGGTGTGTAAAGAATCTGTTGTGCTTTTGCGCCGATATTATTCCCATTATGATGTTCGCGGTTGCGTGTCTTGCTTCACCATTGTCCCCCCTTTTTGTCCTCGCTGTAGCTTAGCGCTCTACACCGATAGGTCCCAGTCCCCAAGCAGGCTTCTGCCGTCGCTGGTATGCCAGGTCACGATGCCGTGGTCAAGGCCAGGAGGTGAGTGACCCAAGGTCCGGTAAGAGCGAGGCGCGATGCTCAAGAGGTCCCCTTTAGCGTGCAAGCAGCTCCCTGAAGGTAGAAAAGGAAGGCGGCATTGCCGGAGCAAGTTTGCAAGAGTTGAAAATCCTGAGTCGCAGCACTAGGCTAACTTGAATGCGCGACTTATCTTAGCGAGCCTGAGGCGATTCCACGTGCAGCGCCCGATTTGCACGTCAGCGGCGGTGGTACGGCTAGGTTAGGCCCGCGCCATCTCCCCCCTTTTCATGCTCTTCTAAGTGCTCTGTGTCCTCGGGTCCCGACCCTCGAGCGAAGCTCAGCCGCCGCTGGTATGCCAGGTCACGATGCCGTGGTAAAGGCCAGGGGGTGAAGGCTGGAGAGTCAGTAAGAGATCCATAGGCGCGATGCTCAAGAGCCCCCCCTTTAACGCACAAGCAAATTGCATGAGAAAAGGAAGGAGCTGGTGGGGCCACCCGTAGTTAGGCTCCAGAGATTCCTGCGGGTCAGTTTGAGAGGGGAATATAGCGCGTCATCATGTTAGTTGTCCTGCCGCTGATCGTTCCGCAAGAAGATGCAGGAACTGAGGATCCGGTGAGGTGACATGCGCGGGGCGGGCCGCAAGCCAGGGCTCGATCTCTCAGGTTTATCAGCGTTGCAGGGATGGACACGAGCACAAGCGCTGTGCCAGCATGTGTAGTCCCCGTTGAGGGATGATGAAAAGGTCGGTCAGCAACGCGGGATGCCGTGAAGGGTAATCAAGCAGGTATAAATTACCTCAAAGGGGCAAGTAACGCTAGTTTAGATAGATGCAAGAACGATACATGCCATAGGGACGGACCCATGCGGCCTGGGGATGATGCAGCCCGAGGGGTGCCCCCAACAGAGTAAATTAAAGATGCAGACGGATACACGTCGCAGGGACAGGCCTGTGCGACCTGGGGATGATGCAGCCCGAGGGGCGCCCCCAGCTGAATAAACCCGAAAACGTCACCTAGCACCGTTGTTGATGAGGTGTTGGAGTAGTTGAAGACGCGTGCTGAAGAAGTTGCTCCTCACGAGCCGCCAGGGCCCTGAGCCTCAGGAGGCTTGGGGAGGCCGGGAGGCTCGTGAAGGACCATTGCCATCTCCGCCAGGACCACCTGGTGCCTGGCTTCCTGGGCCGCCAGGATGCTCCGCAGGCGGCGCTGGAAGGTGACAGCCGCGTTCAGCAAGCCGAAAGGCATGCGAACATAGCTGTGTGGTGGGCCTTCACACCGGCCGACGCGCGATGGCAAGAAGCGCTCCTGAGATGCAGCCCTGTTGAGCCCTGGAATGTCAACGCAGACATGCAGCTCATCGTCCGCGCCAGGACAAGGAGCTGCGCCAGGTGGTGGGCGGCGGTTGCCGCGCATGGCTCTTGCCTCTTGAAGCTCCTTGGTGGTCTTGGTGATGAACTCCTGAGCACCAGGCACCTCGTGCCTTAATGAGGGAAGCGTGCGGTGAAGCTTGCCTCCACGTGGTGCCCAAGCGCCTCCCTCGTGACGTTGGCTAGGTCTGAGGCCCTACAGAAGAGAGCCCCGGAGCCCTGCCTGAGGAGGGCACCGGGCGCGCCTTCCTATGCGAGGGAGGGAGGCGCCCCATCGACGGGCGCAGGTCCTGAGGTGGTGCCGCTGGAGACGCCGCTCTCCTGAGGCCCTTGGTGCAGCAGCTGCTTTTTCTTCTTGGGGACGGCCTCAGGAGGATAGACGGCGCCTTCGTTGTCTGGGTCCTCGACCGCCGCAGCCTGGTAGGCGCGCTCGAGAGAGCACACCGTGTCCTTCTCTTCGCAGGCGATCGTGATGATGCCGCCGCTCCTTGGTATCTTGAGGACGTTGTAACCATGATTAGTCACTGCGATGAACTTGGCCAGGGCAGGGTACCCGAGGATGGCGTTGTACGGAAGGCGAATGTGGGTGACGTCAAATCAATGAGCTCAGTGCGGTAGTTGTCGCGCTTGCCGAAGGTGACAGGGAGGCGGATCTGCCCTATCGGGGTGGTGGAGCCGTCGGTCACTCCTGAGAAGGGCTTGGTTGGTTGCAGCTGATCATATGGCACTTGGAGGCAGTCAAACGTATCGATGGATAGAACGTTGAGTCCCGCGGCGCCATCAATAAGGGTCTTGGTGACAAGGACATTGCTGATGATGGGTGAGCAGAGCATTGGGAGGGCGCCGGTAGTTGCCGCGCACTTGAGCTGGTCTGACGAGTTGAAGGTGATGGTGCACTTGGACCACCGGAGCGGGCGTGTGGCCTCGAGCCTGGGGAGAGCCGCGTTTACCTCACGCGCAAACTACTTGAAGATGCGCTGGGAAGCTGGGGCCTGAGCGCCACCCAAGATGCAGGCGATGGTGCGCGGCTCCTGGAAGCCCCCAGCCCCCTCGTCCTGATGATGATCGTCGTTCCTCCTTGACGGTGGTGGCAGCGGCGGGAGGCCAGCCTTTCCTTGAGGACTGTCCTCACGAGGTTGTTCCCTCCAGGCGCCCTCACGAGTCTGGTCCTGCCAGCGGTCCTCACGAGGCTGGTCACGCCACTCCTGGCGGGGGCCGCGGTCGTCCCAGCATCCTCCACTTCGTCCTCCTCCTCGGCCGTAGCCCCGGTCGTTGCGCTCGGGGCGTCGACCGAAGCGCCCATCATAGATGGCCCTGAGCTGCTGACAGTCATTGGTGTTGTGGCTGTGTACGTTGTGGAAGGCGCAGAACGGACGGCTGCCCTTGGACGACTCCGGGTGGTCGCGGCCGCGCTTCATCTCTAGCTCAGCCGTGAGCATGGCCGCTCCCTTGCGTTTCACATCCTTGGTCTTGGCCTTCTTGTCTTCTGGGTCGGCAGCTGGAAGCTCAAGGAGGGAGAGGCGCCCCTCTCCAGCTCTCACGCACTTAGTTGCCATGTTGAACATTTCCAGAGTCGTGCATAGGTCCTCGTGGATGGCGAGCTCCTCCTTCATCTTGACGTCACAAACGCCATCAGAGAACGCTGAGATGATGGCCTTGTCCATTACCTTGGGGAACTTGAGGCGAACGCTGTTGAAGCGCTGGATGTACTTCTGCAGGGTTCCCCCCAGCTGTTGCTTGATGCGCCGCAGGTCACCCGCGGCCGGCGGGCAGTCGCGAGTGCCCTGGAAGTTGGTGACGAAACACTCGCGCATCTCGCCCCAGGAGGAGATCGATCCCGCGGGCAAGTTCAGAAGCCACGAGCGCGCGCCATCTTTGAGGGCCATGGGAAACCAGTACGCCATGACTTTCTCATCGCCGTTGGCTGCCTCGATGCTCAGCTCGTAGAGCTGCAGGAACTCGGCGGGGTTGGGGGTGCCGTCGTAGTGTGGAGGCAGGTCGGGCTTGAACTTCCCGGGCCAGACGACGCTGTGCAGCTCGGGAGTGAATGCATTGGAGCCTTCTGTAGTCACTGGAGCCCGTCGTGGGGGCGAAGCTTGGTCTTCGTACCCACGCGCCGCCACCATGGGCGGCGCACGGCCTTGACATGGTGGTGCTGGGAGTGCAGGAGCGTCTTCTTGCGGCCAAGGGACCTCCTGGCAGCTTCCTTCCTCACACGCAGGCGCCCTATGCGGTGGGCCGCGCGTCTTGGTGCGAGGGCGACGTCTTGACGCGGAGGTGGTGATGGTGCTCCGTGGGCCACATCGCCCACAGTAGGTGGCGGATGAGGCAGCGAGAGGGATGGTGCAGGAGAGCCCCCAGCGGTGCTGACGAGCTCGGCGATGCGGTCCAGCCAGTCCTCATAGAGGTCGTCGACTGGGCGGTAGTGCAGAAGCTCGCGCGCCATGAGCAGCAAAGCCTGCGCGTCTGCGGTCCCGCGGCGAGCGTGGGACCACGAACCGGCCAGAATCAGCGACGGGGTGGCGGTGTGTCCATCCCGCCGCACGGAGGGGTGCAACGACGGAGCCTGCTGCTCGTTCCCCGCCGGGCCGGTGGCGGTGTTGGCAGCAGGTGATGGAGAGCGGCGGGGAGGCCCGCCGATGGGTGCCGTCTGGGTGACACGAGCGTTGAGAGCGTCCCGGCGCTCAGCACGGGCTCGACGAGCATCAGCCGTGGAACTGGTGGAGCGGTGGAGCGTGGATCGACAGAGGAAAAACTTTGGCGCACCCCTACTTGGCGCGCCAAATGTCGGATTCAGGGCTCCTCAGACCCTTGAGAGGTTCGAACTCTGAAGTGTGGCATCATTAGCACAGGTTACTATAGCTTGATTATCCGGGCGTCACAACCTAGATACTCGAATGTCACCTCAAGTATCCGTGGGTATGATTATACGATATGCATCACACAATCTCAGATTCATCTATTCAACCAACACAAAGTACTTCAAAGAGTGCCCCAAAGTTTCTACCGGAGAGTCAAGACGAAAACGTGTGCCAACCCCTATGCATAAGTTCACGAGGTCACGGAACCCGCAAGTTGATCACCAAAATATACATCAAGTGAATCACGTGATATCCCATTGTCACCACAGATACGCACATGCAAGACATACATCAAGTGTTCTCAAATCCTTAAAGACTCAATTCGATAAGATAACTTCAAATGGAAAACTCAATCCATTACAAGAGAGTAGAAGGGGAGAAACATCATAAGATCCAACTATAATAGCAAAGCTCGCGATACATCAAGATCGCAGCACCTCAAGAACACGAGAGAGAGAGAGAGATCAAACACATAGCTACTGGTACATACCCTCAGCCCCGAGGGTGAACTACTCCCTCCTCATCATGGAGAGCGCCGGGATGATGAAGATGGCCACCGGTGAGGGTTCCCCCCTCCGGCAGGTTGCCAGAATAGGGTCCCGATTGGTTTTTGGTGGCTACAGAGGCTTGCGGCGGCGGAACTCCCGATCTATTCTGTTCCCCGATGGTTCTAGGGTATATGGATATATATATATAGGCGAAAGAAGTCGGCCAGGGGAGCCACGAGGGGCCCACGAGGGTGGGGGCGCGCCCAGGGGGGCAGGCGCGCCTCCCTGCCTTGTGGCCACCTCAAAGCTTCCCTGACTTCAACTCCAAGTCTCCTGGATCACGTTTGTTCCAAAAATCACGCTCCCGAAGGTTTCATTCCGTTTGGACTCCGTTTGATATTCCTTTTCTGCGAAACACTGAAACAAGGGAAAAACAAAAACTGGCACTGGGCTCTGGGTTAATAGGTTAGTCCCAAAAATAACATAAAAGTGCATAGTAAAGCCCATTAAACATCCAAGATGGATAATATAATAGCATGAATACTTCATAAATTATAGATACGTTGGAGACGTATCAGGCCGCTGACCATCATCACCGTCCCCTCTGACAAGAAAGACGCGCTCATCTGCGCCGACCAACTCTACCGAGAGGCAGTTGCAGCAGCTGCCACCAGGGCACTTGCTCCTGCCGCTGAAGCCCCGGGAAGGAAGAAGGCCGGCAAGACCTCTTTCACCCACTCCGGCAAGCACACCTCTTCAGAGTGTTGTGCTCCCGTTGAGGACGTGCCAGAGAGCTCCACCGGCAAGAGCAAGAAGTCCAAGGCTGCACCACCAGAAACCAAGAAGGTGTTCGTCAAGGAGGACGGCACGGGCGGGGCTTTCACTATAAGCTCCACCCTCGACAGCAAATAGGAAAGCGCGCTCGTTGCCTTCCTGCGGGTGAATGTCGATGTATTTGCATGGCAAGCATCTGACATCCCCCGGTGTTCCCAGGGAGGTGATTGAGCACCATCTTGCTGTCTGTCCTCACGCGCGGCCCGTCAAGCAGAAGGTCAGGAAGCAAGCTTTGGAGGAAAAGAGTTCATCATTGAAGAGATCAGGAAGTTGGAGGCGGCAGGCCTGGTAAGAGGAGTACTCCACCCCACGTGGTTGGCCAATCCGATGGTGGTGCGTAAGGCAAATGGGAAGTGGAGGCTGTGTATTGACTACACACACATCAATAAAGCCTGTCCAAAGGATCCTTTCCCTCTGCCACGCATCGAATAGATTGTAGACTCCACTGCCGGGTGTGACCTGCTGTCATTCCTTGATGCCTACTCAGGATACCACCAGATCTTCATGATGAAGGAAGACGAAGAGAAGACCGCGTTCATCACCCCATGTGGTACGTACTGTTTTGTACGAATGCCTTTCGGGTTGAAGAGCGCTCGTTCAACATTTGCCCGAGCAGTCCAGATTGGTTTTGAGCCCCAGCTACATAGAAATATGGAAGTTTATATGGATGACATAGTGGTCAAAACCAAGGACAGGGCCACACTCGTGCAAGATTTAGAAGAAACATTCGCAAATCTGCGCAAGATCAACCTCAAGCTCAACCCAGGGAAGTGCGTGTTTGGTGTCCCCTCCGGCAAACTTCTCGGGTTCTTTGTGTATCAACGGGAAATAGAAGCAAATCTTGACAAGATCAAGGCGATCGAGCAGATTGAGGCACCAAAACGGATCAAAGACGTCCGTAGCCTCGCCGGCTGCGTTGCTGCCCTGAGTTGGTTTATCTCCAAATCTGCTGAGCGCGCCCTCCCCTTTTTCAAAGTTTTGAAAAAGGCGGGTCCAGTAAAATGGACTCCGGAGGCAAAGGCAGCACTGCAAGATTTGAAGAGGTACCTCTCCTCCACGCCAATACTAGTCGCGCCTAAACCACGTGAGCCGTTGCTGTTGTACTTAGCAGCAACGAATCAAGTGGTCAGTGCTGCGCTGGTGGCGGAGAGGGAACTTGAGGGAGAAGCATCAGTTGCAGCAGAGCCGTCGGATGGCGAGCCGGGGTCCTCCCCGACAGAGCCTGACGTCGGCTAACCAGAACTCCCGGCAAGGCCCGGTCCCGGCGAGGCAGAGTCTGAGCGGATGGGTGAAGTGGGACCGAAGAAGAAGATGGTGCAGCACCCAGTGTATTTTGTCAGTTTCCTCTTGCAGGGGGCTAGGTCAAGATATTCTGGAATGCAGAAGCTGCTTTTCGGCCTCCTCATGGCCTCGAGAAAGCTGCGCCACTATTTCCAAGCGCACGAGATCACCGTCGTCACCCGCCTCACTTTGCACCGGATTTTGCACAACCCAGATGCGACAGGGAGGATTGTGGAGTGGGCATTGGAGCTGTGGAGCTTTTCTCTCAGGTTTGAAAGTACTTCAACGATCAAGAGCCGAGCTTTGGCAGAATTCACAGCAGAGTGGACCGCAACGCCCGACGAGGAGATTCAAGAGACCAACCTTCCCGACAAGGAGACGAGCAGTGAGTGGATTGTGTACTTTGACGAGGTGACAACACAGTCAGCCATCAAGTTCTTCAAGGGGCTAGTTTGCCGTTTTGGTGTGCCGTACAGGGTCATCACCGACAATGGCACGCAGTTCACAAGCCACACCTTCATGCAATACATCCAGGACCTCATTAGCAAGGTCTATTTCGCTTCAGTGGCACACCCATGGAGCAACAGCCAGGCGGAGAGGGCAAATGCTGAAGTACTGCGAGGCCTGAGGACAAAGACTTTTGACAGGCTGCACAAGTGTGGAAGGCACTAGATTGATGAGTTGCCGGTGGTTCTTTGGTCGATCAGAACGACGCCAAATCGAGCCACTGGCCAGACACCCTTTGCCCTGGTATACGGGGCAGAAGCAGTTCTCCCCACGGAACTCACATACGGGTCACCTCGAGTGCTCGCTTATGACGAGCTTGAGCAAGAGCAGTTGCGGCAAGATGACGCGACGCTCCTTGAGGAAGATCGTCTTCGGGCGGCTGTGCGAGCTGCACGCTACCAGCAAGCCTTGCGCCGCTACCATAGCCACAAGGTTCATGCCCGAAGTCTTGAGGAAGGTGACCTTGTTCTTCGGCGCATTCAGTCGGCCAAGAATTCCAACAAGTTGACACCGAAGGGGGAAGGCCGTTATAGGGTAATACGAGTCACCAGGCCTGGCGCAGTCCGCCTGGAGACCGAATATGGTGTCTCAGTGAGCAACTCCTGGAACATCGAACATCTTCGTAAGTTTTACCCATGAGGCACGGTTGCCGGGCCTCCCGGCAAACCACCTTTTGTACGAGCCTTGCCGACAAGGCATGTAACCCTTTGTACAGAGCCGGGCGTAGACCCTGAGCATAAATAAATGAAGCGCTGGCGCCCTAAGTTTTAGCATGCATGCTAGGTTAAGTCTCTCTCTTTGATAGGGTTGATAGTGCTCAGCGGCAACTAACCCCTAGCATAGAGGTCGGGTGTGTGTTTTTCCGTCCCTTCCAGTCCTTTCTTTTGTTCGCAGGCTGCACTGGCGTTTCTGCCAAGCCATTTAAGGGCAGGGAGACGGGTCGACATCCTCGACCCCGGCAAGCCATTGCTGGGGGATGCAGATTCAAGTATCCAACCACGGCAAGCCAAGGTTGCTGGGGGGCTGCATATTCAGATAAGTCTTTTATCCCCTATTATGCATTTTCATATGGAACTGGGACGTATGAAGCCTCATTTATTCTTGGGCCACCGTGCTCCCCCTTTCCTGTGCCCAAGAACTATTCTCTAGGCCGGAACTTGGTTGTAGTTGCGGTGACAAGGAAGCAAATGAAGGGCCTAATCCTACTTCGCCCTGCCTCCGCCAAGAGCGTGAGTATGGTCATGCCATGAAGTGAGGGGACGGCAAGGCCTGTTGCCAGGCAACAATGTTTATCTTAAAAATAACAAGGATTCATTCCTTGGCATGGGCCTCGCTCACGCACAAAGAACCCGGCAAGCACCCTTTTTCATTAACTAGCAAAAATGCCCGTGCATTGCAACGGGAGAAAAATTTAACTTCCCTATCATAGACTAAGATATAAACCATTATTTAATTTATGATCCATGACAATTATTTCCAAGATGAAAAAGAATTATGCTTTCAACCATACCGTCTTTGCAAAATGATCACAGTTCAGTTCGCGGTTTCATAGTTTCATTCTCACCTCCATGCCACAATCAAATGAGAAGAAAGAAAAAAATGTTTTGGAATAGGACCATCTTGGCCGACGTAGGGGAGAAATAGAAACGTATTATTTTTCGCTGCTCCACAATTGAATCGAAGAAAGAAAAAGTGTGGAGCAGCCTAGCTTGGACCACACGTCAGAGAAACATTACAGGTGTGTGGTACATTGGTACATAGATGACGGCCGAAACTATAATTGGACGGGAGAGTCCTTCCTTCCTTTAATATTAGTATAATAATTAGTATATATAAAAAAGGGATTAGGGTAACAAAGTGACAGGAATTTTACATCGGGGCAAAATTTCAATGACCTCACCGAGGCGATGACGGAGTTTGCAACATCTGGTTCATGACCATGGATGGCACGGATCATGTTGCATGCAGCCAACAACAACAATCAAACCGGCAACAAAATCTAGGAGGTTGACAGCATCTCGATGAATATTGTTGTAATTGGAAATTTTCTTACAGCGGACGATGTTTATTTTTTGAATGGATGAACATTTTTTATAACTTGCATCTTTTTCAATAAGCACACATTTTTGGAATGGGTGAACATTTTTTTTTGAAATTAATGAACATTTTTTGTTTGACGAACATTAAATTTTAATGCATGAAGATTTTGAATCAGCGAACATTTTTTGAATCAATGAACTTTTTTGAAATTCATGATCATTTTTTATTTTTGTGAACATTGTTTTAAAAATTCATGAACATGTTTTGTATTCACAGAGTTTTTGTTAAATTCATAAACATTTTACTACTTCTGGAACATTTTTCAAAATTCACATTTTCTTTATTTGGAACTTTTCTGAAATCCCAAATTATTTAAAGAAGAAAAAAAGAAAAAGGAAATAAGAAAACAGTGGAGTCCCTCCCCGCTCATGGGCCAGCCTAATAGGGTGCACGGTTTCTAAATCATTTTTTAATATTCACACTTTCTTTTGAAATTTGGAACTTTCTGAAATCCCAAATTATTTCAAATAAGTAAAAATAGAAAAATGTAAGGAAAAAAAGAAATAAGAAAAAGGGGAGTCCCGCCCAGCTAATGGGCCGGCCCAATAGGGCACGCGGGAGAGTAGCGTATAAAATGCAGTATTCCTCTGTGATTCCAAACAACTTTGTGGCTAGGTGGACTGGTTGTTTCATTGTGGCTCCATGTAAGTGGGCAGGGTTTCAAATCCGTGCCGGAGCATATATTTTTTATTTTTTAACATAAAACGGCGACGGACGAAAAAACATAAACGTACGAAAAACATCTGATGGACCAAAAATAGTGGAGAAACAATCCGCCCTTTAATATTAGGTATAGATAGATACGTTCCAAACAGGTACAGTTCGTACAGAATATAAACATGAGCAAGGGGATTACAAGGTTTAAATCTGACAAATGCCCGCAGGCTTAAAAACTAAAAAAGGATAAGATGCCCGTAATCCCTTTCTTGCCCCTCTACTCAGGAAACGGATCAGGAGAAGCAGGAGGGCAAAGGGGGCGCCTAGGCGAGGTACGAGTAGCAGAAGACACCAAGAGAAGGCTGGTGATGACGGTGCCGGGGAAGGGGCCGAAAGATGAGGCAGCGGGCTGACAATACGTGACGAAGGCGTCGGTGCCATCATAATCCGAGTTGACGGCCCGCCACCCGCCTTCTTCGCCTTCTCCGGCCCTCCAGCGCCCGCCACCGGAAGCAGCGGCCCCGAGAAGTTCAAGGAGCTGGCAATGCAAATGGTGGTGCTGCCGGCGTCGCCCGGTCACGGTGCGTCCGACACCTAGTCGGACCCGTCATCCTCCCGCCCGCTACCCTCGTCGTCGCCGTTGTTGTCCTCCTCGTCACTGTCGCCCGAGGAGGAGCTTTCGTCATCGGTCGAGCTCTCTACACAACACCCTAGCCTGTGTCCAGAGCGCCCGAAGACCCTGATGGAGAGTAGGTCGCTCTCCGCTAGCTTGAAGCAGAGGACGTGCCCATCCATCAAGCAATGGGCACCTGCGAAGGTTTTCCAGCCCCGACGAAGGAGCATCACTTGAGGGGCGGGAAACCTTGTGTTCACCCACATGTCGCCGTGGCAACACCCCTTCATGTGAAGCCTCAGCTGCGGTGGCTGGTCGATCTCCAGCACCCTCGCGAACGCCCCAGGAAGACGAAGGCGGCTGCGCAGCGGCCCACGCAGCTGCAAGATAAACTCGAGCGCCATGTCCCCGACATGACCACTCGACGAAGTAGGAGGAGATGGTGGGGGAGATGGCGACGGAGACGGAGACAACGCAGGCGTCCCCCTTCCGCGTCCACCTCTGCCTCAGCCGCCTCGCGAACCGCGGCCCCGTCCGGCGCCCCCGCCGCGAGCATGGCCTTCACCCTATGCGTCTGGCTCTTCCTTGACCGCCGCAGCTCTCTGGCGTGAGGAGGACCTGGTCACCTCCGCGGAAGAACGGCCGCGGCCACGCCCTCTCGCCATGACCGTGGGTGAAGAATGGAGACGGAGGGGAGACGCTCTTCCTCCTACCCCTGAGTTCCCTTTTTATAGTTGGGCGGGGAAGGCCGAAAGACTAGCTCTACGCCTCTGAAGAGCCCGCTCAAGTCCGGCTCATTAAGTGGCAACGAGCAAGGCCATCGACCGCCCTCCCCGCCCAATCAAAGGCACGTGAGTATCGTGTTGGGGAACGTAGCAATAATTCAAAATTTTCCTACGTGTCACCAAGATCAATCTAGGAGATGCTAGCAATGAGAGAGAGGGAGTGCAGCTTCATACCCTTGAAGATCGCTAAGCGGAAGCGTTACCAGAACGCGGTTGATGGAGTCGTACTCGCGGCGATTCAGATCGCGGAAGATCCGATCTAGCGCCGAACGGACGGCGCCTCCGCGTTCAACACACGTACAGCCTGGGGACGTCTCCTCCTTCTTGATCCAGCAAGGGGAGAGGATAAGTTGAGGGAGAACTCCAGCAGCACGACGACATGGTGGCAATGGAGCTCGTGGTTCTCCGGAGGGCTTCGCCAAGCACTACGGAGGAGGAGGAGGAGTTGGAGGAGGAGAGGGCTGCGCCAGGCAAAGGGTGCGGCTGCCCTCCCACCCCTCACTATATATAGGGGGAAGGGGAGAGGGGGCCGGCCCCTCTAGATGGATCTAGAGGAGGAGGCGGCGCCCAGGGGAAACCCTAGATGGGTTTGGGTGCCCCCACCCCCTTGGAAACTTGCCCCCCAAGCCGGGAGGGGCGGCTGCCCTAGGGGTGGCGCCCCCACCTCTCTTGGTTACGTGAGAGGGGTTGGGAGGGGCGCACAACCCCTTAGTGGGCTGGTTTGCCCCTTCCCCTTGGCCCATAAGGCCCCCCCCAACGCTTGCCGGGGCCTCCGAAACCCCTTTCGGACATGCTGACCATAGCCTGGTACCCCCGGAAAAAATTCCGGACTCCAATACCCTTCGTCCAATATACCAATCTTCACCTCCGGACCATTCCGGAGCTCCTCGTCATGTCCGGGATCTCATCCGGGACTCCGAAAAACCTTCGGTAACCACATACTATTTCCCATAACAACTCTAGCGTCACCGAACCTTAAGTGTGTAGACCCTACGGGTTCGGGAACCATGCAGACATGACCGAGACACCTCTCCGGCCAATAACCAATAGCGGGATCTGGATACCCATATTGGCTCCCACATGTTCCACGATGATCTCATCGGATGAACCACGATGTCGGGGATTCAATCAATCCCGTATACAATTCCCTTTGTCTATCGGTATGTTACTTGCCCGAGATTCGATCGTCGGTATCCCAATACCTCGTTCAATCTTGTTACTGGCAAGTCTCTTTACTCGTTCCGTAACACATGATCCCATGGCTAACTCATTAGTCACATTGAGCTCATTATGATGATGCATTACCGAGTGGGCCTAGAGATACCTCTCCGTCATACGGAGTGACAAATCCCAGTCTCGATTCATGCCAACCCAACAGACACTTTCGGAGATACCTGTAGTGCTCCTTTATAGCCACCCAGTTACGTTGTGACGTTTGGTACACCCAAAGCATTCCTACAGTATCCGGGAGTTGCACAATCTCATGGTCTGAGGAAATGATACTTGACATTAGAAAAGCTCTTAGCAAACAAACTACACGATCTTGTGCTATGCTTAGGATTGGGTCTTGTCCATCACATCATTCTCCTAATGATGTGATCCCGTTATAAATGACATCCAATGTCCATGGTCAGGAAACCATAACCATCTATTGATCAACGAGCTAGTCAACTAGAGGCTTACTAGGGACATGTTGTGGTCTATGTATTCACACATGTATTACGGTTTCCAGTTAATACAATTATAGCATGAACAATAGACAATTATCATGAACAAGGAAATACAATAATAACCATTTTATTATTGCCTCTAGGGCATATTTCCAACAGTCTCCCACTTGCACTAGAGTCAATAATCTAGTTCACATCACTATGTGATTGTAATGAATCCAACACCCATGGGGTTTGTTCATATATCGCTTGTGAGAGAGGTTATTAGTCAACGGGTCTGAACCTTTCAGATCCGTGTGTGCTTTACAAATCTCTATGTCATCTTGTAGATGCAGCTACCACGCGCTACTTGGAGCTATTCCCAATAACTGCTCTACTATACGAATCCAGTTTACTACTCAGAGTCATCCGGATTAGTGTCAAAGTTTGCATCGATGTAACCCTTTACGACGAACTCTTTTACCACCTCCATAATCGAGAAAATTCCTTAGTCCACTAGTTACTAAGCATAAGTTCGACCGCTGTCATGTGATCCATTCCTGGATCACTCTTGTACCCCTTGACTGACTCATGGCAAGGCACACTTCAGGTGCGGTACACAGCATAGCATACTGTAGAGCCTACGTCTAAAGCATAGGGGACGACCTTCGTTCTTTCTCTCTCTTCTGCCGTGGTCAGGTCTTGAGTCTTACTCAATACTCACACCTTGTAACACAGCCAAGAACTCCTTCTTTGCTGATCTATTTTAAACTCCTTCAAAATCTTGTCACGGTATGTATTCATTTGAAAGTACTATTAAGCGTTTTTGATCTATCCTTATAGATCTTGATGCTCAATGTTCAAGTAGCTTAATCCAGGTTTTCCATTGAAAAACACTTTTCAAATAACCCTGTATGCTTTCCAGAAATTCTACATCATTTCTGATCAACAATATGTTAACAACATATACTCATCAAAAATTCTATAGTGCTCCCACTCACTTCTTTGGAAATACAAGTTTCTCATAAACTTTGTAAAAACCCAAAATCTTTGATCATCTCATCAAAGCGTACGTTCCAACTCCGAGATGCTTACTCCAGTCCTTAGAAGGATTGCTGGAGCTTTGCATACTTGTTAGCATCTTTCAGGATTGACAAAACCTTCTGGTTGTATCACATACAACCTTTCCTCAAGAAAATCGTCGAGGAAACAATGTTTTGACATCCCATCTGCAAGATTTCTTAAATAATGCAGTAACTGCTAATATAATTCCAACAGACTCTTAGCATCGCTACGAGTGAGAAAGTCTCATCGTAGTCAACTCCTTGAACTTGTCGGAAAACATCTTAACGACAAGTCGAGCTTTCTTAATGGTGACACTTACCATCATTGTCCGTCTTCCTTTTAAAATCCATCTGCACCCAACAGCCTTACGACCATCAAGTAGTTCTTCCAAAGTCTATACTTTGGTTTTATACATGGATCCTCTCTCGGATTTTATGGCCTCGAGCCATTCGTCAGAATCCGGGCCCACCATCGCTTCTCCATAGCATGTAGGTTCATTGTTGTCTAGCAACATGACTTCCAAGACAGGATTATGTACCACTCTGAAGTAGTACGCATCCTTGTCGACCTACGAGGTTTGGTAGTGACTTGGTCCGAAGTTTCATGATCACTATCATAAGCTTCCACTTCAATTGGTGTAGGTGCCACAGGAACAACTTCCTGTGCCCTGCTACACACTAGTTGAAGTCATGGTTCAATAACCTCATCAAGTCTCCACCATCCTCCCACTCAATTCTTTCGAGAGAAACTTTTCCTCGAGAAAGGACCCGTTTCTAGAAATAATCACTTTTGCTTCCAGATCTGAAATAGGAGGTATACCCAACTGTTTTGGGTATTCTATGAAGATGCATTTATCCGCTTTGGGTTCGAGCTTATCAGCCTGAAACTTTTCACATAAGCGTCGCAGCCCCAAACTTTTAAGAAACGACAGCTTAGGTTTCTCTAAACCATATTTCATACGGTGTCGTCTCAACGGAATTGCGTGGTGCCCTATTTAAAGTGAATGCGGTTGTCTCTAATGCCTAGCCCATAAACGATAGTGGTAATTCGATAAGAGACATCATGGTATGCACCATATCCAATAGGGTGCAGTTATGATGTTCGGACACACCATCACACTATGGTGTTCCAGGCGGTATTAGTAGTGCAACAATTTCCACAATGTCTTAATTGTGTGCCAAGCTCGTAACTCAGATATTCATCTCTATGATCATATCACAGACATTTTATCCTCTTGTCACGACGATCTTCAACTTCACTTTGAAATTACTTGAACCTTTCAATAATTCAGACTTGTGTTTCATCAAGTAAATATACTCAGCATCTACTCAAAACATCTGTGAAGTAAGAACATAACGATATCCACTGCATGCCTCAGCACTCATTGGACTGCACACATCAAAATGTATTACTTCCAACAAGTTGCTTTCTTGTTCCATCTTACTGAAAACGAGGCCTTTCAGTCATCTTGCCCATGTGGTATGATTTGCATGTCTCAAGTGATTCAAAATCAAGTGAGTCCAAACGATCCATCTGTATGGACTTTCTTCATGCATATATACTAATAGACATGGTTCACATGTCTCAATCTTTTCAAAAACGAGTGAGTCCAAATATCCATCAACATGGAGCTTCTTCATGCGTTTTATACCAATATGACTCAAGTGGCAGTGCCACAAGTATGTGGTACTATCATTACTATCTTATATCTTTTGGCATGAACATTTTAGGTGCAAGACCATTGAAGGTATTATTCAAATAGACAGAGTAACCATTATTCTCCTTAAATGAATAACCGTATTGCGATAAACATAATCCAATCATGTCTATGCTCAACGCAAACACCAAATAACAATTATTTAGGTTTAACACCAATCTCGATGGTAGAGGGAGCATGCGATGCTTGATCACATCAACCTTGGAAACACTTCCAACACATATCGTCATCTCACCTTTAGCTAGTCTCCGTTTATTCCGTAGCCTTTTATTTCGAGTTACCAACACTTAGCAACTGAACCGGTATCTAATACCCTGGTGCTACTAGGAGTACTAGTAAAGTACACATTAATATAATGTATATCCAATATACTTCTGTCGACCTTGCCTGCCTTCTCATCTACCAAGTATCTAGGGTAGTTCTGCTTCAGTGACCGTTCCCCTCATTACAGAAGCACTTAGTCTCGGGTTTGGGTTCAACCTTGGGTTTCTTCACTAGAGCAACAACTGATTTGCCGTTTCATGAAGTATCCCTTCTTTCCCTTGCCCTTCTTGAAACTAGTGGTTTTACTAACCATCAACAATTGATGCTCCTACTTGATTTCTACTTTCGCGGTGTCAAACATCGCGAATTGCTCAAGGATCATCATGTCTATCCCTGATATGTTATAGTTCATCACGAAGCTCTAATAGCTTGGTGGCAGTGACTATGGAGAACCATCACTATCTCATCTGGAAGATTAACTCCCACTCGATTCAAGCGATTGTAGTACTCAGACAATCTGAGCACATGCTCAACGATTGAGCTTTTCTCCCTTAGTTTGCAGGCTTAAGAAACTTGTCAGAGGTCTCATACCTCTTGACGTGGGCACTAGTCTGAAATCCCAATTTCAGTCTTTGGAACATCTCATATGTTTTGCGACGTTTCAAAAACGTCTTTGGTGCCACAATTTTAAACCGTTAGCATTACGCACTGAACTATCACGTAGTCATCAAAACGTGTATGTCAGATGTTTCGCAACATCTACAGACGACGCTCGAGGTTCAGCACACCGAGCGGTGCATTAAGGACATAAGCCTTCTGTGCAGCAATGAGGACAATCCTCAGTATACGGACCCAGTCCGCATAATTGCTACTGTCAACTTTCAACTAAATTTTCTCTAGGAACATATCTTAAACAGTAGAACTAAAGCGTAAGCTATGACATAATTTGCAAAGACCTTTTGACTATGTTCATGATAATTAAGTTCATCTGATTATTTAATGAACTCCCACTTAGATAGACATCCCTCTAGTCATCTAAGTGATACATGATCCGAGTCAACTAGGCCGTCTCCGATCATCACGTGAGACGGACTAGTCATCATCGGTGAACATCTTCATGTTGATCGTATCTACTATACGACTCATGTTCGACCTTTCGGTCTCTTGTGTTCCGAGGCCATGTCTGTACATGCTAGGCTCGTCAAGTCAACCTAAGTGTTTCGCATGTGTAAATCTGGCTTACACCCGTTGTATGCGAACGTTAGAATCTATCACACCCGATCATCACGTGGTGCTTCGAAACAACGAACCTTCGCAACGGTGCACAGTTAGGGGGAACACATCTCTTGAAATTTTAGTGAGGGATCATCTTATTTATGCTACCATCGTTCTAAGAAAATAAGATGTAAACATGACAAACATCACATGCAAATCATAAAGTGACATGATATGGCCAATATCATCTTGCGCCTTTTGATCTCCATCTTCGAGGCGCGCATGATCACCTTCGTCACCGGCATGACACCATGATCTCCATCATCGTGTCTTCACGAAGTTGTCTCGCCAACTATTACTTCTACTACTATGGCTAACGGTTAGCAATAAAGTAAAGTAATTACATGGCGTTTTTCATTGACACGCAGGTCATACAATAAATTAAGACAACTCCTATGGCTCCTGCCGGTTGTCATACTCATCGACATGCAAGTCGTGATTCCTATTACAAGAACATGATCAATCTCATACATCACATATATATAATTCATCACATCCTTTTGGCCATATCACATCACATAGCATACCCTGCAAAAACAAGTTAACATCCTCTAATTGTTGTTGCATGTTTTACGTGGCTGCTATGTGTTTCTAGCAAGAACGTTTCTTACCTACGCAAAAGCCACAACGGTGATATGCCAATTGCTATTTACCCTTCATAAGGACCCTCTTCATCGAATCCGATCCGACTAAAGTGGGAGAGACAGACACCCGCTAGCCACCTTATGCATCAAGTGCATGTCAGTCGGTGGAACCTGTCTCACGTAAGAGTACGTGTAAGGTCGGTCCGGGCCGCTTCATCCCACAATGCCGCCGAATCAAGATAAGACTAGTAACGGTAAGCAAATTGAACAAATCATCGCCCACAACTACTTTGTGTTCTACTCGTGCATAGAATCTACGCATAGACCTAGCTCATGATGCCACTGTTGGTGAACGTAGCAATAATTCAAAATTTTCCTACGTGTCACCAGGATCAATCTAGGAGATGTTAGCAATGAGAGAGAGGGAGTGCATCTTCATACCCTTGAAGATCGCTAAGCGGAAGCATTACAAGAACGCGGTTGATGGAGTCGTACTCGCGGCGATTCAGATCGCGGAAGATCCGATCTAGCGCCGAACGGACGGCGCCTCCGCGTTCAACACACGTACAGCCCGGGAACGTCTCCTCCTTCTTGATCCAGCAAGGGGAGAGGAGAAGTTGAGGGAGAACTCCAGCAGCATGACGGCATGGTGGCAATGGAGCTCGTGGTTCTCCGGCAGGGCTTCGCCAAGCACTACGGAGGAGGAGGAGTTGGAGGAGGAGAGGGCTGCGCCAGGCAAAGGGTGCGGCTGCCCTCCCACCCCCTCACTATATATAGGGGGAAGGGGAGAGGGGGCCGGCCCCTCTAGATGGATCTAGAGGAGGAGGCGGCGGCCAGCGGAAACCCTAGATGGGTTTGGGCGCCCCCACCCCCTAGGAAACTTGCTCCCAAGCCGGGAGCGGC
The DNA here is from genome assembly GCF_002575655.3 of Aegilops tauschii subsp. strangulata. Lineage (NCBI taxonomy): Eukaryota > Viridiplantae > Streptophyta > Magnoliopsida > Poales > Poaceae > Aegilops > Aegilops tauschii. The sequence continues at coordinate 389,436,415 of NC_053036.3, read as the reverse complement.
GGCTGCCCTAGGGGTGGCGCCCCCACCTCTCCTGATTACGTGAGAGGGGTTGGGAGGGGCGCACAGCCCCTTAGTGGGCTGGTTTACCCCTTCCCCTTGGCCCATAAGGCCCCCAACGCTTGCCGGGGCCTCCGAAACCCCTTTCGGACATGCTGGCCATAGCCTGGTACCCCCGGAACAATTCCGGACTCCAATACCCTTCATCCAATATACCGATCTTCACCTTCGGACCATTCCGGAGCTCCTCGTCATGTCCGGGATCTCATCCGGGACTCCGAACAACCTTCGGTAACCACATACTATTTCCCATAACAACTCTAGCGTCACCGAACCTTAAGTGTGTAGACCCTACGGGTTCGGGAACCATGCAGACATGACCGAGACACCTCTCCGACCAATAACCAATAGCGGGATCTGGATACCCATATTGGCTCCCACATGTTCCACGATGATCTCATCGGATGAACCACGATGTCGGGGATTCAATCAATCCCGTATACAATTCCCTTTGTCTATCGGTATGTTACTTGCCCGAGATTCGATCGTCGGTATCCCAATACCTCGTTCAATCTCGTTACCGGAAAGTCTCTTTACTCGTTCCGTAACGCATGATCCCGTGGCTAACTCATTAGTCACATTGAGGTTATTATGATGATGCATTACCGAGTGGGCCCAGAGATACCTCTCCGTCATGCGGAGTGACAAATCCCAGTCTCGATTCGTGCCAACCCAATAGACACTTTTGGAGATACCTATAGTGCACTTTTATAGCCACCCAGTTACGTTGTGACATTTGGTACACCCAAAGCATTCCTACAGTATCCGGGAGTTGTACAATCTCATGGTCTAAGGAAATGATACTTGACATTAGAAAAGCTCTTAGCAAACGAACTACACGATCTTGTGCTATGCTTAGGATTGGGTCTTGTCCATCACATCATTCTCCTAATGATGTGATCCCGTTATCAATGACATCCAATGTCCATGGTCAGGAAACCATAACCATCTATTGATCAACGAGCTAGTCAACTAGAGGCTTACTAGGGACATGTTGTGGTCTATGTATTCACACATGTATTACGGTTTCCAGTTAATACAATTATAGCATGAACAATAGACAATTATCATGAACAAGGAAATACAATAATAACCATTTTATTATTGCCTCTAGGGCATATTTCCAACATATCGGCCCCCGCGCGCCTTCCCATATTCCATGCGTCTGTCACCTACCCAACGCCGTGCATGCGGCGTACGTGGTGCAAGGGGCAGATGTAGTGGGAAACGTGGAACGACGGTTCCAAGGTAGAGAGAGTAAATGAGCAGCGGCCCTGCAGTTTTGAAGGGACACGCAAGCCACCTCTTTACTATTCCCCATGGGATGACGCGAGCATGCTGCAGTCATTCCACGCACGACCCCCACGTCACGCATTCAACACGGTCGTGGGGAAGCGCAACGAGCGAGGGAGTTACTGCAGTAAAAACTCTACCGCCCGCGCGCCCGCGCACCGTTCTGGGCCTGGCCCAGGCCCGGGGGCTCCTGTCGGTGTACAAAAGTAGGGGTCCCTTTTTGTACCGTTTACTTGTGCGCGTGTGGACGCAGCCCCATGCCCGTGGCCACGCTTTGCGGGGCGGAAGAGGCAAAGGCTACCAGAGCTGCGCTCGAGACCAGAACACAAAGAGCAGAGGGGCGAGGTGAACTCCCCCGGCAAGGCCCTTGCCAGGGCGGTCTCCACAGCCCTGGCAAGAACCTGCCGGGGCAACTTGCCCTACACCAGCAGAGCCGCCACCCTTGAGCCCAAGAGTTCCAACTCCATCAACCACATTGGAATCGAGGCTCGGGAGGCACCTCCATGGTGGCATGTAGATCTTTGTGAAGACTAGAAGCACACAAGACTAGATGGAGACCAGAAGACGACGATCCTCGGCAAGATCCTTGCCGAGGATACCCATGAGACCCCCGGCAAGATCCTTGCCGGGGATGACCACGATGCCACGACAAGACCCTTGCCGTGCCCCCGGCAAGACTCTTGCCAAAGACGTCCGTGGGGCCACAGCCAGGCCCCCACCAGCCAAGACTCCACCGCCATCCCCACACAGTTGCCAGCCCACCAACTAGGCGAGCTCCTGCATGGCGACGTGCGGCCTCTAGGCCAACTCAGCAAGCACCTGCGTGGTGGCATGTAGATCTTCACGAAGACTCTGCCACCACACCAACTCATCAGCCAGCCAGCATGGCACTACACGCCTTGTCAGCTCGGACGCGCGTCGAAGCCAGGCGAGGCGGCAACAGCTGGGACGAGCTTCCTTGCCGTCCCCGATAAAGCATGGAGGACACGTCGGCAACACATTAAATGTGTTTGTCCTACGGTGCCAGGAGATAGACTCGACTACTGTACAACTTTCCACCTCCTGTGTGCCATTGTGGCAGCCCCTTTTGACTATAAAAGGAGGCCCGCGGCATACTGAGGAAGGATTCAAACTTTTTGGACCCTGCACGCTTTGTAGCTAGTCCAAGAACACCAGATAAACATAAACCAGCAGGAGTAGAGTATTACGCATCACTTGCGGCCTGAACCTGGATAATCCCCCTGCGTTGATCTCTCAATCCCGCTCTTTCCACCGCCCCACACCCGCGAACCGTAACAAAAGGGATTCCTCATGATCCCGTAGGTGTCGTTTCCCCCGACACAATGATTTGATCAATGCGGGGTAGTGGGAAGGGGTCCTTAGGGCAGGCCCTGTTGAGGTCTTTGAAATCGACACAAAGGCGCCAGGATTTGTCCTTCTTTGGCACCATGACCAGGTTTGCTAGCCAATCCGGGTGTTTGATCTCTCTGATGAACCCGGCTTCAAGTAGTTTGGCTAGCTCCTATCCCATAGCTTGTCGCTTGCGCTCGGAAAATCGCCACAACATTTGCTTGACTGGCTTGAACCCCTTTATCATGTTGAGGCTTTGTTCGGCCAGTCTGCGTGGGATTCCTGGCATGACCACATTCATGAGACCGGTTCCACCAACAGACATGCAACTAGTTTTGCATAAAGGTGGGTGGCGGGTGTCTGTTTCTCCAACTTTTGTTGAATCGAATTTGACTGTGGCCAGCCCTTGTTGAAGGTTAAAACAACAAACTTGATAAATTACCGTTGTGGTTTTGATGCGTAGGTAAGAATGGTTCTTGCAAGAAGCCCGTAGCAGCCATGTAAAACTTGCAACAACAAAGTAGAGGACGTCTAACTTGTTTTTGCAGGGCATGTTGTGATGTGATATGGTCAAGACATGATGTGATATACATTATTGTATGAGATGATCATGTTTTGTAAAAGTCACTGGCAACCGACAGGAGCCTTATGGTTGTGCAGGAATGCTCTTAGAGCGGCGTCGACCGTCGGATCCAGCTGTGCTCCAATGGCTGCTGTTTTACTAGGATCTGCCGGGTGAACTTGAAATTTGACTATTTTGTCTGTTGGTTTGAAAGAAGTGGACGTAGGCCTCTTATCAAGGATTACATCGTCTCTGTCCACTGTGGAATGCAGAGCGGTGAGTTCCTCGAATACAAGGGCCTCGGATAATGCCTTGAGGGCCAAGGATGCAGTTTTGTTCTCGGCGCGGAGTGCTATGTCCGGATCACTGGTGATAGTAATAACTCTATTGGGCCCGGGCATTTTGAGATTCATGTACCCATAATGGGGTTAGGCTTGAAAGCGTGTGAATGCGTCTCGCCCCAACAGGGCGTGATATCCGTTGTTGAAAGGTGCCACATGTAAGATTAACTCTTCGGACCTGTAGTTCTCCGGCGTGCCGAATACCACATCGAGTTTGATTTTCCCCGAGCATCGTGCTTCTCGACTGGGGATAATGCCTCGAAAGGTTGTACTGCTTTGCTCGATGCGGCTCTTGTCTATTTGCATTTTATCGAGAGTGTCCTTGTAGATGAGGTTCAGTCTGCTGCCGCCGTCCTTGAGCACTTTAGCGAGCTGAAAGCCATCGACGATTGGGTTAAAGACCAAAGCGGCTGGTGTGCGGACTGATCAAGCCCTTGGTTCGTCGTTGGCTGTGAAAGTTATCGCCATAACGTTCCAAGGGTTTACTGTGGCTACTTGGTTGACTTCGGCGAGGTCGCGGAGTGCCCTTTTACGCCGATTATTTGAAGAAAAGGTCTCGAACACCATAAAGATGTTCAGATCGTCGTCCTCCGGAGAGTATTTCTCTGAGGTCGTATTGGTGAGGATAGCCTCACCATTCTTGCCCACCTGCCGGAGTACCCAACATGCCCGAAGGTTGTGTGTTGGTTCAAAAATAGGCGTCGTGTATATCTGACAGAGCTTATCGAGACATTCATCAAGGACAGTTCTGTGTCCCGTTAAGGGCTTAATTTTCTTGTCCGTAGGGTGACGATCAGGTGCCCCGTGAGGGTGCATCCTTTTTGCCCGTCCGGTGGGTGGCTTAAAGGCCGGCGGTTCCCACCGAGCTGTCTGGGCTTTCCAGGCGCTTTCCATTGCCCAATACTTCTGTACTATGTGTGCCAAATCTGCAAAGTGCAGTATGCGGTGTCGGTTGAGGGCACTGAGGATCCCCTCGTCCGTACAATTGCGGAAAAATACTGAAACCGCATCGTCGTCGCAGCAATCTTTGATCTTGTTTTTAACAAGGAGGAATCTTGCCCAAAAGTGATGGACTGTTTCCTGAGGTTGCTGCCGCACATACATTAGGTCGCATATGTCTGAAGGACCGGAATTGCTTGGGGAATATTGCTTGTGGTGGGTGGGCGGGCTTAAATCCTGACCCTGACCCACTGTGGGATCCGGAGTTTTAAGAATTTCTGATGTCACTAGCCCGGGATTCGGAGTATCCTGGGAGTTTTCAGGCTCAATGCCTGGTGCTATGTTCGGAGGACAGGGAGTCTCTTCCTGAAGATGGGTATTCGGCTCGCAGGGCTTGGAAGTCCGAACATAGCATGTTCTCAGCATAGGGGGAGAGATATCTTTGGCTTGCTCCTCCACAATTGTAACCAGATGGGTGATCGGCGGGGACCTAATTTCCTTCTGATCGGGTTTAAGCCCAATCCGATCATAGTCTGCTAGGGCGGCAATGCGATCTAGCAGTTCGTTCAAGGATGAGACATCAGCCGGATCCATCTTATCGAAGTGTTCAAGGCCAATGCGGAGATGATTTTTGGCAATTTGGGGGACCGCCTTTGGCTTAACGCCCGAGCGGGCGCCCATGGTAAAACTACCGATCTGGAGGATCTGCCCAGGAGCTAGGGCCCTTCCAGAGGTGATTTTTTCATTGACGACAAGGCGAGCCATCGATCCTTCTATTGACGACACAGAGGAACTTTCAATGAAAGCACCAATGTCGGTGTCAAAACCGGCTGATCTCGGGTAGGGGGTCCCGAACTATGCGTCTGAGGATCGAAGGTAACAGGAGACGGGGGACACAAGGTTTACCCAGGTTCGGGCCCTCTTAATGGAGGTAATACCCTACTTCCTGGTTGATTGACTTTGATGAATATAGGGATTACAAGAGTTGATCTACCTCGAGATCATAATGGCTAAACCCTAGATGTCTAGCCTGTATGATTTGTGATAGCCTCTACGAATTAACCCCTCCGGTTTATATAGGCACCGAAGGGGGCTAGGGTTATACAAAGTCGGTTTACAGAGAAAGTGTCGGGGATATACCCCGCGGTATGACCCGGCCGGACCTGGCGCTTCATCGTGACCCGCCGGAAGATTGGCGACTCATAGGTCTGGCGGTTCACTGGTGTGACGACTCACGAGCCTGGCGACTTAATGATGGCCCCGACGGCGGGTCAGACAGAAGAGTAGGCCCAAAGCCCAGAAGGCCGGCTCATGTTATGGTGGGCCGGTTTATGAAGAAAGGCATAAAGAATATTCTCCTACCAAGGAAGCGAGACCCGGACTTGTATTCAACTTGTAAGAAAAGATAGACTAGTCCTAGTCCTACTAGGACTCCACATGTAACCCGCCCCTCTAACTTATATAAGGAGGGGCAGGGCACCCCAAAGAGGGACAAGGAACAAGAAATAATCTCTAGGGCTAAACACCGAGAGCCAGAACCGGCGACTCTCCCGTGATCATAATGAAACCTAGCCTCAAACAGCACATAGGGTTGTTACCGGATGATGTTTCCCGGGGCCCGACGCTGTCTAAACCCTTGTCTTGTGTGTTGATCCGCCCTGCGTCTCTCATCCCAATCAACCCCTCTCAAGCTACTACATAGATGCGCTGGCCTCACGACTAATTCCTCACGCTAAGGACATCTGCCGTGACAATTCCACGACAAAAAGGAAACCACACATCTGGCCACCAAGCTTGCTATCCACGCAAAGGAGAGTCTCATCCGGAAATGGGGGAAAGCCTTCTATCTTGTATCTTCACGGCCCATCAGTCCGGCCCATGTCACATAGCCCGGCCATCCGAGGACCCCTTAATCCAGGACTCCCTCAGTGGGTGTCACAAATCCGTCAAGCAAATCTCAAATTCTTACCAGTTCTTACCCAGCAGCAGGCGGTGATCGACAACCGTTGTAGTCAAAATTCTCAAAGCTTGGATAGAGCGATTACCAGGGATAGTCAAACGCATGACATAGATGTATGTGGAGCTAGGAAGGCTTATAATATGGTAGCAAAAAGGGTCTGCAATAATCAATTAAGAGATGCAAAGTTGAATAAACGCTCCACTACGGTACTGTGCTGGTCCTAGGCTAGACCGTACTAGAGACGCGAGCCTAGAACACGAACAAAATCACGGCGCGGCACGTAAACAAGGGAAAAGCACACTCTAAATTTTTTCGCTCTCTTTTTTTGCGCTCTTTTTTTTTGCACTCCTCTTTTTTTGGTCGAAAAATCACTATAATGGCGAGTGTCTCAAAACTCTTCCAAACTCAAACTAACATGATAGGCACGGATTTTTTTTGATTTTTTTTCGGAAATCAGGGCAGCGACGATGAAAAAGTGCGACAAAAAATCACTATGATGGCGAGTGTCTCAAAAGAATCGGAAAGGCCTAAAACCAGGATAGGGAAAAAATATTTTCGACTGCCAAAATTTTGGCCTAAAAACTGCCCGGGGGTCTCTAGACTCTTTTTTTTTTGAAACCTACTCAGGCAAGGAAACACGAATCAGAAAAAAGATGGCTCTCGAAAACAAACCTAATATAAAAAGAACTCGGATTGGTGGTGGATATATGATAGTAAGATATGGCAGCAGTGGTGGTATATGGTAGCGGTGGTGGTATATGGCAGCGGTGGTGGTATATGGTAGCGGTGGTGGTATATGGATACGGATTGGTGGTGGTATATGGATACGGATTGGCGATGGTATATGGATACAGATCGGTGGCGGATAAGTAGTGGTGGCAGATGGCAGGGGCGATGATGATGGTGCGGCGGCGGCGTGACAACTTATGACCAGAACTCGAAACTCTAAAAGGCTAGACTCTAAGACCAGCAACTAGACACGACGATGCAACCGCAAATTCAACAAAGCAAAATACTGAAAATACTATGCAAAGGCTCAGACTGGTTCGGATATAATGAACTAACCCTAATTTTTTTCTGGCTTTTCGTGGATTGTAGGTATGAAGAAAAGACTCGATCTAAACTACGACAGACCGTAAAATCTCACCGAGCAACCTGAAAATCTGATACCACATGATAGAGGCAAAGGTGTCCCGTCTTTCGATGAGAAGGTGATTATCATTTCGGTGGAGTAGACTTTGACGATCCGACTGTGAATGTGCGAGGATGTCGCGCCTTAGCAATCGCTAAACCAACTCTGAGAGGTTATTGACCACACCGCAGCATGATCACCCTGACCACGAGGGTCTGTTTCCTGTGACCAAACAAAGAACAAGCAAGAAACTGAGATTGCAATCTAGATATTGCAAATACAAGAGGAAAGCTTTATTAATGAAGGTGGGGTTCTGTGACGCCTTTGTCTGGTGGTTGAACACAAACGAAGTACGCGAAGTTGCAGCTATGGCGAACTTTTAATCTAAACAAAACCCAAAGTCTAAACGACGCCCTAAGGGTTGTATATATGGAGGAAGAGGGGGGAATTTCATGGCCCTTGGAGGAGGGGTCCGAAACCAACCCTAACTCTTGTTTCCCCACACATACGGACTCTAAAAACATCTTATACTATATTTCGAAATTACATGGGCCTGGCCCAATAATAAGGTGATGCAGCACATAGAATAGCCTCTGGGTGAAATTTATGAAGTGGCATCTTGTATATTTTGTCCAAGGCTTCATGCACTCCTTATGGTGGCTTCAAAGTCCTGAAATCATCACTTGTAACTCCGTTCTTTTTCCCCTTGCGCATGCCATCATCTCCATGCTTGGTTTTTGCTCCAGTGTCCATCCCTCTTATCCATGCCAGGCCCTTCATTTGTAAGCAAAACAAATGTATCCGATTTAGGCAACATCATATTCTCATGAACATTAGAATCATTACCAAGAAACGACATCTGCCGTGACAATTCCACGACAGTTGGCGCCCACCGTGCGGCCTGCGCACAGTGGTGATGAGTTCTTGGAGGGATCTCTCCTAGGGTTCGAGAAGCTCACGTTTTCGTCGGATGAGAAAGAGCCGACAAGTTTGTTCTTTTTGATCTGGAACATGATTCACTTTGGAGCCGGCGGATACAAGATTGAGATCAAAGAAATTAGGGTTGCGATTGCGCACCCGCCGCCGCAGTTTGCAATATATCGAGACAAAGAGCAAATCGATGTTCGCTGCTGCGCCAATCCATCAAATCGCCGGGTCACCAATGGCACAGACGTGGACGCGTAATCATCCGGGCGTTCATACATATGGCCGTATACACGTGCATCAAGTCTCGAGGCATATCGGTCCGGCGGTCGGTTGCAATTTGTTTAATCCGAAAAAGAAGGGGGATACCACGACCCGGAGAGGGACGTGGACGTGGGCACGTTTTCTATCCAAAATTCCCGAGTCATCCACGCCTCTCCTTCCTACGGCCGTCTCTGCTTGCCTCAGCTACCGTTGCCGGTTCGCCCGCGACGCCATTCACTCTCGTTTCTGTATCGCTTCTTCCAAGCACTAAGCGCTGGTTCAACGAGCGCTGCCTCCGCCGTAGTTTGCATCAGCGCCTGCTCCGATCCGCGGTTACCACCCTGCGCCCAAGCCTCAGATCGCCTCCATTGTGGAAGAACTGCTGTAGTGGCCTCCGTTTCTGTCCGGGGAGTTTACAATATTGATGCGGTCAGAGTTGTGAGAGAGATTGAGGTCATATTGCCCCAACGAAATTACTGGTGTTACAACTACTACCATTAATACTGCCGCTATGTGCAAAGCTCCAGGCACGGTTTCCAAAACTTGATTAATGCCGTTTTTTACTCCCACGTGAAGGGCAAGACTGGTTCACTATTGCCAAAGCTGATGTACGTGGACAATACATCTACACTGCTGCCAAATTATCATCAATCTGAGAAGGGAAGGAGACCACGACAAGAGTTCGGACGGGAGTCAACCAAACTGACCGTGACCCGGAAACGAACGAGGACACGGCCTTTGTTGATGCACCGCAACAACTACGGCTGATGGCCATTCCAACGCGAACCTGCCATTTCACTAGTCGCAGGCCATCTTAAGCCGCCAAACTGCGTTGAGACGCCTCTCCCGTGTTAACGGGTCATCCGTTATCCGAACAAATCAGGTGTTATCCCTCCTATATATTTTATCAGTATATTGTAGTTCCTCTGAGCACTATTACACTGCCCTATTGGTGTTTTTATATACAGATAAAATTATTGTTATACTGCGGGTATAGAGCATGAAATGGCAACGTTTTACAATGGTGTTTTCCTCCGTGTCGCATTACCCGATGAACGGATGGCCGGTTCACGCATCCGCGCCGGCTTACAACGCGGAGGACAACTTGCTCGTCCGCACCGGCTTGCAACACCGCGGCCGACTCGTCTACCTGCACCCGCGGCTGACTCGCCTATGAGTGATTTCAACGTCACGTTGTGATCATCAAATTCATGGCGGGTTACTTTCCGGCCTGGCACATCAGGTGATATCCATCTAAGATATATTTTATTGGCGCGTATTATTTTTGTCAAAGAGTAGTTTATCTTTGCCTTGGTCTGCACTATTGTTGATGCAGGGCAATTGTTTGCTACATCAAAACAAACATGGTTGGCCCGCACGCGCCGGCTTACAACGCCGTGGCCGTCTCTCGCGGCCGCGCCGGTTTACAACGCCGTGGCCGTCTCTCGCGACCGCGCCGGCTTACAACGCCGTGGCCGTCTCTCGCGACCGCGCCGGCTTACAACGCCGTGGCCGTCTGTCGCGACCGCGCCGGCTTGCAACGCCATGGCCGTCTCTCGCGACCACGCCGACTTACAACGCCGTGGCCGTCTCTCGCCACCACGCCGACTTACAACGTCGAGGCCGTCTCTCGCGGCCTGGTCTACATCAACATACCAGGCCGCACTTGTCTGGATGAGTTGTTTATTGATTATGAGGAAGTCACTACTTGGGAAGCCCGGTTTTCTTCCAACAAACTGGAGGCAAATTATCATATATTATCAGCCGTCGTCTGCACTGGATGGTTCAATGGGCAGGCGCACGAGTCGCCGCCACTACAGTTTGGTTAACTTCGAACAACCAGTTGGAAGGAGCCATTGGCCGAGTTGTTGACACGGCTCATATGGGATCATTTATAACCCGCCGCAGTCACCTCAACCTTCTGAGGATTCACATCGCGCTATCAACACCAATGATATACACCTTATGCTATGGTCAATATAGAGAATCTCAAAGCCAACTTCTCGAGTCATCTTGAGACTCGGGGGCTACAATGATATGACTCGGCAGCATTGGTCGGTTTCAATGCATTCAAGAACTCCGGGTCATTGGAGGGAAAAATAACCCGGTCCCGGAGGCTACCGCCATATTGGTAAAAAGTTTAAAGGCCGTCAGAAAATTTCCGGCTTAAAAAGAAGGATTCCGGTTTATATCCGGCTCAAGAGACTTGATATCTCCCACAAAGCACTAAAGCTCTTAAAATAGCCGGTTTAAGATCCGGTTCAAGGGAAATTTATCTGCCACAGAGTTTTGAAGCTCTCAAATCCGGTTCAAAATCTGGTTCAAGGTAAATTTGTTTATCATAAAACTTTGAAACTCTCAATATCCGGTTTTTTCCGGTTCAAAAAGAATTTATCTCTCGCAAAAGTTCGAGTTCTCAGGAAAAATTAAAGGGACCAAAGAGAGTCTGTTACAAAGCACAACTCAAATATAGGTACCCTGCTTTAATGACCATTGGGAACCGACGTGGATCGTATTCGAATCAGCGTCGTTAAACAATTCTTAAAATCACTTGGGGGCTTCCTGTTCAAACATAGGTCGTATTCGAACCAAAGAGAACATAGCTGTCGGTACCCTCTTGATTGGCACACTGCCGAGCTCACTTGGGGGCTTCTTGATCATATTCGAATCATAGCTCAACCCCTCTTGGGAACCGACGTGGATCGTATTCGAATCAGCGTCGTTAAACAACTCTCAAGGTTATTTGGGGGCTTCCTGTTCAAACATAGGTCGTATTCGAACCAAAGAGAACATAGCTGTCGGTACCCTCTTGATCGGCAACGCCAAAGCCACTGGGGGCTATATGATCGTATTCGAATCTTAGCTTAACCCCTTTGGGACGATTTTCTGATCGTATTCGAATCAAAAGCCTCAAAATTTTTGAAGTCTCCTTTTGCAAATAATTTTTGGGATTTTATTTGAAGCTCTTTTGAACACATCTAAAGTGTATATGAGTGGTTTCTATTTAAATCCGGCTTGATTTTCGATGATAAGTCGCCGGCTTATGACAATCATCATTTATGTGGAAGCATTGGCTTCTAAGGATTGGGTTATCACACTTACTGCACAGGTATCATAAGCCGGCAGTACAATTCAATATCATAGGTCATATGAATCGACAAATGCAAATTCAATATCACAAGTATGATATTATAGTTATGTTTCAAAGTTATGATTCATAACAGGCTTATCTGCGACTCCTTTTTTACACATCAGTGGTCATATGTAAAATATTATGACCCGCCCTGCTGTAAACCGCCAAGGGTTCTTGTGATCTACTTGCGTCCAGGATAAGACTACATTTGGGTGGTTACCCGCCCTGGTTTTTGATGTTAAGTCGCCAGGGCATATGTTGTTTAACCTTTGCAGGATTTACAGAGCTATGACTTACATAAATGATTAAATTCAAGCCCATCATCATAGATGGAAATTGGTGTCTCAAAAGGGTTATCAATTCTTGATTTTCTCAAAGGCTATAAGCCGCCGGGTTGTACAAATTCCGGCTTACAATGGAGGCGTATTAAATCGCCATCGGCCAAGAGCCGCCGGGTATTTAAACTCCGGATTGACCTATCAGCAGATGAGGTATTCAAAGTCGCTTTGGCGCAATGGCTATTATTTTATCAATGGATATGATTTATTCTACAATGGAAAGAATAGTCCCGAGTCGCTGCAGGCTTACGACCCGGCACTTGGGGGCTACATTATTTACATTGAGATCACATCAAATATGCAAGTCCCATGTCACTGCCAGCATGCACCATGGCACTTGGGGGCTAATGTAAGGACATTTTTTGCTCAACTTATTGAAGACCCAACTCATCACATCGTAATGAGCCGGCCCTTGGGGGCTACCAATTGCTCCTGTTAAAATTCAAGATACACAAGCCTTATTACATTATATTGAAGGATGCACTGCTGAGTTGGTAAAGCACAGAGCTATTAACCTTGTGGACATGGGTTCAAGCCCCATGGTGGAGATTACATCATATACTGTTATTATCAATGATCATATTTACAAAGTCCCTGCTCATTATTGCATAATGACCCGACCCTTGGGGGCTACAGGTATTATATTATTATCGAAGAAATATTTTCAAATTCTTTGTTTTGAGCAAACCAGATTGACCCGGCGTCACCAATCATTATGACCCTGTGACTACAACCCGGCGTCATCAATAAACATGAACCGGCGTTGGCAACAATTATGACCCGGCATCATCAGTCTTTTATAACCCGGAGATTTTGGAAATTATAACTCGGCAAGATCTATATCTTTAAGCCAGTTGAAAACCAGATGAGTATTTTAAGACCTATATTTTTAAGCCGGCGCTTTGGAAGCTGACTCAAGTGGATTATTTCCTACAATATTTCTCTACAAGAGACCAATGCCAGCAAATTGGCTCTGAAGCTGGCCTATTGACCCGGATTTTTCAAAAGAAGTGCTCGGATTTTTTGCATTGGCAAGGTTTGGACATATCTGTTAAAAGAGATTTGCTATAAGATCTTGAGTATGCATCGAGGAGGAAATGACAAGGACTTAAAGATGATCAGGTGCCGGTTCACGAAAATATTTAACCCGGAACACAACCTATCAAGTTTGTTCTTGTGTTTATTTTACAGGATCAGTTTAACATGGACAAATCCAAATTAAACTGGGGGCTAATGTCGGGGATATACCCCGCGGTATGACCAGGCCGGACCTGGCGCTTCATCGTGACCCGCCGGAAGATTGGCGACTCATAGGTATGGCGGTTCACTGGTGTGACGACTCACGAGCCTGGCGACTTAATGATGGCCCCGACGGCGGGTCAGACAGAAGAGTAGGCCCACAGCCCAGAAGGCCGGCTCATGTTATGGTGGGCCGGTTTATGAAGAAAGGCATAAAGAATATTCTCCTACCAAGGAAGCGAGACCCGGACTTGTATTCAACTTGTAAGAAAAGATAGACTAGTCCTAGTCCTACTAGGACTCCACATGTAACCCGCCCCTCTAACTTATATAAGGAGGGGCAGGGCACCCCAAAGAGGGACAAGGAACAAGAAATAATCTCTAGGGCTAAACACCGAGAGCCGGAACCGGCGACTCTCCCGTGATCATAATGAAACCTTGCCTCAAACAGCACGTAGGGTTGTTACCGGATGATGTTTGCCGGGGCCCGAAGCTGTCTAAACCCTTGTCTTGTGCGTTGATCCGCCCTGCGTCTCTCATCCCAATCAACCCCTCTCAAGCTACTACATAGATGCGCTGGCCTCACGACTAATTCCTCACGCTAAGGACATCTGCCGTGAGAATTCCACGACAGAAAGGAAACCACACATCTGGCCACCAAGCTTGCTATCCACGCAAAGGAGAGTCTCATCCGGAAATGGGGGAAAGCCTTCTATCTTGTATCTTCACGGCCCATCAGTCCGGCCCATGTCACATAGCCCGGCCATCCGAGGACCCCTTAATCCAGGACTCCCTCAGTGGGTGTCACAAATCCGTCAAGCAAATCTCAAATTCTTACCAGTTCTTACCCAGCAGCAGGCGGTGATCGACAACCGTTGTAGTCAAAATTCTCAAAGCTTGGATAGAGCGATTACCAGGGATAGTCAAACGCACGACGTAGATGTATGTGGAGCTAGGAAGGCTTATAATATGGTAGCAAAAAGGGTCTGCAATAATCAATTAAGAGATGCAAAGTTGAATAAACGCTCCACGACGGTACTGTGCTGGTCCTAGGCTAGACCGTACTAGAGACGCGAGCCTAGAACACGAACAAAATCACGGCGCGGCACGTAAACAAGGGAAAAGCACACTCTAAATTTTTTCGCTCTCTTTTTTTTGCGCTCTTTTTTTTTGCACTCCTCTTTTTTTGGTCGAAAAATCACTATAATGGCGAGTGTCTCAAAACTCTTCCAAACTCAAACTAACATGATAGGCACGAATTTTTTTTGATTTTTTTCGGAAATCAGGGCAGCGACAATGAAAAAGTGCGACAAAAAATCACTATGATGGCGAGTGTCTCAAAAGAATCGGAAAAGCCTAAAACCAGGATAGGGAAAAAATATTTTCGACTGCCAAAATTTTGGCCTAAAAACTGCCTGGGGGTCTCTAGACTCTTTTTTTTTCGAAACCTACTCAGGCAAGGAAACACGAATCAGAAAAAAGATGGCTCTCGAAAACAAACCTAATATAAAAAGAACTCGGATTGGTGGTGGATATATGATAGTAAGATATGGCAGCAGTGGTGGTATATGGTAGCGGTGGTGGTATATGGCAACGGTGGTGGTATATGGTAGCGGTGGTGGTATATGGATACGGATTGGTGGTGGTATATGGATACAGATTGGCGATGGTATATGGATACAGATCGGTGGCGGATAGGCAGTGGTGGTAGATGGCAGGGGCGATGATGATGGTGCGGCGGCGGCATGACAACTTATGACCAGAACTCGAAACTCTAAAAGACTAGACTCTAAGACCAGCAACTAGACACGACGATGCAACCGCAAATTCAACAAAGCAAAATACTGAAAATACTATGCAAAGGCTCAGACTGGTTCGGATATAATGAACTAACCCTAATTTTTTTTCTGGCTTTTCATGGATTGTAGGTATGAAGAAAAGACTCGATCTAAACTACGACAGACTGTAAAATCTCACCGAGCAACCTGAAAATCTGATACCACATGATAGAGGCAAAGGTGTCCCGTCTTTCGATGAGAAGGTGATTATCATTTCGGTGGAGTAGACTTTGACGATCCGACAGTGAACGTGCGAGGATGTCGCGCCTTAGCAATCGCTAAACCAACTCCGAGAGGTTATTGACCACACCGCAGCATGATCACCCTGACCACGAGGGTCTGTTTCCTGCGAGCAAACAAAGAACAAGCAAGAAACTGAGATTGCAATCTAGATATTGCAAATACAAGAGGAAAGCTTTATTAATGAAGGTGGGGTTCTGTGAAGCCTTTGTCTGGTCGTTGAACACAAACGAAGTACGGGAAGTTGCAGCTATGGCGAACTTTTAATCTAAACAAAACCCAAAGTCTAAACGACGCCCTAAGGGTTGTATATATGGAGGAAGAGGGGGGAATTTCATGGCCCTTGGAGGAGGGGTCCGAAACCAACCCTAACTCTTGTTTCCCCACACATATGGACTCTAAAAACATCTTATACTGTATTTCGAAATTACATGGGCCTGGCCCAATAATAAGGTGATGCAGCACCAAGAATAGCCTCTGGATGAAATTTATGAAGTGGCATCTTGTATATTTTGTCCAAGGCTTCATGCACTCCTTATGGTGGCTTCAAAGTCCTGAAATCATCACTTGTAACTCCGTTCTTTTTCCCCTTGCGCATGCCATCATCTCCATGCTTGGTTTTTGCTCCAGTGTCCATCCCTCTTATCCATGCCAGGCCCTTCATTTGTAAGCAAAACAAATGTATCCGATTTAGGCAGCATCATATTCTCATGAACATTAGAATCATTACCAAGAAACGAAAGTGCCTGATAATTTAATTGCGTGCGCGAGCTCTACTCATTGGTCCAGTATATGTAGCAGTAGGGGCTGTGGGTGTAACAATGGTATTGATGTCCTCATCACCGTCTCCCGGTCGGTGACGATCTGACAAATCAAAACAGGAACGAGCGAGTCAGCGCACATGGAAATTTTCCAGATCTATGTGTAAACGAGGGAAAGTAAACCTAGAAACCCTGTACAGTCCATTCAAAACTAACAAACTTGCAAGCAATGAGCAAAACATCATAGTGTACTGTTTTTTGTGGGTAAAAGCATCATACTACAGTACCATCATGCAACTTCCAAGCACGAACATGAATTACACAAAGCTGATGAACACCGCCACGGCCACCTAAAGGGGATCGACCTCATGCCCACACGGGAAAAGGGAGCAAACTACTAGGACAGATCTGAACCCAACCACAACCGTACATGCGCGGGACCCTGGCCCTACTCGTCGCCGACGCTGATCGGAGAGGAGAGGGGAGGGGGCGACGGCGAAAGATCTATGACTGCAGAGAGAGGTGGAGGACCAAAATCAAAGACAAAGCCTTCACATCAAGAAACCTTCACTGACCTCGGCGCTGAGCAGGCGGTAGGCGTGGAAGGCGTTCTCGAGCGAGCGCTCATCGGTGCTCCAGGGGAGGTTGCCAACATAGGTGCGGTACTCGACCGTCGAGCGGTCCTTGGAGTCTGAATCCCACCATGGCACCGACATTGCACTCGAGGTAAACCCTAGCGGCGCGAGGAATCGAGGTTTTTTAGGCCTGGGTGGGCGTTGATGAGGCCTGGGGGGTGCAACAAACGATTGAGGGTGCCTAGGCAAGGCGATACAATGCATGTATATACAGGGAACAACTAGTCCACGTGGCACCTCGCCATCCTGGCTGAGCAAAATGTGGCAAACTATCACGATTAAATGCCACCTAGTGCCTATGGGCTGAAGGACGTGAGAAGCGGCTCCTCATTTTTATTTCGCGTTGTACTTGGTAGGATAAAGAGCATTTACAGTCCAATACATTAGATCCGATCGTAGTTTCCAAAAAAAGATCCGATCGTGAGACACCTGCGGACGCATCCGGCTCAGATAATCATTTCCACGACTTCATACCTCAATTATAAAACCTCAAATTCATACCATTACATGCAATGTGAAACCTAATCAAAGTGGAGCTCGTCTCGCTCCATCCTGCCCATATCTGGCGGCCAGTTGCACCCCTCAAACTATTTCTCCGGGTGCCGGTGAGGTAGAGTAGGATATAGGACACCCACCAGCTCACGGGACTCGAGGCGGGGCCGTCACCCATGCCCTACTCTTCCTCGTCGGAGCCTGTCACATGCACGTCGCCGGTAGATGTGAGGTTGACGATGGATCCGTCGTGATCGGAGGCAGACACATCCACCACGACGCGGCTGCGGTGCTGGGGTTGCATGCCATCTGTCTCCGCGTCGGAGAGTGTGACTCCGCCTCGCCGGTGTCTGCTATAAGGGCTGCCACGGTCTTCGGAGCGCTCTGCCTCGCACGATGGGCACACCACACCATACCCTCAGCAGATGGGCCACGGATGGCCTCGTCGTCTACGTGCGAATGAAGGGCCTATGTGTCTGCCATGTGTTCGGACATCAGACCGAGTGCACCACCTCTGGCAAGCAGCGACGACCTGCCTCGCGCCAAATCCAAGCATTATTTGGGTAGACATAGTGGATTCCTATGGATCGAGTCCGACCGCTGTTGGGCATTCTCCTTGTGGGTGCGATGGAGAGCAATGCAGAGGGCCATCTCCTCCTCGGGGCCCAACTGGGATGAGGTTCAAGTTCGCAAATCGGCGAGGACTCGGATCTGCTGGCCACCATGCCACAGAAGGGCGGAGATCATTGGAAGTGAGATTGGGGGCAGAGGGGAGTGGAGTGGCTAGTGTTTGGTCCGACAACCGAATGGGCACGAATATGTGGGGTCGGGGTGGCCCAGCGTGGGTCGTATCGGACGTGGCGGAGGCGCCCGAGTCTCCCTATACGCTCCGCTTATTTGGACTGGATATGAGTGAAGGAAATATGCCGTAGAGGCAATAATAAAGTTGTTATTTTATATTTCCTTATATCATGATAAATGTGTATTATCCATGCTAGAATTGTATTAACCGGAAACTTGATACATGTGTGGATACATAGACAAAACACCGTGTCCCTAGTAAGGCTATACTAGACTAGCTCATTAATCAAAGATGGTTAAGTTTCCTAACCATAGACATGTGTTGTCATTTGATGAACATGATCACATCATTAGGAGAATGATGTGATGGACAAGACCCATCCGTTAGCTTAGCATATTGATTATTCAGTTTTATTGCTATTGCTTTCTTCATGTCATATACATATTCCTTTGACTATGAGATTATGCAACTCCCAGATATCGGAGGAATACCTTCTATGCTATCAAACGTCACAATGTAACTGGGTGATTATAAAGATGCTCTACAGGTATCTCCGAAGGTATTTGTTCGGTTGGCATAGATCGAGATTAGGATTTGTCACTCCGAGTATCGGAGAGGTGTCTCTGGGCCCTCTCGGCAATGCACATCATAAGAAGCCTTGCAAGCAATGCGACTAATGAGTTAGTTGCGAGATGATGTATTGCGGAACAAGTAAAGAAACTTACCGGTAACGAGATTGAACTAGGTATGAAGATACCGACGATCGAATCTCGGGCTAATAACATACCGATGACAAGGGAATAACGTACGGATGTTGTCATTACGATTCGATCGATAAAGATCTTCGTAGAATATGTAGGAACGAATATGAGCATCCAGGTTCCGCTATTGGTTATTGACCGGAGAGGTGTCTCGATTGTGTCTACATAGTTCTCGAACCCGTAGGGTCCGCACGCCCAACGTTCGATGACGGTTTTGTATTATATGAGTTATGTGATTTGGTGACCGGATGTTGTTCGGAGTCCCGGATGAGATCACGGACATGACGAGGAGTCTTTAAATGGTTGAGAGGTAAAGATTGATATATAGGACGATAGTATTCGGACACCGGAAGTGTTCTGGAGGGTACCAGGTACATATCGGGTCACCGGAAGGGGTTCCGGGTACCCCCAGCAAAGATACGAGCTTAATGGGCCGAGAGGGAAAACACAACAGCCAGCAGGGGCTGCTGCGCCACCCATATGGGCCGCACCTGAAGGAAAGGGAAAGAGGGAAAGAGAGAATGAAGGGTATGGATTTGGCCTCCCCCTTCCTTCCCTCCACCCTCCTCTTTCCTTCCCCCTCCGGTGAAAAAGGAAAGGGGGCCCAAATTGGGGAGGAACCCCAAGTAGGATCCGGCCTACTTGGGGCACCCCCCTTGGCTGCTCCCTCTCCCTCCCAACTATATATATGAGGGGGGAGGTGCCTAGAACACACAACAACATCTGTTAGCCGTGTGCGGTGCCTCCCTCCAAAGATTACACCCTCGGTTATATCTTCTTAGTGCTTAGGCGAAGCCCTGTGCGGATCACTTCACCATCACCATCACCACGCCGTTGTGTTGACGGAACTCATCTACTTCCTCGACACTTTGCTGGATCATGAGTTTGAGGGACGTCATCGAGTTGAACATGTGCAGAACTCGGAGGTGCCATACGTTTGGTGCTTGATTGGTCGGAACGAGAAGAAGTTCGACTACATCAACTGCATTGTCAAACGCTTCCGCTTTCGGTCTACGAGGTATGTAGACACACTCTCCCCCTCTCGTTGCTATGCATCTCCTAGATAGATCTTGCGTGAGCGTAGATTTTCTTTTGAAATTGCATGCTACGTTTCCCAACAGTGGTATCAGAGCCAGGTCTATGCATAGATGATATGCACGAGTAGGACACAAAGAGTTGTAGGCGGTGATCGTCATACTACTTACCATCAATGTCTTATTTTGTTTCAGCGGTATTGTTGGATGAAGCGGACCGGTCCAACCTTACATGACCACATTCATGAGACCGGTTCCACCAACACACATGCAACTAGTTTTGCATAAAGGTGGCTGGCGGGTGTCTGTTTCTCCTACTTTAGTTGAATCGAATTTGACCGTGGCCGGTCCTTGTTGAAGGTTAAAACAACAAACTTGATAAATCACCGTTGTGGTTTTGATGCGTAGGTAAGCACGGTTCTTGCTAGAGGCCCGTATCAGCCACGTAAAACTTGCAACAACAAAGTAGAGGACGTCTAACTTGTTTTTGCAGGGCATGTTGTGATGTGATATGGTCAAGACATCATGTGATATACGTTGTTGTATGAGATGATCATGTTTTGTAAAAGTTATTAGCAACCGGTAGGAGCCTTATGGTTGTCTCTTTATTGTATGAAATGCAAACGCCATGTAATTGCTTTACTTTATCACTATGCGTTAGAGATAGTTGTAGAAGCAATAGTTGGTGAGACGACCACGACACAATGATGGAGATCAAGGTGTCGAGCCGGTGACGATGGAGATCATGATGATGCTTTGGAGATGGAGATCCAAAGCACAAGATGATGATGGCCATATCATGTCACATATTTTGATTGCATGTGATGTTTATCTTCTATGCATCTTATTTTGCTTAGTACGGTGGTAGCATTATAAGATGATCCCTTAACTAAATTTTATGGTATAAGTGTTCTTCCTAAGTATGACCGTTGCGACAGTTCGTCGTGTTGAGACACCACGTGATGATCGGGTGTGATAGACTCTACGTTCAAATACAACGGGTGCAAGACAGTTTTGCACATGCGGAATACTCGGGTTAAACTTGACGAGCCTGGCATCTACAGACATGGCCTCAGAACACTAGAGACCGAAAGGTCGAGCGTGAATCATATAGTAGATATGATCAACATAGAGATGTTCACCATTGATATTACTCCATCTCACGTGATGATCGGACATGGTTTAGTTGATTTGGATCACGTATCATTTAGATGACTTGAGGGATGTCTATCTAAGTGGGAGTTCTTAAGTAATTTGATTAATTGAACTTAACTTATCATGAACTTAGTCCTGATAGTATTTGCATATCTATGTTGTAGATCAATAGCTCGTGTTGTAGCTCCCCTATGTTTTTTGATATGTTCCTAGAGAAAACTAAGTTGAAAGATGATAGTAGCAATGATGCAGACTGGGTCTGTGATCTGAGGATTATCCTCATTGCTGCATAGAAGAATTATGTCCTTGATGCACCGCTAGGTGACAGACCTATTGCAGGAGCAGATGCAGACATTATGAATGTTTAGCAAGCTCGATATGATGACTACTTGATAGTTTAGTGCGCCATGCTTTACGGCTTAGAACCGGGACTTCAAAAACGTTTTGAACGCCACAGAGCACATGAGATGTTCCAAGAGTTGAAATTGGCATTTCATACTCATGCCCGTGTTAAGAGGTATGAGACTTCTGACAAGTACTTTGCCTACAAGATGGAGGAGTATAGCTCAGCAAGTGAGCATGTGCTCAGAATGTCTAGGTACTACTTGAATCAAGTGGGAGTTAATCTTCCAGATAACATAGTGATTGACAGAGTTCTCTAGTCACTATCACCAAGTTACTAGAACTTCATGATGAACTATAATATGCAAGGGATAACGAAAACGATTCCCAAGCTCTCCGCAATGCTGAAATCGGTGAAGGTAGAAATCAAGAAATAGCATCAAGTGTCGATGGTTAACAAGACCACTAGTTTCAAGAAAAAGGGTAAGGGAAAGAAAGGGAAATTCGAGAAGAATAACAAGCAAGTTGCCACTCCCGTGAAGAAGCCCAAAGCTAGACCTAAGCCTGAAACTGAGTGCTTCTACTGCAAAGGGAATGGTCACTAGAAGCGGAACTGCCCCAAATACTTGGCGGATAAGAAGGATGGCAAAGTGAACAAAGGTATATTTGATATACATGTTATTGATGTTTACTTTACTAGTGTTCACAGTAACCCAGGGTATTTGATATTGGTTCAGTTGCTAAGATTAGTAACTCAAAACAGGAGTTGCAAAATGAACAGAGACTAGTTAAGGGCAAGGTGACGATGTGTGTTGGAAGTGATTGCAAGGTTGATAAGATCACCATCGCACACTCCCTCTACCTTCGGGATTAGTGTTGGACCTAAATAAATGTTATTTGGTGTTTGTGTTAAGCATGTATATGATTAGATCATGTTTATTGCAATACAGTTATTCATTTTTAAGTTAGAGAATAATTGTTGTTCTGTTTACATGAATAAAACCTTCTATTGTCATACACCCAAGGTGAATGGTTTATTGAATCTCGATCGTAGTGATACACATATTCATAATATTGATGCCAAAAGATGCAAAGTTGATAATGATAGTGCAACATACTTGTGGCACTGCCGTTTAGGTCATATTGGTGTAAAGCAAATAAAGAAACTCCATGCAGATGGACTTTTGAAATCACTTGATTATGAATCACTTGATACTTGTGAACCATGCCTCATGGGCAAGATGACTAAAACTCCGTTCCCTAGAACAATGGAGCGAGCTAATGACTTATAGAAAATAATACATACCGATGTATGCGGTCCGATGAATGTTGAGGCACATGGCGGGTATCGTTATTTTCTGACCTTCACAGATGATTTGAGTAGCTATGGGTATATCTACTTGATGAAAAACAAGTATGAAACACTTGAAAGTTCAAAGAATTTCAGAGTGAAGCGGAGAATCATCGTAACAAGAAAATAAAGTTTCTACAATCTGATCGCGGAGGTGAATATTTGAGTTACGAGTTTGACCTTCATTTAAAACAATGTGGAATAGTTTCACAACTCACACCACCTGGAACACCACAGCGTAATGGTGTGTCCGAACATCGTAACTGTACTTTATTAGATATGGTGCGATCTATGATGTCTCTTACCGATTTACCACTATCGTTTTGGGGTTATGTATTAGAGACAGCTGCATTCACGTTAAATAGGGCATCGTCTAAATCCATTGAGACGACACTATATGAATTGTGGTTTGGCAAGAAACCTAAGTTGTCGTTTCTGAGACACTAATGTCAAAAGGCTTTAGTCTGATAAGCTCGAACCCATATCGGAGAAGTGCGTCTTCATATGATACCCTAAGGAAACAATTGGGTACAGCTTCTACCACAGATCCGAAGGCAAGATCTTTGTTGCCAAGAATGGAAACTTTCTAGAGAAGGAGTTTCTCTCGAAAGAAGTGAGTAGGAGGAAAGTAGAACTTGATGAGGTAAATGTACCTTCTCTCGAATTGGAAAGTAACTCATCACAGAAACCATTCCCGTGATGCCTACACCAACTATAGAGGAAGCTAATGATAATGATCATGAAACTTCAGATCAAGTTACTGCTGAACCTCGTAGGTCAACCAGAGTGGTACGGTAATCCTGTTCTAGAAGTCATGTTACTAGACCATGATGAACCTACGAACTATGAAGAAGCTATGATGAGCCCAGATTCCGATAAATGGCTTGAGGCCATGAAATCTGAGATAGGATCCATGTATGAGAACAAAGTGTGGACTTTGGTTGACTTGCCCGATGATCGGCAAGCCATTGTGAATAAATGGATCTTCAAGAGGAAGACGTACGCTGATGGTAGTATTACTATCTACAAAGCTCGACTTGTCGCAAAAAGGTTTTCGACAAGTTCAAGGTGTTGACTACGATGAGATTTTCTCACTCGTAGTGATGCTTAAGTCTGTCCGAATCATGTTAGCAATTGCCGCATTTTATGAAATCTGGCAAATGGATGTCAAAACTGCATTCCTTAATGGATTTCTTAAAGAAGAGTTGTATATGATGCAACCAAAAGGTTTTGTCGATCCTAAAGTTGTCGACAAAGTGTGCAAACTCCAGCGATCCTTCTATGGACTAGTGCAAGCATCTCGGAGTTGGAATATACAGTTTGATAAGGTGATCAAAGCATATGGTTTTATACAGACTTATGGTGAAGACTGTATTTACAAGAAAGTGAGTGGGAGCTCTGTAGAATTTCTGATATTATATGTGGATGACATATTGTTGATTGGAAATGATGTAGAATTTCTGGATAGCATAAAATGATATTTGAATAATAATTTTTCAATGAAATACCTCGGTGAAGCTGCTTACATATTGGGCATCAAGATCTATAGAGATAGATCAAGACGCTTGATAAGACTTTCAATGAGTACATACCTTGACAAGATTTTGAAGGAGTTCAAAATGGATCAATCAAAGGAGTTCTTGCCTATATTGTAAGGCGTGAAGTTGAGTAAGACTCAAAAACCGACCACGACAGAAGATAGAGAGAGAATGAAAGTCATTCCCTATGCCTCAGCCATAGGTTCTATAAAGTATGCCATGCTATGTACCAGACCTATTGTATACCTTGCCATGAGTTTGACAAGGGGGTACAATAGTGATCTAGGAATAGATCATTGGACGACAGTCAAAATTATCCTTAGTTACCTTAAAGAGGACTAAGGAAATGTTTCTCGGTTATGGAAGTGATAAAGAGTTCGTCGTAAAGAGTTACGTCGATGCAAGCTTTGAAACTAATCTAGACGACTCTAAGTCTCAATCTGGATACATATTGAACGTGGGAGCAATTAGCTAGAGTAGCTCCATGCAGAGCTTTGTAGACATAGAAATTTGCAAAATACATACGAATCTGAATATGGCAGACCCGTTGACTAAACCTCTCTCACAAGCAAAACAAGATCACACCTTACTACTCTTTGGGTGTTAATCACATGGCGATGTGAACTAAATTATTGACTCTAGTAAACCCTTTGGGTGTTGGTCACATGACGATGTGAACTATTGGTGTTAATCACATGGCGATGTGAACTAGATTATTGACTCTAGATCAAGTGGGAGACTGAAGGAAATATGCCCTAGAGGCAATAATAAAGTTGTTATTTTATATTTCCTTATATCATGATAAATGTTTATTATTCATGCTAGAATTGTATTAACCGGAAACTTGATACATGTGTGGATACATAGACAAAACACTGTGTCCCTAGTAAGCCTCTACTAGACTAGCTCGTTAATCAAAGATGGTTAAGTTTCCTAACCATAAACATGTGTTGTCATTTGATGAACGGGATCACATCATTAGGAGAATAATGTGATGGGCAAGACCCATCTGTTAGCTTAGCATATTGATCGTTCAGTTTTGTTGCTATTGCTTTCTTCATGTCATTAATACGTCTCCAACGTATCTATAATTTATGAAGTATTCATGCTGTTTTATTACCATTCTTGGATGTTTTACAATAATTTTATGGCAACTTTATATCATTTTTGGGACTAACCTATTGACCCAGTGCCCAGTGACAGTTGCTATTTTTTGCTTGTTTTTTACATCGCAGGAAATCATTATCAAACAGAGTCCAAACACCGTGAAACTCCACGGAGATTTTTTATGTGCCAGAAGACATCCATTGGGCCAAAGAAGCACATGGGGGGGTGCCCCGAGGGGGGCACAACCCACCAGGGGGCGCCAGGGCCCCCTGGCGTGCCCAGGTGGGTTGTGCCCACCTCGGTGGCCTCCCACACCCCCTCTTTGCACTATTAGTTCCCAAATATTCCAAAACCCATTGGGGTAAACCTAGATCAGAAGTTCCGCCGCCGCAAGGCTATGTATCCACCGAAAACCAATCTAGCTCCATTCCGGCACCCTCCTGGAGTGGGGATTCATCTCCGGTGGCCATCTTCATCATCCCGGCGGTTACCACGATGAGGAGGGAGTAGTCCACCCTCGGGGTTGAGGGTTTGTACCAGTAGCTATGTGTTTAATCTCTCTCCCTCTCATGATCTATATCATGGGCTTTGTTAATATAGATGGATCATATGATGTTTCTCCCCTCTATGCTCTTGTTGTGATGAATTGAATCTTTACCCTTTGAAGTTTTGTCTTGTCGGATTGAATATTCAGAGATGAGAACACATGATGTATGTCCTGCGGTATGAATACTTGAGGTGACAATTGGGGTATCATATTGATTCACTTGATGTATGTTATGGCACTCAACTTGCGGATTCCCGAGGTGACGTTGGGGTAATCTATGCATAGGAGTTGATGCACGTTTTTATTATCTTTTCTTCGATAGAAACTTTGGGGTCTCTTTGTAGTTCTTTGTGTGGATTGAGTATTATGAATATGAATTTTCTTTGGTGTTATTTTAATACGAACTCTTGATTAGATCGATCGGAAAGAATAGCTTGCGTTATTTTAGTACGAACTCTATGATAGATCGAACGGAAGGAATAGCTTTGAGGTGGTTTCGTACCCTACAAACAATTTATATCTTTTGTTCTTCGCTAATAGAAACTCGAGAGTGATTCTTTATTGCACTTTGAGGGATAATCATATGATCCAACTATGTTAGCATTGTTGAGAGGTTGCACTAGTGAAAGTACGGACCCTAGGCCTTGTTTTCAAGCATTGCAATACCATTTTTGTACCCGTTTACTAATTGCTACCTTGCTGTTTTTATTTATTCAGATTATAAAAATATATTTCTACCATCAATATTACACTTTTATCACCATCTCTTCGCCGAACTAGTGCGCCTATACAATTTTCCATCGTATTGGGTGTGTTGGGGACACAAGAGATTTCTTGTATTTGGTTGCAGGGTCGTTTGAGAGAGACCATCTTCATCCTACACCTCTCACGGATTGATAAACCTTAGGTCATCCACTTGAGGGAAAATTGGTACTGTCCTACAAAACTCTGCGCTTGGAGGCCCAACACGTGTCTACAAGAATAAAGTTGTGTAGTAGACATCAAGCTCTTTTCTGGCGCCGTTGCCAGGGAGGTGAGTGCTTGAAGGTATATATTTAGATCTTGCAATTGAATCTTTTAGTTTCTTGTTTTATCACTAGTTTGGTTAAAAAAGAAGGGAAAACTACAAAAAATGGAATTGTTGCATCATATTATTTATCATCTTTATAATATCTTTCTTGAAAATGATGGTTCGGAAAATTGTGCTCAATTGTTAGAAGAAGAAGTCAATAAAATGCTTGGCACAAAATATTTGACTGATGAGCATGATTGCAATGTTGTTAGTGTGAATTCTTTGAATATCCAAAATGCTAATGATGATTGCACAAGTCATGACAAAAATGTTTCTTATAAGCATGTCAATTTTTGCGGAGTGAATTGGGAGTGCAATTGCACACCAAAAAGGGAAGATAGATTTTGTAAGAAGCATAAATATTTAGAAACGAAAAATTTGCAAGAGAGGCTAGATGATTGTGCTGAAAGATGTAATTTATTTCGCCATCCTTGTGAACTTTGCAATGAACGTGGTCATTTAAATCTCCAATGCAAATTATTTCATGATCAAATAGTGTCCAAAAATTGTGATAAATTGATTACCCTTGAGCATCATAAAGAGCTTAGTCTTCTTTTGGGGTATGAAGAAATGAAAAGTATAACTAAGGGTTTTCCAAATCCCGAGAGATTTCTTGATTTTGATCTAGAAGAAATTTATATGTTTTGTGCGGTAAATTGCATTGAGAATCCTTATATGGCCAACCATCTAAAGTCAAGAAAACAAATAGAATATGAAGAGAGTACTAATGAAAGGGAAAATATTTCCCAATACCCTCCTAGTGTTTATTATGATGAACCAGGTAACGAGGAGGAGCTTCCTATCCAACCAATCTCATCAATAAGAAGCTTGAAAAAATTAATTAAACCCACACATGATGTGGTGAAGAAGAAGAAAGAAGAAAGAATAGAGGTAAAAAGGTATCTCTCCCAAATAATGTTGCTCCTATCACCATTGTGCCTCATGAAAGTGAATCAAATATGTTGATGGAGGATGATGATATTGAGTATGATTTTGTCATACCTACTACTTTTTGTAATGATTATGATTGGGAAGACAACGATATCCCTTATGATCTTGAAAATATTTTTAACACCTGCTTGGAAGAATATGATAATAATGTTTGCTATACTATTGGTGCCATTCATGCTATTGATAAGAATGATTTTGATGATATGCAAAACCACAAGTTTGGGGATGCTATGTTTAATGAGTATGATATGTTTGAAGATTTATTTGCTGGAAATAATGCTTGTCCTAAGCTTGGGGATGCTTTGCTTAATGAATATGATCCTTTGATTCCTTCTACTTTCGATAAGAAAATTCATTATGATGATAGCATGCCTCCTATTTATGATGATTACATTGATAAAAGTGGGTTTGGAAGAGTGTCAACTCTAGGTACTAGTGATCCCACTATTTTGAAGGGTGTTGCATCTTATTACAATATTGATGAAAGTGGATTTGGAGAGGTAATGACTTTATTTAGTGATACATCCACTATTTTGAAAGAGGTTTCAATTGATTATGACAATGAAGTTGCTATCTATGATGTTTATTATGATGACATGTATGCCATAAAGAGTGATAAATCTTCTATGCTTCTGCATCATGAAAAGAGTGCTGTATGTGATGGTTATATTGTTGAATCCATTCATGATGTCTCTGAAAATTATTATGAGGAAGGAACTTATACTCCTACTTATCTCAATAATATCAAGTTTCTTCTCTATGTGTTGATTGTTTTGAAGTTCTTTTGCCTTCCTATGCTGGTTGATTCTTGCTCCCATAAGTTGTTTGCTCAGAAAATCCCTATACATAGGAAGTGGGTTAGGCCTAAATGTGCTAGTCATATGCTTCATGATGCTCTCTTTATGTTTCAATTATTATCTTTTATGCGAGCATCATTGAAATCTTCATGCCTAGCTTAAAAGGCATTAAAGAAAAGCGCTTGTTGGGAGACAACCCAATACTTTTACCTACTTTTTTCATGTGTTCACATGATTAGGCCATTGTAGTAATCATGTTTTATAGGTTTTGTTTCAATAAAGTGCCAAGTAAAGCTCTTGGGATAGTGTGGATGATAGTTGACTTGAATCTGTGCAAAAAAAGAAACTTTTGCCTCCAGAAACAGAATTGATTAAATTCACTAGACCGTAGAAAAATTCTGAAGTTTTTACAGATGATTCATATACAAATTTTCTACGGCGTCCTAGTTTTTCAGAATTTTTGGAGTTGCAGAAGTATGACTAGTATTCAGATCTTTACGTACTGTTCTATTTTTGACAGATTCTGTTTTCGATGCATAGCTTGCTTGTTTTCTAGTTTCTCTAGCTTATATTGCTCATTATAAATTGTGGAAATGATGAGGAACAGTAGGCATTGTGTGATAAAAATAATGAATCTTGTCTTTGACAGTACCAAAGTGAATGGTTTGTCTTTATCATACTAACCCATCTCACGAAGTTCTGTTAAGTTTTGTGTGATTGAAGTTTTCAAGTTTTGGGTGAGATGTCGATATGAGGAGAATAAGGGGTGACAATACCCTAAGCTTGGGGATGCCCAAGGCACCCCAAGGTAATATTCAAGGAAGATCCAAGCAACTAAGCTTGGGGATGGCCCGGAAGGCATCCCCTCTTTCGTCTCCAACATTATCAGTAACCTCACTTGGAGCTATGTTTTCATTCGTCATGTTATTTGTGTTTTGCTTGGAGCGTCAATTTATTTTTTTAAGAATTTGCTTGCTGTTATTTAAAATAATTTTTTGCATCTTTTATTTCAATAAAAGTGGCATTGATAGCCTTTACTATGCTTATTTTACAAGTCTATTTGTTGCTGTTTGAAAACAGAAAGTTTATCGATGTTGCAAAAATTCCCTAGAAAAGTCAGAATGTGATAAAATGTTGAAACTTTTTGAAAAATAAGCTCTGATAAATTATCTACAGTTTGGTATAATTTCATAATGTTTGGAGTTGAATAAGTATTGATTACCTTGCATTCTTTAGAGACTGTACTGTTTTGGCAGATTGCTTTTATGTTTGCATATGCTTGCTTGTTTAATGAATCTATTTGAGGATAGGAGTATTAAATATGCAGAGGCATTTAGTATGCAATGTTGAATAATAATTTTAGTGATTTTCTACAGTAGATAATGATAAGGTTTTTGCATTGGTTTATACTAACTTATCTCACGAGTTCTTGTTGAGTTTTGTGTGGATGAAGTTTTTGAGATTTAGGAAAACCGATATGAGAAGAATTAAGGAGACACAAAAGCTCAAGCTTGGGGATGCCCAAGGCACCCCAAGATAATATTTCAAGAAGTATCAAGCATCAAAGCTTGGGGATGCCCCGGTAGGCATCCCACCCTTTTCCTTCAACAATTATCGGTTAGTATTGGTTGAGCCTAAGTTTTTGCTTCTTCACATGATATATGCTATCCTTGACATGTCATTTTACTTTCATTTTGCTTGTTGTTTTAATAAAATTCTTAGATCTGGAAGTTTTTGAATAAGAGAGAGTCCTCAAATAGCTACCTTTTTACTTAACTACTCACATGATCTTCACCTATATCTTTTTGGAGTAGCTTGTCATTTACTCTTGTGCTTCACTTATATCCTATGAGTAAATTTTTGAATAAATTGAATTTCATGAAGTTGAAAGCATATCATGCCTAGTAGTAGCTTCACATTGGGTTTAGAATGTGAAATCTTTTGAGACT
This sequence comes from Aegilops tauschii subsp. strangulata, assembly GCF_002575655.3. Classification (NCBI taxonomy): domain Eukaryota; kingdom Viridiplantae; phylum Streptophyta; class Magnoliopsida; order Poales; family Poaceae; genus Aegilops; species Aegilops tauschii. The sequence continues at coordinate 389,405,511 of NC_053036.3, read as the reverse complement.
TGACAATCACAATTTTGGTCATACAAGCAATTCACGAATAATTAGTATAAGGAAGAGAACTTTCACATGCAAATACACTATCCTGGAAATCTTTTGTGATTGTGAGCCCCCATCAAAATATTATGTGCCAAAATTGTTGACTTTGGACAAGGAAGACAATGTAATGATTTATGTTTGTTCATATTCACATAGAAGTTATATTGTCATATATCCTTCAACATGTGGTGCTTGCCCCCCATCTTTGCTAGCCAAAAATTCCGCACCAAGTAGAGATACTACTTGTGCATCCAAAAACCCTTAAACATAAATCTTATTTTCAAGATTCCACCATACCTACCTAAGGATTGAATAAGATCCTACCTAAGGCAATAAAAATTGCTTCTAAAAGTGTTAGATCATTTAGTCTAAGAGAAAATTGAGCATTGTACGAACTTGTGATGGCAAAGAATAAAAGCGATAGACTGCATAATAAATGTTGCTATCATAAGGGGCAATATAACGTGACGTTCTTTTGCACTAAGGGGTTGAGCATACAAACAAATAAGCGCATGGCAACCTCTGCTTCCCTCTGCGAAGGGCCTATCCTTTACTTTTATGTATTTACTTTTATGCAAAGAGTCAAAGTTTTTTCTCTCTATTCCCTTTTATTTTTCTCCTTTGGCAAGCATCATGTGGTGAGGAAAGATCTAGGCACATATGTACAGTAGAATATGGGTAGCATGAATTATTATTGTTGACATCACCCTTGAGGTGAATACGTTGGGAGGCAAAACAATAAGCCCCTATCTTTTTGTGTGTACGGTTGAAACGTTTTGCTCATGTGTACGCGGTGAGTGTTAGCAATCATAGAATACTATAAGATGGTTGAGTATGTGGAGCTCTTACTTAAACTCCGTTGAATAAGTTGAATTGCAATTGCTTGGTGACTAAGAACATAGGTTGTTGAGTTTCAAGAGAATTCATTGTTTGAACCTTAACATGTGAATTGGTTGCTACTATAACATGAGAAGTTTTATAAGAAAGAATTGTTGTTATGATGCTAGGAAAAGTGATTTGTCGGGGTTCTGAAACGACACCTATGGGATCACAGGGAATGCCTACTACGGTTGCGGGGCGTGGAGCTGTGCAAAGAGCGGGTCTAGAAGATCAACGCGAGGGGATTTTAACCCAGGTTCGGGCCGCAAACGATGTGTAATACCCTAGTCCTGCTTTGGTGTATATTTGGTGTTCTTGAGCTCTTGAACTAGCTGCGGTGCATGCCTAGCCCAAAAAGTCCCAATCCGTCCTCAGTACACCTCGGGCCTCCTTTTATACGTCAAAAGGGGTTGCCACGGTGGCACACAGGAGGTGGAAAGCATCTACAATGTACAAGTCTATCCTGACATCATGGGACAAAATGCATTTAATGCGCTGCCGACGTGTCCTCTTGCTTTATCGGGGACGGCAAGGAAGCTCGTCCCATCCGTCGCCGCCTCGCCTCGCCCTGACGCGCGTCCAAGCCGACGAGGCATGCGGCGCCACGCTGGCTGGCTGGCTGCTGAGCTGGTGCGGTGGCAGGGTCTTCACGAAGATTTGCATGCCACCACGCGGGTGCTTGGCTAGTTGGCCTAGAAGCTGCATGCTGCCACGCAGGCGCTCGCCTAGTTGGCGGGCCGGCCACCACGTCGGAACGGGCGCAGGGGAGCGAAACCTTGGTAGGTGCGGGCCTGGTCATGGCCCCGCAGATGTCCCCGGCAAGGGTCTTGCTGGGGTCCCGGAAAGGGTCTTTGCCGGGGTCTCGTGGGCGTCCCCAGCAAGGGTCTTGCTGGGGGCCTTCGTCTTCTGGTTCTCATCTAGTTCTGGAGGCCTTTAGTCTTCACAAAGATCTGCATGCCACTATGCAAGGCACCCCTGAGTCTTGGCCTTGATGTTTGTCGATGGCGTCAGGACTCTCACGCTCAAGGGTGATGGCATTTGCTGGTGTTGGGCAAGTTGCCCCGGCAAGGCTCTTGCCTGGGCTGCGTAGGCCGCCCCGGCAAGGTGTAACACCCCGCATGTAACTTGCCATATTTGTAACTCCGACTCTTGCCATTTCCGGCTATGTGTTATGTTTTTCCCTCCGTTGTCGGGTTTTGTTTTTCGTTTTGTATTTTGTCATGTCATGCATTTTCATATCATGTCATCATGTGCATTGCATTCGCATACGTGTTCGTCTCATGAATCCGAGCATTTTCCCCGTTGTCCGTTTTGCAAACCGGCGCTCCTATCTCCTCCGGTGCACCCCTCTTGTTTTCTTTCGTGTGCGTGTGTCAAACTTTCTCGGAATGGACCGAGGCTTGTCAAGTGGCCTTATTATACCACCAGGAGACTACCGGTCAAGTTTCGTTCCATTCGGAGGTCGTTTGGTACTCCAACGGTTAACCGGGCATCCGCAAAGTCCATTTGAGTGTCCAGCAAAAACCCCCTCTAAAACCAGCCCAAAACCCACCAAACTCTCTTCCATGCTCTAGGTCGTTCGATCACGATCGTGTGGGCGAAAACCGCACCTCATTTGGAGCCTCCTAGCTCCCTCTACCTATTTATATGTGGGCATCCCGAAAACGGAATCACAGACAAACCCTAGCTCCTCCCTCCGCGCCGCGCCGGACACGTCCGCTCCGGCCGGACAGCGTCCGCCGCCACGCCCCGTCCAGTCCCGTGGCGACACGTGGCCGCCTCCGGCCTCGCCCCGCCGCCGGCCCGCAGGCCCATCGCCGGCCCCCCGCGGCCCGCCGCCTCCGCGCCCGCGCGCCTGCGCGCCTTCCCCCGCCCCCGGCCAGTGCTCCGCCGCCTCCTCCTCGCCGCGCCGCCGCCGTGGCCCCGTCGCCGCCGGCCGGCCCCGCCGGGCTCCTCCGCCGCCGCGCGCCCGCGCCTCGCCGGCGCCGCCCTCCGCCGCCCCGGCCGGCGCCCCTCCTCCGGCCGCCTCCTCCCCTTCCTCCGTCGCCGGCCACGAGCGCCATCACCGGAGCTCGAGCTCCTGTAGCCTTCGATCCGATCGGATATGTACGTGAGCCCGTTGACTTTTCTCGCCCCTAATTTTTCTCTAAGTGTTGAAATTATTCCAGCATGTGCCTCTGTTCGTATAGCTATAACTCTGTGCATGTAGCTCCGATTCGTGCGTGTAATATGTCAAATTGTTCGCCTCGTGATGCTCTTCATTTTGTTCAATTGCGCCATGTTCATTAGAGGTCATCTTGATGCCCAAATCTCTGTTGGAAGAGGGCTAGTTGCTGTTATTCTCTGGTTCTTGACAGAACATGGAGATTTGTCTTTTTTTGTATCTTTTAATCTGTGCATCTTTTGGGTATGAGCTCTACATGTGTTTTGAAGTATGCCATGCCATGTTTCCAGTGGTTTATGACATGTATTTTTGTGGTCTCTGTGGTGACTAGCACAAGCATGCAAAGTAGGCCCCGTAATATTTCTGATTTCAGGGACTTGGTGATTTCTCCAAGTCCTTGTCTGCTGTAATTTTGTTGCCATGTAAACTTGATGCTACAGAGAGATCCATGCGTATTTTGGTGATGTTCAGTAAGGATGTTTTGTAGATATTATTGTAGTTGATCCATTACTGAAATTGTTTTCAATTATGGAGTGCCATAGCATGACTCAATCTTGCTCTACGTTTGCTATAAAATATTTCTGGCAAATTCTTAACATGACATGCATTTTTGCCAAGCTTATTGTAGTTGATCCATACATGATATGCTATTGATCTTGCCATGGATAGCTTCATAAACATACCATCTTGCTGTAGGTATGCTTGGTTTGTCATGCATTGCTCTGTAGTGAGTGCATCAAGCTCATAAAGAGGCCTACATATTAATATTTCTGCCATGCTCTGTTTTCTGCTAAGTCTGAAACCTGTTAACGAAACTTGCTATGTTTACATGCTTGCCATCATATCTTCTGGTCCTTTTTGGCTTATGGTCAGTAAGGGACTTGTGTCATGTCATTTTATTAGAATACTGCCATGCCTTGTTTTGCTATGTTAAGTTCCTGTAGCATGTTGATTTCATGCTCTGAACATTGCTACCTGATGCTGATTTCTGCCATGTCCAGTTTTTCACTAAGTCTGTGAACCTGTAATCTTTTGCACTTTTGCCATGCTTGTTTGAGCTTGATATGTTGTGAACTAGCCGTAGCGCAGTGTTCATCTTTTGTCAAGCATCTCCTGTAGAATACTGCCATGTGCCTTGTTGCTATGTTGGGGTGCTGTAGCATTGTTACTTGTTGCATTTTAAGTGCTATCTTGCTGTTTATCGCAGATTAGTGTCATTCTTGTTTTGCTTGCCATTTGCAAACCGTGCATCCGATTCCGGTGATCTTTATATCGATTTCGACCGAAATCATCTCATCTTTCCAGTGGCACGCTTGGTTTGTCAAGTTACTGCCATGTTCATCATTTTCCTTCCGGAGCACGCATATGCATCGCATATCATATCTTGCATATCATACATGTTTTGCATCATGTTGCTTGCGCATTTCTCGTTGTTGATTGTGGTTCCGTTTGTTTGTGTTCTTGTCTTGGTTAGAGCCGGGAGACGAGTTCGTGAACGAGGAACCTGTCGAGTACGCTTACGAGGATCAAGCTTTCGACAACTCTGAGAATCTTGCAGGCAAGATGACCACCCCTCGAAATCACTTCTATCTTTGCTATGCTAGTTGTTCGCTCTATTGCCATGCTCGCTACCTATAACTTGCTATATCATGTCTCCCATTTTAGCCATGTCAGCCCTAACCATCCTTTCCTAGCAAACCATTCTTTGGCTAAGTTACCGCTTTTGCTCAGCCCCTCTTATAGCGTTGCTAGTTGCAGGTGAAGTTGAAGTTTGTTCCATGTCGGAACATGGATATGTTGGGATATCACAATATCTCTTATTTAATTAATGCATCGATATATATTTGGTAAAGGGTGGAAGGCTCGGCCTTATGCCTGGTGTTTTGTTCCACTCTTGCCGCCCCAGTTACTGTTATACCGGGATTATGTTCCTTGAGTTTGCGTTCCTTACACGGCCGGGTGATTTATGGGACCCCCTTGACAGTTCGCCTTGAATAAAACTCCTCCAGCAAGGCCCAACTTTGGTTTTACCATTTGCCGCCTAAGCCTTTTCCCCCGGGTTTTCGCGAGCCCGAGGGTCATCTTTATTTAAACCCCCGGGCCAGTGTTCCTCTGAGTATTGGTCCAAACTGTCAGTCGCCGGTGGCCACCAGGGGCAACTCTGGGCTCGCCTATCGGAAGCTTGGACAATCCGGTGTGCCCTGAGAACGAGATATGTGCAGCTCCTATCGGGATTTGTCGGCACATTCGGGCGGCTTTGCTGGTCTTGTTTTACCATTGTCGAGATGTCTTGTAAACCGGGATTCCAAGACTGATCGGGTCTTTTCGGGAGAAGGTTTATCCTTCGTTGACCGTGAGAGCTTATGATGGGCTAAGTTGGGACACCCCTGCAGGGTATTATCTTTCGAAAGCCGTGCCCGCGGTTATGAGGCAGATGGGAATTTGTTAATGTCCGGTTGTAGATAACTTGTCACATGACCCATTTAAAACACATCAACTGCGTGTGTAGCCGTGATGGTCTCTTCTCGGCGGAGTCCGGGAAGTGAACACGGTCTGTGTTATGTATGACGTAAGTAGGTGTTCAGGATCACTTCTTGATCATTGTTAGATGACGTCCGTTCCGTTGCTTCTCTTCTCGCTCTCATTTGCGCAAGTTAGCCACCATATATGCTTTTGCTGCTGCAGCTCCACCTCATTGCACCATCCTTTCCTACAAGCTTAAATAGTCTTGATCTCGCGGGTGTGAGATTGCTGAGTCCCCGTGACTCACAGATTCTACCAAAACAGTTGCAAGTGCCGACGATGCCAGTGCAGATGATGGGGTCAATCTCAAGTGGGAGTTCGACGAGGAACGTGGTCGTTACTATGTGTCTTTTCCTGATGATCAGTAGTGGAGCCCAGTTGGGACGATCGGGGATCTAGCATTTGGGGTTGTCTTATTTTCATCTGGATTTTGACCGTAGTCGGTCTATGTGCTTGTATTTTGGATGATGTATGATATTTATTCATGTATTGTGTGAAGTGGCGATTGTAAGCCAACTCTTTATCCCATTCTTGTTCATTACATGGGATTGTATGAAGATGACCCTTCTTGCGACAAAACCACTATGCGGTTATGCCTCTAAGTCGTGCCTCGACACGTGGGAGATATGCCTCTTATCGTTGGCAGCCTTGTACCATCCCTTCCTCTGCCCTGTCAAGCCCGGCAGTAGGCGTGGCTACGACTGCCCATGCACAAGTAGAGGGGTACAGAAAAGGCCCCTACTTTTGTACACCGACAGGAGCCCCCAGGCCTGGGCCACATATGAGTGCAAGGCGTTGTTGGGCCAGGACCAGAACGGTGTGCGAGCACACGTGGCAGAATTTTAACTGTGGTAACTCCCTCGCCAGTTGTGCTTCCCCACGATTTGCATTGAGTGCGTGACGTGGGGGTCGTGCGTGGAATGACCGCAGCATGCTTGCGTCATCCCGCGGTGAATAGTAAAGAGGCGGCCCGCATCTTCCCCATAAAAAAGGGAAAACTGTAAGGCTGCTGCTCATTTACTCTCCTCTCCTCTCTCAACCTTGGAACCGCCATTCCACATTTCCCACCACGCTCGTCTTTTTCGCCACGTACGCCGCATGCATCGCGCAGGGTAGGTGGCGGACGCGCGGGATATTGGAAGGCGCGCCATAGCCGATACCCCTGCGCCTTTGATTGGCACGGGGAGGGCGGTCGATGGCCCCGCTCGTCGCCAACTTAATGAGCCGTACTTGAAAGGGCTCTTTAGAGGCGTAGAGCCAGTCTTCATCCTTCCCTGCTTGGCTATAAAAAGGGGACACGGGAGGAGGAGGAGAGGGATCTCCTCGCGTCGCCTCCATTCTCCATCCACCACCATGCCAAGAGGGCGCAGCCGCAGCCGTCCTTCTGTGAAGGCGATTGGATCTTCCTCTCGTCAGAGAGCCACGGTGGTTAAGGAAGAGCCAGACGCCCAAGGTGGAGGCACCGGACGGGGTCGCGGTCGACGGGGCGGTCGAGGCAGAGGTGGGCGTGGAAGGGGGACACCTGCGACGTCACCATCTCCGCCACCATCTCATCCTGCTTCGTCGAGCGGCCATGTTGGGGACACGGCGCTGGAGTTCATCCTACAGTTGCTCGAGCCTCTGCGTAGCCGCCTTCGCCCTCCCGAGGCGTTCGCGAGGGTGCTGGAGATCGGCGAGCCGTCGAGGCTGAGGCTTCACATGAAGGGGTGTTGCAATGGCGACATGTGGGTGAACACAAGGTTCCCCGTCCCTCATGTAATGCTCCTTCGTCGGGGTTGGAAAACCTTCGCACGCGCCCACTGCTTGATGAAGGGGCACGTTCTCCTCTTCAAATTAGTGGAGAGCGACCTGCTCTCCGTCAAGGTCTTCGGCACTCGGGACACAGGTTAGGGTGCTGCGCGGAGAGCTCGACCGACGACAAGAGCTCCTCCTTGAGCGACGGCGACGAGGAGGGGACCAGTGGGGAGGACGACGTGGACGGGTCTGACGCCCCGTCCCTAGGCGACGGTGGCAGTAGCACCATCTGCACCTGGCCTTCTCCCCGGCAGAATGATCTGCCGGGGGCGGGGTAGTTCTTGGCGGCGGCTCCTCGAGCCAGCTCCTTGAACTTCTCAGGGCCGTTCTTCTGGCGGCTGGTGCTGGAAGGCCGGAGAAGACGAAGAAGGCGGGTGGCGGGCCGTCAAGTCAGAGTACGATGGCATCGACGCCTTCGTCTCGTATTGCCGGCCCGCTGCCTCATCTTTCGGCTTCTTCCACGGCACCATCATCACCGACCCTCTTCTGGGCGGCCGCCGGGACGCTCTCTTGGTGTCTTCTGCTGCTCGTACCTTGGCTAGGCACTCCTTTTGTCCTCCTGCTATCCCGATCCGCTTCCTGAGGAGAGAGACAAGAAAGGGATTATGGGCATCTTATCTTTTTTTAGGTCTTAAGCCTGCAGGTACTTGTCGAATTTAGACTTTGTAACTCCTTGCTCATGTTTACGTTCCGTACGAATTGTACTTGTTTAATTAACGTATTAATGAAAAAGGGTGTTTGCCGGGTTCTTTTGTGTGTGAGCGAGGCCCACACTAAGGAGCGAGTCCTTGTTATCTTAAATAAACAACATCGCCCGGCAACAAACCTTGTCGTCCTCCCGCTTTATACCACGATTATACTCACGCCCTTGGCGGGAGTAGGGGTAAAGTAGGATCGGGCCCTTCGTTTGTTTCCCTTCCACCGCAACTACAACCAAATTCCGGCCTGAAAGGGATTTCGGGCATAGGAAGGAGGGAGCATGGTGGCGTAGGAATGAACGAAGTTTCGTATGTTCAAGTTTCATACGGAAGTGCATAGCGGGGGAGAAGAGACTTATCTGAATCTGCAGCCCCCGGAAACCTCGGCTTGTCGGGGTCGGGGGTGTCGGTCCGTCTTCTTTCCTCCAAATGGTTCTGCAGAAGCGCCTATGCAGCCTGCAAACCAAAAAGGACTAGAAGAGACAGAAAGACACGGATTCGACCTCGATGCTAGGGGTTAGTCGCCGCCAAGCACTATGAACCCTACCAAAGAGGGAGACTCAACCTAGCATGCATGCTAATTCTAGGGCGCCAGCGCTTCATTTATTTATCTTTTGCTCAGGGTCTGCGCCTGGCTTTGTACAAAGGGTTACATGCCTTGCCGTCAAGGCTTGTACAAAAAGTGGCCTGCCGGGGGGCCCGGCAACCGCGCCTTATGGGTAAAACTTGCGAAGATGTTCGATGTTCCAGGAGTTGCTCACTGGAATACCATCTTCGGTCTCCAGGCGGACTGTGCCGGGCCTGATGACTCATATTACTCGATAAGGGCCTTCCCACTTTGGCGTCAACTTGTTGGAATTCTTGGCGGATTGAACTCGCGGAAGAACAAGGTCGCCTTCCTCAAGGCTTCGGGCATGAACCTTGCGGCTATGGTAGCGGCGCAGGGCATCCTGGTAGCGAGCAGCTCGCATAGCAGCCCGAAGACGATCTTCCTCAAGGAGCGTCGCATCATCTTGGCGCAACTGCTCTTGCTCAAGCTCATCATAAGCGAGCACTCAAGGTGACCCGTATGTGAGTTCCGTGTGGAGAACTGCTTCTGCCATGTATACCAGCGCAAAGGGTGTCTGTCCAATGGCTCGATTTGGCGTCGTTCCGATCGACCAAAGAACCGTTGGCAAATCATTAATACAGCGCCTTACGCACTTGTGTAGCCTGTCAAAAGTCCTGGTCTTGAGGCCTCGTAGTACTTCAGCATTCGCCCTCTCACTGGCCGTTGCTTCGTGGATGTGCAACAGAAGCAAAACAGACCTTGCTGCCGAGGTCTTGGATGTATTTCATGAAAGTGTGGCTTGTGAACTACGTGCTGTTGTCGGTGATGACCCTGTTTGGCACACGGAAACGGCAAACTAGCCCCTTGAAGAACTTGACGGCTGATTGTGCTGTCACATTTCTCACTGCTTCCACTTCTGGCCACTTTGTGAACTTGTCGATCGCAACGTACAAGTACTCAAAGCCCCCGACAGCATGGGGAAAGGGGCCCAGTATGTCGAGCGCCCAGACCGAAATGGCCAGGAGAGAGGGATTGTCTGGAGAGCTTGGGCTGGCCGATGAAGCTTCTTTGAATGGAACTGGCATGCTTCACACTTGGTTACTAGGGCAGTTGCATCCTGGAAAGCGGTGGGCCAGAAGAAACCTTGCCGGAATGCTTTGCCGGCAAGGGCCCTCAACCCTATGTGGGAGCCACACATGCCTCCATGTATTTCTGCCAACAGCCTTAGTCCATCCTCCCGAGGAATGCACTTCAATTTCACACCGTTCGGTCTCCTTCTGTATAGGGCATCATCCAAAAACTGGTACATGCTGGACCGACGGGCTACTTTCTCTGCCTCTTCATGTTCCTTAGGGAGCTCCCCTGTTTGGAGGAAACGAACGGTGTGCTGTGCCCATGCCGGAGCTTGGGGCTCGACGGCAAGGACTAAAGGCTTCTCTTCGATCGCAGGGGCAGCCCCTGTACGGTCAGGACTTGAGGTCCTGCCGGAGGTTGCCGCTCTCCGACAAGCTTGGGGCACCCGGCAACGTCCTTGCCGGCGGCTCCTGGGAGCTCAGTAGGAAAGTACTTGCCAGGGCCTGCCTTCCTTCGCTTGTTCTGTCCTGCTGATGGCTCAATTGATGGCTGAGTTAATTGAAGCACAAAGGTACCTGGTTCCACAGGCAACTTGAGGGCAGCGCGTTTCGACAGGTCGTCGGCAATGTTGTTCTCTGCTCGGGGAACATGCTCTGCTTGCAGTCCGTCAAAACGCTCTTCCAACTTCCTCACTTCATCCACATAGGCCTCCATCAACGGGCTCTGGTAATCCTTGTTAACTTGCTTGACGACGAGCTGCGAATCACCTCTGATGATGAGCTTCCTGATTCTGAGGTCTGCCGCGATCCTGAGACCGGCAAGCAATCCCTCGTACCCCGCCGTGTTGTTCGTTGATTTTTCCCAAGGAAAGTGCATCTGGACTATGTACTTGAGGTGCTCTCCGGTGGGTGCGATGAGTAGGACGCCGGCACTAGCACCTTGTAGTGAGAAAGCTCCATCAAAGTACATAATCCAATCGTGGCACGTCTCCTTGCCGGGAAGGGTGGCCTCTTGAATCTCTTCGTCGGGCGTTGCGGTCCATTCTGCTATGAACTCTGCCAAGGCTCGGCTCTTGATCATTGAAGTACTTTCAAACTTGAGGCCAAAGCTCGACAGCTCCAACGCCCACTCCACAATCCTCCCAGTCGCATCTGGGTTGTGCAAGATTCATTGCAAAGGGAGGCGGGTGACGCCGGTGATCTCATGTGCCTGGAAATAGTGGCGTAGCTTTCTCGAGGCCATGAGGTGGCCGAAAAGTAGCTTCTGCATGCCAGAATAGCATTATCTAGCCCCCTACAAGAGGGAACTGACAAAATAAACCGGGTGCTGCACCACCTTCTTCTTCTGTTCAACTTCGCCCACTCGCGCGGACTCCGTCTTGCCGGGACCAGGCTCTGCCGGGGGTTCTGCCTTGCCGGCATCAGGCCCTGCCGGGGAGAGCTCCATCTCATCATCCGACGGCTCTACTGCTACCGCCGCATCTTCCTCGAATTCTCTCTGTGCCACTAGCGCAGCACTAACCACTTGATTCGTTGCCGCTAGATATAGCAGCAACGGCTCTTGCGGTTTAGGTGCGACTAGTATTGGCGTGGAGGAGAGGTACTTCTTCAAATCTTGCAGCGCTGCCTCTACCTCCGGAGTCCATTTCATTGGACCCGCCTTCTTCAAAACTTTCAAGAAGGGGAGGGCGCGCTCAGCAGATTTGGAGATGAACCTACTTAGAGCTGCAACACAGCCGGCAAGCCTATGGACGTCTTTGACTTGCCTTGGCGCCTCAATCTTCTCAATTGCATTGATCTTGTTGGGATTTGCTTTGATTCCACGTTGAGACACAAAGAACCCAAGAAGTTTGCCGGATGGGACGCTGAACACGCACTTCTCTAGGTTGAGCTTGAGGTTGATATTGCGTAGGTTGGCAAATGTTTCCTCCAGATCCTGCACGAGTGTAGCCTTGTCCTTGGTTTTGACTACTATATCATCCATATAGGCTTCCATATTTCTGTGCAACTGGGGCTCAAAACCGATTTGGACCACTCAGGCAAATGTCGAACCCGTGCTTTTCAACCCGAAAGGCATCCGTATGAAACGGTACGTACCATATGGGGTGATGAACGCAGTTTTCTCTTCATCTTCCTTCATCATGAAGATCTGGTGGTATCCCGAGTAGGCATCGAGGAATGATAGCAGGTCACACCCGGCAGTGGAGTCCACTATCTGGTCAATGCATGGCAAAGGGAAAGGGTCCTTCGGACAGGCCTTATTGATATCTGTGTAGTCAATACACAGCCTCCACTTCCCATTTACCTTACGCACTACCACTGGGTTGGCCAACCACGTGGGGTGGAGCACTCCTCTGACCAAGCCTGCCGCCTCCAACTTCCTGATCTCTTCAATGATGAACTCTTGTTGCTCCAAAGCTTGCTTTCTGACCTTTAGCTTGACGGGCCGCGCATGCGGAAAGTCAGCAAGGTGGTGCTCAATCACCTCCCTGGGAACGCCGGGGATGTCGGATGCTTGCCATGCAAACACGTCGACATTCGCCCGCAGGAAGGCGACGAGCGTGCTTTCCTATTTGCTGTCGAGGGTGGAGCTTATGGCAAAAGCTCCACCCGTGCCATCCTCCTTGACGGGCACCTTCTTGGTTTCTTGCGAGGCCGCCTTGGACCTCTTGCTCTCTGGCACGTCCTCAACGGTAATGCGGTGCTCCGAAGAGGCGCGTTTGCCGGAGGAGGTGCAGGAGTCCTTGCTGGGGTCGGAAGTCTTGCCGGAAGGGGCCTTGCTGGGAGAGGCAGAGGCCTTGCCGGTTTTCTTCCCTCCCCGGGCCTTAGCGGCAAGAACAAGTGCCTTGGCGGCAGCCGCTGCAACTGCCTCCCGGTAGAGCTGGTCGGCGCAGATGAGCGCGTCCTTCTTGTCAGAGGGGACGGTGATGATGCTCATCGGCCCGGGCATCTTCAACGTATTGTAAGCGTAATGTGATGCCGCCATAAACGTGGCCAGTGATACGTCTCCGACGTATCTATAATTTTTGATTGTTCCATGCTACTATATTATCTGTTTTGGATGTTTAATGGGTTTTAATATGCTCTTTTATATTATTTTTGGGACTAACCTATTAACCAAAGGCCCAGTGCAAATTGCTATTTTTTGCCTATTTCAGTGTTTCGCAGAAAAGGAATATCAAACGGAATCCAAACGGAATGAAACCTTCGCGAGGATCTTTCTTGGAACAAACGCAAACGAGGAGACTTGGAGTGGAAGTCAGAGACACAACGAGGCGGCCACGAGGCAGGGAGGCGCGCCCCCACCCTCGTGGGCCCCTCGTAGCTCCACCGACCTACTTCTTTCGCCTATATATACTCTTATACCCTAAAAACATCTAGGGGAGCCACGAAACCACTTTTCCACCACCGCAACCTTCTGTACCCGTGAGATCCCATCTTGGGGCCTTTTCCAGTGCTCTGCCGGTGGGGGATTCGATCACGGAGGGCTTCTACATCAACACCATAGCCTCTCCGATGATGTGTGAGTAGTTTACCATAGACCTTCGGGTCCATAGTTATTAGCTAGATGGCTTCTTCTCTCTCTTTGGTTCTCAATACAAAGTTCTCCTCCATGTTCTTGGAGATCTATTCGATGCAATACTTTTTGCGGTGTGTTTGTCGAGATTCGATGAATTGTGGGTTTATGATCAAGATTATCTATGAACAATATTTGATTCTTCTCTGAATTCTTATATGCATGTTTTGATATCTTTGCAAGTCTCTTCGAATTACCAGTTTGGTTTGGCCTACTAGATTGATCTTTCTTGCAATGGGAGAGGTGCTTAGCTTCGGGTTCAATCTTGCGGTGCTCGATCCCAGTGACAGAAAGGGAACCGACACGTATTGTATTGTTGCCATCGAGGATAAAAAGATGGGGTTTATATCATATTGCTTGAGTTTATCCCTCTACATCATGTCATCTTGCTTAATGCGTTACTCTGTTCTTATGAACTTAATACTCTAGATGCATGTTGGATAACGGTCGATGTGTGGAGTAATAGTAGTAGATGCAGAATCGTTTCGGTCTACTTGACACGGACGTGATGCCTATGTTTATGATCATGCCTAGATATTCTCATAACTATGCGCTTTTCTATCAATTGCTCGGCAGTAATTTGTTCACCCACCATAATATTTGCTATTATGAGAGAAGCCACTAGTGAAACCTATGGCCCCGGGGTCTACTTTACATCATATAAGTTTCCGATCTATAATTCTAGTTTACTATTTATTTTTCAATCTTTACTTTTCAATCTACACAACAAAAATACCAATAATATTTATCTTACTATCTTTTATCAGATCTCACTTTTGCAGGTGGCCGTGAAGGGATTGACAACCCCTTTATCCCGTTGGTTACAAGGTTCTTGATTGTTTGTGCAGGTACTAGGCGATTTGCGTGTAGTCTCCTACTGGATTGATACCTTGGTTGTAAAAAACAGAGGGAAATACTTACGCTACTTTGCTGCATCACCCTTTCCTCTTCAAGGGAAAACCAACGCATGCTCAAGAGGTAGGAAGAAGGATTTCTGGCACCGTTGCCGGGGAGATCTACGCTCAAGTCAAGACATACCAAGTAGCCATCACAAACTCTTCTCCCTCGCATTACATTATTCGCCATTTGCCTCTCGTTTTCCTCTCCCCCACTTCACCCTTGTCGTTTTATTCGCCCTTTTTCTGTTCGTATTTTTTTGCTTGCTTCTTGTGCGTCCATGTGTTAGATCGTTTGTTTCGCCCTCATGGCTAGTCCTTCTATCATTGTTAGTACTCCCGATAATGAAGTTCTTAATTTTAAACAAAGGGAGGGAGAAAATCTAAAAGATGCTTGGTACAGAATTTGCAATGCTGAAAATAGATCCACTAAAAAGCAATCTACTTTCGTTCTTCTTCGCAATTTTTACGTAGGCATCACTCCTTGGAATAGATATATTCTTGATACCATTACCGGAGGTAATTTCTTGGGTAGCCATACTTTTGATTCTTATAATGCGATGATAGATTTGTTTGGCCCACCACCTCTTCTGGTTAATGGAACTTATTTAACTTTGGAACATGTGATGCAAAGGCTTGAAATTATTGAAAATAAAGTTGCCACTATAGAGTTGATCGAGAATTTGGATAAAAAGACCACAACCAAATTACCCAATATGGATCTAAGGTAGGAGTTACTCTGAAATTTTTTAGAGAAAAAGAACCCATAGTTAATAAAAGGATAGATCAAGATTCCACTAGAATTGATAAACTTGGGGATATTATTACCAACTTAGGGTATGCCTTTTCTGTTGCGAGAAACACTTCAAACCCTCCTACTACCAAAGTTGCCAAGTTTATGTATGTTCGTAAAAATAAGGGTGAATCTTCTAGTAAGGAGAATGCGGATCTCAAATCAATAAGTGTTCACCCCAACTTTTTCGCTATCATTAAGGAACCTTTTGCTACAAATGAATTTCTTGATTTCTTGCCTAGGAGTTTGATCATTAACAAAACCAAAGAACCTCCTAAAGGTTATGAGTGTTCTATTGAAGAATTGCATGCCAAAGATGACAATACCTAGATCTATTCTTGTTTTTATGCCTAGCTAGGGGCGTTAAACGATAGCGCTTGTTGGGAGGCAACCCAATTTTATTTTTGTTCCTGTTTAGTAATAAATAATTCATCTAGCCTCTGTTTAGATGTGGTTTTATGTTTTAATTAGTGTTTGTGCCAAGTAGAACCAATGGGATCTTCTTGGGTGATAGTTGTTTGATCTTGCTGAAAAAGACAGAAACTTTGCGCTCACGAAAATAATTGTTTAAATTCACCAGAACGTGATAAAATACCAATTCTTTTTGCAGTAGATCAGTATACAAATTCTCCAGGTTGTCCTAGTTTTTCAGAATTTTTCGAGTTCTAAAAGTATTCTAACAAAGAAGATTACTACAGACTGTTCTGTTTTTGACAGATTTTGTTTTTGTGTGTTGTTTGCTTATTTTGATGAATCTATGGCTAGTATCGGGGGTATGAACCATAGAGAAGTTGGAATACAGTAGGTTTAACACAAACATAAATAAATAATGGTTTCATTACAGTACCTTAAGGTGGTGGTTTGTTTTCTTACACTAACGGAGCTCATGAGATTTTCTGTTTAAGTTTTGTGTTGTGAAGTTTTCAAGTTTTTGGGTAAAGATTTGATGGATTTCGGAATAAGGAGTGGAAAGAGCCTAAGCTTGGGGATGCCTAAGGCACCCCAAGGTAAAATTCAAGGACAACCAAAAGCCTAAGCTTGGGGATGCCCCGGAAGGCATCCCCTCTTTCGTCTTCGTCTATCGGTAACTTTACTTGAGGCTATATTTTTATTCACCACATGATATGTGTTTTGCTTGGAGCATCTTGTATGATTTGAGTCTTTGCTTTTTATTTTACCACAATCATCGTTGCTGTACACACCTTTTGGAGAGACACACATGAATCGGAATTTATTAGAATACTCTATGTGCTTCACTTATATCTTTTGAGCTAGATAATAGTGCTTCACTTATATATTTTAGAGCACAGTGGTGGTTTTATTTTATAGAAATTATTGATCTCTCATGCTTCACTTATATTATTTTGAGAGTCCCTTAGAACATCATGGTAATTTTCTTTGGCTATAAAATTAGTCCTAATATGATGGGCATCCAAGATGGGTATAATAAAAACTTCCATATAGAGTGCATTGAATACTATGAGAAGTTTGATACTTGATGATTGTTTTGAGATATGAAGATGGTGATATTAGAGTCATGCTAGTTGAGTAATTGCGAATTTGAGAAATACTTGTGTTGAAGTTTGCAAGTCCCGTAGCATGCACGTATGGTAACCGTTGTGTAACAAATTTGAAGCATGAGGTGTTTCTTTGATTGTCCTCCTTATGAGTGGCGGTCGGGGACAAGCGATGGTCTTTTCCTACCAATATATCCCCCTAGGAGCATGCGCGTAGTGCTTGGTTTTGATAACTTGTATATTTTTCCAATAAGTATGTGAGTTCTTTATGACTAATGTTGAGTCCAACACACTCTCACCCTTCCATCATTGCTAGCCTCTTCGGTACCGTGCATTGCCCTTTCTCACCTCGAGAGTTGGTGCAAACTTCGCCGGTGCATCCAAACCCCATGATATGATACGCTCTATCACACATAAACCTCCTTATATCTTCCTCAAAATAGCCACCATACCTACCTATTATGGCATTTCCATAGCCATTTCGAGATATATTGCCATGCAACTTTCCACCGTTCCGTTTATTATGACACACTTCATCATTGTCATATTGCCTTGCATGATTATGTAGTTAACATCGTATTTGTGGCAAGGCCACCATGCATAGTTTTTCATACATGTCACTCTTGATTCATTATCCCGGTACACCGCCGAAAGCACTGATATAGAGTCATATTTTGTTCTAGTATCGAGTTGTAATCCTTGAGTTGTAAATAAATAGAAGTGTGATGATCATCATTATTAGAGCATTGTCCCGTGAGAGGGAAAAAAGAAAGGCCAAATAAAAAAAGAGAAAGGCAAAAAAAAAGAGAAAGGCCAAAAAAACAATGGCCCAAAAAAAGAGAGAGAAAAAGAGAGAAGGGACAATTGCTACTATCCTTTTTCCACACTTGTGCTTCAAAATAGCACCATGATCTTCATGATTGAGAGTCACTTATTTTGCCACTTTCATATACTAGTGGGAATTTTTCATTATAGAACTTGGCTTGTATATTCCAACAATGGGATTCCTCAAATGCCCTAGGTCTTCATGAGCAAGCAAGTTGGATGCACACCGACTTAGTTTCTTTTATTGAGCTTTCATACATTTATAGCTATAGTGCATCCGTTGCATGGCAATCCCTACTCCTCACATTGACATCAATTGAAGGGCATCTCCATAGCCCGTTAATTAGCCGCGTCGATGTGAGACTTTATCCTTTTTTTCCTTCTCCACACAACCCCCATCCCCATATTCTATTCCACCCATAGTGCTATGTCCATGGCTCACGCTCATGTATTGCGTGAAAGTTGACAAAGTTTGAGAATACTAAAGTATGAAACAATTGCTTGGCTTGTTATCGGGGTTGTGCATGATGAGAGCATTTTGTGTGACAAAAATGAAGCATGCCCAAACTATATGATTTTGTAGGGATGAGCATTCTTTGGCTATGTTATTTTGATAAGACATAATTGCTTAATTAGTATGCTTGAAGTATTATTATTTTTTATGTCAATATTGAACTTTTGTATTGAATCTTTCGGATCTGAATATTCATGCCACAATAAAGAAAATTACATTGAAAATTATGTTAGGTAGCATTCCACATCAAAATTTCTGTTTTTATCATTTACCTACTTGAGGACGAGCAGGAATTAAGCTTGGGGATGCTATATATGTCTCCAACGTATCTATAATTTTTGATTATTCCATGCTATTATATTAGCTGTTTTGGATGTTTAATGGGCTTTAATATGCTTTTTTAAAATTATTTTTGGGACTAACCTATTAACCAAAGGCCCAGTGCAAATTGCTGTTTTTTTGCCTATTTCAGTGTTTCGCAGAAAAGGAATATCAAACGGAATCCAAACAGAATGAAACCTTCGTGAGGACCTTTCTTGGAACAAACGCAACCCAGGAGACATGGAGTGGAAGTCAGAGACGCAACAAGGCATCCACGAGGCAGGGAGGCACGCCCAGGGGGGGTACGCGTGCCCCGACCCTCGTGGGCCCCTCGTAGCTCCACCGACCTACTTCCTTCGCCTATATATACTCTTATACCCTAAAAACATCCAGGGGAGCCACGAAACCACTTTTCCACCGCCGCAACCTTCTGTACCCGTGAGATCCCATCTTGGGGCCTTTTCCGGTGCTCTGCCGGAGGGGGATTCGATCACGGAGGGCTTCTACATCAACACCATAGCCTCTCCGATGATGTGTGAGTAGTTTACCACAGACCTTCGGGTCCATAGTTATTAGCTAGATGGCTTCTTCTCTCTCTTTGGTTCTCAATACAAAGTTCTCCTTGATGTTCTTGGAGATTTATTCGATGTAATACTTTTTGCGGTGTGTTTGTTGAGATCCGATGAATTGTGGGTTTATGATCAAGATTATCTATGAACAATATTTGATTCTTCCCTGAATTCTTATATGCATGATTTGATATCTTTGCAAGTCTCTTCGAATTATCAGTTTGGTTTGGCCTACTAGATTGATCTTTCTTGCAATGGGAGAAGTGCTTAGCTTTTGGTTCAATCTTGCGGCGCTCGATCCCAGTGACAGAAAGGGAACCGGCAAAAAACATGGGGCTTATATCATATTGCTTGAGTTTATCCCTCTACATCATGTCATCTTGCTTAATGCGTTACTCTGTTCATATGAACTTAATACTCTAGATGCATGCTGGATAGCGGTCGATGTGTGGAGTAATAGTAGTAGATGCAGGCAGGAGTCGGTCTACTTGTCTCGGACGTGATGCCTATGTTCATGATCATGCCTCATAACTATGCGCTTTTCTATCAATTGCTCGGCAGTAATTTGTTCACCCAACGTAATATTTGCTATCTTGAGAGAAGCCACTAGTGAAACCTATGGCCCCCGGGTCTACTTTACATCATATAAGTTTCTGATCTATAATTCTAGTTTACTATTTATTTTGCAATCTTTACTTTTCAATCTGTACAACAAAAATACCAAAAACATTTATCTTACTATCTTTCATCATATCTCACTTTTGCAAGTGGCCGTGAAGGGATTGACAACCCCTTTATCACGTTGGTTGCAAGGTTCTTGATTGTTTGTGTAGGTACTAGGCGATTTGCGTGTAGTCTCCTACTGGATTGATACCTTGGTTCTCAAAAACTGAGGGAAATACTTACGCTACTTTGCTGCATCACCCTTTCATCTTCAAGGGAAAACCAACGCATGCTCAAGAGGTAGCAGCCAGCGCTGGGCGGCCGAGGATCCCATTATATGGCAAGGGGATCTTGGCAACATCAAAAACGATCTTCTCCGTCGGATAGTTCAACTCGCCCCAAATGTGACGGGTAACGTGACTTTGCCCTTCGGCTGACTCCTCCCCGGGTTGACCCCTTGAAACGTGCCCGTCTCTTCGAGATCTCCATCGGGGATTTGCAGCCTTTCGATCACAGCGGGCGTGATCAAGTTCAGACCAGCCCCACCGTCAACTAGTATCTTCGTCACCTTGAGGTTGCGTATTGTTGGGGAAGCCAACAACGGCAGACACCCGACCGCAATTGTGCGGTCAGGGTGATCCTCGGTGTCGAAAATAATAGGCGTGATGGACCACTTCAGTGGCCTCTGGGCGTCGAACGATGGCTCCGCCGCAGTGACCTCATGCGCCCACTCCTTTAGTTGGCGGTGGGTGGTATGCAGCAAGGCGCCACCGTCGACGCACATGGCCTCCATAGCTTTCTGGAACTCATGCTCGCCGGACTCGTCGTCCTCGTCATGATCTTCATCTTCCTCCTTTTTGTCATGGCCCCGAGCGGGCCTCTCTTGTTGATTATCCTTGTTGTGGCGTCCTCCTCGACCGCCACGCTTCTTGCCAGACCCCTCAGCACCATCCTGGCCCTTCTCCCAATCGCGCCTCTCATATTCAGCTTTCTGCTTCTCTGCAAGCGGCTCAACCTGCCGGCAATTCTAGAGGTCATGGCCTTTGGTGCGGTGGATCTTGCAGTACTGCTTGCCGGAGCCTCCTGGCTTGGCGGCAGCCGCCAAGGCCCGGCAGGCAGCGCACCTGGCAACTTCCTTGCCGGGGTCGTCAACCTTGGCCTTCTTGGCGGCGCCGGGGTCGCCGGATCCCTCGACAGCAAGCACAGTCTTGCCCTTATGCTTCCTGTTGCGGCGTCGACCCTTCTTCGCCGGGGCGACGACATCTTCGGCTATGGAGTCGGTTTCCGCGCCGACATCTTTGCCGGGGTACTTACTTCCTTCTTCAGCCCGAGCGCACCTGTCGGCCAGAACATACAACTCTGCTACATCCTTAACCTTGTTCATCGCCAGCTCTTCGCGCATCTTGTGGTTGCGCACATTCTGATGGAATGCACTGATGACAGCGGCGAGGTGAACGTCTGGGATGCTGTACTGCACACGGCTGAACCGTTGTATGTACTTGCGCAGGGACTCGCCATCCTTCTGGGGGATGACATGCAAATCACTTGCCTGGCCTGGAGCTTGGTGGCCTCTGGTAAAGGTGCCAGCAAACTCGTGGAACAGATCCAACCAAGAAGAGATGGAATCCACTGGTAGGTGCATTAACCATGACATGACGTTGGGCTTAAGTGCCAACGGAAAGTAGTTGGCGAGCACCTTGTCGTCGCGATCTCCAGCGGCTTGCATCGCGATGGTGTAGATGCTAAGGAACTCCGATGGGTGAGTCTTGCCGTTGTACTTTTCCCAAACATCAGGCTTGAACATGCGGTGGGAGGGCCACTAGAACTGCCACAACTCACGGGTAAAGGCCGGACAACCCACCTCGTAAGGTAGGTCACCAGAGCCCCCCGGCGCTGAGTGGTCCGTAGTGGGCCCCGCACGCCTATCTGACTGATGGCGCGCTTCCCGCCGCCGCTCGATGGTGGTTCGAGCGTCCTCCTGAGCTCGCTCTCGAAGAACTTGACATTGGTCGCAGCGGGCTCGTGGGTCGGACGACACTGTGGAAACGTTGTCACAGGCGTCGGCTCGACGAGCCGGTGGCTCCCGTTGCTGGCGTGGGGGAGGAGAGTGCACCGTAGTTGCAGCAGCCGCGGTCCTCCTACCACTGGCGTGCGCCGGCTCGACGTAGCGCCGAAACGAGGGTCCCACTAGTCGCGGTTCATCTTTATTGGCAAAGCTAATGAGGCTCCTAATGGTGGCTCTCCACTCGTCGAGCTTCTCTGTGGCAAGAGGAAAGTCGAGGAGCAGTTGCACGCGTGCCAACGCTTCCGCTGGCGTGGGTGGCAGCGAAAGCTGCGTGGACCATGACGTGCTTCGACTTCTAACCACGTTAGAAGGAGCTCTATCACGGTCTCGCGGTCACGCGCCACTTCCGCCAGCATCCAGGTGTGCACGCCGGCTTGGTGCGTCCTGAGGGTGACGCAAAGGGCTCCTCCCACGGCGGCGCCCGGGGGCACCGTCGTCGCGGCGTTGCTCATCGCGCGCGGCCTGGGAAGGCCGCGGCGCGGGTGCCGGCTGGGGCGTCATAGAGGCTGCCGCGCCACCTGTGGGCAGCACGGCCCTGCCCCTGGACCCAGCGGCGTGTGGCCCGTCGTCTTGGACCCGAGCGACGCCGCTCGCATGGATCCGATTGCCAGAGTGTCGTGGATGCTCGCGGGCCGTGCCTCTGGCACCATCTGTGGCCACCCCGTCGCCTGCCCGTGCTGGTATGGACGGGCAGGCTCCGGACGATCCGATCGCTGTGATCCCCTTCTTCTTGGGGGCCATGGCGATGACGAAGTCGATGCGCTAACTCCTAAACCAGATTTTCACAGCTTGCGCCCCCTACCTGGCGTGCCAAAGATGTCGGGGAATCCCTACTACGGATGCCGGGCGTGGAGCTATGCAAAGAGCGGGTCTAAAGATCAATGCGAGGGGATTTTTACCCAGGTTCGGGCCGCAAACGATGCATAATACCCTAGTCCTGCTTTGGTGTATATTTGGTGTTCTTGAGCTCTTGAACTAGCTGCGGTGCATGCCTAGCCCAAAAAGTCCCAATCCTTCCTCAGTACGCCTCGGGCCTCCTTTTATACGTCAAAAGGGGTTACCACAGTGGCACACAGGAGGTGGAAAGCATCTACAGTGTACAAGTCTATCCTGACATCATGGGACAAAACACATTTAATGCGCTGGCGACGTTTCCTCTTGCTTTATCGGGGACGACAAGGAAGCTCGTCCCGTCCGTCGCCGCCTCACCTCGCCCTGACGCACGTCCAAACCGAAGAGGCATGCAGCGCCACGCTGGCTGGCTGGCTGCTGAGCTGGTGCGGTGGCAGGGTCTTCACGAAGATCTGCATGCCACCACACAGGTGCTTGGCTAGTTGGCCTAGAAGCTGCATGCTGCCACGCAGGCGCTCGCCTAGTTGGCGGGCCGGCCACCACGTCGGAACGGGCGCAGGGCAGCGAAACCTTGGTAGGTGCGGGCCTGGTCGCGGCCCCGCAGATGTCCCCGGCAAGGGTCTTGTCGGGGTCCCGAAAAGGGTCCTGCCGGGGTCCTGACAAGGGTCTTTTCCGGGGTCTCGTGGGTGTCCCCGGCAAGGGTCTTGCCGGGGGCCTTCGTCTTCTGGTTCTCATCTAGTTCTGCAGGCCTTTGGTCTTCACAAAGATCTGCATGCCACTACGCAAGGCATCGCTGAGTCTTGGCCTTGATGTTTGTCGATGGCGTCAGGACTCTCAGGCTCAAGGGTGATGGTTTTTACTGGTGTTGGGCAAGTTGCCCCGGCAAGGGTCTTGCCGGGGCTGCGTAGGCCGCCCCGGTGAGGGTCTTGCTGGGGGAATCCACCTTGCCCCTTTGCTCTTCATGCTTCTGGATTGAGTGCTGCCTTGGCAGCCTTGTACCTTCCCTTCCTCTGCCCTGCCAAGCCGGCCGTAGGCGTGGCTATGGCTGCCCGTGCACAAGTAGAGGGGTACAGAAAAGGCCCCTACTTTTGTACACCGACATGATTAAAATTGTCATTGATCAAACTTGTGCACTTTTCTAGCATTCACACTTCATAAACATGCTGGACCGACGGGCTACTTTCTCTGCCTCTTCTTATTCCTCAGGGAGTTCCCCTATTTGGAGGAAACGGACGGTGCGCCGCGCCCATGCCAGAGCCTCGCGCTCAACGGCAAGGACTAAAGGCTCAGCTTCGGCCGTAGCGGCAGCTGCCTCTACGGTCAGGGCTTGGGGCCCTGCCGGAGGTTGCTGCTCCCGGCAAGCTTGGGGCACCCGGCAACTTCCTTGCCGGCGGCTCCTGGGAGCTCAGCGGGAAAGTACTTGCCGGGGTCCACCTTCCTTCGTTTGTCCTGTCCTGCTAATGGTTCGACGGATGGCTGGGTTAATTGAAGCACAAAGGTACCTGGTTCCACACGCAACTTGAGGGCAGCGCGTTTCGACAAGTCGTCGGCAATGTTGTTCTCTGCTCGGGGAACATGCTCTGCTTGTAGCCCGTCAAAACGCTCCTCCAACTTCCTCACTTCATCCACATAGGCCTCCATCAACGGGCTCTGGTAATCCTTGTTAACTTGCTTGACAACAAGCTGCGAATCATCCCTGATGACGAGCTTCCTGATTCCGAGGTCTGCCGCGATCCTGAGACAAGCAAGCAATCCCTCGTACTCTGCAGTGTTGTTTGTTGATTTTTCCCGAGGAAAGTGCATCTGGACTATGTACTTGAGGCGCTCTCCGGTGGGTGCGATGAGTAGCACGCGAGCACCAGCACCTTGCAGCGAGAAAGCTCCATCAAAGTACATAATCCAATCACGGCTTGTCTCCTTGCCGGGAAGGGTGGTCTCTTGAATCTATTCATCGCGCGTTGAGTTCCATTCTGCTATGAACTCTGCCAAGGCTTGGCTCTTGATTGTTGAAGTACTTTCAAACCTGAGGCCAAAGCTTGATAGTTCCAACGCCCACTCCACAATCATCCCGGTTGCATCCGGGTTGTGCAAGATTCGTTGCAAATGGAGGCGGGTGACGACGGTGATCTCATGCGCTTGGAAATAGCGATGCTGTTTTCTCTAGGCCATGAGGAGGTCGAAGAGTAGCTTCTGTATACCAGAATATCTTGATCTAGCCCCCTACAAGAGGGAACTGACAAAATAGACCGGGTGCTGCATCACCTTCTTCTTCTGTTTGACTTCGCCCACTTGCGCAAACTCTGTCTTGCCAGGACCAGGCTTTGCCGGGTGTTTCGCCCTGCCGGCATCAGGCCCTGTTGCGGAGACACTACAAAAAGAAGACACATCCGTGACATTTTGGGCCGAACAATTTTTTTCTATCATCCTTATGACACTTCTATGACGATAATTGTGATAAAACCCAGTCTCATCATAGATGTGGTGGGCTCCTACTTCTATGAAGAAAAATCATGACAGAAAATGGGCTTTTCGTCCTGGGCGGGCCGGAGACGTAGCTGCATGACATTCTTTGGGCAGTCCATGACGGAGAAAACCATGGTAGAAGCAAGGGCGAGGAAAATATCGGGGAGTTCCCGGTTACGGTGGGTGGTCGGGGGCCGAGCGATGCGCGTTTCTCTCGTACACGTAGGCGCATGGGTGCGAGGCGTTGGGCTCTAACTGAACCCGAGCGAGGCGTACGCCTACTGAACCCGAGCGATTGCACTGCAGGCTACGTGTTACTAAACCCGAGCGATCGATCGATGGCTGTTAACTGAACCCGATCGAGCGATTCCTTCGTTCGCTACTGCTGCTAACTGAAGTCGATCGAACCTACTGCCTCCTTCCCTTGTTGAACAGTGAGCATTGTTGGGGGGGGGGGGGTTGGATGAACAGTTCCCGGTGGGGGGTTGGATGAACAGGACCCCGTGGTGTTGCTGCTGGATGAACAGGACCCCGATCGATCGAGCTGGTTGGGGGGTGGATGAACAGGACCCCGTGGAGGGCTGGATGAACAGAACCCCATGGAGGGAAGGTTGAACAGTAGATGGCGGAGGGCTGGTTGAACAGTAGCCAGTGGAGGGCTTGTTGAACAGTAGCCGGTGGAGGGCTGATTGAACAGTAGCCGGTGGAGGGTGATGATCCACAAGTATAGGGGATCTATCATAGCCTTTTCGATAAGTAAGAGTGTCGAACCCAACAAGGAGCAGAAGGAAATGATAAGCAGTTTTCAGCAAGGTATTCTTTGCAAGCACTGAAATTATCGGTAACAGATAGTTTTGTGATAAGGTAATTTGTAACGAGTGACAAATAATGAAAGTAAATAAGGTGCAGCAAGATGGCCCAATCCTTTTTGTAGCAAAGGACAAGCCTGGACAAACTCTTATATGAAGGAAAACGCTCCCGAGGACACATGGGAATTATCGCCAAGCTAGTTTTCATAACGCTCATATGATTCACGTTCGTTACTTTGATAATTTGGTATGTGGGTGGACCGGTGCTTGGGTACTGCCCTTTCTTGGACAAGTATCCCACTTATGATAAACCCATATTGCAAGCATCCGCAACTACAAAAGAAGTATTAAGGTAAACCTAACCATAGCATGAAACATATGGATCCAAATCAGCCCCTTACGAAGCAACACATAAACTAGGGTTTAAGCTTCTGTCACTCTAGCAACCCATCATCTACTTATTACTTTCCAATGCCTTCCTCTAGGCCCAAACAATGGTGAAGTGTCATGTAGTCGACGTTCACATAACACCACTAGAGGAAAGACAACGTACATCTCATCAAAATATCGAACGAATACCAAATTCACATGACTACTTATAGCAAGACTTCTCCCATGTCCTCAGGAACAAACGTAACTACTCACAAATCATATTCATGTTCATAATCAGAGGGGTATTAATATGCATAAAGGATCTGAACATATGATCTTCCACCAAATAAACCAACTAGCATCAACTACAAGGAGTAATCAACACTACTAGCAACCCACAGGTACTAATCTGAGGCTTTGGGACAAAGATTGGATACAAGAGATGAACTGGGGTTTTAGAGGAGATGGTGCTGGTGAAGATGTTGATGGAGATTGACCCCCTCCCGATGAGAGGATCGTTGGTGATGACAATGGCGATGATTTCCCCCTCCCGGAGGGATGTTTCCCCGGCAGAACAGCTCTGCCAGAGCCCTAGATTGGTTCCGCAAAGGTTCCGCCTCGTGGCGGCGGAGTTTCTTCCCGAAAGCTTGCTTGTGATTTTTTCCAGGGTAAAAGACTTCATATAGCAGCAGATGGGCACTGGAGGCCTGCCAGGGGGCCCACGAGGCAGGGGGCGCGCCCAGGGGGTATGGCGCGCCCCCACCCTCGTGGATGGTGGGTGGCCCCCCTCTGGTACTTTCTTCGCTCAGTATTTTTTATTAATTCCAAAAATAACTTCCGTGGAGTTTCAGGACTTTTGGAGTTGTGCAGAATAGGTCTCTAATATTTGCTCCTTTTCCAGCCCAGAATCCCAGCTGCCGGCATTCTCCCTCTTCATGTAAACCTTGTAAAATAAGAGAGAATAGGAATAAGTATTGTGACATAACGTGTAATAACAGCCCATAATGCAATAAATATCGATATAAAAGCATGATGCAAAATGGACGTATTAGAGGGCTGGATGAACAGTACCCCGTGGAGGGGTGGTTGAACAGGACCCCGTGGAGAGGGTTGGTTAAACAATAGCAAGTGGAGAAGCGTGCGGTGGAGGCTGGATGAACAGGAGCCCGTGGATGAACAGTCGCTGGTGGAGGCTGGAGGAGGTCGACGGTGGATGAACAGTAGCCCGTGGAGGTAGTCGATGGTGGAGATGAACGGTATCGCGTGGAGTCCCGTTTTGTGGTACGCCACACCCCTCCCGATGAACAGGACCCCCGTTTCGACTGTAGCGCTCCAACACAAGTCTGTTTCCTCCGTTTTGCGGTACACCACACCCCTCTCGATCAATAGGACCCCGTTTCGACCGTAGGAGGTCCAAGTGAAGTCCGTTTCCTCCGTTTTGCGGTATGCCACACCCCTCCCCATGAACAGGATCCCGTTTCGACCGTGGCCGGTCGAACACAAGGTTCTTTCCTCTATTCCGCGGCACGCCAGGCCTCGTTTCCATCGGCTGTTCCGTCCAAGACGGTTGGCTCCATATGAACAGCACGCATTCCGTTGCCTCCCGATGAACATGACGCATTCTGTTGCCTCCCCATGAACACGACGATGATGCAGTTTCTCCGTTCCGACCCAGCCATGTACACGAGCCATGCCCGTACGTATGCGCGAGTAGGCGTTTGAGACCCTGCCCGTATGTACGTACGTGGCTGTATTTACTTTCTTGCACCCTGGCCGCTGTACGTACGTGTACATGCTACGTGCGCGCATCTACTACGACACGTTCCCTTCCTTACACGGCCACGGATCATCGCTGCAGCCTACAGACAGACCGATCGTATGTACGTACACGTTCTCGACCAGAATGACAACGCTACGTACGCTTTGACCAGATGGGTCCCGACTGTCACGCACTTCCTTGCGTGCGAAGATGTAGCTGGTGGGTCCCAGTAGTCAAGGGGCGAATCATTTTTTTGCCCGTAATATGGACGCACTTCCTTCGATGCGAAGATGTAGTTGGTGTGTCCCAGTAGTTAGGGGGGAATGTTTCTTTTGTGAAATACGGTGGCCCGTCCGCTGGGTCCCTGCTATCAGGTGGAGGAATCATTATTTTCTGTGTAATAACGAGGCACTTCCTTGCTGCGGCCGTGGACCCAGCTGTCAGCCTCTCCACGTACAGAACTCTTCCAATGGAAGTTGTTCCTTGACCATGTTGACCACGCCGCGCCGAGAGCACCAGGGCGGTGGACGACAGCGAGGCCTAGGAAGGGGACAACACGGAGCCGGGGAAGACGCGGTAGTGGATGCCCACGCGGAGAGGAGTACGAGGGTTCACTGGTTCGGCTTCGGTGTGAGGTTGCCATCACCGCAGAATAACAGGGGGTGTGGGTGAGTGGAGGGATGGCCTGGCCAGCGGTGGGAGTAGTAGTGGCGGTGAGGCCTCCGCGGCAGCACAGCCGGCCACAGGAGGCAGGAGCAGGCGGCACGACCGGCGCTGCTTTGGGCGGCTGGAGCAAGAAGACCAGAGGTTGAAGAAGCACTACGGCCATTGGATGGACATCGTACGGTCACTGGAGCTAGAATCATTCATATTGACTAAGGTGACAAAGCCCTCTGTCCCCGTCAACTTAGTAGGCCCAAGTCAGCCTCCCACTATGCTGGGTCCCAGCTAGCAGGGGGAGTATTCATTTTTTTGTGCGTAATAAGGAGGCACTTCCTTGCGTGCGAAGATATAGCTGGTGGGTCCGACCTATCAACGGGGAAACATTTTTTCACGAAATACAGAGGCCCTTCCGGTGGGTCCCAGCTGTTAGGTGGAGGAATCATTATTTTGCGCGTAATGCATTTCCTTGCGTGCGGCCGTGGACCCAGCTATCAGCCTCTCCACGTACAGTCCACTTCCGATGCATGTCGTTCGTTGACCATGACGCGCCGAGAGCACCAGGGCGGTGGACGACGGCGAGGCCTAGGAAGGGAACGACACAGAGCCAGGGAAGACTCGGCAGTTGTTTCCCATGTGGAGGGGAGTACGAGGGTTTACTAGTTCGTCTGCCGTTGCCGAGGAATAACATCAGGTGTGGGTGAGTAGAGGGATGGCTAGGCCAGCGATGGGAGTACGGTGGGGCGGTGAGGCCTGCGCGGCAGCACGGCCGGCCGTGGGAGGAGGGAGCAAGCAGTCCTACCGGCGCTTGTTTGAGCGGTTGGAGCAGGAAGAGAAGAGATTGAAGAAGCACGACGGCCGTTGGATGGACATCCAACAGTCACTTCTTGTGCGTCAACCTTTTTTTAGGAAAGCCTCAACTGTGTGAAAAACAGCATACAACCCATCCACCATTATTTCTAATAATTTATAGCCCATTTGCTAATTCTTAAGGTTTTTTTGGAGCCCATATTCTTTTTGTTAGCATTACAGCCCATATTGTGGCCACGGTTAAAAAATTATACGAAATTTTGCATATTTCGGTGCGGTCCGAACTGTTTTTAATCTCGAAATTTCAAGTCACATTCAAACAAATTTTTAAAATAAATGTATATCAATATAAAATCCAACAAATTGTCCACACATAAAAATCAATGCAATTTAAAATCTTGAAATAAAAAAAAGAACATTGAAACTAATTTCCGGTTTGATGTGTTTTAAAAATGTACAACCCATTTCTCATTACTGATAGGCCATTTTCTCGGCCAGCCGAATGAAGCTCTCCTCGTCTTGAAAGATTTGCAGCCCAACAGGCCTGACAAAGCGACTTACTTGAAAAATCACAAAAAAACTGGGCTAGCCATTTTCACAAAGAAAAAAACTACTGGGCTGGTCTGTGGTAAACATAAAAGAAAAGGTTGTCTAGACAGGCCAGAGTGCCCCGCACAGCCCAGTTGACACCCTGCTTCCGTCTCAAAAACAAATTAGATAAATGCCACTCCAATTATGGCGATTCGTAAAAATGCCACTGCAATTTCCAAACTTTGAAAAATGCCATTGCAATTTTTGCAAACTTTGAAAAACGCCACTCCAGACTTTGAAAAATGCCACTGGAAATGGCATGAAATGGCATTTTTCAAAGTTTGGAAATTGCAGTGGCATTTATCAGAATCACCAGATTTGGAGTGGCATTTATCAAATTAACCCAAAACAAAAATAACTGGGCGAGTTGTTGGGTCCCTGGTGTCAGCCGCTCGTTGTGCAATTCTCTCGTTTATTGACTACGTTGACAATGGCATGGGACCCAGATGTCAGAAATCCATTAGGAGGAGCCATTTTTTATTAACTTGAAATAAGGAGGCACTTGCTTGCGTACTGCCATGACCTTGGTGCGTCCCTGCTGTCATCCTCTCCATGCACAATCATCTCCTGATTGTGTACGCGTCAACCTGGTATAGATGAACGGGATCACATCATTAGAGAATGATGTGATGGACA
The DNA here is from genome assembly GCF_002575655.3 of Aegilops tauschii subsp. strangulata. Taxonomy (NCBI): domain Eukaryota; kingdom Viridiplantae; phylum Streptophyta; class Magnoliopsida; order Poales; family Poaceae; genus Aegilops; species Aegilops tauschii. The sequence goes on along the minus strand of NC_053036.3, from coordinate 389,375,102 downwards.
AGACCCATCCGTTAGCTTAGCACAAATGATCGTTTAGTTTTATTGCTAATGCTTTCATCATGACTTATACATGCTGAGATTATGCAACTCCCGAATACCGAAGGAACACCTTGTGTGCTATCAAACGTCACAACGTAACTGGGTGATTATAAAGATGCTCTACAGGTGTCTCCGATGGTGTTTGTTGAGTTGGCATAGATCGAGATTAGGATTTGTCACTCTGTGTATCGGAGAGGTATCACTGGGCCCTCTCGGTAATGATCATCACTATAAGCCTTGCAAGCAATGTGACTAATGAGTTAGTTACGGGATGATGCATTACAGAACGAGTAAAGAGACTTGCCGGTAACAAGATTGAACTAGGTATGATGATACCGACGATCGAATCTCGGGCAAGTAACATACCGATGACAAAGGGAATGACGTATGTTGTTATGCGGTTTGACCGATAAAGATCTTCGTAGAATATGTAGGAGCCAATATGAGCATCCAGGTTCCGCTATTGGTTATTGACCGGAGATGTGTCTCAGTCATGTCTACATAGTTCTCGAACCCGTAGGGTCCGCACGCTTAACGTTCGATGACGATTTGTATTATGAGTTATGTGATTTGATGAGCGAAGCTTGTTCGGAGTCCCGGATGAGATCACGAACATGACAAGGAGTCTCGAAATGGTCGAGAGGTAAAGACGCATATATTTGGAAGGTTGCATTTGGACATCGAAATGGTTCCGAGTGGTTCGGGCCTTTTTCGGGAGTACCGGGAGGTTACCGGAACCCCCCCAGGAGAAGTTATGGGCCTTATGGGCCATAAGAGGGAAGCACACCAGCCCACAAGGGGCTGGTGCGCCCCCCTTGGTCAGGAGGCCGATTAGGACTAGGAGAAGGGGGCCGCCCCCCTTTCCTTCTCCTTCTCCCTTCCCCCTTTCCTACTCCGCGTGGGAGGTGGAATCCTACTAGGACTAGGGAGTCCTAGTAGGACTCCACACCTTGGCGCGCCCCCTAGGGTCGGCTGCCTCGCCCTCTCCCTCCTTTATATACGGAGGCAGGGGGCACCCCAAAGACACACAAGTTGATCTTTTAGCCGTCTGCGGTGCCCCCCTCCACAGTTACACACCTCGGTCATATCGTCGTAGTGCTTAGGCAAAGCCCTGCGCCAATAACTACATCATCACCGTCACCACGCCGTTGTGCTTACGAAACTCTCCCTCGGCCTCAACTGGATCAAGAGTTCGAGGGACGTCACCGAGCTGAACGTATGCTGATCGCGGAGGTGCCGTACGTTCGGTACTTGGATCGGCTGGATCGCGAAGACGTTCGACTACATCAACCGCGTTACTAAACGCTTCCACTTTTGGTCTACGAGGGTACGTAGACACACTCTCCCCGCTCGTTGCTATGCTTCTCCTAGATAGATCTTGCGTGATTGTACGCAAAATTTTGAAATACTACGTTCCCCAAGAGTGGCATCCGAGCGAGGTCTATGCGTAGATGTTATATGCACGAGTAGAACACAATGAGTTGTGGGCGATAACAGTCATACTGCTTACCAGCATGTCTTACTTTGATTCAGCGGTATTGTTGGATGAAGAGGCCCAGACCGACATTACATGACCGTGTTCATGAGACTGGTTCTACTGACGTGCTTCGCACACAGGTGGCTAGTGGGTGTCTGTTTCTCCAACTTTAGTTGAATCAAGTTTGACTACACCCGATCCTTGTTGAAGGTTACAACAACACACTTGACGAAAAATCGTTGTGGCTTTGATGCGTAGGTAAGAACGGTTCTTGCTAGAAGCCCTTAGCAACCACGTAAAACTTGCAACAACAAAGTAGAGGACGTCTAACTTGTTTTTGCAGGGCTTGCTATGATGTGATATGGTCAAGACGTGATGATATATAAATTGTTGTATGAGATGATCACGTTTTGTAATAGTTATCGGCAACTGGCAGGAGCCATATGGTTGTCGCTTTATTGTATGAAATGCAATCGCCGTGTAATTGCTTTACTTTATCACTAAGCGGTAGCGATAGTCGTGGAAGCAATAATTGGTGAGACGACAACGATGCTTCGATGGAGATCAAGGTGTCAAGCCGGTGACGATGGTGATCATGACGGTGCTTTGGAGATGGAGATCAAAGGAACAAGATGATGATGGCCATATCATATCACTTATTTTGATTGCATCTGATGTTTATCCTTTATGCATCTTATTTTGCTTAGTACGGCGGTAGCATTATAAGATGATCTCTCACTAAATTTCAAGGTACAAGTGTTCTCCCTGAGTATGCACCGTTGCTACAGTTCTTCGTGCTGAGACACCATGTGATGATCGGGTGTGATAAGCTCTATGTTCACATACAACGGGTGCAAGCCAGTTTTGCACACGCAGAATACTCGGGTTAAACTTGATGAGCCTAGCATATGCAGATATGGCCTCGGAACACTGAGACTGAAAGGTCGAGCATGAATCATATAGTAGATATGATCAACATAGTGATGTTCACCATTGAAAGCTACTCCATATCACGTGATGATCGGACATGGTTTAGTTGATATGGATCACGTGATCATTTAGATGACTAGAGGGATGTCTATCTAAGTGGGAGTTCTTAAGTAATATGATTAATTGAACTGAAATTTATCATCAACTTAGTCCTGATAGTATTTGCATATCTATGCTGTAGATCAATTGCTCGCGTATAGCTTCCCCATTTTATTTATGATATGTTGCTGGAGAAAACTAAGTTAAAAGATGTTAGTAGCAATGATGCGGACTAGCTCCGTGATCTGAGGATTATCCTCATTGCTGCATAAAAGTATTATGTCCTTGATGCACCGCTAGGTGACGGACCTATTGCAGGAGCAGATGCAGATGTTATGAACGTTTGACAAGCTCAGTATGATGACTGCTTGATAGTTTAGTGCATGATGCTTTACGGCTTAGAATCGGGACTTCAAAAACGTTTTGAATGCCACGGAGCATATGAGATGTTACAAGAAATGAAATTGATATTTCAATCTCATGCCCATGTCAAGAGGTATGAGACCTCTGACAAGTACTTTGCCTACAAGATGGAGGAGAATAGCTCAACGAGTGAGCATGTGCTCAGAATGTTTGAGTACTACAATCACTTGAATCAAGTGGGGGTTAATCTTCCCGATAAGATAGTGATTGACAAAGTTCTGTAGTCACTATCACCAAGTTACTAGAACTTCGTGATGAACTATAATATGCAAAGGATAACAGAAACGATTCCCAAGCTCTTCGCGATGCTGAAATCGGCGAAGGTAGAAATCAAGAAAAAGCATCAAGTGTAGATGGTTAACAAGACCACTAGTTTCAAGATAAAGGGCAAGGGAAAGAAAGAGAAACTTCAAAAGGAATGACAAGAAAGTTACCACTCCCATGAAGAAGCCCAAAGCTAGACCCAAGCCTGAAACTGAGTGCTTCTACTACAAAGTAAATGGTCACTGGAAGTGGAACTTCCCTAGATACTTGGCGGATAAGAAGGATGGCAAAGTGAAAAAAGGTATATTGGATATACATGTTATTGATGTGTACTTTACTAGTGTTTATAGCAACCCCTCGGTATATGATACTGGTTAAGTTGCTAAGAGTGGTACCTCGAAACGGGAGTTGCAAAATAAACAGAGACTAGTTAAGGGAGAGGTGATGATGTGTGTTGGAAGTGATTCCAAGGTTAATAAGATCACCATCGCACACTCCCTTTACCTTCGGGATTAGTGTTTTTTTTTGACTGGTCCTTCGGGATTAGTGTTGAACCTGAAATAAATGTTATTTGGTGTTTGCGTTGAGCATGAATATGATTGGATCATGTTTATTGCAAAACGGTTATTCATTTAAGTCAAAGAAAAGTTGTTGTTCTATTTACATGAATGAAACCTTCTATGGTCATACACTCCATATAAATTGTTTATTGAATCTCGATCGTAGTGATACACATATTCATAATATTGAAGCCAAAAGATTCAAAGTTAATAATGATAGTGCAACTTATTTGTGGCACTGCCGTTTAGGTCATATTGGTGTAAAGCGCATGAAGAAACTCCATGCTGATGGGCTTTTGGAACCACTTGATGCTTGCGAACCATGCCTCATGGGCAAGATGACTAAGACTCCGTTCTCCGGAACAATGGAGCGAGCAACTGACTTATTGGAAATAATACATACTGATGTATGCGGTCCGATGAGTGTTGAGGCTCACGGCGGGTATCGTTATTTTCTGTCCTTCACAGATGATTTGAGCAGATATGGGTATATGTACTTGATGAAACATAAGTCTGAAACATTTGAAAAGTTCAAAGAATTTCAGAGTAAGTGGAAAATCATCGTAACAGGAAAATAAAGTTTCTACGATCTGTCGTGGAGACGAATATTTGAGTTACGAGTTTGGTCTTGATTTGAAACAATGTGGAATAGTTTCACAACTCACGCCACCTGGAACACCACAGTGTAATGGTGTGTCCAAACGTCATAACCGTACTTTATTAGATATGGTGCGATCTATGGTATCTCTTACCGACTTACCACTATCATTTTGGGGTTATGCATTAGAGACAGTTTCATTCACGTTAAATAGGGCACATTCTAAATCCATTGAGACGACACCATATGAACTGTAGTTTGGCAACAAACTGAAGCTGTCGTTTCTTAAAGTTTGGGGTTGCGATGCTTATGTGAAAAAGTTTCAGCCTGATAAAGCTCAAACCCAAATCGGAGAAGTGCGTCTTCATAGGATACCCAAAAGAAACAGTTGGGTACACCTTCTATCACAGATCCGAAGGCAAGATCTTTGTTGCTAAGAGTGGATCCTTTCTAGAGAAGGAGTTTCTCTCGAAAGAAGTGAGTGGGAGGAAAGTAGAACTTGATGAGGTAATTGTACCTTCTCTCAAATTGGAAAATAGCTCATCACTGAAATCAGTTCCAGTGATACCTACACCAATTAGTAAGGAAGTTAATGATGATGATCATGAAACTTCAGATCAAGTTACTACCGAACCTCGTAGGTCAACCAGATTACGATCCGCACCAGAGTGGTACGATAATCCTTGGAAGTCATGTTACTAGACCATGATGAACCTATGAACTATGAGGAAGCGATGATGAGCCCAGATTCCGCGAAATGGCTTGAGGCCATGAAATCTGAGATGGGATCCATGTATGTGAACAAAGTGTGGACTTTGGTGGACTTGCCCGATGATCGGCAAGCCATTGAGAATAAATGGATCTTCAAGAGGAAGACGGACGCTGATAGTAGTGTTACTATATAGAAAGCTTGACTTGTCAAAAAGTGTTTTTGACAAGTTCAAGATGTTGACTACGATGAGGTTTTCTCACTCGTATCGATGCTTAAAGTCTGTCCGAATCATGTTAGCAATTGCCACATTTTATTAAATCTGACAAATGGATATCAAAACTGCATTCCTTAATGGATTTATTAAAGAAGAGTTGTAAATGATACAACCAGAAGGTTTTTTCAATCCTAAAGGTGCTAACAAAATGTGCAAGCTCCAGCGATCAATCTATGGACTGGTGCAAGCATCTCGGAGTTGGAATATATGCTTTGATAAGTTGATCAAAGCATATAGTTTTATGCAGACTTGCGATGAAGCCTGTATTTACAAGAAAGTGAGTGGGAGCACTACAGCCTTTCTGATAAGTATATGTGAATGACATATTGTTGATCGAAAATGATGTAGAATTTTCTGGAAAGCATAAAGGAGTGTTTGAGGGGAGTTTTTCAAAAGAAATACCTCGGTGAAGCTGCTTACATATTGGGCATCAAGATCTATAGAGATAGATCAAGACGCTTGATAAGATTTTTCAATGAGTACATACCTTGACAAGATTTTTGAAGTAGTTCAAAATGGAACAGTCAAATAAAGAGTTCTTGCCTGTATTGCAGTGTAAAGTTGAGTAAGACTCAAAACACGACCACTGCAGAAAATAGAAAGAGAATGAAAGTCATTCCCTATGCCTCAGCCATAGGTTCTATAAAGTATGCTATGTTGTGTACCAAACCTATTGTGTACCTTGTCATGAGTTTGGCAAGGGGGTACGATATTGATCCAGGAGTGGATCACTTGACAGCGGTCAAAATTATCCTTAGAAGACTAAGGAGATATTTCTCGGTTATGGAGGTGATAAAGAGTTCGTTGTAAAGAGTTACGCCGATGCAAACTTTTACACCGATCCGCATGACTCTGAGTCTCAATCTGGATACATATTGAAAGTGGGAGCAATTAGCTGAGTAGCCCCATGCAGAACATTGTAGACATAGAAAATTTGCAAAATACATACGACTCTGAATGTGACAGACCCATTGACTAAGCGTCTCTCACAAGCAAAACATGATCACACCTTAGTACAATTTGGGTGTTAATCACATAGTGATGTGAAATAGATTATGGACTCTAGTAAAACCCTTTGGGTATTAGTCAAATGGCGACGTGAACTAATCACATGGTGATGTGAACTATTGGCGTTAAATCACATGGTGATGTGAACTAGATTATTGACTCTAGTGCAAGTGGGACACTGAAGGAAATATGCCCTAGAGGCAATAATAAAGTTGTTATTTATATTTCCTTATATCATGATAAATGTTTATTATTCATGCTAGAATTGTATTAACCGGAAACTTAGTACATGTGTGAATACATAGACAAAACAGAGTGTCCCTACTATGCCTCTACTTGACTAGCTCGTTAATCAAAGATGGTTAAGTTTCCTGACCATAGACATGTGTTGTCATTTGATGAATGGGATCACATCATTAGAGAATGATGTGATGGACAAGACCCATCCGTTAGCTTAGCACAAATGATCGTTTAGTTTTATTGCTAATGCTTTCATCATGACTTATACATGTTCCTCTGACTATGAGATTATGCAACTCCCGAATACCGGAGGAACACCTTGTGTGGTATCAAACGTCACAACATAACTGGGTGATTATAAAGATGCTCTACAGGTGTCTCCAATGGTGTTTGTTGAGTTGGCATAGATCGAGATTAGGATTTTTCACTCCGTGTATCAGAGAGGTATCTCTGGGCCCTCTCGGTAATGATCATCACTATAAGCCTTGCAAGCAATGTGATTAATGAGTTAGTTATGGGATGATGCATTATGGAACGAGTAAGGAGACTTGCTGGTAACGAGATTGAACTAGGTATGATGATACCGACGATCGGATCTCGGGCAAGTAATATACCGATGACAAAGGGAATGACATATGTTGTTATGCCGTTTTAACAATAAAGATCTTAGAATATGTAGGAGCCAATATGAGCATCCAGGTTCCTCTATTGGTTATTGACCGGAGATGTGTCTCGGTCATGTCTACATAGTTCTTAAACCCGTAGGGTCCGCACGCTTAACGTTCGATGACGATTTGTATTATGAGTTATGTGATTTGATGACCGAAGCTTGTTCGGAGTCCCGGATGAGATCATGGACATGACGAGGAGTCTCAAAATGGTCGAGAGGTAAAGATTCATATATTTGAAGGTTGCATTTGGACATCGGAATGGTTCCAAGTGGTTCGGGCATTTTTCCGGAGTACCGGGAGGTTACCGGAACCCCCCGGGAGAAGTTATGGGCCTTATGGGCCATAAGAGGGAAGCACACCAGCCCACAAGGGGCTGGTGCGCCCCCCTTGGGCAGGAGGCCGATTAGGACTAGGAGAAGGGGGCCGGCCCCCCTTTCCTTCTCCTTCTCCCTTCCCCCTTTCCTACTCCGTGTGGGAGGTGGAATCCTACTAGGACTAGGGAGTCCTAGTAGGATTCCACACCTTGGCGCGCCCCCCTAGGGCCGGCTGCCTCTCCCTCTCCCTCCTTTATATACGGAGGCAGGGGGCACCACAAAGACACACAAGTTGATCTTTTAGCCGTGTGCGGTGCCCCCTCCACACTTACACACCTCGGTCATATCGTCGTAGTGCTTAGGCGAAGCCCTGCGCCGGTAACTTGATTATAACCGTCACCACGCCGTCATGCTGACGAAACTCTCCCTCGGCCTCAACTGGATCAAGAGTTCAAGGGACGTCACTGAGCTGAACGTGTGCTGATCGTGGAGGTGCCGTACGTTCGGTACTTGGATCGGTTGGATCGCGAAGACGTTCGACTACATCAACCGCGTTACTAAACGCTTCCGCTTTCGGTCTACGAGGGTACGTAGACACACTCTCCCCGCTCGTTTCTATGCTTCTCCTAGATAGATCTTGGGTGATCGTAGGATTTTTTTGAAATACTACGTTCCCCAACAGGTGCCACCGGAGAATCCTGGGAAACAGTAATTATAGGCAGAAGGTAGGCGAACCAGCGTGTCGCGGGAAACGCGACGCTCATCGGAATTCAATGCATAAGCAGGCATGGCTTAGCGCGCCAGCTTGCCGTGGAAAACTAGAAAAACTTAAATTATGACTGTGTCGTCCCGTCCCGTCAGTGGTGCGTCCCGTCCGTGCTGGGTCGCACACCGGCATGACGGTCAAACGAGTGCACTCGAATCATCCAGATGAGGTACCCCTCCTTGTCAAAAATTATTCCACCACTCATCATCTACCTTGGTTGGTGAGATTTTTGAATTAAGCCTTGCAAACCGGAAAGGAGGTAGTATGTGCGTCATCCACTATTTATTCGTGTAGGATCGAGTAGGTCATTTTTTGAATTGAGCCCTGCAGCGGAAAGGAGGTAGTACGTGCGTGATCTGCTATTTATCCGTGTAGGATCGAGTAGGTCGGATAGTGTACGTGTAGGATCGAGTAGGTCGGATGGTGTACGTGTAGGATCGCATTAGCTGATGAACGTTTGCTGGGAGATAAGGCATTTGCGAACGTTTTTGCTGGCAGTTTCTTCAGATTTGCATGGCATTTTCTTCAGAGCAGCTAGTCAGTTTCTTCAGAGGTAGGCATTTTTATTCTAAAAACTGCCACTTTGGATCTTGTGTCGCAACTAAAACTTCCAGGAGCGCATTAGTAGGTTAGTTAGTGATCGATCAGTAACTTGTAAACACTGAGCGAACAGAAATAAGGAACTGTTAGTAACTTGTAAACACTGAGAACACAGAAATAAGGATCATGCTATGCACAGCAGTAAGAGCCGATCCGTTCAAAATGTTCACACAAGACTCACAGGCCTGGCATTGTAATATGTTCACATTAGTAGCCCAAATTCAAAACCAACTAGTACGATTCCCATACATAAGATCAACATGTTAATGCATCTCAATGATTCACAGATCATATACAAAATATGTAGCTCCAAAAGCAAAGATCTAGAAAAAACATATGTTCTTCCTACTAACATGGATGCTTCTCTTGGCCAACATTCAATACAAAGTGAAAGAAAAATTTGTTTATGAAGTCTACAATTCCTCTTGCAAATGTAAGTGGTTTCACCAACAGCTGGAACCATGAGAATGAACCACACATGATGGAGGAACATCCACTGCAATATGATTTGGTCTTCTCGATCACACGGCGAGACTATTTTCGGAATACAAACTTTAACTTAGGCAAAATGATGCCCATTGTATAATCAGACCAAAGCAATGAAGCACCTAGTGTTGGCCAATAAATAGTACAATACTACTTTTCTGCAGTCCATGAAGTGACTATCCAATCTTTCTGTGTCTATTTTCAAATGGCACTGCATGTAGTGACTATACTATTCTCTTGTGCTGTTCAACCAAAATTGCGATCACTTTGTTTGTTTGCCAAATAGCAACGGGCAGACATCTCTGTCTGCACAAATATCAAGCAGCTAGTAAACATATACCCCACCTTGTATTTTCGGTTTAAACACGTCTCTTCCGCTTAGCATCTGTCATTTTTTGCACTGGACAATTTGATACAGTCATGTTTTGCCCTGGACAATTTCATACTGAATTGATTTGCTCGTTCAGAGCAGAAATATAGCGCCTATTCTTCATCAGACCAAGGATATCCATGTTCGCAGTGATGGAACAGGTGAAATCGATACAACCGAAATTGAGCATCCAACCATTGAATCCTATACTGCACCTCCAATATAGGTCCACCCTGCAATGATGGAAATGGTGGAGGAATCAGAGGTGCACATTCGTGCGCAACAACAACTGATCAATGTTTTCAGAGACGGTGTAGCAAAGCAGCAAGAACTTGCCCACATGCTTATGGGCGTCATCCGCGCTGAGGTTGCAGATTGTGACGTTGTAGATCGTTAGGTTCTGTTCATTTATTTGCACTCGCATCAATCTTTGATTGCCCAGTGGATGTAATTTCCTGTAATATATGCTGGATGTGCAACATTTTTCCCTGTATGCCGTACCTTTGCTTGATCTGTTTTGGTCCTGTGCATAATTGCTCATCGTAATGGGCTCAAATTATCTAATTGGGCCTAAAGACATGTACGAACTTTAGTGGGCCCATTAAATTAATGAGCCCATTAAGTTGATGGGCTGTTACTAGGCCAAAAGTTAATGGTCGGCCCTCTTACCTCCCGGATCATTAACAGGTTTACATCGAAGCGGGCAACAAGCGGGCCCATTCGATTTCACGGGCCGTTAACAGGCCGATACTAGGTCGGGCTACATATGGCCCAACTATATTGTGGGCCTTTAGCAGGCCGAAAGAGATAGCGGGCTCGTACTGGACCATGAAGAGCATGGCCGCGAAGATGCCGAAAGTCAGGTCGTACTGTCAATGGCCCAACTGTGTTGTGGGCCTTTAGCAGGCCAAAAGAGAAACCGGGCTGGTATTGGACCATGAAGAGCATGGCCCATTAAAAGGCCAAAACTCAGGTTCGACTGCTAATGGCCCAACTCACTTTTGGGCCATCAACAGGCTGAAAGACACACCGGGCCAGAAATTGGCCCAACACTTGGGTCACTAAAAGGCCGAAAGATGTACATCTTGAAAATTGGCCCATCCCTTGAATGGGCCATTAACAGGCGTAAACCACATTGGGCGATATTGAGCCCAAATATATAGCGGGCTGTTAACGGGCTCGAACTGATGATGGGCTGCAATGGTGTCAAATCGTAAACGGGCCGTTGACGGGCCGAATTGGCACATCTCGTATGGGTCGTGGGATTAAATGGACCTGACAAAAGTAGGCCATATATGGGCCGGCCTGCTAATTCTTACTGGGCCGACCTTTTTCACCGGAATGGGCCACTGTTGGGCCATGCCATGTGTCGATCTAGCATAGGCACCTCCTGTCCAATGAGTGGATGACATCTGTCCCAACAGTGAGCCGACAGGTGGTTCCTCCGGCCAATGAGAATTTTACACGTGGAAAATCTCCATTGGTCCGGGCTGTTAACGGGTTATCGGATCCAAAACCGGACCCGATAGCTTAACGGCGACCCGTTATGGTCGATGCCACATGTCGGTCACCCTTGACGAAAGCACTTCCATGACGTGCGATTTATCGTCATGGAAGTGGACACTTCCGTGATGATAATTTAGGTAATGTCATGGAACACTTCTACGACAGCACAGGTATGACTATCTTGATTCTGTCATAAAATCATCATGGATATACATGCATGACAGAAAACATGACCTATTGTGGTCAGAAGTCTTGCCGGAAGGGGCCTTGCCGGCAGGGGCAGAGGCCTTGCCGGTTTTCTTCCCTCCCAGGGTCTCGGCGGTGGAAACAGGTGCCTTGGCGGTAGCCGCTGCAACTGCCTCCCGGTAAAGCTGGTCGGCGCAGATGAGCGCGTCTTTCCTATCGGAGGGGACGGTGATGATGCTCATTGGCCCGGGCATCTTCAACGTGTTGTAGGCGTAATGTGATGCCGCCATAAACTTGGCCAGCGTTGGGCGGCCGAGGATCCCCTTATAGGGCAAGGGGGTCTTGGCAACATAAAAAACAATCTTCTCCGTCCTATAGTTCAACTCGTCACCAAATGTAACGGGCAACGTGATCTTACCCTTTGGCTGACTCGTCCCTGGGTTGACCCCTTGAAACGTGCCCATGTCCTCGAGATCTCCATCGGGAATTTGCAGCCTCTCGATCACGGCGGGCGAGATCAAGTTCAGACCGGCCCCACCGTTAACTAGCACTTTTGTCACCTTGAGGTTGCGTATTGTTGGTGAAACCAACAATGGCAAACACCCGACCGCAGTTGTGCGATCAGGGTGATCCTCGATGTCAAAAATCATAGGCGTGCTGGACCACTTCAGTGGCCTCTGGGCATCGAATGATGGCTCCGCCGTAGTGACTTCACGCACCCACTGCTTCAGCTGGCGGTGAGAGGTGTGCAACGAGGCGCCACCATTGACGCACATGGCCTTCGTAGCTTTCTAGAACTCGTGCTCGCCGGACTCATCGTCCTCATCATGATCATCATCTCACTCCTTCTTGTTGCGGCCACGAGCGGGCCTCTCTTGTTGATTATCTTTGTCGCGACGACCTCCTCGACCACCACGCTTCTTTTCGGACACCTCAGCGCCATCCTGGCCCTTCTCCTTATCGCGCCTCTCATACTCAGCTTTTTGCTTCTATGTAAGTAGCTCAACCTGCCGGCAATTCTGAAGGTCATGGCCCTTGGTGCGATGGATCTTGCTGTATTGCTTGTCGGGGTCGTCAGCCTTGGCCTTCTTGGTGGCGCCGGGGTCGCCGGATCCCTCGATGGCAAGCACGGTCTTGCCCTTACGCTTCCTATTGCGGCGTCGGCCCTTCTTTGCCGGCAATGGCGTCTTCATCCGTGGAGTCGGTTTCCGCACCGGCGTCTTCGCCGGGGTACTTCCTCCCTTCTTCATCCCGAGCGCATCTATCGGCCAGAACATAAAGCTCGACTATATCCTTAACCTTATTCATCGCCAGCTCCTCGCGCATCTTGAGGTTGCGCACATTCAGATGGAAAGCACTGATGACAGCAGCGGGATGAACATCTGGGGTGTTGTAATGCACACGGCTGAACCTTTGTATGTACTTGCGCAGGGTTTTGCCGTCCTTATGGGGGATGACATGCAAATCACTTGCCTGGCCAGGAGCTTGGTGGCCTCCGGTAAAGGTGCCAATAAACTCGTGGCACAGATCCGGCCAAGAAGAAATGGAATCCACTGGCAGGTGCATCAACCATGACATGACGTTGGGCTTAAGTGCCAACGGGAAGTAGTTGGCAAGCACCTTGTCGTCGCGAGCCCCGGCAGCTTGCATCGCGATAGTGTAGATGTTGAGGAACTCCGACGGGTGAGTCTTGCCATTGTACTTTTCTCCGACCTCAGGCTTGAATGTGTGGTGGGTGGGCCACTGGAACTGCGGCAGCTCACGGGTAAAGGCTGGACAACCCACCTTGTAAGGTAGGTCACCGGAACCCCCCGGCACTGGGCGGTCCATAGTGGGCCCCGCATGCCTATCTAACTGATGGCGCCCCTCCCGCCGTCGCTCGATAGTGGTCCGGGCATCTTCTTGAGCTCGCTCCCAAAGAACTTGACGTTGGTCACAGCGGGCTCGCGGGTCAGACGAAGCTGTGGAAACGTTGTCGCAGCCGTCGGCCCGACGAGCCGGCGGCTGCTGTTACTGGCATGGGGGAGGAGAGTGCACCGTGGTCGCAGCATCTCCGGTCCTTCCACCACCGGCGTGCACCGGCTCGACAGAGCGCCAGCACGAGGGTCCCGCTTGTCGCGGTTTATCTTTATTGGCGAAGCTGATGAGGCTCCGAATGGTGGCTCTCCACTCGTCGAGCTTCTCCGCGGCAGGAGGAAATCAAGGAGCAGTTGCACGCGCACCAACGCTTCTGCTGGCGTGGGTGGCGGCGAAAGTTGCGTGGACCGTGACGCACTATGACTTCTAACCACTTTACAGGGAGCTCTATCACGGTCTCGCGGTCGCGCGTCGTTTCCGCTAGCGTCTGGGCGCGCATGCTGGCCCGGTGCATCTCGAGAGCGACGCAAAGGGCTCTTCCCGCGGCGGTGCCCGGGGGCACCGACGCCGTGGCGTTGCTCGTCATGCGCGATTTGGGAAGACCGCGGCGCGCGCGCCGGCTGGGGCGTCCTGGAGGTTTCCGCGCAGCCCGTGGGCAGCACGGCCCGGCCCCCGGACCCAGCAGCGCACAGCTCGTCATCTCGGGCAAACGACGCCGCTCGCGTGGCTCCGATTGCCAGGGTGTCGTGGAGGCTCGCGGGCCGCGCCTCCGCCACCATCCGCGGCCGCCCCGTCGCCGGCCCGTGCTGGTATGGGCGGTTCGGCTCCAGACGAACCAATCGCTGTGATCCCCTTCTTCTTGCGAGCCATGGCGATGAAGGAGTCGATGCGCTAACTTCTAGACCAGATTTTCACAACCTCATCAAGCCCCCTACCTGGCGCGCCAAAGATCTCGGGGAAACGACACTGATACGTCTCCAACATATCTATAATTTTTGATTGTTCCATGCTATTATATATTCTGTTTTGGATGTTTAATGGGCTTATTTATACACTTTTATATTATTTTTGGGACTAACCTATTAACCGGAGGCCCAGCCCAAATTGCTGTTTTTTGCCTATTTCAGTGTTTCGCAGAAAAAGAATATCAAACGGAGTCCAAACGGAATGAAACCTTCGGGAGCGTGATTTCTGGAACAAACGTGATCCAGAGGACTTGGAGTGGACGTCAAGAAACCCACGAGGAGGCCACGAGGCAGGGGGCACGCCTACCCCCCTTGGGCGCGCCCTCCACCCTCGTGGGCCCCTCGTGGCTCCACCGACCTACTTCTTCCTCCTATATAAACCTACATACCCCCAAACCATCGAAGAGCACCACGAAAACCTAATTCCACCGCCGCAACCTTCTGTACCCGTGAGATCCCATCTTGGGGCATTTTCCGGCGTCCTGCCGGAGGGGGCATTGATCACGGAGGGCTTCTACATCAACACCATGCCCTCTCCGATGATGTGTGAGTAGTTTACCTCAGACCTTCGGGTCCATAGTTATTAGCTAGATGGCTTCTCTCTCTTTGGATCTCAATACAAAGTTCTCCTCGATTCTCTTGGAGATCTATTCGATGTAATCTTATTTTGCTATGTGTTTGTCGAGATCTGATGAATTGTGGGTTTATGATCAAGATTATGTATGAACAATATTTGAATCTTCTCTGAATTCTTTTATGTATGATTGGTTATCTTTGCAAGTCTCTTCGAATTATCAGTTTGGCTTGGCCTACTAGATTGATCTTTCTTGCAATGGGAGAAGTGCTTAGCTTTGGGTTCAATCTTACGATGCTCGATCCCAGTGACAGTAAGGGAAACGACACGTATTGTATTGTTTCCATCAAGGATAAAAAGATGGGGTTTATATCATATTGCATGAGTTTATCCCTCTACATCATGTCATCTTGCTTAAAGTGTCACTATGTTTATGCACTTAATACTCTAGATGCATGCTGGATAGCGGTCGATGTGTGGAGTAATAGTAGTAGATGCAGGCAGGAGTCGGTCTACTTGTCACGGACGTGATGCCTATATACATGATCATACCTAGATATTCTCATAACTATGCTCAATTCTATCAATTGCTCGATAGTAATTCGTTTACCCACCGTAATACTTATGCTATCTTGAGAGAAGCCACTAGTGAAACCTATGGCCCCCGGGTCTATTTCCCATCATATTAATCTTCCGTCAACAAGCTATTTCTATCTTTGTTTACTTTGCAATCTTTACTTTTAATCTTTATCATAAAAATACCAAAAATATTATCTTATCATCTCTACCAGATCTCACTTTTGCAAGTGGTCGTGTAGGGATTGACAACCCCTTTATCGCGTTGGTTGCAAGGTTCTTATTTGTTTGTGTATGTGCGAGGGACTTGAGCGTGGCCTCCTACTGGATTGATACCTTGGTTCTCAAAAACTGAGGGAAATACTTACGCTACTTTGCTGCATCACCCTTTCCTCTTCAAGGGAAAACCAACGCAGTGCTCAAGAGGTAGCAAGAAGGATTTCTGGCCCCATTGCCGGGGAGTCTACGCACAAGTCAACATACCAAGTACCCATCACAAACTATTATCCCTCGCATTACATTATTTGCCATTTGCCTCTCGTTTTCCTCTCCCCCACTTCACCCTTGCCTTTTTATTCGCCCTCTTTTCTGTTCGCCTCTTTTTCGCTTGCTTTGTCGTTATGGCTAGTCCTTTATCTACTCCTTTGTCTCCCGAGAATGAAGTTCTTAATTTTAAACAAAGGGAGGGAGAAAATCTAAAAGATGCTTGGTACAGAATTTGCAATGCGCAAAATAGATCTACTAGGAAGCAATCTACTTCCGTTCTTCTTCGCAATTTTTATGTAGGCATCACTCCTTGGAATAGATATATTCTTGATACCATTACCGGAGGAAATTTCTTGGGTAGCCATACTTTTGATTCTTATAACGCTATGATAGATTTGTTTGGCCCACCACCTCTTTTGGTTAATGGAACTATTTTAACTTTGGAACATGTGATGCAACGGCTTGAAATTATTGACAAAGTTGCCACTGTAGAGTTGATTGAAAATTTGGATAGAAAGATCCATAACCAAATTACCCAATACGGATCTAAGGTAGGAGTTGCTCTTAATTTTTTTAAAGAAAAGGAACCTATTGTTAATGAGAAGATAGATCAAGATTCCACTAGAATTGATAAAATTGAGGATATTATTACCAACCTAGGATCTGCCTTTTCTTCTGTGAAAAACACTCCTTCTAATGCTAAGATTGCCAAATTGATGTATGTTCCTAAAAATAAGGGTGAAATTCTAGTAAGGGAAATGCGGACCTCAAATCCATAAGTGTTCACCCCAACTTTCTCACTATCCTTAAGGAACCTTTTGCTACAAATGATTTTCTCGATTTAGTGCCTAGAAGTTTGATAATAAATAAAAAGGAAGAAACTCCTACGGGTTATAGGTGTCTTATTGAAGAATTGCCTACCAAAGATGATAATACTTAGATCTATCCTCGCTTTTATGCCTAGCTAGGGGCGTTAAACGATAGCGCTTGTTGGGAGGCAACCCAATTTTATTTTTAGTTTTTTGCTTTTTGATTCTGTTTAGGAATAAATAATCCATCTAGCTTCTGTTTGGATGTGGTTTTGTGTTTTAATTAGTGTTTGTGCCAAGTTAAACCTATAGGATCTTCTTGGATGATAGTTATTTGATCTTGCTGAAAATTCCAGAAACTTTCTGTTCACGAAAACAATTGTTAAAACTTACCAGAACGTGATATAATACTGATTCCAATTGCAGCAGATCAACAAACAAATTATTTAGGTCGTCCTATTTTTGTAGAATTTTTAGAGTTCCAGAAGTTTGCGTTAGTTACAGATTACTACAGACTGTTCTGTTTTTGACAGATTCTGTTTTTCGCGTGTTGTTTGCTTATTTTAATGAATCTATGGCTAGTAATGGAGTTTATGAACCATAGAAAAGTTGGAATACAGTAGGTTTAACACCAATATAAATAAAGAATGAGTTCATTATAGTACCTTGAAGTGGTGTTTTGTTTTCTTTCACTAACGGAGCTCACGAGATTTTCTGTTAAGTTTTGTGTTGTGAAGTTTTCAAGTTTTGGGTAAAGATTTGATGGATTATGGAACAAGGATTGGCAAGAGCCTAAGCTTGGGGATGCCCATGGCACCCCAAGGTAAAATTCAAGGATAACCAAAAGCTTAAGCTTGGGGATGCCCCGGAAGGCATCCCCTCTTTCGTCTTCGTCTATCGGTAACTTTACTTGGAGCTATATTTTTATTCACCACATGATATGTGTTTTGCTTGGAGCATCTTGTATGATTTGAGTCTTTGATTTTTAGTTTTTCACAATCATCCTCGCTGTACACACCTTTTGAGAAAGACACACATGATTCGGAATTTGTTAGAATACTCTATGTGCTTCACTTATATCTTTTGAGCTATATAGTTTTTACTCTAGTCCTTCACTTATATCTTTTAGAGCACGGTGGTGGTTGTATTTTATAGAAATTATTGATCTCTCATGCTTCACTTATATTATTTTGAGAGTCTTAAACAGCATGGTAATTTTCTTTAATTGTGAAATTAATCTTCCATATTGAGTTCATTGAATATCATGAGAAGTTTGATACTTGATAAGTGTTTTGAGATATAAAGGCGGTAATATTAGAGTGTGCTAGTTGAGTAATTTTGAAATTGAGAAATACTTGTGTTAAAGTTGTCAAGTCCCGTAGCATGCGCGTATGGTAAAAGTTGTGTGACAATTTTGACACATAAGGTGTTCTTTTATTGCTTTCCTTATGAGTGGCGGTCGGGGACGAGCAATGGTCTTTTCCTACCAATCTATCCCTCTAGGGGAATGCGTAGTAGTACTTTGCTTCGAGGGCTAATAAACTTTTGCAATAAGTATATGAGTTCTTTATGACTAATGTGAGTCCATGGATTATACGCACTCTCAACCTTCCACAATTTTCTAGCCTCTACGGTACCGCGCATTGCCCTTTCTCACCTTGAGAGTTGGTGCAAACTTCGTCGGTGCATCCAAACGCCGTGATATGATACGCTCTATCACACATAAACCTCCTTATATCTTCCTCAAAACAGCCATCACACCTACCTATCATGGCATTTCCATAGCCATTCTGAGATATATTGCCATGCAACTTTCCACCGTTCCGTTTATTATGACACGCTTCATCATTGTCATATTGCTTTGCATGATCATGTAGTTGACATCGTATTTCTGGCAAAGCCACCATTCATAATTTTTTTTCATACATGTCACTCTTGATTCATTGCATATCCTGGTACACCGCCGGAGGCATTCACGTAGAGTCATATTTTGTTCTAAGTATTGAGTTGTAATTCTTGAGTTGTAAGTAATAAAAGTGTGATGATCATCATTATTAGAGCATTGTCCCATGTGAGGAAAGGATGATGGAGACTATGATTCCCCCACAAGTCGGGATGAGTTTACGGACTAAATAAATAGATAAATAAGTGGCCAAAGAAAAAAAAAGAGAAGGCCCAAAAAAATGAGAGAAAAAGAGAGAAGGGACAATGTTACTATCCTTTTCCACACTTGTGCTTCAAAGTAGCACCGTGATCTTCATGATAGAGAGTCTCCTATGTTGTCACTTTCATATACTAGTGGGAATTTTTCATTATAGAACTTGGCTTGTATATTCCAATGATGGGCTTCCTCAAAATGCCTTAGGTCTTCGTGAGCAAGCAAGTTGGATGCACACTCACTTAGTTTCTTTTGTTGAGCTTTCGTACATTTATAGCTCTAGTGCATCCGTTGCATGGCAATCCCTACTCGTCTCATTGACATCAATCGATGGGCATCTCCATAGCCTATTGATTAGCCGCGTCGATGTGAGACTTTCTACCTTTTTGTCTCCTCTCATAACCCCCATCATTATACTTTACTCCACCCATAGTGCTATATCCATGGCTTGCGCTCATGTATTGCGTAAGGGTTGAAAAGGCTGAAGCGCGTTAAAAAGTATGAACCAATTGCTCGGCTTGTCATCGGGGTTATGCATGATGAGAACGTTTGTGTGACGATATTGAAACATGGCCTAACTATATGATTTTGTAGGGATAAGCTTTGTAACGCCCCGGATCCGATGCGCCAGGTGCCATCCAGTTATTCGTCGTTGTTGCCATGTCATTTGCTTGCATGTTCCATTTTTTCATGTCATCATCTGCATTGCATCATCATTTTTTTCAAAACTTGCATCCGTTCGGGTTCCGCCGGTTCTCTCCGTTGTCCGTTCTGAGCCCCGACACTCCTGCACGCACCCGTCGCCCCTCTCAGACCTTGTTTCGTGAGCGGGAGAAAAACGTTCTCGGAATGGGCCGAGATTTGCCGAGTGGCCTTGGTATATCACCGGTAGACCGCCCGTCAAATTTCATTCCATTTGGAGGTCGTTTGATGCCCCAACGGTTAACCGCGTAGCCTGAAACCCCCTTCTCTTTGCAGCCCAGCACCTCTTCACACAGCCCACCTAGCCCATCTAAACCCCTTCCATGCTCTCGGTCGTTCGATCACGATCGTGTGGGCGAAAACCGCTCCTCATTTGGACTCTCCTAGCTCCCTCTACCTATATAAACACCTCCCCCTCCGAAATTTCGGGTCCAAACCTAGATCCACTCCTCCTCCGCGCGTCCGGACGCGTCTGCGCCGCGCCGGACATGTCCTCCGCCGCCGCCACGTCATCC